>NW_027141235.1:0-675000 GCF_036365525.1 Heterodontus francisci
TCCCTCGCTGTCTCCCTCGCGGTCTCTCTCGCAGACTGTCTCGCTATCTGTCTCGCAGTCTCTCACCGCCTCCCACGCCGTCTCCCACGCCGTCTCCCACGCCGTCTCCCTCGCCGTCTCCCTCGCTGTCTCCCTCGCTGTCTCCCTCGCTGTCTCACGCGATCTCTCTCGCATTCTCTCTCGTCGTCTCCCTCGCAGTTTCTCTCGCTGTGTCCCTTGCAGTCTCTCTCACAGTCTCTGTCGCTGTCTCTCTCGCTGACTCCCTCGCAGTTTCTATCGCAGTCTCTCTCGCAGTCTCTCTCGCTATCTCCCGCGCTATCTCCCTTGCTATCTCCCTCGCTGTCTCTCTCGCTGTCTCCCTTGCAGTCTCCCTCGCAGTCTCTCTCGCTTTCTCCCTCGCAGTCTCTCTCGCTTTCTCTCTCGCTTTCTCTCTCGCTTTCTCTCTCGCTTTCTCCCTCGCAGTCTCTCTCGCAGTCTCTCTCGCAGTCTCTCTCGCAGTCTCTCTCGCAGTCTCCCTCGCTGTCTCCCTCGCTGTCTCCCACGCTGTCTCCCACGCTGTCTCCCACGCTGTCTCCCACGCTGTCTCCCACGCTGTCTCCCACGCTGTCTACCACGCTGTCTCCCTCGCTGTCTCTATTGCTGTCTCCCTCGCTGTGTCTCTCGCTCTCTCTCTCGCAGTCTCCCTCGCTGTTTCCCTCGCTATCTCCCTCGCTGTCTCCCTCGCTGTCTCACACGATCTCTCTCGCATTCTCTCTCGTTGTCTTCCTCGCAGTCTCTATTGCTGTCTCTGTCGCTGTCTCCCTCGCTGTCTCCCTCGCTGTCTCCCTCGCTGTCTCCCTCGCTGCCTCCCTCGCTGCCTCCCTCGCAGTCTCCCTCGCAGTCTCCCTCGCAGTCTCCCTCGCAGTCTCCCTCGCAGTCTCTCTCGATGTCTCTCTCGATGTCTCTCTCGATGTCTCTCTCGCTGTCTACCTCGCTGTCTCCCTCGCTGTCTCCCTCGCTGTCTCCCTCGCTGTCTCCCTCGCTCTCTCCCTCGCTCTCTCCCTCGCTCTCTCCCTCGCTCTCTCCCTCGCTCTCTCTCTCGCCGTCTCAATCGCTGTCTCCCTCGCAGTGTCTCTCGCTGTATCCCTCGCTGTCTCTCTCGCTATCTCCATAGCAGTCTCTCTCGCAGTTTCTCTCGCTTCCTCCCTCGCAGTCTCTCTCGCTGTCTCCCTCACAGTCTCTCTCGCTGTCTCTCTCACTGTCTCCCTCGCTGTCTCCCTCACATTCTCTCTCGCTGTCTCCCTCGCTGTCTCCCTCGAGGCCTCTCTCACAGTCTCTCTCGCAGTCTCTCTCGCAGTCTCTCTCGCTGTCTCTCTCGCTGTCTCTCTCACTGACTCCCTCGCTGTCTCTATCGCTGTCTCCCTCGCAGTCTCTCTCGCTTTCTCCCTCGCTCTCTCCCTCGCTCTCTCCCTCGCAGTCTCTCTCGCAGTCTCTCTCGCAGTCTCCCTCGCTGTCTCCCTCGCTGTCTCCCTCGCTGTCTCCCTCGCTGTCTCTCTCGCTGTCTCTCTCGCTGTCTCTCTCGCTGTCTCCCTCGCTGTCTCCCTCGCTGTCTCCCTCGCAGTCTCCCTCAATATCCCTCTCGCAGTCTCTCTCGCAGTCTCTCTCGCATTCTCTCTCGCAGTCTCCCTCGCAGTCTCTCTCGCAGTCTCTCTCGCAGTCTCTCTCGCAGTCTCTCTCGCAGTCTCTCTCGCAGTCTCACTCGCAGTCTCACTCGCAGTCTCCCTCGCAGTCTCCCTCGCAGTCTCCCTCGCAGTCTCTCTCGCTGTCTCCCTCGCTGTTTCCCTCACAGTCTCTCTCGCTGTCTCCCTCGCAGTCTCTCTCGAAGTCGCTCTCGCTTTCTCCCTCGCTGTCTCTCTCGCAGTCCTTCTCGCTGTCTCTCTCGCTGTCTCCAGCGCTGTCTACCTCGCTGTCTCCCGAGCTGTCTCCGTCACTGTCTCCCTCGCAGTCTCTCTCGCTGTCTCCCTCGCAGTCTCTCTCGCTGTCTCTCTCGCTGTCTCTCTCGCTGTCTCTCTCGCTGTCTCTCTCGCTGTCTCCCTCGCTGTGTCCCTCGCTGTCTCTCTCGCACTTTCCCTCACTGTCTCCCTCGCAGTCTCCCTCGCAGTCTCTCTCGCAGTCTCTCTCGCAGTCTCTCTCGATGTCTCCCTCGCTGTCTCCCTCGCTGTCTCCCTCGCCGTCTCCCTCGCAGTCACTCTGTATCCCCCGCTATCTCTCGCGCTATCTCCATAGCAGTCTCTCTCACTGTCTCCCTTGCTGTCTCTGTCTCTGTCTCTGTTGCTGTCTCTGTCGCTGTCTCCCTTGCTGTCTCTGTCACTGTCTCTGTCGCCGTCTCCCTGGCCGTCTCCCTGGACGTCTCCCTGGCCGTCTCCCTGGCCGTCTCCCTCGCCGTCTCCCTCGCCGTCTCCCTCGCCGTCTCCCTCGTCGTCTTCCTCGTCGTCTCCCTCGCCGTCTCCCTCGCAGTCTCCCTCGCAGTCTCTCTCGCTGTCTCCCTCGCTCTATCCCTCGCTGTATCTCTCGCAGTCTCTCTCGCTGCCTCCCACGCTGTCTCTCTCGCTGTGTCCCTCGCAGTCTCTCTCGCTGTCTCTATCACAGTCCTTCTCGCCGTCCTTCTCACAGTCTCCCTCGCTGTCTCCCTCGCTGTCTCCCTCGCTGTCTCCCTCGCAGTCTCCCTCGCAGTCTCTCTCGCTGTCTCCCTCGCTGTCTCCCTCGCTGTCTCCCTCGCTGTCTCCCTCGCTGTCTCCCTCGCTGTGTCCCTCGCTCTCTCCCTCACAGTCTCCCTCACTGTCTCCCTCACTGTCTCCCTCGCCGTCTCCCTCGCCGTCTCCCTCGCCGTCTCCCTCGCCGTCTCTCTCGCAGTCTCTCTCGCCGTCTTCCTCGCTGTCTCCCTCGCTGTCTCCCTCGCTGCCTCCCTCGCTGTCTCCCCAGCAGTCGCTCTCGCAGTCGCTCTCGCAGTCTCTCTCGCTGTCTCCCTCGCTGTCTCCCTCGCTGTCTCCCTCGCTGTCTCCCTCGCTGTCTCCCTCGCCGTCTCCCTCGCCGTCTCCCTCGCTGTCTCCCTCGCTGTCTCACGCGATCTCTCTCGCATTCGCTCTCGTTGTCTCCCTCGCAGTTTCTCTCGCTGTGTCCCTTGCAGTCTCTCTCACAGTCTCTGTCGCTGTCTCTGTCGCTGTCTCTGTCGCTGTCTCTCTCGCTGTCTCCCTCGCTGCCTCCCTCGCTGTCTACCTCGCTGTCTACCTCGCTGTCTACCTCGCTGTCTCCCTCGCTGTCTCCCTCGCTGTCTCTCTCGCTCTCTCTCTCGCTCTCCCTCTCGCCGTCTCCCTCGCCGTCTCAATCGCTGTCTCCCTCGCATTCTCTCTCGCAGTGTCTCTCGCTGTATCCCTCGCTGTCTCTCTCGCTATCTCCATAGCAGTCTCTCTCGCAGTTTCTCTCGCTTTCTCCCTCGCAGTCTCTCTCGCTGTCTCTCTCGCTGTCTCCCTCACTGTCTCCCTCGCAGTCTCTCTCGCAGTCTCTCTCGCTGTCTCCCTCGCTGTCTCCCTCGCTGTCTCCCTCGCTGTCTCCCTCGCTTTCTCCCTCGCTGTGTCCCTCGCTCTCTCCCTCACAGTATCCCTCACTGTCTCCCTCACTGTCTCCCTCGCCGTCTCCCTCGCCGTCTCCCTCGCCGTCTCCCTCGCCGTCTCTCTCGCAGTCTCTCTCGCCGTCTTCCTCGCTGTCTTCCTCGCTGTCTCCCTCGCTGTCTCCCTCGCTGTCTCCCTCGCTGTCTAACTCGCTGTCTCACGCGATCTCTCTCGCATTCTCTCTCGTTGTCTCCCTCGCAGTTTCTCTCGCTGTGTCCCTTGCAGTCTCTCTCACAGTCTCTGTCGCTGTCTCTGTCGCTGTCTCTGTCGCTGTCTCTGTCGCTGTCTCTCTCGCTGTCTCCCTCGCTGCCTCCCTCGCTGCCTCCCTCGCTGTCTACCTCGCTGTCTCCCTCGCTGTCTACCTCGCTGTCTCCCTCGCTGTCTCCCTCGCTGTCTCCCTCGCTGTCTCCCTCGCTCTCTCTCTCGCTCTCCCTCTCGCCGTCTCCCTCGCCGTCTCAATCGCTGTCTCCCTCGCATTCTCTCTCGCAGTGTCTCTCGCTGTATCCCTCGCTGTCTCTCTCGCTATCTCCATAGCAGTCTCTCTCGCAGTTTCTCTCGCTTTCTCCCTCGCAGTCTCTCTCGCTGTCTCCCTCGCTGTCTCCCTCGCTGTCTCCCTCACAGTCTCTCTCGCTGTCTTCCTCGCTGTCTTCCTCGCTGTCTTCCTCGCTGTCTTCCTCGCTGTCTTCCTCGCTGTCTTCCTCGCTGTCTCCCTCGAGGTCTCTCTCGCAGTCTCTCTCGCTGTCTCTCTCGCTGACTCCCTCGCAGTTTCTATCGCTGTCTCCCTCGCCGTCTCCCTCGCCGTCTCCCTCGCCGTCTCCCTCGCCGTCTCCCTCGCAGTCTCTCTCGCAGTCTCCCTCGCTATCTCCCTCGCTATCTCCCTCGCTGTCTCTCTCGCTGCCTCTCTCGCTGTCTCCCTTGCAGTCTCCCTCGCAGTCTCTCTCGCTTTCTCCCTCGCAGTCTCTCTCGCTTTCTCTCTCGCTTTCTCCCTCGCAGTCTCTCTTGCAGTCTCTCTCGCAGTCTCTCTCGCAGTCTCTCTCGCAGTCTCTCTCGCAGTCTCTCTCGCAGTCTTCCTCGCTGTCTCCCTCGCTGTGTCTCTCGCTCTCTCTCTCGCTCTCTCTCTCGCAGTCTCCCTCGCTGTCTCCCTCGCTGTCTCCCTCGCTATCTCCCTCGCTGTCTCCCTCGCTGTCTCACACGATCTCTCTCGCATTCTCTCTCGTTGTCTCCCTCGCAGTCTCTCTCGCAGTCTCTATTGCTGTCTCTGTCGCTGTCTCCCTCGCTGTCTCCCTCGCTGCCTCCCTCGCTGCCTCCCTCGCAGTCTCTCTCGATGTCTCTCTCGCTGTCTACCTCGCTGTCTACCTCGCTGTCTCCCTCGCTGACTCCCTCGCTCTCTCCCTCGCTCTCTCTCTCGCTGTCTCTCTCGCTATCTCCATAGCAGTCTCTCTCGCTGTTTCTCTCGCTTCCTCCCTCGCAGTCTCTCTCGCTGTCTCCCTCACAGTCTCTCTCGTTGACTCTCTCACTGTCTCCCTCGCTGTCTCCCTCACAGTCTCTCTCGCTGTCTCCCTCGCTGTCTCCCTCGAGGTCTCTCTCACAGTCTCTCTCGCAGTCTCTCTCGCAGTCTCTCTCGCTGTCTCTCTCGCTGACACTCTTGCTGTTTCTATCGCTGTCTCTCTCGCAGTCTCTCTCGCAGTCTCTCTCGCTTTCTCTCTCGCTTTCTCTCTCGCTTTCTCACTCGCTTTCTCCCTCGCTCTCTCCCTCGCAGTCTCTCTCGCAGTCTCTCTCGCAGTCTCTCTCGCAGTCTCCCTCGCAGTCTCCCTCGCAGTCTCCCTCGCTGTCTCCCTCGCTGTCTCCCTCGCTGTCTCCCTCGCTGTCTCCCTCGCAGTCTCCCTCAATATCCCTCTTGCAGTCTCTCTCGCAGTCTCCCTCGCAGTCTCCCTCGCAGTCTCCCTCGCAGTCTCTCTCGCAGTCTCTCTCGCAGTCTCTCTCGCAGTCTCCCTCGCAGTCTCCCTCGCAGTCTCCCTCGCTGTTTCCCTCACAGTCTCTCTCGCTGTCTCCCTCGCTGTCTCTCTCACTGTCTCCCTCGCTGTCTCCCTCGCTGTCTCCCTCGCTGTCTCCCTCGCGGTCTCTCTCGCAGACTGTCTCGCTATCTGTCTCGCAGTCTCTCACCGCCTCCCACGCCGTCTCCCACGCCGTCTCCCACGCCGTCTCCCTCGCCGTCTCCCTCGCCGTCTCTCTCGCAGTCTCTCTCGCCGTCTTCCTCGCAGTCTCTCTCGCTGTCTCCCTCGCTGCCTCTCTCGCTGCCTCTCTCGCTGCCTCTCTCGCTGCCTCTCTCGCTGCCTCTCTCGCTGCCTCCCTCGCTGTCTCCCCAGCAGTCGCTCTCGCAGTCTCTCTCGCAGTCTCCCTCGCTGTCTCCCTCGCTGTCTCCCTCGCTGTCTCCCTCGCTGTCTCCCTCGATGTCTCCCTCGCGGTCTCTCTCGCAGACTGTCTCGCTATCTGTCTCGCAGTCTCTCACCGCCTCCCACGCCGTCTCCCACGCCGTCTCCCACGCCGTCTCCCACGCCGTCTCCCACGCCGTCTCCCACGCCGTCTCCCACGCCGTCTCCCTCGCTGTCTCCCTCGCTGTCTCACGCGATCTCTCTCGCATTCTCTCTCGTTGTCTCCCTCGCAGTTTCTCTCGCTGTGTCCCTTGCAGTCTCTCTCACAGTCTCTCTCGCAGTCTCTCTCGCTGTCTCCCTCGCTGTCTCCCTCGCTGTCTCCCTCGCTGTCTCCCTCGCTTTCTCCCTCGCTGTGTCCCTCGCTCTCTCCCTCACAGTATCCCTCACTGTCTCCCTCACTGTCTCCCTCGCCGTCTCCCTCGCCGTCTCCCTCGCCGTCTCCCTCGCCGTCTCTCTCGCAGTCTCTCTCGCCGTCTTCCTCGCTGTCTCCCTCGCTGTCTCCCTCGCTGTCTCCCTCGCTGTCTCACGCGATCTCTCTCGCATTCTCTCTCGTTGTCTCCCTCGCAGTTTCTCTCGCTGTGTCCCTTGCAGTCTCTCTCACAGTCTCTGTCGCTGTCTCTGTCGCTGTCTCTGTCGCTGTCTCTGTCGCTGTCTCTCTCGCTGTCTCCCTCGCTGCCTCCCTCGCTGCCTCCCTCGCTGTCTACCTCGCTGTCTCCCTCGTTGTCTACCTCGCTGTCTCCCTCGCTGTCTCCCTCGCTGTCTCCCTCGCTGTCTCCCTCGCTCTCTCTCTCGCTCTCCCTCTCGCCGTCTCCCTCGCCGTCTCAATCGCTGTCTCCCTCGCATTCTCTCTCGCAGTGTCTCTCGCTGTATCCCTCGCTGTCTCTCTCGCTATCTCCATAGCAGTCTCTCTCGCAGTTTCTCTCGCTTTCTCCCTCGCAGTCTCTCTCGCTGTCTCCCTCGCTGTCTCCCTCGCTGTCTCCCTCACAGTCTCTCTCGCTGTCTTCCTCGCTGTCTTCCTCGCTGTCTTCCTCGCTGTCTTCCTCGCTGTCTTCCTCGCTGTCTTCCTCGCTGTCTTCCTCGCTGTCTCCCTCGAGGTCTCTCTCGCAGTCTCTCTCGCTGTCTCTCTCGCTGACTCCCTCGCAGTTTCTATCGCTGTCTCCCTCGCCGTCTCCCTCGCCGTCTCCCTCGCCGTCTCCCTCGCCGTCTCCCTCGCAGTCTCTCTCGCAGTCTCCCTCGCTATCTCCCTCGCTATCTCCCTCGCTGTCTCTCTCGCTGCCTCTCTCGCTGTCTCCCTTGCAGTCTCCCTCGCAGTCTCTCTCGCTTTCTCCCTCGCAGTCTCTCTCGCTTTCTCTCTCGCTTTCTCCCTCGCAGTCTCTCTTGCAGTCTCTCTCGCAGTCTCTCTCGCAGTCTCTCTCGCAGTCTCTCTCGCAGTCTTCCTCGCTGTCTCCCTCGCTGTGTCTCTCGCTCTCTCTCTCGCTCTCTCTCTCGCAGTCTCCCTCGCTGTCTCCCTCGCTGTCTCCCTCGCTATCTCCCTCGCTGTCTCCCTCGCTGTCTCACACGATCTCTCTCGCATTCTCTCTCGTTGTCTCCCTCGCAGTCTCTCTCGCAGTCTCTATTGCTGTCTCTGTCGCTGTCTCCCTCGCTGTCTCCCTCGCTGCCTCCCTCGCTGCCTCCCTCGCAGTCTCTCTCGATGTCTCTCTCGCTGTCTACCTCGCTGTCTACCTCGCTGTCTCCCTCGCTGTCTCCCTCGCTGTCTCCCTCGCTCTCTCCCTCGCTCTCTCTCTCGCTGTCTCTCTCGCTATCTCCATAGCAGTCTCTCTCGCTGTTTCTCTCGCTTCCTCCCTCGCAGTCTCTCTCGCTGTCTCCCTCACAGTCTCTCTCGCTGACTCTCTCACTGTCTCCCTCGCTGTCTCCCTCACAGTCTCTCTCGCTGTCTCCCTCGCTGTCTCCCTCGAGGTCTCTCTCACAGTCTCTCTCGCAGTCTCTCTCGCAGTCTCTCTCGCTGTCTCTCTCGCTGACACCCTTGCTGTTTCTATCGCTGTCTCTCTCGCAGTCTCTCTCGCAGTCTCTCTCGCAGTCTCTCTCGCTTTCTCTCTCGCTTTCTCTCTCGCTTTCTCCCTCGCTCTCTCCCTCGCAGTCTCTCTCGCAGTCTCTCTCGCAGTCTCTCTCGCAGTCTCCCTCGCAGTCTCCCTCGCAGTCTCCCTCGCTGTCTCCCTCGCTGTCTCCCTCGCTGTCTCCCTCGCAGTCTCCCTCAATATCCCTCTTGCAGTCTCTCTCGCAGTCTCCCTCGCAGTCTCCCTCGCAGTCTCCCTCGCAGTCTCTCTCGCAGTCTCTCTCGCAGTCTCTCTCGCAGTCTCCCTCGCAGTCTCCCTCGCAGTCTCCCTCGCTGTTTCCCTCACAGTCTCTCTCGCTGTCTCCCTCGCTGTCTCTCTCACTGTCTCCCTCGCTGTCTCCCTCGCTGTCTCCCTCGCTGTCTCCCTCGCGGTCTCTCTCGCAGACTGTCTCGCTATCTGTCTCGCAGTCTCTCACCGCCTCCCACGCCGTCTCCCACGCCGTCTCCCACGCCGTCTCCCTCGCCGTCTCCCTCGCCGTCTCTCTCGCAGTCTCTCTCGCCGTCTTCCTCGCAGTCTCTCTCGCTGTCTCCCTCGCTGCCTCTCTCGCTGCCTCTCTCGCTGCCTCTCTCGCTGCCTCTCTCGCTGCCTCCCTCGCTGTCTCCCCAGCAGTCGCTCTCGCAGTCTCTCTCGCAGTCTCCCTCGCTGTCTCCCTCGCTGTCTCCCTC
This sequence comes from Heterodontus francisci, assembly GCF_036365525.1. Taxonomy (NCBI): domain Eukaryota; kingdom Metazoa; phylum Chordata; class Chondrichthyes; order Heterodontiformes; family Heterodontidae; genus Heterodontus; species Heterodontus francisci. The sequence goes on from NW_027141235.1 coordinate 8,859, forward strand.
GCTGTCTCCCTCGCTGTCTCCCTCGCTGTCTCCCTCGATGTCTCCCTCGCAGACTGTCTCGCTATCTGTCTCGCAGTCTCTCACCGCCTCCCACGCCGTCTCCCACGCCATCTCCCACGCCGTCTCCCACGCCGTCTCCCACGCCGTCTCCCACGCCGTCTCCCACGCCGTCTCCCTCGCTGTCTCCCTCGCTGTCTCACGCGATCTCTCTCGCATTCTCTCTCGTTGTCTCCCTCGCAGTTTCTCTCGCTGTGTCCCTTGCAGTCTCTCTCACAGTCTCTGTCGCTGTCTCTGTCGCTGTCTCTGTCGCTGTCTCCCTCACTGCCTCCCTCGCAGTCTCTCTCGAAGTCTCTCTCGCTGTCTAAATCGCTGTCTCCCTCGCTGTCTCCCTCGCTGTCTCCCTCGCTGTCTCCCTCGCTGTCTCCCTCGCTGTCTCTCTCGCTTTCTCTCTTGCTCTCTCTCTCTCGCTCTCTCTCCCTCTCGCCGTCTCCCTCGCCGTCTCAATCGCTGTCTCCCTCGCATTCTCTCTCGCAGTGTCTCTCGCTGTATCCCTCGCTATCTCCATAGCAGTCTCTCTCGCAGTTTCTCTCGCTTTCTCCCTCGCAGTCTCTCTCGCTGTCTCCCTCGCAGTCTCTCTCGCTGTCTTCCTCGCTGTCTTCCTCGCTGTATTCCTCGCTGTCTTCCTCGCTGTCTTCCTCGCTGTCTCCCTCGCTGTCTCCCTCGCTGTCTCCCTCGCTGTCTCCCTCGCTGTCTCCCTCGCTCTCTCCCTCGCTCTCTCTCTCGCTCTCTCTCTCGCCGTCTCCCTCGCCGTCTCAATCGCTGTCTCCCTCGCATTCTCTCTCGCAGTGTCTCTCGCTGTATCCCTCGCTGTCTCTCTCGCTATCTCCATAGCAGTCTCTCTCGCAGTTTCTCTCGCTTTCTCCCTCGCAGTCTCTCTCGCTGTCTCCCTCACAGTCTCTCTCGCTCTCTCTCTCGCTGTCTCCCTCGCAGTCTCTCTCGCTATCTTCCTCGCTGTCTTCCTCGCTGTCTTCCTCGCTGTCTTCCTCGCTGTCTCCCTCGCAGTCTCTCTCGCAGTCTCTCTCGCTATCTCCCGTGCTATCTCCCTTGCTATCTCCCTCGCTGTCTCTCTCGCTGTCTCCCTTGCAGTCTCCCTCGCAGTCTCTCTCGCTTTCTCCCTCGCAGTCTCTCTCGCTTTCTCTCTCGCTGTCTCCCTCGCTGTCTCCCTCGCTGTCTCCCTCGCTGTCTCCCACGCTGTCTCCCACGCTGTCTCCCACGCTGTCTCCCACGCTGTCTCCCACGCTGTCTCCCTCGCAGTCTCTCTTGCAGTCTCTCTTGCTGTCTCTATTGCTGTCTCCCTCGCTGTGTCTCTCGCTCTCTCTCTCGCAGTCTCCCTCGCTGTCTCCCTCGCTATCTCCCTCGCTGTCTCCCTCGCTGTCTCACACGATCTCTCTCGCATTCTCTCTCGTTGTCTCCCTCGCAGTCTCTCTCGCTGTCTCTGTCGCTGTCTCCCTCGCTGTCTCCCTCGCTGCCTCCCTCGCTGTCTCCCTCGCTGACTCCCTCGCTGCCTCCCTCGCTGCCTCCCTCGCTGCCTCCCTCGCTGCCTCCCTCGCAGTCTCCCTCGCAGTCTCCCTCGCAGTCTCTCTCGATGTCTCTCTCGATGTCTCTCTCGCTGTCTACCTCGCTGTCTACCTCGCTGTCTCCCTCGCTGTCTCCCTCGCTGTCTCTCTCGCTGTCTCCCTCGCTGTCTCCCTCGCTGTCTCCCTCGCTCTATCCCTCGCTCTATCCCTCGCTCTCTCCCTCGCTCTCTCCCTCGCTCTCTCCCTCGCTCTCTCTCTCGCCGTCTCAATCGCTGTCTCCCTCGCATTCTCTCTCGCAGTGTCTCTCGCTGTATCCCTCGCTGTCTCTCTCGCTATCTCCATAGCAGTCTCTCTCGCAGTTTCTCTCGCTTCCTCCCTCGCAGTCTCTCTCGCTGTCTCCCTCACAGTCTCTCTCGCTGTCTCTCTCACTGTCTCCCTCACAGTCTCTCTCGCTGTCTCCCTCGCTGTCTCCCTCGAGGTCTCTCTCACAGTCTCTCTCGCAGTCTCTCTCGCAGTCTCTCTCGCAGTCTCTCTCGCAGTCTCACTCGCAGTCTCACTCGCAGTCTCCCTCGCAGTCTCCCTCGCTGTCTCCCTCGCTGTTTCCCTCACAGTCTCTCTCGCTGTCTCCCTCGCAGTCTCTCTCGAAGTCGCTCTCGCTTTCTCCCTCGCTGTCTCTCTCGCAGTGCTTCTCGCATTCTCTCTCGCTGTCTCCAGCGCTGTCTCCCTCGCTGTCTCCCGATCTGTCTCCCGAGCTGTCTCCGTCACTGTCTCCCACGCAGTCTCTCTCGCTGTCTCTCACGCGCTCTCTCTCGCAGTCTCTCTCGCTGTCTCCCTCGCAGTCTCCCTCGCAGTCTCTCTCGCTGTCTCTCTCGCTGTCTCCCTTGCTGTCTCCCTCGCTGTGTCCCTCGCTGTGTCCCTCGCTGTCTCTCTCGCAGTTTCCCTCACTGTCTCCCTCGCTGTCTCCCTCGCTGTCTCCCTCGCAGTCTCTCTCGCAGTCTCTCTCGCAGTCTCTCTCGATGTCTCCCTCGCTGATTCCCTCGCTGTCTCCCTCGCTGTCTCCCTCGCCGTCTCCCTCGCAGTCACTCTGTATCCCCCGCTATCTCTCGCGCTATCTCCATAGCAGTCTCTCTCACTGTCTCCCTTGCTGTCTCCCTCGCAGTCTCCCTCGCAGTCTCTCTCGCTGTCTCTCTCGCTGTCTCCCTTGCTGTCTCCCTCGCTGTGTCCCTCGCTGTGTCCCTCGCTGTCTCTCTCGCAGTTTCCCTCACTGTCTCCCTCGCTGTCTCCCTCGCTGTCTCTCTCGCAGTCTCTCTCGCAGTCTCTCTCGCAGTCTCTCTCGCAGTCTTCCTCGCAGTCTTCCTCGCAGTCTTCCTCGCAGTCTTCCTCGCAGTCTCCCTCGCAGTCTCCCTCGCTGTCTCCCTCGCAGTCTCTCTTGCAGTCTCTCTTGCAGTCTCCCTCGCAGTCTCCCTCGCAGTCTCCCTCGCAGTCTCCCTCGCAGTCTCCCTCGCAGTCTCCCTCGCTGTCTCTCTCGCTGTCTCCCTCGCTGTCTCACGCGATCTCTCTCGCATTCTCTCTCGTGTCCCTCGCAGTCTCTCTCGCTGTGTCCATCGCAGTCTCTCTCACAGTCTCTCTTGCTGTCTCTGTCGCTGTCTCCCTCGCTGTCTCCCTCGCTGTCTCCCTCGCTGTCTCCCTCGCTGTCTCCCTCGCTGCCACCCTCGCAGTCTCTCTCTAAGTCTCTCTCGCTGTCTCTCTCGATGTCTCCCTCGCTGTCTCCCTCACTGTCTCCCTCGCTGTCTCCCTCGCAGTCTCTCTCGCCGTCTCCCTAGCCGTCTCAATCGCAGTCTCCCTCGCAGTGTCTCTCGCTGTATCCCTCGCTGTCTCTCTCGCTATCTCCATAGCAGTCTCTCTCGCAGTTTCTCTCGCTTTCTCCCTCGCAGTCTCTCTCGCTGTCTCCCTCGCTGTCTCCCTCGCTGTCTCCCTCACAGTCTCTCTCGCTGTCTTCCTCGCTGTCTTCCTCGCTGTCTTCCTCGCTGTCTTCCTCGCTGTCTTCCTCGCTGTCTTCCTCGCTGTCTCCCTCGAGGTCTCTCTCGCAGTCTCTCTCGCTGTCTCTCTCGCTGACTCCCTCGCAGTTTCTATCGCTGTCTCCCTCGCCGTCTCCCTCGCCGTCTCCCTTGCAGTCTCCCTCGCAGTCTCTCTCGCTTTCTCCCTCGCAGTCTCTCTCGCTTTCTCTCTCGCTGTCTCCCTCGCTGTCTCCCTCGCTGTCTCCCTCGCTGTCTCCCACGCTGTCTCCCACGCTGTCTCCCACGCTGTCTCCCACGCTGTCTCCCACGCTGTCTCCCTCGCAGTCTCTCTTGCTGTCTCTATTGCTGTCTCCCTCGCTGTGTCTCTCGCTCTCTCTCTCGCAGTCTCCCTCGCTGTCTCCCTCGCTATCTCCCTCGCTGTCTCCCTCGCTGTCTCACACGATCTCTCTCGCATTCTCTCTCGTTGTCTCCCTCGCAGTCTCTCTCGCTGTCTCTGTCGCTGTCTCCCTCGCTGTCTCCCTCGCTGCCTCCCTCGCTGTCTCCCTCGCTGACTCCCTCGCTGCCTCCCTCGCTGCCTCCCTCGCTGCCTCCCTCGCTGCCTCCCTCGCAGTCTCCCTCGCAGTCTCCCTCGCAGTCTCTCTCGATGTCTCTCTCGATGTCTCTCTCGCTGTCTACCTCGCTGTCTACCTCGCTGTCTCCCTCGCTGTCTCCCTCGCTGTCTCTCTCGCTGTCTCCCTCGCTGTCTCCCTCGCTGTCTCCCTCGCTCTATCCCTCGCTCTATCCCTCGCTCTCTCCCTCGCTCTCTCCCTCGCTCTCTCCCTCGCTCTCTCTCTCGCCGTCTCAATCGCTGTCTCCCTCGCATTCTCTCTCGCAGTGTCTCTCGCTGTATCCCTCGCTGTCTCTCTCGCTATCTCCATAGCAGTCTCTCTCGCAGTTTCTCTCGCTTCCTCCCTCGCAGTCTCTCTCGCTGTCTCCCTCACAGTCTCTCTCGCTGTCTCTCTCACTGTCTCCCTCACAGTCTCTCTCGCTGTCTCCCTCGCTGTCTCCCTCGAGGTCTCTCTCACAGTCTCTCTCGCAGTCTCTCTCGCAGTCTCTCTCGCAGTCTCACTCGCAGTCTCACTCGCAGTCTCCCTCGCAGTCTCCCTCGCTGTCTCCCTCGCTGTTTCCCTCACAGTCTCTCTCGCTGTCTCCCTCGCAGTCTCTCTCGAAGTCGCTCTCGCTTTCTCCCTCGCTGTCTCTCTCGCAGTGCTTCTCGCATTCTCTCTCGCTGTCTCCAGCGCTGTCTCCCTCGCTGTCTCCCGATCTGTCTCCCGAGCTGTCTCCGTCACTGTCTCCCACGCAGTCTCTCTCGCTGTCTCTCACGCGCTCTCTCTCGCAGTCTCTCTCGCTGTCTCCCTCGCAGTCTCCCTCGCAGTCTCTCTCGCTGTCTCTCTCGCTGTCTCCCTTGCTGTCTCCCTCGCTGTGTCCCTCGCTGTGTCCCTCGCTGTCTCTCTCGCAGTTTCCCTCACTGTCTCCCTCGCTGTCTCCCTCGCTGTCTCCCTCGCAGTCTCTCTCGCAGTCTCTCTCGCAGTCTCTCTCGATGTCTCCCTCGCTGATTCCCTCGCTGTCTCCCTCGCTGTCTCCCTCGCCGTCTCCCTCGCAGTCACTCTGTATCCCCCGCTATCTCTCGCGCTATCTCCATAGCAGTCTCTCTCACTGTCTCCCTTGCTGTCTCCCTCGCAGTCTCCCTCGCAGTCTCTCTCGCTGTCTCTCTCGCTGTCTCCCTTGCTGTCTCCCTCGCTGTGTCCCTCGCTGTGTCCCTCGCTGTCTCTCTCGCAGTTTCCCTCACTGTCTCCCTCGCTGTCTCCCTCGCTGTCTCTCTCGCAGTCTCTCTCGCAGTCTCTCTCGCAGTCTCTCTCGCAGTCTTCCTCGCAGTCTTCCTCGCAGTCTTCCTCGCAGTCTTCCTCGCAGTCTCCCTCGCAGTCTCCCTCGCTGTCTCCCTCGCAGTCTCTCTTGCAGTCTCTCTTGCAGTCTCCCTCGCAGTCTCCCTCGCAGTCTCCCTCGCAGTCTCCCTCGCAGTCTCCCTCGCAGTCTCCCTCGCTGTCTCTCTCGCTGTCTCCCTCGCTGTCTCACGCGATCTCTCTCGCATTCTCTCTCGTGTCCCTCGCAGTCTCTCTCGCTGTGTCCATCGCAGTCTCTCTCACAGTCTCTCTTGCTGTCTCTGTCGCTGTCTCCCTCGCTGTCTCCCTCGCTGTCTCCCTCGCTGTCTCCCTCGCTGTCTCCCTCGCTGTCTCCCTCGCTGCCACCCTCGCAGTCTCTCTCGAAGTCTCTCTCGCTGTCTCTCTCGCTGTCTCCCTCGCTGTCTCCCTCGCTGTCTCCCTCGCTGTCTCCCTCGCAGTCTCTCTCGCCGTCTCCCTAGCCGTCTCAATCGCAGTCTCCCTCGCAGTGTCTCTCGCTGTATCCCTCGCTGTCTCTCTCGCTATCTCCATAGCAGTCTCTCTCGCAGTTTCTCTCGCTTTCTCCCTCGCAGTCTTTCTCGCTGTCTCCCTCACAGTCTCACTCGCAGTCTCTCTCGCTGTCTCTCTCGCTGTCTCCCTCGCTGTCTCCCTCGCTGTCTCCCTCACAGTCTCCCTCGCTGTCTCTCTCACAGTCTCTCTCGCAGTCTCTCTCGCTGACTCCCTCGCAGTTTCTATCGCTGTCTCCCTCGTGTTCTCTCTCGCTTTCTCGCTCGCTCTCTCCCTCGCAGTCTCTCTCGCAGTCTCTCTCGCAGTCTCTCTCGCAGTCTCTCTCGCTATCTCTCTCGCTATCTCTCTCGCTATCTCCCTCGCTATCTCCCTCGCTGTCTCTCTCGCTGTCTCCCTTGCAGTCTCCCTTGCAGTCTCCCTTGCAGTCTCCCTCGCAGTCTCCCTCGCAGTCTCTCTCGCTTTCTCCCTCGCAGTCTCTCTCGCTTTCTCCCTCGCAGTCCCCCTCGCAGTCTCCCTCGCAGTCTCTCTCGCAGTCTCTCTCGCAGTCTCTCTCGCAGTCTCTCTCGCAGTCTCTCTCGCAGTCTTCCTCGCAGTTTCTCTCGCTGTCTCCCTCGCTGCCTCCCACGCTGTCTCCCTCGCAGTCTCCCTCGCAGTCTCTCTTGCAGTCTCTCTTGCTCTCTCCCTCGCTCTCTCTCTCGCTCTCTCTCTCGCAGTCTCCCTCGCTGTCTCACGCGATCTCTCGCACATTCTCTCTCGTTGTCTCCCTCGCAGTCTCTCTCGCTGTGTCCCTCGCAGTCTCTCTCGCAGTCTCTATTGCTGTCTCTGTCGCTGTCTCCCTCGCTGTCTCCCTCGCTGTCTCCCTCGCTGTCTCCCTCGCTGCCTCCCTCGCAGTCTCTCTCGAAGTCTCTCTCGCTGTCTACCTCGCTGTCTACCTCGCTGTCTCCCTCGCTGTCTCCCTCGCTGTCTCCCTCGCTGTCTCCCTCGCTTTCTCTCTCGCTTTCTCCCTCGCTCTCTCCCTCAGTCTCTCTCGCAGTCTCTCTCGCAGTCTCTCTCGCACTCTCTCTCGCAGTCTCTCTCGCAGTCTCCCTCGCTGTCTCCCTCGCTGTCTCCCTCGCTGTCTCCCTCGCTGTCTCCCTCGCTGTCTCTCTCGCTGTCTCCCTCGCTGTCTCCCTCGCTGTCTCCCTCGCTGTCTCCCTCAATATCCCTCTCGCTGTCTCTCTCGCTGTCTCTCTCGCTGTCTCTCTCGCTGTCTCTCTCGCTGTCTCTCTCGTTGTCTCTCTCGATGTCTCCCTCGCTGTCTCCCTCGCTGTCTCCCTCGCTGTCTCCCTCGCTGTCTCCCTCGCACTCTCTCGCTTTCTCTCTCGCTCTCTCCCTAGCAGACTCTCTCGCTGTCTCCCTCACAGTCTCCCTCGCTGTCTCCCTCGCTGTCTCCCTCGCTGTCTCCCTCGCTGTCTCCCTCACTGTCTCCCTCGCTGTCTCTCTCAGTCTCTCACGCTGTCTCCCTCGCAGTCTCCCTCGAAGTCTCCCTCGAAGTCTCCCTCGAAGTCTCCCTCGAAGTAACCCTGGATGTCTCTCTCGCAGTCTCTCTCGCAGTCTCTCTCGCATTCTCTTTCGCTGTCTCTCTCGATGTCTCTCTCGTTGTCTCTCTCGATGTCTCTCTCGCTGTCTCCCTCGCTGTCTCCCTCGCTGTCTCCCTCGCTGTCTCCCTCGCTGTCTCCCTCTCAGTCTCTCTCGCATTCTCTCTCGCTGTCTCCCTCGCTGTCTCCCTCGCACTCTCTGGCTTTCTCTCTCGCTTTCTCTCTCGCAGTCCCTCTCCCTGTCTCTCTCGCAGTCTCTCTCGCAGTCTCTCTCGCAGTCTCTCTCGCAGTCTCTCTCGCTGTCTCCCTCGCATTCTCCCTCGCTGTCTCCCTCGCTGTCTCTCGCAGTCGCCTTCGCTGTCTCCCTCGCTGTCTCCCTCGCAGTCTCCCTCGCAGTCTCCCTCGCAGTCTCCCTCGCTGTCTCCCTCGCTGTCTCCCTCGCTGTCTCCCTCGCTGTCTCCCTCGCTGTCTCCCTCGATATCCCTCTCGCTGTCTCTCTCGCTGTCTCTCTCGCTGTCTCTCTCGCTGTCTTTCTCGTTGTCTCTCTCGATGTCTCCCTCGCTGTCTCCCTCGCTGTCTCCCTCGCTGTCTCCCTCGCTGTCTCCCTCGCTGTCTCCCTCGCACTCTCTCGCTTTCTCTCTCGCTCTCTCCCTCGCAGACTCTCTCGCTGTCTCCCTCACAGTCTCCCTCGCTGTCTCCCTCGCTGTCTCCCTCGCTGTCTCCCTCGCTGTCTCCCTCACTGTCTCTCTTGCTGTCTCTCTCAGTCTCTCACGCTGTCTCCCTCGCAGTCTCCCTCGAAGTCTCCCTCGAAGTAACCCTGGATGTCTCTCTCGCAGTCTCTCTCGCAGTCTCTCTCGCATTCTCTTTCGCTGTCTCTCTCGATGTCTCTCTCGTTGTCTCTCTCGATGTCTCCCTCGCTGTCTCCCTCGCTGTCTCCTCGCTGTCTCCCTCGCTGTCTCCCTCGCTGTCTCCCTCTCAGTCTCTCTCGCTGTCTCCTTCGCTGTCTCCCTCGCACTCTCTGGCTTTCTCTCTCGCTTTCTCTCTCGCAGTCCCTCTCCCTGTCTCTCTCGCAGTCTCTCTCGCAGTCTCTCTCGCAGTCTCTCTCGCAGTCTTTCTCGCTGTCTCCCTCGCATTCTCCCTCGCTGTCTCCCTCGCAATCTCCCTCGCAGTCTCCCTCGCAGTCTCTCTCGCAGTCTCTCTTGCAGTCTCTCTCGCTGTCTCCCTCGCTGTCTCCCTCGCTGTGTCTCTCGCTCTCTCTCTCGCAGTCTCCCTGGCTATCTCCCTCGCTGTCTCCCTCGCTGTCTCACGTGATCTCTCTCGCAGTCTCTCTCGTTGTCTCCCTCGCAGTCTCTCTCGCAGTCTCTCTCGCTGTCTCCCTCGCTGTGTCCCTCGCAGTCTCTCTCGCAGTCACTCTCGCAGTCTCTGTCGCTGTCTCCCTCGCTGCCTCTCTCGCTGCCTCCCTCGCTGCCTCCCTCGCAGTCTCTCTCGAAGTCTCTCTCGCTGTCTCCCTCGCTGTCTCCCTCGCTGTCTCCCTCGCTGTCTCCCTCGCTGTCTCCCTCGCTGTCTTCCTCACTGTCTCTCTCGCTGTCTCTCTCAGTCTCTCATGCTGTCTCCCTCGCAGTCTCCCTCGAAGTCTCCCTCGAAGTAACCCTGGATGTCTCTCTCGCAGTCTCTCTCGCAGTCTCTCTCGCATTCTCTTTCGCTGTCTCTCTCGATGTCTCTCTCGTTGTCTCTCTCGTTGTCTCTCTCGATGTCTCCCTCGCTGTCTCCCTCGCTGTCTCCCTCGCTGTCTCCCTCGCTGTCTCCCTCGCACTCTCTCGCTTTCTCTCTCGCTCTCTCCCTCGCAGACTCTCTCGCTGTCTCCCTCACAGTCTCCCTCGCTGTCTCCCTCGCTGTCTCCCTCGCTGTCTCCCTCGCTGTCTCCCTCGCTGTCTCTCTCGCTGTCTCTCTCAGTCTCTCACGCTGTCTCCCTCGCAGTCTCCCTCGAAGTCTCCCTCGAAGTCTCCCTCGAAGTAACCCTGGATGTCTCTCTCGCAGTCTCTCTCGCAGTCTCTCTCGCATTCTCTTTCGCTGTCTCTCTCGATGTCTCTCTCGTTGTCTCTCTCGATGTCTCCCTCGCTGTCTCCCTCGCTGTCTCCCTCGCTGTCTGCCTCGCTGTCTCCCTCGCTGTCTCCCTCGCTGTCTCCCTCTCAGTCTCTCTCGCATTCTCTCTCGCTGTCTCCCTCGCTGTCTCCCTCGCACTCTCTGGCTTTCTCTCTCGCTTTCTCTCTCGCAGTCCCTCTCCCTGTCTCTCTCGCAGTCTCTCTCGCAGTCTCTCTCGCAGTCTCTCTCGCAGTCTCTCTCGCAGTCTCTCTCGCTGTCTCCCTCGCAGTCTCCCTCGCTGTCTCTCTCGCCGTCTCTCTCGCCGTCTCCCTCGCAGTCTCTCTCGCAGTCTCTCTCGCAGTCTCTCTCGCAGTCTCTCTCGAAGTCTCTCTCGCTGTCTACCTCGCTGTCTCCCTCGCTGTCTCCCTCGCTGCCTCTCTCGCTCTCTCTCTCGCTGTCACCCTCGCCATCTCCCTCGCCGTCTCCCTCGCAGTTAGTCTCGCAGTCTCTCTCGCTGTATCCCTCGCTGTCTCTCTCGCTATCTCCATAGCAGTCTCCCTCGCTGTCTCCCTCACAGTCTCCCTCGCAGTCTCTCTCGCAGTCTCTCTCGCAGTCTCTCTCGCTATCTCCCTCGCTATCTCCCTCGCTGTCTCTCTCGCTGTCTCCCTCGCAGTCTCCCTCGCAGTATCTCTCGCTTTCTCCCTCGCAGTCTCTCTCGCAGTCTCTCTCACTTTCTCCCTCGCAGTCTCTCTCGCAGTCTCTCTCGCAGTCTCTCTCGCAGTCTCTCTCGCAGTCTTCCTCGCAGTCTTCCTCGCAGTCTTCCTCGCAGTCTTCCTCGCAGTCTCCCTCGCTGTCTCCCTCGCAGTCTCTCTTGCAGTCTCTCTTGCAGTCTCCCTCGCAGTCTCCCTCGCAGTCTCCCTCGCAGTCTCCCTCGCAGTCTCCCTCGCTGTCTCCCTCGCTGTCTCCCTCGCTGTCTCCCTCGCTGTCTCACGCGATCTCTCTCGCATTCTCTCTCGTGTCCCTCGCAGTCTCTCTCGCTGTGTCCATCGCAGTCTCTCTCACAGTCTCTCTTGCTGTCTCTGTCGCTGTCTCCCTCGCTGTCTCCCTCGCTGTCTCCCTCGCTGTCTCCCTCGCTGTCTCCCTCGCTGCCACCCTCGCAGTCTCTCTCGAAGTCTCTTTCGCTGTCTCTCTCGCTGTCTCCCTCGCTGTCTCCCTCGCTGTCTCCCTCGCATTCTCCCTCGCTGTCTCCCTCGCAATCTCCCTCGCAGTCTCCCTCGCAGTCTCTCTCGCAGTCTCTCTTGCAGTCTCTCTCGCTGTCTCCCTCGCTGTCTCCCTCGCTGTGTCTCTCGCTCTCTCTCTCGCAGTCTCCCTGGCTATCTCCCTCGCTGTCTCCCTCGCTGTCTCACGTGATCTCTCTCGCAGTCTCTCTCGTTGTCTCCCTCGCAGTCTCTCTCGCAGTCTCTCTCGCTGTCTCCCTCGCTGTGTCCCTCGCAGTCTCTCTCGCAGTCACTCTCGCAGTCTCTGTCGCTGTCTCCCTCGCTGCCTCTCTCGCTGCCTCCCTCGCTGCCTCCCTCGCAGTCTCTCTCGAAGTCTCTCTCGCTGTCTCCCTCGCTGTCTCCCTCGCTGTCTCCCTCGCTGTCTCCCTCGCTGTCTCCCTCGCTGTCTTCCTCACTGTCTCTCTCGCTGTCTCTCTCAGTCTCTCATGCTGTCTCCCTCGCAGTCTCCCTCGAAGTCTCCCTCGAAGTAACCCTGGATGTCTCTCTCGCAGTCTCTCTCACAGTCTCTCTCGCATTCTCTTTCGCTGTCTCTCTCGATGTCTCTCTCGTTGTCTCTCTCGTTGTCTCTCTCGATGTCTCCCTCGCTGTCTCCCTCGCTGTCTCCCTCGCTGTCTCCCTCGCTGTCTCCCTCGCACTCTCTCGCTTTCTCTCTCGCTCTCTCCCTCGCAGACTCTCTCGCTGTCTCCCTCACAGTCTCCCTCGCTGTCTCCCTCGCTGTCTCCCTCGCTGTCTCCCTCGCTGTCTCCCTCGCTGTCTCCCTCACTGTCTCTCTCGCTGTCTCTCTCAGTCTCTCACGCTGTCTCCCTCGCAGTCTCCCTCGAAGTCTCCCTCGAAGTCTCCCTCGAAGTAACCCTGGATGTCTCTCTCGCAGTCTCTCTCGCAGTCTCTCTCGCATTCTCTTTCGCTGTCTCTCTCGATGTCTCTCTCGTTGTCTCTCTCGATGTCTCCCTCGCTGTCTCCCTCGCTGTCTCCCTCGCTGTCTGCCTCGCTGTCTCCCTCGCTGTCTCCCTCGCTGTCTCCCTCTCAGTCTCTCTCGCATTCTCTCTCGCTGTCTCCCTCGCTGTCTCCCTCGCACTCTCTGGCTTTCTCTCTCGCTTTCTCTCTCGCAGTCCCTCTCCCTGTCTCTCTCGCAGTCTCTCTCGCAGTCTCTCTCGCAGTCTCTCTCGCAGTCTCTCTCGCAGTCTCTCTCGCTGTCTCCCTCGCAGTCTCCCTCGCTGTCTCTCTCGCCGTCTCTCTCGCCGTCTCCCTCGCAGTCTCTCTCGCAGTCTCTCTCGCAGTCTCTCTCGCAGTCTCTCTCGAAGTCTCTCTCGCTGTCTACCTCGCTGTCTCCCTCGCTGTCTCCCTCGCTGCCTCTCTCGCTCTCTCTCTCGCTGTCACCCTCGCCATCTCCCTCGCCGTCTCCCTCGCAGTTAGTCTCGCAGTCTCTCTCGCTGTATCCCTCGCTGTCTCTCTCGCTATCTCCATAGCAGTCTCCCTCGCTGTCTCCCTCACAGTCTCCCTCGCAGTCTCTCTCGCAGTCTCTCTCGCAGTCTCTCTCGCTATCTCCCTCGCTATCTCCCTCGCTGTCTCTCTCGCTGTCTCCCTCGCAGTCTCCCTCGCAGTATCTCTCGCTTTCTCCCTCGCAGTCTCTCTCGCAGTCTCTCTCACTTTCTCCCTCGCAGTCTCTCTCGCAGTCTCTCTCGCAGTCTCTCTCGCAGTCTCTCTCGCAGTCTTCCTCGCAGTCTTCCTCGCAGTCTTCCTCGCAGTCTTCCTCGCAGTCTCCCTCGCTGTCTCCCTCGCAGTCTCTCTTGCAGTCTCTCTTGCAGTCTCCCTCGCAGTCTCCCTCGCAGTCTCCCTCGCAGTCTCCCTCGCAGTCTCCCTCGCTGTCTCCCTCGCTGTCTCCCTCGCTGTCTCCCTCGCTGTCTCACGCGATCTCTCTCGCATTCTCTCTCGTGTCCCTCGCAGTCTCTCTCGCTGTGTCCATCGCAGTCTCTCTCACAGTCTCTCTTGCTGTCTCTGTCGCTGTCTCCCTCGCTGTCTCCCTCGCTGTCTCCCTCGCTGTCTCCCTCGCTGTCTCCCTCGCTGCCACCCTCGCAGTCTCTCTCGAAGTCTCTTTCGCTGTCTCTCTCGCTGTCTCCCTCGCTGTCTCCCTCGCTGTCTCCCTCGCAGTCTCTCTCGCCGTCTCCCTATCCGTCTCAATCGCAGTCTCCCTCGCAGTGTCTCTCGCTGTATCCCTCGCTGTCTCTCTCGCTATCTCCATAGCAGTCTCTCTCGCAGTTTCTCTCGCTTTCTCCCTCGCAGTCTTTCTCGCTGTCTCCCTCACAGTCTCACTCGCAGTCTCTCTAGCTGTCTCTCTCGCTGTCTCCCTCGCTGTCTCCCTCGCTGTCTCCCTCACAGTCTCTCTCGCTGTCTCCCTCGCTGTCTCCCTCGAGGTATCTCTCACAGTCTCTCTCGCAGTCTCTCTCGCAGTCTCTCTCGCTGACTCCCTCGCAGTTTCTATCGCTGTCTCCCTCGTGTTCTCTCTCGCTTTCTCGCTCGCTCTCTCCCTCGCAGTCTCTCTCGCAGTCTCTCTCGCAGTCTCTCTCGCAGTCTCTCTCGCTATCTCTCTCGCTATCTCTATCGCTATCTCCCTCGCTATCTCCCTCGCTATCTCCCTCGCTGTCTCTCTCGCAGTCTCCCTTGCAGTCTCCCTTGCAGTCTCCCTTGCAGTCTCCCTCGCAGTCTCCCTCGCAGTCTCTCTCGCTTTCTCCCTCGCAGTCTCTCTCGCTTTCTCCCTCGCAGTCTCCCTCGCAGTCTCCCTCGCAGTCTCCCTCGCAGTCTATCTCGCAGTCTCTCTCGCAGTCTCTCTCGCAGTCTCTCTCGCAGTCTCTCTCGCAGTCTTCCTCGCAGTCTTCCTCGCAGTTTCTCTCGCTGTCTCCCTCGCTGCCTCCCACGCTGTCTCCCTCGCAGTCTCCCTCGCAGTCTCTCTTGCAGTCTCTCTTGCTGTCTCCCTCGCTGTGTCTCTCGCTCTCTCTCTCGCAGTCTCCCTCGCTGTCTCACGCGATCTCTCTCACATTCTCTCTCGTTGTCTCCCTCGCAGTCTCTCTCGCTGTGTCCCTCGCAGTCTCTCTCGCAGTCTCTATTGCTGTCTCTGTCGCTGTCTCCCTCGCTGTCTCCCTCGCTGTCTCCCTCGCTGTCTCCCTCGCTGTCTCCCTCGCTGCCTCCCTCGCAGTCTCTCTCGAAGTCTCTCTCGCTGTCTACCTCGCTGTCTACCTCGCTGTCTCCCTCGCTGTCTCCCTCGCTGTCTCCCTCGCTGTCTCCCTCGCTGTCTCCCTCGCTTTCTCTCTCGCTTTCTCCCTCGCTCTCTCCCTCAGTCTCTCTCGCAGTCTCTCTCGCAGTCTCTCTCGCAGTCTCTCTCGCAGTCTCACTCGCTGTCTCCCTCGCTGTCTCCCTCGCTGTCTCCCTCGCTGTCTCTCTCGCTGTCTCTCTCGCTGTCTCTCTCGCTGTCTCCCTCGCTGTCTCCCTCGCTGTCTCCCTCAATATCCCTCTCGCTGTCTCTCTCGCTGTCTCTCTCGCTGTCTCTCTCGCTGTCTCTCTCGCTGTCTCTCTCGTTGTCTCTCTCGATGTCTCCCTCACTGTCTCCCTCGCTGTCTCCCTCGCTGTCTCCCTCGCTGTCTCCCTCGCACTCTCTCGCTTTCTCTCTCGCTCTCTCCCTCGCAGACTCTCTCGCTGTCTCCCTCACAGTCTCCCTCGCTGTCTCCCTCGCTGTCTCCCTCGCTGTCTCCCTCGCTGTCTCCCTCACTGTCTCTCTTGCTGTCTCTCTCGCAGTCTCTCTCGCTATCTCCCTCGCTATCTCCCTCGCTGTCTCTCTCGCTGTCTCCCTCGCAGTCTCCCTCGCTGTCTCCCTCGCTGTCTCCCTCGCTGTCTCACGCGATCTCTCTCGCATTCTCTCTCGTGTCCCTCGCAGTCTCTCTCGCTGTGTCCATCGCAGTCTCTCTCACAGTCTCTCTTGCTGTCTCTGTCGCTGTCTCCCTCGCTGTCTCCCTCGCTGTCTCCCTCGCTGTCTCCCTCGCTGTCTCCCTCGCTGTCTCCCTCGCTGCCACCCTCGCAGTCTCTCTCGCTGTCTCTCTCGCTGTCTCTCTCGCTGTCTCCCTCGCTGTCTCCCTCGCTGTCTCCCTCGCAGTCTCTCTCGTCGTCTCCCTAGCCGTCTCTCTCGCAGTCTCCCTCGCAGTGTCTCTCGCTGTATCCCTCGCTGTCTCTCTCGCTATCTCCATAGCAGTCACTCTCGCAGTTTCTCTCGCTTTCTCCCTCGCAGTCTTTCTCGCTGTCTCCCTCACAGTCTCACTCGCAGTCTCTCTCGCTGTCTCTCTCGCTGTCTCCCTCGCTGTCTCCCTCGCTGTCTCCCTCACAGTCTCTCTCGCTGTCTCCCTCGCTGTCTCCCTCGAGGTCTCTCTCACAGTCTCTCTCGCAGTCTCTCTCGCAGTCTCTCATGACTCCCTCGCAGTTTCTATCGCTGTCTCCCTCGTGTTCTCTCTCGCTTTCTCGCTCGCTCTCTCCCTCGCAGTCTCTCTCGCAGTCTCTCTCGCAGTCTCTCTCGCTATCTCTCTCGCTATCTCTCTCGCTATCTCCCTCGCTATCTCCCTCGCTATCTCCCTCGCTGTCTCTCTCGCTGTCTCCCTTGCAGTCTCCCTTGCAGTCTCCCTTGCAGTCTCCCTCGCAGTCTCCCTCGCAGTCTCTCTCGCTTTCTCCCTCGCAGTCTCTCTCGCTTTCTCCCTCGCAGTCTCCCTCGCAGTCTCCCTCACAGTCTCTCTCGCAGTCTCTCTCGCAGTCTCTCTCGCAGTCTCTCTCGCAGTCTCTCTCGCAGTCTTCCTCGCAGTTTCTCTCGCTGTCTCCCTCGCTGTCTCCCTCGCTGCCTCCCACGCTGTCTCCCTCGCAGTCTCCCTCGCAGTCTCTCTTGCAGTCTCTCTTGCTGTCTCCCTCGCTGTGTCTCTCGCTCTCTCTCTCGCAGTCTCCCTCGCTGTCTCACGCGATCTCTCTCACATTCTCTCTCGTTGTCTCCCTCGCAGTCTCTCTCGCTGTGTCACTCGCAGTCTCTCTCGCAGTCTCTATTGCTGTCTCTGTCGCTGTCTCCCTCGCTGTCTCCCTCGCTGTCTCACTCGCTGTCTCCCTCGCTGTCTCCCTCGCTGTCTCCCTCGCTGTCTCCCTCGCTGTCTCCCTCGCTGCCTCCCTCGCAGTCTCTCTCGAAGTCTCTCTCGCTGTCTACCTCGCTGTCTCCCTCGCTGTCTCCCTCGCTGTCTCCCTCGCTGTCTCCCTCGCTTTCTCTCTCGCTTTCTCCCTCGCTCTCTCCCTCAGTCTCTCTCGCAGTCTCTCTCGCAGTCTCTCTCGCAGTCTCTCTCGCAGTCTCTCTCGCAGTCTCTCTCGCTGTCTCCCTCGCTGTCTCCCTCGCTGTCTCCCTCGCTGTCTCCCTCGCTGTCTCCCTCGCTGTCTCTCTCGCTGTCTCTCTCGCTGTCTCTCTCGCTGTCTCCCTCGCTGTCTCCCTCGCTGTCTCCCTCAATATCCCTCTCGCTGTCTCTCTCGCTGTCTCTCTCGCTGTCTCTCTCGCTGTCTCTCTCGCTGTCTCCCACGCTGTCTCCCACGCTGTCTCCCATGCTGTCTCCCACGCTGTCTCCCTCGCTGTCTCCCTCGCTGTCTCCCTCGCTGTCTCTCTCGCCGTCTCCCTAGCCGTCTCAATCGCAGTCTCCCTCGCAGTGTCTCTCGCTGTATCCCTCGCTGTCTCTCTCGCTATCTCCATAGCAGTCTCTCTCGCAGTTTCTCTCGCTTTCTCCCTCGCAGTCTTTCTCGCTGTCTGCCTCACAGTCTCACTCGCAGTCTCTCTCACTGTCTCTCTCGCTGTCTCCCTCGCTGTCTCCCTCGCTGTCTCCCTCGTGTTCTCTCTCGCTTTCTCGCTCGCTCTCTCCCTCGCAGTCTCTCTCGCAGTCTCTCTCGCAGTCTCTCTCGCAGTCTCTCTCGCTATCTCTCTCGCTATCTCTCTCGCTATCTCTCTCGCTATCTCCCTCGCTATCTCCCTCGCTATCTCCCTCGCTATCTCCCTCGCTGTCTCTCTCGCTGTCTCCCTTGCAGTCTCCCTTGCAGTCTCCCTCGCAGTCTCTCTCGCTTTCTCCCTCGCAGTCTCTCTCGCTTTCTCTCTTGCAGTCTCTCTCGCAGTCTCTCTCGCAGTCTTCCTCGCAGTTTCTCTCGCTGTCTCCCTCGCTGCCTCCCACGCTGTCTCACTCGCTGTCTCTCTTGCAGTCTCTCTTGCTGTCTCCCTCGCTGTGTCTCTCGCTCTCTCTCTCGCTCTCTCTCTCGCAGTCTCCCTCGCAGTCTCTCTCGCAGTCTCTCTCGCAGTCTCTCTCGCAGTCTCTCTCGCGGTCTCTGTCGCTGTCTCCCTCGCTGTCTCCCTCGCTGTCTCCCTCGCTGCCTCCCTCGCAGTCTTTCTCGAAGTCTCTCTCGCTGTCTCTCTCGCTGTCTCTCTCGCTGTCTACCTCGCTGTCTCCCTCGCTGTCTCCCTCGCTGTCTCCCTCGCTGTCTCCCTCGCTGTCTCCCTCGCTTTCTCTCTCGCTGTCTCCCTCGCTGTCTCCCTCGCTGTCTCCCTCGCTGTCTCCCTCGCTTTCTCTCTCGCTATCTCTCTCGCTATCTCCCTCGCTATCTCCCTCGCTGTCTCTCTCGCTGTCTCTCTCGCTGTCTCTCTCGCTGTCTCCCTTGCAGTCTCCCTTGCAGTCTCCCTCGCAGTCTCCCTCGCAGTCTCTCTCGCTTTCTCCCTCGCAGTCTCTCTCGCTTTCTCCCTCGCAGTCTCCCTCGCAGTCTCTCTCACAGTCTCTCTCGCAGTCTCTCTCGCAGTCTCTCTCGCAGTCTCTCTCGCAGTCTCTCTCGCAGTCTTCCTCGCAGTTTCTCTCGCTGTCTCCCTCGCTGCCTCCCACGCTGTCTCCCTCGCAGTCTCCCTCGCAGTCTCTCTTGCAGTCTCTCTTGCTGTCTCCCTCGCTGTGTCTCTCGCTCTCTCTCTCGCAATCTCCCTCGCTGTCTCACGCGATCTCTCTCACATTCTCTCTCGTTGTCTCCCTCGCAGTCTCTCTCGCTGTGTCCCTCGCAGTCTCTCTCGCAGTCTCTATTGCTGTCTCTGTCGCTGTCTCCCTCGCTGTCTCCCTCGCTGTCTCCCTCGCTGTCTCCCTCGCTGCCTCCCTCGCAGTCTCTCTCGAAGTCTCTCTCGCTGTCTACCTCGCTGTCTCCCTCGCTGTCTCCCTCGCTGTCTCCCTCGCTGTCTCCCTCGCTTTCTCTCTCGCTTTCTCCCTCGCTCTCTCCCTCAGTCTCTCTCGCAGTCTCTCTCGCAGTCTCTCTCGCAGTCTCTCTCGCAGTCTCTCTCGCAGTCTCTCTCGCTGTCTCCCTCGCTGTCTCCCTCGCTGTCTCTCTCGCTGTCTCTCTCGCTGTCTCTCTCGCTGTCTCCCTCGCTGTCTCCCTCGCTGTCTCCCTCAATATCCCTCTCGCTGTCTCTCTCGCTGTCTCTCTCGCTGTCTCTCTCGCTGTCTCTCTCGCTGTCTCCCACGCTGTCTCCCACGCTGTCTCCCTCGCTGTCTCCCTCGCTGTCTCTCTCGCCGTCTCCCTAGCCGTCTCAATCGCAGTCTCCCTCGCAGTGTCTCTCGCTGTATCCCTCGCTGTCTCTCTCGCTATCTCCATAGCAGTCTCTCTCGCAGTTTCTCTCGCTTTCTCCCTCGCAGTCTTTCTCGCTGTCTCCCTCACAGTCTCACTCGCAGTCTCTCTCGCTGTCTCTCTCGCTGTCTCCCTCGCTGTCTCCCTCGCTGTCTCCCTCGTGTTCTCTCTCGCTTTCTCGCTCGCTCTCTCCCTCGCAGTCTCTCTCGCAGTCTCTCTCGCAGTCTCTCTCGCTATCTCTCTCGCTATCTCTCTCGCTATCTCCCTCGCTATCTCCCTCGCTATCTCCCTCGCTGTCTCTCTCGCTGTCTCCCTTGCAGTCTCCCTTGCAGTCTCCCTCGCAGTCTCTCTCGCTTTCTCCCTCGCAGTCTCTCTCGCAGTCTCTCTTGCAGTCTCTCTCGCAGTCTCTCTCGCAGTCTTCCTCGCAGTTTCTCTCGCTGTCTCCCTCGCTGCCTCCCACGCTGTCTCCCTCGCTGTCTCTCTTGCAGTCTCTCTTGCTGTCTCCCTCGCTGTGTCTCTCGCTCTCTCTCTCGCTCTCTCTCTCGCAGTCTCCCTCGCAGTCTCTCTCGCAGTCTCTCTCGCAGTCTCTCTCGCAGTCTCTCTCGCTGTCTCTGTCGCTGTCTCCCTCGCTGTCTCCCTCGCTGTCTCCCTCGCTGCCTCCCTCGCAGTCTCTCTCGAAGTCTCTCTCGCTGTCTCTCTCGCTGTCTCTCTCGCTGTCTACCTCGCTGTCTCCCTCGCTGTCTCCCTCGCTGTCTCCCTCGCTGTCTCCCTCGCTGTCTCCCTCGCTTTCTCTCTCGCTTTCTCCCTCGCTCTCTCCCTCAGTCTCTCTCGCAGTCTCTCTCGCAGTCTCTCTCGCTGTCTCCCTCGCTGTCTCCCTCGCTGTCTCCCTCGCAGTCTCTCTCGCAGTCTCTCTCGCTGTCTCCCTCGCTGTCTCCCTCGCTGTCTCCCTCGCTGTCTCCCTCAATATCCCTCTCGCAGTCTCTCTCGCATTCTCTCTTGCAGTCTCCCTCGCAGTCTCCCTCGCAGTCTCCCTCGCAGTCTCCCTCACAGTCTCTCTCGCAGTCTCTCTCGCAGTCTCTCTCGCAGTCTCTCTCGCAGTCTCTCTCGCAGTCTCTCTCGCAGTCTCCCTCAATATCCCTCTCGCAGTCTCCCTCAATATCCCTCTCGCAGTCTCCCTCAATATCCCTCTCGCAGTCTCTCTCGCAGTCTCCCTCGCAGTCTCCCTCGCCATCTCCCTCGCAGTCTCCCTCGCAGTCTCCCTCGCAGTCTCCCTCGCAGTCTCCCTCGCAGTCTCTCTCGCTGTCTCCCTCGCTGTTTCCCTCACAGTCTCGCTGTCTCCCTCGCAGTCTCTCTCGAAGTCGCTCTTGCTTTCTCCCTCGCTGTCTCTCTCGCAGTCCTTCTCGCATTCTCTCTCGCTGTCTCCAGCGCTGTCTCCCTCGCCATCTCCCTCGCTGTCTCTCTCGCAGTTAGTCTCGCAGTCTCTCTCGCTGTATCCCTCGCTGTCTCTCTCGCTATCTCCATAGCAGTCTCTCTCGCAGTCTCCCTCGCTGTCTCCCTCACAGTCTCCCTCACAGTCTCTCTCGCAGTCTCTCTCGCAGTCTCCCTCGCAGTCTCTTTCGCTATCTCTCTCGCTATCTCCCTCGCTATCTTCCTCGCTATCTCCCTCGCTATCTCCCTCGCTATCTCCCTCGCTGTCTCCCTCGCTATCTCCCTCGCTGTCTCCCTCGCTGTCTCCCTCGCTGTCTCTCTCGCTGTCTCCCTCGCAGTCTCCCTCGCAGTCTCCCTCGCAGTCTCTCTCGAAGTCTCTCTCGCTGTCTACCTCGCTGTCTCCCTCGCTGTCTCCCTCGCTGTCTCCCTCGCTGTCTCCCTCGCTGTCTCCCTCGCTTTCTCTCTCGCTTTCTCCCTCGCTCTCTCCCTCAGTCTCTCTCGCAGTCTCTCTCGCAGTCTCTCTCGCAGTCTCTCTCGCAGTCTCTCTCGCAGTCTCTCTCGCTGTCTCCCTCGCTGTCTCCCTCGCTGTCTCCCTCGCTGTCTCCCTCGCTGTCTCTCTCGCTGTCTCTCTCGCTGTCTCCCTCGCTGTCTCCCTCGCTGTCTCCCTCAATATCCCTCTCGCTGTCTCTCTCGCTGTCTCTCTCGCTGTCTCTCTCGCTGTCTCTCTCGCTGTCTCTCTCGCTGTCTCCCACGCTGTCTCCCACGCTGTCTCCCTCGCTGTCTCCCTCGCTGTCTCTCTCGCCGTCTCCCTAGCCGTCTCAATCGCAGTCTCCCTCGCAGTGTCTCTCGCTGTATCCCTCGCTGTCTCTCTCGCTATCTCCATAGCAGTCTCTCTCGCAGTTTCTCTCGCTTTCTCCCTCGCAGTCTTTCTCGCTGTCTCCCTCACAGTCTCACTCGCAGTCTCTCTCGCTGTCTCTCTCGCTGTCTCCCTCGCTGTCTCCCTCGCTGTCTCCCTCGTGTTCTCTCTCGCTTTCTCGTTCGCTCTCTCCCTCGCAGTCTCTCTCGCAGTCTCTCTCGCAGTCTCTCTCGCTATCTCTCTCGCTATCTCTCTCGCTATCTCTCTCGCTATCTCCCTCGCTATCTCCCTCGCTATCTCCCTCGCTGTCTCTCTCGCTGTCTCCCTTGCAGTCTCCCTTGCAGTCTCCCTCGCAGTCTCTCTCGCTTTCTCCCTCGCAGTCTCTCTCGCTTTCTCTCTTGCAGTCTCTCTCGCAGTCTCTCTCGCAGTCTTCCTCGCAGTTTCTCTCGCTGTCTCCCTCGCTGCCTCCCACGCTGTCTCCCTCGCTGTCTCTCTTGCAGTCTCTCTTGCTGTCTCCCTCGCTGTGTCTCTCGCTCTCTCTCTCGCTCTCTCTCTCGCAGTCTCCCTCGCAGTCTCCCTCGCAGTCTCTCTCGCAGTCTCTCTCGCAGTCTCTCTCGCAGTCTCTCTCGCAGTCTCTCTCGCTGTCTCTGTTGCTGTCTCCCTCGCTGTCTCCCTCGCTGTCTCCCTCGCTGCATCCCTCGCAGTCTCTCTCGAAGTCTCTCTCGCTGTCTCTCTCGCTGTCTCTCTCGCTGTCTACCTCGCTGTCTCCCTCGCTGTCTCCCTCGCTGCATCCCTCGCAGTCTCTCTCGAAGTCTCTCTTGCAGTCTCTCTTGCAGTCTCTCTTGCAGTCTCTCTTGCTGTCTCTCTTGCTGTCTCTCTTGCTGTCTCCCTCGCCGTCTCCCTCGCAGTCTCCCTCTCAGTCTCCCTCGCAGTCTCCCTCGCAGTCTCCCTCGCTGTCTCCCTCGCTGTCTCACGCGATCTCTCTCGCATTCTCTCTCGCATTCTCTCTCGTCTCCCTCGCAGTCTCTCTCGCTGTGTCCATCGCAGTCTCTCTCACAGTCTCTCTTGCTGTCTCCCTCGCTGTCTCCCTCGCTGTCTCCCTCGCTGTCTCCCTCGCTGTCTCCCTCGCTGTCCCCCTCGCTGTCTCCCTCGCTGTCTCCCTCGCTGTCTCCCTCGCTGTCTCCCTCGCTGTCTCCCTCGCTGCCTCCCTCGCAGTGTCTCTCGCTGTATCCCTCGCTGTTTTTCTCGCTATCTCCATAGCAGTCTCTCTCGCAGTTTCTCTCGCTTTCTCCCTCGCAGTCTCTCTCGCTGTCTCCCTCACAGTCTCACTCGCAGTCTCTCTCGCTGTCTCCCTCGCTGTCTCCCTCACAGTCTCCCTCACAGTCTCCCTCGCTGTCTCCCTCGAGGTCTCTCTCACAGTCTCTCTCGCAGTCTCTCTCGCTGACTCCCTCGCAGTTTCTATCGCTGTCTCCCTCGTGTTCTCTCTCGCTTTCTCCCTCGCTCTCTCCCTTGCAGTCTACCTTGCAGTCTCTCTCGCAGTCTCTCTCGCATTCTCTCTCGCTGTCTCTCTCGCTGTCTCCCTCGCTGTCTCCCTCGCTGTCTCCCTCGCTGTCTCCCTCGCTGTCTCCCTCGCTGTCTCCCTCGCTTTCTCTCTCGCTTTCTCCCTCGCTCTCTCCCTGGCAGTCTCTCTCGCAGTCTCTCTCGCAGTCTGTCTCGCAGTCTCTCTCGCAGTCTCCCTCGCAGTCTCCCTCGCAGTCTCCCTCGCAGTCTCCCTCGCAGTCTCTCTCGCAGTCTCTCTCGCAGTCTCTTTCGCAGTCTCTTTCGCAGTCTCTCTCGCAGTCTCTCTCGCAGTCTCCCTCGCAGTCTCTCTCGCAGTCCCCTCGCTGTCTCCCTCGCTGTTTCCCTCACAGTCTCTATCGCTGTCTCCCTCGCAGTCTGTCTCGAAGTCGCTCTCGCTTTCTCCCTCGCTGTCTCTCTCGCAGTCCTTCTCGCATTCTCTCTCGCTGTCTCCCTCGCTGTCTCCCTCGCTGTATCCCACGCAGTCTCTCTCGCTGTCTCTCATGCGCTCTCTCTCGCAGTCTCTCTCGCAGTCTCTCTCGCTGTCTCCCTCGCAGTCTCCCTCGCAGTCTCCCTCGCTGTCTCCCTCGCTGTCTCCCTCGCTGTCTCCCTCGCTGTGTCCCTCGCTGTCTCTCTCGCAGTTTCCCTCGCTGTCTCCCTCGCTGTCTCCCTCGCTGTCTCCCTCGCTGTGTCCCTCGCTGTCTCTCTCGCAGTTTCCCTCGCTGTCTCTCTCGCAGTTTCCCTCGCTGTCTCCCTCGCTGTCTCCCTCGCTGTCTCCCTCGCAGTCTCCCTCGCAGTCTCCCTCGCAGTCTCCCTCGCAGTCTCCCTCGCTGTCTCCCTCGCTGTCTCCCTCGCTGTCTCCCTCGCTGTCTCCCTCGCCGTCTCCCTCGCAGTCACTCTCTCTGTATCCCCCGCTGTCTCTCTCGCTATCTCCATAGCAGTCTCTCTCACTGTCTCTCTCGCTGTCATTCTCGCTGTCTCTCTCAATGTACTCTCGCTGTCTCCCTCGCTGTCTCCCTCGCTCTATCCCTCGCTGTATCTCTCGCAGTCTCTCTCGCAGTCTCTCTCGCAGTCTCTCTCGCAGTCTCTCTCGCAGTCTCTCTCGCTGTCTCCCTCTCAGTCTCTCTCACTCTCTCTCTCGCAGTCTCTCTCGCCGTCTCTCTCTCCATCTCTCTCTCCGTCTCTCTCGCCGTCTCTCTCGCAGTCTCCCTCGCAGTCTCCCTCGCAGTCTCCCTCGCAGTCTCTCTCGCAGCCTCCCTCGCAGTCTCCCTCGCAGTCTCCCTCGCAGTCTCCCTCGCAGTCTCCCTCGCAGTCTCCCTCGCATTCTCCCTCACAGTCTCTCTCGCTGTCTCCATTGCAGTCTCCCACACAGTCTCTGTCGCTGTCTCTCTCGCTGTCTCTCTGAATGTACTCTCGCTGTCTCCCTCGCTGTCTCCCTCGCTCTATCCCTCGCTGTATCTCTCGCAGTCTCTCTCGCAGTCTCTCTCGCAGTCTCTCTCGCAGTCTCTCTCGCAGTCTCTCTCGCTGTCTCCCTCTCAGTCTCTCTCACTCTCTCTCTCGCAGTCTCTCTCGCCGTCTCTCTCTCCATCTCTCTCTCCGTCTCTCTCGCCGTCTCTCTCGCAGTCTCCCTCGCAGTCTCCCTCGCAGTCTCCCTCGCAGTCTCCCTCGCAGTCTTTCTCGCAGCCTCTCTCGCAGTCTCTCTCGCAGTCTCCCTCGCAGTCTCCCTCGCAGTCTCCCTCGCAGTCTCCCTCGCAGTCTCTCTCGCTGTCTCCATTGCAGTCTCCCACACAGTCTCTGTCGCTTTCTCCCTCGCTTTCTCCCTCGCAGTCTCTCTCGCAGTCTCTCTCGCAGTCTCTCTCGTAGTCTCTCTCGCAGTCTCTCTCGCTGTCCCTCTCGCTGTCCCTCTCGCAGTCTCTCTCGCAGTCTCTCTCGCAGTCTCCCTCGCAGTCTCTCTCGCAGTCTCCTTTGCAGTCTCTCTCGCTGTCTCTCTCGCTGTCTCTCTCGCTGTCTCTCTCGCTGTCTCTCTCGCTGTCTCTCTCGCTGTCTCCCACGCAGTCTCCCTCGCAGTCTCCCTCGCAGTCTCCCTCGCTGTTTCCCTCACAGTCTCGCTGTCTCCCTCGCAGTCTCTCTCGAAGTCGCTCTCGCTTTCTCCCTCGCTGTCTCTCTCGCAGTCCTTCTCGCATTCTGTCTCGCTGTCTCCAGCGCTGTCTCCCTCGCCATCTCCCTCGCTGTCTCCCTCACAGTTAGTCTCGCAGTCTCTCTCGCAGTCTCTCTCGCTGTATCCCTCGCTGTATCCCTCGCTGTATCCCTCGCTGTATCCCTCGCTGTATCCCTCGCTGTCTCCCTCACAGTCTCCCTCGCAGTCTCTCTCGCAGTCTCTCTCGCAGTCTCTCTCGCAGTCTCTCTCGCAGTCTCTCTCGCTATCTCCAAAGCTATCTCCCTCGCTATCTCCCTCGCTATCTCTCTCGCAGTCTCTCTCGCAGTCTCTCTCGCAGTCTCTCTCGCAGTCTCTCTCGCAGTCTTCCTCGCAGTCTTCCTCGCAGTCTTCCTCGCATTCTCCCTCGCTGTCTCCCTCGCTGTCTCCCTCGCTGTCTCCCTCGCAGTCTCCCTCGCAGTCTCTCTCGCAGTCTCCCTCGCAGTCTCCCTCGCAGTCTCCCTCGCAGTCTCTCTCGCAGTCTCTCTTGCTGTCTCCCTCGCAGTCTCCCTCGCAGTCTCCCTCGCAGTCTCCCTCGCAGTCTCCCTCGCAGTCTCCCTCGCGGTCTCCCTCGCGGTCTCCCTCGCTGTCTCCCTCGCTGTCTCACGCGATCTCTCTCGCATTCTCTCTCGTCTCCCTCGCAGTCTCTCTCGCTGTGTCCATCGCAGTCTCTCTCACAGTCTCTCTTGCTGTCTCTGTCGCTGTCTCCCTCGCTGTCTCCCTCGCTGTCTCCCTCGCTGTCTCCCTCGCTGTCTCCCTCGCTGCCTCCCTCGCTGCCTCCCTCGCAGTCTCTCTCGAAGTCTCTCTCGAAGTCTCTCTCGAAGTCTCTCTCGCTGTCTCTCTCGCTCTCTCTCTCGCTGTCTCTCTCGCTGTCTCTCTCGCTGTCTCTCTCGCTGTCTCCCTCGCTGTCTCCCTCACTGTCTCCCTCGCTGTCTCCCTCGCCGTCTCTCTCTCCGTCTCTCTCGCGGTCTCCCTCGCCGTCTCCCTCGCCGTCTCAATCGCTGTCTCCCTCGCAGTGTTTCTCGCTGTATCCCTCGCTGTTTTTCTCGCTATCTCCATAGCAGTCTCTCTCGCAGTTTCTCTCGCTTTCTCCCTCGCAGTCTCTC
The DNA here is from genome assembly GCF_036365525.1 of Heterodontus francisci. Classification (NCBI taxonomy): domain Eukaryota; kingdom Metazoa; phylum Chordata; class Chondrichthyes; order Heterodontiformes; family Heterodontidae; genus Heterodontus; species Heterodontus francisci. Next base: position 34,613 of record NW_027141235.1, read on the forward strand.
TCGCTGTCTCCCTCACAGTCTCACTCGCAGTCTCTCTCGCTGTCTCTCTCGCTGTCTCTCTCGCTGTCTCCCTCGCTGTCTCCCTCACAGTCTCCCTCGCTGTCTCCCTCGAGGTCTCTCTCACAGTCTCTCTCGCAGTCTCTCTCGCTGACTCCCTCGCAGTTTCTATCGCTGTCTCCCTCGTGTTCTCTCTCGCTTTCTCTCTCGCTTTCTCCCTCGCTCTCTCCCTCGCAGTCTCCCTCGCAGTCTCTCTCGCAGTCTCTCTCGCTATCTCTCTCGCTATCTCTCTCGCTATCTCTCTCGCTATCTCTCTCGCTATCTCCCTCGCTATCTCCCTCGCTATCTCCTTCGCTGTCTCTCTCGCTGTCTCCCTTGCAGTCTCCCTCGCAGTCTCTCTCGCTTTCTCCCTCGCAGTCTCTCTCGCTTTCTCCCTCGCAGTCTCCCTCACTTTCTCCCTCGCAGTCTCTCTCGCTTTCTCCCTCGCAGTCTCTCTCGCAGTCTCTCTCGCAGTCTCTCTCGCAGTCTCTCTCGCAGTCTCTCTTGCAGTCTCTCTCGCAGTCTCTCTTGCAGTCTCTCTCGCAGTCTCTCTCGCAGTCTTCGTCGCAGTTTCTCTCGCTGTCTCCCTCGCTGCCTCCCACGGTGTCTCCCTCGCAGTCTCTCTTGCAGTCTCTCTTGCTGTCTCCCTCGCTGTGTCTCTCGCTCTCTCCCTCGCAGTCTCCCTCGCTGTCTCCCTCGCTGTCTCCCTCGCTATCTCCCTCGCTGTCTCCCTCGCTGTCTCCCTCGCTGTCTCCCTCGCTGTCTCACGCGATCTCTCTCACATTCTCTCTCGTTGTCTCCCTCGCAGTCTCTCTCGCTGTGTCCCTCGCAGTCTCTCTCGCAGTCCCTCTCGCAGTCTCTGTCGCTGTCTCCCTCGCTGTCTCCCTCGCTGTCTCCCTCGCTGTCTCTCTCGCTGTCTCCCTCGCTGTCTCCCTCGCAGTCTCCCTCGCTGTCTCCCTCGCTTTCTCTCTCGCTGTCTCCCTCGCTTTCTCTCACGCTTTCTCTCTCGCTGTCTCCCTCGCTTTCTCTCTCGATGTCTCTCTCGCTTTCTCCCTCGCTTTCTCTCTCGCTGTCTCCCTCGCTTTCTCTCTCGCTTTCTCCCTCGCTCTCTCCCTCGCAGTCTCCCTCGCTGTCTCCCTCGCTGTCTCCCTCGCTGTCTCCCTCGCTGTCTCCCTCGCTGTCTCCCTCGCCGTCTCCCTCGCCGTCTCCCTCGCAGTCACTCTCTCTGTATCCCTCGCTGTCCCCCTCGCTGTCTCCCTCGCTGTCTCCCTCGCTGTCTCCCTCGCTGTCTCCCTCGCTTTCTCTCTCGCTGTCTCCCTCGCTTTCTCTCTCGCTTTCTCCCTCGCTATCACCATAGCAGTCTCTCTCACTGTCTCTCTCACTGTCTCTCTCGCTGTCTCTCTCGCTGTCTCTCTCAATGTACTCTCGCTGTCTCCCTCGCTGTCTCCCTCGCTGTCTCCCTCGCTGTCTCCCTCGCTGTCTCCCTCGCTGTATCTCTCGCAGTCTCTCTCGCAGTCTCTCTCGCTGTCTCCCTCTCAGTCTCTCTCGCCGTCTCTCTCGCCGTCTCTCTCTCCGTCTCTCTCTCCGTCTCTCTCGCCGTCTCTCTCGCCGTCTCTCTCGCCGTCTCTCCCGCAGTCTCCCTCGCAGTCTCCCTCGCAGTCTCCCTCGCAGTCTCCCTCGCAGTCTGCCTCGCAGTCTCTCTCGCAGTCTCCCTCGCAGTCTCCCTCGCAGTCTCCCTCGCAGTCTCTCTCGCTGTCACCATTGCAGTCTCCCACACAGTCTCTGTCGCTTTCTCCCTCGCTTTCTCCCTCGCTTTCTCCCTCGCAGTCTCTCTCGCAGTCTCTCTCGCAGTCTCTCTCGCAGTCTCTCTCGCAGTCTCTCTCGCAGTCTCTCTCGCTGTCCCTCTCGCAGTCTCTCTCGCAGTCTCTCTCGCAGTCTCTCTCGCAGTCTCTCTCGCTGTCTCCCTCGCAGTCTCTCTCGCAGTCTCCTTTGCAGTCTCTCTCGCTGTCTCTCTCTCGCTGTCTCTCTCTCGCTGTCTCTCTCTCGCTGTCTCCCTCGCAGTCTCCCTCGCTGTCTCCCTCGCTGTTTCCCTCACAGTCTCGCTGACTCCCTTGCAGTCTCTCTCGAAGTCGCTCTCGCTTTCTCCCACGCTGTCTCTCTCGCAGTCCTTCTCGCATTCTCTCTCGCTGTCTCCAGCGCTGTCTCCAGCGCTGTCTCCCTCGCCATCTCCCTCGCTGTCTCCCTCGCAGTTAGTCTCGCAGTCTCTCTCGCAGTCTCTCTCGCAGTCTCTCTCGCTGTATCCCTCGCTGTATCCCTCGCTGTCTCCCTCGCAGTCTCTCTCGCAGTCTCTCTCGCAGTCTCTCTCGCTATCTCCCTCGCTATCTCCCTCGCAGTCTCTCTCGCAGTCTCTCTCGCAGTCTCTCTCGCAGTCTCTCTCGCAGTCTCCCTCGCAGTCTTCCTCGCAGTCTTCCTCGCAGTCTTCCTCCCAGTCTTCCTCCCAGTCTTCCTCCCAGTCTTCCTCCCAGTCTCCCTCGCTGTCTCTCTTGCAGTCTCTCTTGCTGTCTCCCTCGCAGTCTCCCTCGCAGTCTCCCTCGCAGTCTCCCTCGCAGTCTCCCTCGCAGTCTCCCTCGCTGTCTCCCTCGCTGTCTCCCTCGCTGTCTCCCTCGCTGTATCACGCGATCTCTCTCGCATTCTCTCTCGTCTCCCTCGCAGTCTCTCTCGCTGTGTCCATCGCAGTCTCTCTCACAGTCTCTCTTGCTGTCTCTGTCGCTGTCTCCCTCGCTGTCTCCCTCGCTGTCTCCCTCGCTGCCTCCCTCGCTGCCTCCCTCGCAGTCTCTCTCGAAGTCTCTCTCGCTGTCTCTCTCGCTGTCTCTCTCGCTGTCTCTCTCGCTGTCTCTCTCGCTGTCTCCCTCGCTGTCTCCCTCGCTGTCTCCCTCGCTGTCTCTCTCGCTGTCTCTCTTGCCGTCTCCCTCGCCGTCTCCCTCGCCGTCTCCCTCGCCGTCTCCCTCGCAGTCTCTCTCGCTGTTTTTGTCGCTATCTCCATAGCAGTCTCTCTCGCAGTCTCTCTCGCTTTCTCCCTCGCAGTCTCTCTCGCAGTCTCTCTCGCTGTCTCCCTCACAGTCTCACTCGCTGTCTCTCTCGCTGTCTCCCTCGCTGTCTCCCTCACAGTCTCCCTCGCTGTCTCCCTCGAGGTGTCTCTCACAGTCTCTCTCGCTGACTCCCTCGCACTTTCTATCGCTGTCTCCCTCGTGTTCTCTCTCGCTTTCTCCCTCGCTCTCTCCCTCGCAGTCTCTCTCGCAGTCTCTCTCGCTATCTCTCTCGCTATCTCTCTCGCTATCTCTCTCGCTATCTCCCTCGCTATCTCCCTCGCTATCTCCCTCGCTATCTCCCTCGCTATCTCTCTCGCTGTCTCTCTCGCTGTCTGCCTTGCAGTCTCCCTCGCAGTCTCCCTCGCAGTCTCCCTCGCATTCTCTCTCGCAGTGTCTCTCGCTGTATCCCTCGCTGTCTCTCTCGCTATCTCCATAGCAGTCTCTCTCGCAGTTTCTCTCGCTTTCTCCCTCGCAGTCTCTCTCGCAGTCTCTCTCGCTGTCTCCCTCACAGTCTCACTCGCTGTCTCTCTCGCTGTCTCTCTCGCTGTCTCCCTCGCTGTCTCCCTCACAGTCTCCCTCGCTGTCTCCCTCGCTGTCTCCCTCGAGGTGTCTCTCACAGTCTCTCTCGCTGACTCCCTCGCACTTTCTATCGCTGTCTCCCTCGTGTTCTCTCTCGCTTTCTCCCTCGCTCTCTCCCTCGCTCTCTCCCTCGCAGTCTCTCTCGCAGTCTCTCTCGCTATCTCTCTCGCTATCTCTCTCGCTATCTCCCTCGCTATCTCCCTCACTATCTCCCTCGCTATCTCCCTCGCTATCTCCCTCGCTATCTCTCTCGCTGTCTCTCTCGCTGTCTCCCTTGCAGTCTCCCTCGCAGTCTCCCTCGCAGTCTCCCTCGCAGTCTCCCTCGCAGTCTCTCTCGCAGTCTCTCTCGCTTTCTCCCTCGCAGTCTCTCTCGCAGTCTCTCTCGCAGTCTCTCTCGCAGTCTCTCTCGCAGTCTCTCTTGCAGTCTCTCTCGCAGTCTCTCTCGCACTCTTCGTCGCAGTTTCTCTCGCTGTCTCCCTCGCTGCCTCCCACGCTGTCTCCCTCGCAGTCTCTCTTGCAGTCTCCCTCGCTGTGTCTCTCGCTCTCTCTCTCGCAGTCTCCCTCGCTGTCTCCCTCGCTATCTCCCTCGCTGTCTCCCTCGCTGTCTCACGCGATCTCTCTCACATTCTATCTCGTTGTCTCCCTCGCAGTCTCTCTCGCTGTGTCCCTCGCAGTCTCTCTCGCAGTCTCTCTCGCAGTCTCTATTGCTGTCTCTCTCGCTGTGTCCCTCGCTGTCTCCCTCGCTGTCTCCCTCGCTGTCTCCCTCGCTGTCTCCCTCGCTGTCTCTCTCGAAGTCTCTCTCGCTGTCTCCCTCGCTGTCTCCCTCGCTGTCTCCCTCGCTTTCTCTCTCGCTTTCTCCCTCGCTCTCTCCCTTGCAGTCTCTCTCGCAGTCTCTCTCGCAGTCTCCCTCGCAGTCTCCCTCGCAGTCTCTCTCGCAGTCTCTCTCGCAGTCTCTCTCGCAGTCTCTCTCGCTGTCTCCCTCGCTGTCTCCCTCGCTGTCTCCCTCGCTGTCTCCCTCGCTTTCTCTCTCGCTTTCTCCCTCGCTCTCTCCCGCAGTCTCTCTCGCAGTCTCTCTCGCAGTCTCTCTCGCAGTCTCTCTCGCAGTCTCCCTCGCAGTCTCTCTCGCAGTCTCTCTCGCAGTCTCTCTCGCAGTCTCCCTGGCAGTCTCTCTCGCAGTCTCTCTCGCAGTCTCTCTCGCAGTCTCTCTCGCAGTCTCCCTCGCAGTCTCTCTCGCAGTCCTTCTCGCATTCTCTCTCGCTGTCTCCAGCGCGGTCTCCCTCGGTGTCTCCCTCGCTGTCTCCCACGCAGTCTCTCTCGCTGTCTCTCAAGCGCTCTCTCTCGCAGTCTCTATCGCTGTCTCTCTCGCTGTCTCCCTCGCAGTCTCCCTCGCTGTCTCCCTCGCTGTCTCCCTCGCTGTCTCCCTCGCTGTCTCCCTCGCTGTGTCCCTCGCTGTCTCCCTCGCTGTCTCCCTCGCTGTCTCCCTCGCAGTCTCCCTCGCAGTCTCCCTCGCAGTCTCTCTCGCAGTCTCTCTCGCAGTCTCCCTCGCAGTCTCCCTCGCTGTCTCCCTCGCTGTCTCCCTCGCTGTCTCCCTCGCCGTCTCCCTCGCCGTCTCCCTCGCAGTCACTCTCTCTGTATCCCCCGCTGTCGCTGTCTCTGTCGCTGTCTCTGTCGCTGTCTCTGTCGCTGTCTCTGTCGCTGTCTCCCTCTCTGTCTCCCTCGCTGTCTCCCTCGTCGTCTCCCTCGTCGTCTCCCTCGTCGTCTCCCTCGTCGTCTCCCTCGACGTCTCCCTCGCAGTCTCTCTCGCAGTCTCTCTCGCAGTCTCTCTCGCAGTCTCTCTCGCTGTCTCTCTCGCTGTCTCTCTCAATGTACTCTCGCTGTCTCCCTCGCTCTATCCCTCGCTGTATCCCTCTCAGTCTCTCTCACTCTCTCTCTCGCAGTCTCTCTCGCAGTCTCTCTCGCCGTCTCTCTCTCCATCTCTCTCTCCATCTCTCTCGCCGTCTCTCTCGCAGTCTCCCTCGCAGTCTCCCTCGCAGTCTCACTCGCAGTCTCTCTCGCAGTCTCTCTCGCAGTCTCTCTCGCATTCTCTCTCGCAGTCTCTCTCGCAGTCTCTCTCGCAGTCTCCCTCGCAGTCTCCCTCGCAGTCTCCCTGACAGTCTCTCTCGCTGTCTCCATTGCAGTCTCCCACACAGTCTCTGTCGCTTTCTCCCTCGCTTTCTCCCTCGCAGTCTCTCTCGCAGTCTCTCTCGCAGTCTCTCTCGCTGTCCCTCTCGCAGTCTCTCTCGCTGTCCCTCTCGCAGTCTCTCTCGCAGTCTCTCTCGCAGTCTCTCTCGCTGTCTCCCTCGCAGTCTCTCTCGCAGTCTCCTTTGCAGTCTCTCTCGCTGTCTCTCTCGGTGTCTCTCTCGCTGTCTCCCTCGCAGTCTCCCTCGCTGTCTCCCTCGCTGTCTCTCACGCAGTCGCTCTCACTTTCTCCCTCGCTGTCTCTCTCGCAGTCCTTCTCGCAGTCTCTGTTGCTATCTCCCTCGCTGTCTCCCTCGCAGTCTCCCTCGCAGTCTCCCTCGCAGTCTCCCTCGCAGTCTCCCTCGCAGTCTCTCTCGCAGTCTCTCTCGCAGTCTCTCTCGCTGTCTCTCTCGCTGTCTCCCTCGCTTTCTCCCTCGCTTTCTCCCTCGCTGTCTCTCTCGCTGTCTCTCTCGCTGTCTCTCTCGCTGTCTCTCTCGCTGTCTCCCTCGCAGTCTCCCTCGCTGTCTCTCTCGCTGTCTCTCTCGCTGTCTCTCTCGCTGTCTCTCTCGCAGTTTCCCTCGCTGTCTCCCTCGCTGTCTCCCTCGCTGTCTCCCTCGCTGTCTCCCTCGCTGTCTTCCACGCAGTCTCCCTCGCAGTCTCCCTCGCAGTCTCCCTCGCAGTCTCCCTCGCAGTCTCTCTCGCAGTCTCTCTCGCAGTCTCTCTCGCAGTCTCTCTCGCTGTCTCCCTCGCTTTCTCCCTCGCTGTCTCTCTCGCTGTCTCCCTCGCTGTCTCCCTCGCTGTCTCCCTCGCCGCCTCCCTCGCCGTCTCCCTCGCCGTCTCCCTCGCAGTCACTCTCTCTGTATCCCCCGCTGTCTCTCTCGCTATCTCCGTAGCAGTCTCTCTCGCTGTCTCCCTCGCTGTCTCCCTCGCTGTCTCCCTCGCTGTCTCCCTCGCTGTCGCTGTCTCTGTCGCTGTCTCTGTCGCTGTCTCTGTCGCTGTCTCTGTCGCTGTCTCCCTCTCTGTCTCTGTCGCTGTCTCCCTCTCTGTCTCCCTCGCTGTCTCCCTCGTCGTCTCCCTCGTCGTCTCCCTCGTCGTCTCCCTCGTCGTCTCCCTCGTCGTCTCCCTCGTCGTCTCCCTCGTCGTCTACCTCGCAGTCTCTCTCGCTGTCTCTCTCGCTGTCTCTCTCTCTGTCTCTCTCAATGTACTCTCGCTGTCTCCCTCGCTGTCTCCCTCGCTGTCTCCCTCGCTGTCTCCCTCGCTGTCTCCCTCACAGTCTCTCTCGCAGTCTCTCTCGCAGTCTCTCTCGTCGTCTCTCTCTCCATCTCTCTCTCCATCTCTATCTCCGTCTCTCTCGCCGTCTCTCTCGCAGTCTCTCTCGCAGTCTCTCTCGCAGTCTCTCTCGCAGTCTCCCTCACAGTCTCTCTCGCTGTCTCCCTCGCAGTCTCTCTCGCAGTCTCTCGCAGTCTCTCTCGCAGTCTCTCTCGCAGTCTCTCTCGCAGTCTCTCTCGCTGTCCCTCTCGCAGTCTCTCTCGCAGTCTCTCTCGCTGTCTCCCTCGCTGTCTCCCTCGCAGTCTCTCTCGCAGTCTCTCTCGCAGTCTCTCTCGCTGTCTCTCTCAATGTACTCTCGCTGTCTCCCTCGCTGTCTCCCTCGCTGTCTCCCTCGGTGTCTCCCTCGCTCTATCCCTCGCTCTATCCCTCGCTGTATCTCTCGCAGTCTCTCTCGCAGTCTCTCTCGCAGTCTCTCTCGCAGTCTCTCTCGCAGTCTCTCTCGCAGTCTCTCTCGCTGTCTCCCTCTCAGTCTCTCTCACTCTCTCTCTCGCAGTCTCTCTCGTCGTCTCTCTCTCCATCTCTCTCGCCGTCTCTCTCGCCGTCTCTCTCGCAGTCTCCCTCGCAGTCTCCCTCGCAGTCTCCCTCGCAGTCTCTCTCGCAGTCTCTTTCGCAGTCTCTCTCGCAGTCTCCCTCGCAGTCTCCCTCACAGTCTCTCTCGCTGTCTCCATTGCAGTCTCCCACACAGTCTCTGTCGCTTTCTCCCTCGCTTTCTCCCTCGCAGTCTCTCTCGCAGTCTCTCTCGCAGTCTCTCTCGCAGTCTCTCTCGCAGTCTCTCTCGCTGTCCCTCTCGCAGTCTCTCTCGCAGTCTCTCTCGCTGTCTCCCTCGCAGTCTCCCTCGCAGTCTCTCTCGCAGTCTCCTTTGCAGTCTCTCTCGCTGTCTCTCTCGCTGTCTCCCTCGCAGTCTCCCTCACAGTCTCCCTCGCAGTCTCCCTCGCAGTCTCCCTCGCAGTCTCCCTCGCAGTCTCTCTCGCTGTCTCCCTCGCTGTCTCCCTCACAGTCTCCCTCGCTGTCTCCCTCGCTGTCTCCCTCGCAGTCTCTCACGCAGTCGCTCTCACTTTCTCCCTCGCTGTCTCTCTTGCAGTCCTTCTCGCAGTCTCTGTTGCTGTCTCCCTCGCTGTCTCCCTCGCTGTCTCCCTCGCTGTCTCCCTCGCTGTCTCCCTCGCTGTCTTCCACGCTGTCTTCCACGCTGTCTTCCACGCTGTCTTCCACGCTGTCTCCCTCGCAGTCTCCCTCGCAGTCTCCCTCGCTGTCTCCCTCGCTTTCTCTCTCGCTTTCTCTCTCGCTGTCTCTCTCGCTGTCTCTCTCGCTGTCTCTCTCGCTGTCTCTCTCGCTGTCTCTCTCGCAGTCTCTCTCGCTGTCTTCCTCGCTGTGTCCCTCGCAGTCTCTCTCGCAGTCTCTCTCGCAGTCTCTCTCGCAGTCTCTCTCGCAGTCTCTCTCGCAGTCTTCCTCTCAGTTTCTCAAGCTGTCTCCCTCGCTGCCTCCCACGCTGTCTCCCTCGCTGTCTCACGCGATCTCTCTCGCATTCTCTCTCGTTGTCTCCCTTGCAGTCTCTCTCGCTGTGTCCCTCGCAGTCTCTCTCGCAGTCTCAATTGCTGTCTCCCTCACTGTCTCCCTCGCTGTCTCCCTCGCTGTCTCCCTCGCTGTCTCCCTCGCTGCCTCCCTCGCAGTCTCTCTCGAAGTCTCTCTCGCTGTCTACCTCGCTGTCTCCCTCGCTGTCTCTCTCGCTGCCTCCCTCGCAGTCTCTCTCGAAGTCTCTCTCGCTGTCTACCTCGCTGTCTCCCTGGCTGTCTCTCTCGCTCTCTCTCTCGCCGTCTCCCTCGCCGTCTTAATCGCTGTCTCCCTCGCATTCTCTCTCGCATTCTCTCTCGCAGTGTCTCTCGCTGTATCCCTCGCTGTCTCTCTCGCTATCTCCATAGCAGTCTCTCTCGCAGTTTCTCTCGCTTCCTCCCTCGCAGTCTCTCTCGCTGTCTCCCTCACAGTGTCTCTCGCTGTCTCTCTCACTGTCTCCCTCGAGGTCTCTCTCGCAGTCTCTCTCGCAGTCTCTCTCGCAGTCTCTCTCGCAGTCTCTCTCGCTGTCTCTCTCGCTGTCTCTCTCGCTGACTCCCTCGCAGTTTCTATCGCTGTCTCCCTCGCAGTCTCTCTCGCTTTCTCCCTCGCTCTCTCCCTCGCAGTCTCTCTCGCAGTCTCACTCGCTGTCTCCCTCGCAGTCTCCCTCGCTGTTTCCCTCGCTGTCTACCTCGCTCTCTCTCTCGCTGTCACCCTCGCTGTCACCCTCGCTGTCACCCTCGCTGTCACCCTCGCTGTCTCCCTCGCTGTCTCCCTCGCTGTCTCCCTCGCAGTCTCCGTCACTATCCCTCTCGCAGTCTCTCTCGCTGTCTCCCTCACAGTCTCTCTCGCTGTCTCCCTTGCAGTCTCCCACACAGTCTCTCAAGCTTTCTCCCTCGCTTTCTCCCTCGCTTTCTCCCTCGCTTTCTCCCTCGCAGTCTCTCTCGCAGTCTCTCTCGCAGTCTCTCTCGCAGTCTCTCTCGCTGTCTCTCTCGCTGTCTCTCTCGCTGTCTCTCTCGCAGTCTCTCTCGCTGTCTTCCTCGCTGTGTCCCTCGCAGTCTCTCTCGCAGTCTCTCTCGCAGTCTCTCTCGCAGTCTCTCTCGCAGTCTTCCTCTCAGTTTCTCAAGCTGTCTCCCTCGCTGCCTCCCACGCTGTCTCCCTCGCTGTCTCACGCGATCTCTCTCGCATTCTCTCACGTTGTCTCCCTTGCAGTCTCTCTCGCTGTGTCCCTCGCAGTCTCTCTCGCAGTCTCTATTGCTGTCTCCCTCGCTGTCTCCCTCGCTGTCTCCCTCGCTGTCTCCCTCGCTGCCTCCCTCGCAGTCTCTCTCGAAGTCTCTCTCGCTGTCTACCTCGCTGTCTCCCTCGCTGTCTCTCTCGCTGCCTCCCTCGCAGTCTCTCTCGAAGTCTCTCTCGCTGTCTACCTCGCTGTCTCCCTCGCTGTCTCTCTCGCTCTCTCTCTCGCCGTCTCCCTCGCCGTCTTAATCGCTGTCTCCCTCGCATTCTCTCTCGCATTCTCTCTCGCAGTGTCTCTCGCTGTATCCCTCGCTGTCTCTCTCGCTATCTCCATAGCAGTCTCTCTCGCAGTTTCTCTCGCTTCCTCCCTCGCAGTCTCTCTCGCTGTCTCCCTCACAGTGTCTCTCGCTGTCTCTCTCACTGTCTCCCTCGCTGTCTCCCTCACAGTCTCTCTCGCTGTCTCCCTCGCTGTCTCCCTCGAGGTCTCTCTCGCAGTCTCTCTCGCAGTCTCTCTCGCAGTCTCTCTCGCTGTCTCTCTCGCTGTCTCTCTCGCTGACTCCCTCGCAGTTTCTATCGCTGTCTCCCTCGCAGTCTCTCTCGCTTTCTCCCTCGCTCTCTCCCTCGCAGTCTCTCTCGCAGTCTCGCTCGCTGTCTCCCTCGCAGTCTCCCTCGCTGTTTCCCTCGCTGTCTACCTCGCTCTCTCTCTCGCTGTCACCCTCGCTGTCACCCTCGCTGTCACCCTCGCTGTCTCCCTCGCTGTCTCCCTCGCTGTCTCCCTCGCAGTCTCCCTCACTATCCCTCTCGCAGTCTCTCTCGCTGTCTCCCTCACAGTCTCTCTCGCTGTCTCCCTTGCAGTCTCCCACACAGTCTCTCACGCTTTCTCCCTCGCTTTCTCCCTCGCTTTCTCCCTCGCTTTCTCCCTCGCAGTCTCTATCGCAGTCTCTCTCGCAGTCTCTCTCGCAGTCTCTCTCGCAGTCTCTCTCGCAGTCCCTCTCGCAGTCTCTCTCGCTGTCTCCCTCGCAGTCTCCCTCGCAGTCTCTCTCGCAGTCTCCTTTGCAGTCTCTCTCGCTGTCTCTCTCGCTGTCTCTCTCGCTGTCTCTCTCGCTGTCTCTCTCGCAGTCTCCCTCGCATTCTGCCTCGCAGTTTCCCTCGCAGTCTCTTTCGCTGTCTCCCTCACAGTCTCTTTCGCTGTCTCCCTCGCAGTCTCCCTCGCAGTCTCTCTCGCAGTCGCTCTCACTTTCTCCCTCGCTGTCTCTCTCGCAGTCCTTCTCGCAGTCCTTCTCGCAGTCTCTCTCGCTGTCTCTCTCGCTGTCTCTCTCGCTGTCTCCCTTGCTGTCTCCCTCGCTGTCTCCCTCGCTGTCTCCCTCACTGTCTCCCTCGCTGTCTCCCTCGCTGTCTCCCTCGCTATCTCCCTCGCTGTCTCCCACGCTGTCTCCCTCGCAGTCTCCCACACTGTCTCCCTCGCAGTCTCCCTCGCAGTCTCCCTCGCAGTCTCCCTCGCAGTCTGCCTCGCAGTTTCCCTCGCAGTCTCTTTCGCTGTCTCCCTCACAGTCTCTTTCGCTGTCTCCCTCGCTGTCTCCCACGCAGTCTCTCTCGCTGTCTCTCTCGCTGTCTCCATCGCTTTCTCCATCGCTTTCTCCCTCGCTGTCTCTCTCGCTGTCTCTCTCGCTGTCTCTCTCGCTGTCTCTCTCGCTGTCTCCCTTGCAGTCTCTCTTGCAGTCTCTCTCGCTGTCTCCCTCGCTGTGTGTCTCGCTCTCTCCCTCGCTGTCTCACGCGCTCTCTCTCGCAGTCTCTCTCGCTGTCTCCCTCACTGTGTCCCTCGCCGTCTCCCTCGCCGTCTTCCTCGCCGTCTCCCTCGCCGTCTCCCTCGCCGTCTCCCTCGCCGTCTCCCTCGCCGTCTCCCTTGCAGTCACTCTCTCTGTATCCCCGGCTGTCTCTCTCGCTATCTCCATAGCAGTCTCTCTCACTGTCTCTGTCGCTGTCTCTGTCGCTGTCTCCATCGCTGTCTCTGTCGCTCTATCCCTCGCTGTATCTCTCGCAGTCTCTCTCGCAGTCTCTCTCACAGTCTCTCTCACAGTCTCTCTCGCTGTCTCTCTCGCAGTCTCTCTCGCAGGCTCCCTCGCAGTCTCCCTCGCAGTCTCTCTCGCAGTCACTCTCGCAGTCACTCTCGCAGTCTCCCTCGCAGTCTCCTTTGCAGTCTCCTTTGCAGTCTCCCTCGCAGTCTCTCTTGCTGTCTCTCTTGCTGTCTCCCTCGCTGTCTCCCTCGCTGTCTCCCTCGCTGTCTCCCTCGCTGTCTCCCTCGCTGTCTCTCTCGCTGTCTTCCTCGCTGTTTCTCTCGCTGTCTCCCTCGCTGTCTCCCTCGCTGCCTCTCTCGCTGTCTCCCTAGCAGTCGCTCTCGCAGTCGCTCTCGCAGTCTCTCTCGCTGTCTCCTTCGCTGTCTCCCTCGCTGTCTCCCTCGCTGTGTCTCTCGCTCTCTCCCTCGCTGTCTCCCTCGCTGTCTCATGCGCTCTCTCTCGCAGTCTCTCTCGCTGTCTCCCTCACTGTGTCCCTCGCTGTCTCCCTCGCTGTGTCTCTCGCTCTCTCCCTCGCTGTCTCCCTCGCTGTCTCCCTCGCTGTCTCACGCGCTCTCTCTCGCAGTCTCTCTCGCTGTCTCTCTCGCTGTCTCTCTCGCTTTCTCCCTCGCTGTCTCTCTCGCTTTCTCCCTCGCTGTGTCCCTCGCTGTGTCCCTCGCTGTGTCCCTCGCTGTGTCCCTCGCTGTCTCTCTCGCTGTCTCCCTCGCTGTCTCCCTCGCTGTCTCCCTCGCAGTCTCTCTCGCAGTCTCTCTCGCTGTCTCCCTCGCTGTCTCCCTCGTCGTCTCCCTCGCCGTCTCCCTTGCAGTCACTCTCTCTGTATCCCCGGCTGTCTCTCTCGCCAACTCCATAGCAGTATCTCTCACTGTCTCCCTCGCTGTCTCTGTCGCTGTCTCTGTCGCTGTCTCTGTCGCTGTCTCTGTCGCTGTCTCTGTCGCTGTCTCCCTCGCTGTCTCCCTCGCCGTCTCCCTCGCCGTCTCCCTCGCCGTCTCCCTCGCCGTCTCCCTCGCCGTCTCCCTGGCCGTCTCCCTGGCCGTCTCCCTGGCCGTCTCTCTCGCTGTCTCTCTCAATGTACTCTCGCTGTCTCACTCGCTCTATCCCTCGCTGTATCTCTCGCAGTCTCTCTCGCCGTCTCTCTCGCCGTCTCTCTCGCCGTCTCTCTCTCCATCTCTCTCGCCATCTCTCTCGCAGTCTCTCTCGCAGTCTCTCTTGCAGTCTCCCTCGCTGTCTCCCTCCCAGTCTCTCTCGCAGTCTCTCTCGCAGTCTCTCTCGCAGTCTCTCTCGCTGTCCCTCTCGCAGTCTCTCTCGCTGTCCCTCTCGCAGTCTCTCTCGCTGTCCCTCTCGCAGTCTCTCTCGCAGTCTCTCTCGCAGTCTCTCTCGCAGTCTCTCTCGCAGTCTCTCTCGCAGTCTCCCTCGCTGTCTCCCTCCCAGTCTCTCTCGCAGTCTCTCTCGCAGTCTCTCTCGCAGTCTCTCTCGCTGTCCCTCTCGCAGTCTCTCTCGCTGTCCCTCTCGCAGTCTCTCTCGCTGTCCCTCTCGCAGTCTCTCTCGCAGTCTCTCTCGCAGTCTCTCTCGCAGTCTCCCTCGCTGTCTCCCTCCCAGTCTCTCTCGCAGTCTCTCTCGCAGTCTCTCTCGCAGTCTCTCTCGCTGTCCCTCTCGCAGTCTCTCTCGCTGTCTCTCTCGCTGTCTCTCTCGCAGTCTCTCTCGCTGTCCCTCTCGCAGTCTCTCTCGCTGTCTCTCTCGCAGTCTCTCTCGCTGTCCCTCTCGCAGTCTCTCTCGCTGTCTCTCTCGCAGTCTCTCTCGCTGTCCCTCTTGCAGTCTCTCTCGCTGTCCCTCTCGCAGTCTCTCTCGCAGTCCCTCTCGCAGTCTCTCTCGCAGTCTCTCTCGCAGTCTCTCTCGCAGTCTCCTTTGCAGTCTCTCTCGCTGTCTCTCTCGCAGTCTCCCTCGCAGTCCCCCTCGCAGTCCCCCTCGCAGTCTCCCTCGCTGTCTCCCTCGCTGTCTCCCTCGCTGTCTCCCTCGCTGTCTCCCTCGCTGTCTCCCTCGCTGTCTCCCTCGCAGTCTCCCTCGCAGTCTCTCTCGCTGTCTCCCTCGCTTTCTCCCTTGCTGTCTCTCTCGCTGTCTCTCTCGCTGTCTCTCTCGCTGTCTCCCTCGCTGTCTCTCTTGCAGTCTCCCTCGCAGTCTCTCTCGAAGTCGCTCTCGCTTTCTCCCTCACTGTCTCTCTCGCAGTCCTTCTCGCACTCCTTCTCGCAGTCTCTCTCGCTGTCTCCAGCGCTGTCTCCCTCGCTGTCTCCCTCGCTGTCTCCCTCGCTGTCTCCCTCGCTGTCTCCCTCGCTCTATCCCTCGCTGTATCCCTCGCTGTATCACTCGCAGTCTCTCTCGCAGTCTCTCTCGCAGTCTCACTCGCAGTCTCACTCGCAGTCTCTCTCGCAGTCTCTCTCGCTGTCTCTCTCGCTGTCTCTCTCGCTGTCTCCCTCTCAGTCTCTCTCACTCTCTCTCTCGCAGTCTCTCTCGTCGTCTCTCTCTCCATCTCTCTCTCCATCTCTCTCTCCATCTCTCTCGCCGTCTCTCTCGCCGTCTCTCTCGCAGTCTCCCTCGCAGTCTCCCTCGCAGTCTCTCTCGCAGTCTCTCTCGCAGTCTCTCTCGCAGTCTCTCTCGCAGTCTCCCTCACAGTCTCTCTCGCTGTCTCCCTCGCAGTCTCTCTCGCAGTCTCTCGCAGTCTCTCTCGCAGTCTCTCTCACAGTCTCTCTCGCAGTCTCTCTCGCAGTCTCTCTCGCTGTCCCTCTCGCAGTCTCTCTCGCTGTCTCTCTCGCAGTCTCTCTCGCTGTCCCTCTCGCAGTCTCTCTCGCTGTCCCTCTCGCAGTCTCTCTCGCAGTCCCTCTCGCAGTCTCTCTCGCAGTCTCTCTCGCAGTCTCTCTCGCAGTCTCCTTTGCAGTCTCTCTCGCTGTCTCTCTCGCAGTCTCCCTCGCAGTCCCCCTCGCAGTCCCCCTCGCAGTCTCCCTCGCTGTCTCTCTCGCAGTCTCTCTCGCAGTCTCTCTCGCAGTCTCTCTCGCAGTCTCCCTCACAGTCTCTCTCGCTGTCTCCCTCGCAGTCTCTCTCGCAGTCTCTCGCAGTCTCTCTCGCAGTCTCTCTCACAGTCTCTCTCGCAGTCTCTCTCGCAGTCTCTCTCGCTGTCTCTCTCGCAGTCTCTCTCGCTGTCTCCCTCGCTGTCTCCCTCGCAGTCTCTCTCGCAGTCTCTCTCGCAGTCTCTCTCGCTGTCTCTCTCAATGTACTCTCGCTGTCTCCCTCGCTGTCTCCCTCGCTGTCTCCCTCGGTGTCTCCCTCGCTCTATCCCTCGCTCTATCCCTCGCTGTATCTCTCGCAGTCTCTCTCGCAGTCTCTCTCGCAGTCTCTCTCGCAGTCTCTCTCGCAGTCTCTCTCGCAGTCTCTCTCGCTGTCTCTCTCGCTGTCTCCCTCTCAGTCTCTCTCACTCTCTCTCTCGCAGTCTCTCTCGTCGTCTCTCTCTCCATCTCTCTCGCCGTCTCTCTCGCCGTCTCTCTCGCAGTCTCCCTCGCAGTCTCCCTCGCAGTCTCTCTCGCAGTCTCTTTCGCAGTCTCTCTCGCAGTCTCCCTCGCAGTCTCCCTCACAGTCTCTCTCGCAGTCTCCATTGCAGTCTCCCACACAGTCTCTGTCGCTTTCTCCCTCGCTTTCTCCCTCGCAGTCTCTCTCGCAGTCTCTCTCGCAGTCTCTCTCGCAGTCTCTCTCGCAGTCTCTCTCGCAGTCTCTCTCGCAGTCTCTCTCGCTGTCCCTCTCGCAGTCTCTCTCGCAGTCTCTCTCGCTGTCTCCCTCGCAGTCTCTCTCGCTCTCTCTCTCGCAGTCTCTCTCGCAGTCTCCCTCGCAGTCTCCCTCGCTGTCTCCCTCGCTTTCTCTCTCGCTGTCTCTCTCGCTGTCTCTCTCGCTGTCTCTCTCGCTGTCTCTCTCGCAGTCTCTATCGCTGTCTTCCTCGCTGTGTCCCTCGCAGTCTCTCTCGCAGTCTCTCTCGCAGTCTCTCTCGCAGTCTCTCTCGCAGTCTTCCTCTCAGTTTCTCTCGCTGTCTCCCTCGCTGCCTCCCACGCTGTCTCCCTCGCTGTCTCACGCGATCTCTCTCGCATTCTCTCTCGTTGTCTCCCTTGCAGTCTCTCTCGCTGTGTCCCTCGCAGTCTCTCTCGCAGTCTCTATTGCTGTCTCCCTCGCTGTCTCCCTCGCTGTCTCCCTCGCTGTCTCCCTCGCTGCCTCCCTCGCAGTCTCTCTCGAAGTCTCTCTCGCTGTCTACCTCGCTGTCTCCCTCGCTGTCTCTCTCGCTGCCTCCCTCGCAGTCTCTCTCGAAGTCTCTCTCGCTGTCTACCTCGCTGTCTCCCTCGCTGTCTCTCTCGCTCTCTCTCTCGCCGTCTCCCTCGCCGTCTTAATCGCTGTCTCCCTCGCATTCTCTCTCGCAGTGTCTCTCGCTGTATCCCTCGCTGTCTCTCTCGCTATCTCCATAGCAGTCTCTCTCGCAGTTTCTCTCGCTTCCTCCCTCGCAGTCTCTCTCGCTGTCTCCCTCACAGTGTCTCTCGCTGTCTCTCTCACTGTCTCCCTCGCTGTCTCCCTCACAGTCTCTCTCGCTGTCTCCCTCGCTGTCTCCCTCGAGGTCTCTCTCGCAGTCTCTCTCGCAGTCTCTCTCGCAGTCTCTCTCGCAGTCTCTCTCGCTGTCTCTCTCGCTGTCTCTCTCGCTGACTCCCTCGCAGTTTCTATCGCTGTCTCCCTCGCAGTCTCTCTCGCTTTCTCCCTCGCTCTCTCCCTCGCAGTCTCTCTCGCAGTCTCGCTCGCTGTCTCCCTCGCAGTCTCCCTCGCTGTTTCCCTCGCTGTCTACCTCGCTCTCTCTCTCGCTGTCACCCTCGCTGTCACCCTCGCTGTCACCCTCGCTGTCTCCCTCGCTGTCTCCCTCGCTGTCTCCCTTACTATCCCTCTCGCAGTCTCTCTCGCTGTCTCCCTCACAGTCTCTCTCGCTGTCTCCCTTGCAGTCTCCCACACAGTCTCTCACGCTTTCTCCCTCGCTTTCTCCCTCGCTTTCTCCCTCGCAGTCTCTCTCGCAGTCTCTCTTGCAGTCTCTCTCGCAGTCTCTCTCGCAGTCTCTCTCGCAGTCCCTCTCGCAGTCTCTCTCGCAGTCTCTCTCGCAGTCCCTCTCGCTGTCCCACTCGCAGTCTCCCTCGCAGTCTCCCTCGCAGTCTCCCTCGCAGTCTCTCTCGCAGTCTCCTTTGCAGTCTCTCTCGCTGTCTCTCTCGCTGTCTCTCTCGCTGTCTCTCTCGCTGTCTCTCTCGCTGACTCTCTCGCAGTCTCCCTCGCAGTCTGCCTCGCAGTTTCCCTCGCAGTCTCTTTCGCTGTCTCCCTCACAGTCTCTTTCGCTGTCTCCCTCGCAGTCTCCCTCGCAGTCTCCCTCGCAGTCTCTCTCGCAGTCGCTCTCACTTTCTCCCTCGCTGTCTCTCTCGCAGTCCTTCTCGCAGTCCTTCTCGCAGTCTCTCTCGCTGTCTCTCTCGCTGTCTCTCTCGCTGTCTCCCTTGCTGTCTCCCTTGCTGTCTCCCTCGCTGTCTCCCTCGCTGTCTCCCTCGCTGTCTCCCTCGCTGTCTCCCTCGCTGTCTCCCTTGCTATCTCCCTCGCTGTCTCCCACGCTGTCTCCCACGCTGTCTCCCTCGCAGTCTCCCTCGCAGTCTCCCTCGCAGTCTGCCTCGCAGTTTCCCTCGCAGTCTCTTTCGCTGTCTCCCTCACAGTCTCTTTCGCTGTCTCCCTCGCTGTCTCCCACGCAGTCTCTCTCGCTGTCTCTCTCGCTGTCTCCATCGCTTTCTCCATCGCTTTCTCCCTCGCTGTCTCTCTCGCTGTCTCTCTCGCTGTCTCTCTCGCTGTCTCCCTTGCAGTCTCTCTTGCAGTCTCTCTCGCTGTCTCCCTCGCTGTGTGTCTCGCTCTCTCCCTCGCTGTCTCACGTGCTCTCTCTCGCAGTCTCTCTCGCTGTCTCCCTCACTGTGTCCCTCGCCGTCTCCCTCGCCGTCTCCCTCGCCGTCTCCCTCGCCGTCTCCCTTGCAGTCACTCTCTCTGTATCCCCGGCTGTCTCTCTCGCTATCTCCATAGCAGTCTCTCTCACTGTCTCTGTCGCTGTCTCTGTCGCTGTCTCTGTCGCTGTCTCTGTCGCTGTCTCTGTCACTGTCTCCCTCGCTGTCTCACTCGCTCTATCCCTCGCTGTATCTCTCGCAGTCTCTCTCGCAGTCTCTCTCACAGTCTCTCTCACAGTCTCTCTCGCTGTCTCTCTCGCAGTCTCTCTCGCAGGCTCCCTCGCAGTCTCCCTCGCAGTCTCTCTCGCAGTCACTCTCGCAGTCTCCCTCGCAGTCTCCCTCGCAGTCTCCTTTGCAGTCTCCCTCGCAGTCTCTCTTGCTGTCTCCCTCGCTGTCTCCCTCGCTGTCTCCCTCGCTGTCTCCCTCGCTGTCTCTCTCGCTGTCTTCCTCGCTGTTTCTCTCGCTGTCTCCCTCGCTGTCTCCCTCGCTGCCTCTCTCGCTGTCTCCCTAGCAGTCGCTCTCGCAGTCGCTCTCGCAGTCGCTCTCGCAAGCGCTCTCGCAGTCGCTCTCGCAGTCGCTCTCGCAGTCGCTCTCGCAGTCTCTCTCGCTGTCTCCTTCGCTGTCTCCCTCGCTGTCTCCCTCGCTGTGTCTCTCGCTCTCTCCCTCGCTGTCTCCCTCGCTGTCTCATGCGCTCTCTCTCGCAGTCTCTCTCGCTGTCTCCCTCACTGTGTCCCTCGCTGTCTCCCTCGCTGTGTCTCTCGCTCTCTCCCTCGCTGGCTCCCTCGCTGTCTCACGCGCTCTCTCTCGCAGTCTCTCTCGCTGTCTCTCTCGCTGTCTCTCTCGCTTTCTCCCTCGCTGTCTCTCTCGCTTTCTCCCTCGCTGTGTCCCTCGCTGTGTCCCTCGCTGTCTCTCTCGCTGTCTCCCTCGCTGTCTCCCTCGCTGTCTCCCTCGCAGTCTCCCTCGCAGTCTCCCTCGCTGTCTCCCTCGCTGTCTCCCTCGCTGTCTCCCTCGCTGTCTCCCTCGCTATCTCCCTCGCTGTCTCCCACGCTGTCTCCCACGCTGTCTCCCTCGCAGTCTCCCTCGCAGTCTCCCTCGCAGTCTGCCTCGCAGTTTCCCTCGCAGTCTCTTTCGCTGTCTCCCTCACAGTCTCTTTCGCTGTCTCCCTCGCTGTCTCCCACGCAGTCTCTCTCGCTGTCTCTCTCGCTGTCTCCATCGCTTTCTCCATCGCTTTCTCCCTCGCTGTCTCTCTCGCTGTCTCTCTCGCTGTCTCTCTCGCTGTCTCCCTTGCAGTCTCTCTTGCAGTCTCTCTCGCTGTCTCCCTCGCTGTGTGTCTCGCTCTCTCCCTCGCTGTCTCACGCGCTCTCTCTCGCAGTCTCTCTCGCTGTCTCCCTCACTGTGTCCCTCGCCGTCTCCCTCGCCGTCTCCCTCGCCGTCTCCCTCGCCGTCTCCCTTGCAGTCACTCTCTCTGTATCCCCGGCTGTCTCTCTCGCTATCTCCATAGCAGTCTCTCTCACTGTCTCTGTCGCTGTCTCTGTCGCTGTCTCTGTCGCTGTCTCTGTCGCTGTCTCTGTCGCTGTCTCCCTCGCTGTCTCACTCGCTCTATCCCTCGCTGTATCTCTCGCAGTCTCTCTCGCAGTCTCTCTCACAGTCTTTCTCACAGTCTCTCTCGCTGTCTCTCTCGCAGTCTCTCTCGCAGGCTCCCTCGCAGTCTCCCTCGCAGTCTCTCTCGCAGTCACTCTCGCAGTCTCCCTCGCAGTCTCCCTCGCAGTCTCCTTTGCAGTCTCCCTCGCAGTCTCTCTTGCTGTCTCCCTCGCTGTCTCCCTCGCTGTCTCCCTCGCTGTCTCCCTCGCTGTCTCTCTCGCTGTCTTCCTCGCTGTTTCTCTCGCTGTCTCCCTCGCTGTCTCCCTCGCTGCCTCTCTCGCTGTCTCCCTAGCAGTCGCTCTCGCAGTCGCTGTCGCAGTCGCTCTCGCAAGCGCTCTCGCAGTCGCTCTCGCAGTCGCTCTCGCAGTCGCTCTCGCAGTCTCTCTCGCTGTCTCCTTCGCTGTCTCCCTCGCTGTCTCCCTCGCTGTGTCTCTCGCTCTCTCCCTCGCTGTCTCCCTCGCTGTCTCATGCGCTCTCTCTCGCAGTCTCTCTCGCTGTCTCCCTCACTGTGTCCCTCGCTGTCTCCCTCGCTGTGTCTCTCGCTCTCTCCCTCGCTGTCTCACTCGCTGTCTCACGCGCTCTCTCTCGCAGTCTCTCTCGCTGTCTCTCTCGCTGTCTCTCTCGCTTTCTCCCTCGCTGTCTCTCTCGCTTTCTCCCTCGCTGTGTCCCTCGCTGTGTCCCTCGCTGTGTCCCTCGCTGTCTCTCTCGCTGTCTCCCTCGCTGTCTCCCTCGCTGTCTCCCTCGCAGTCTCCCTCGCAGTCTCTCTCGCTGTCTCCCTCGCTGTCTCCCTCGTCGTCTCCCTCGCCGTCTCCCTTGCAGTCACTCTCTCTGTATCCCCGGCTGTCTCTCTCGCCAACTCCATAGCAGTATCTCTCACTGTCTCCCTCGCTGTCTCTGTCGCTGTCTCTGTCGCTGTCTCTGTCGCTGTCTCTGTCGCTGTCTCTGTCGCTGTCTCCGTCGCTGTCTCCGTCGCTGTCTCCGTCGCTGTCTCCCTCGCTGTCTCCCTCGCCGTCTCCCTCGCCGTCTCCCTCGCCGTCTCCCTGGCCGTCTCCCTGGCCGTCTCCCTGGCCGTCTCTCTCGCAGTCTCTCTCGCTGTCTCTCTCAATGTACTCTCGCTGTCTCACTCGCTCTATCCCTTGCTGTATCTCTCGCAGTCTCTCTCGCCGTCTCTCTCGCCGTCTCTCTCGCCGTCTCTCTCTCCATCTCTCTCGCCATCTCTCTCGCAGTCTCTCTCGCAGTCTCTCTCGCAGTCTCTCTCGCAGTCTCTCTCGCAGTCTCTCTCGCAGTCTCCCTCGCTGTCTCCCTCCCAGTCTCTCTCGCAGTCTCTCTCGCAGTCTCTCTCGCAGTCTCTCTCGCTGTCCCTCTCGCAGTCTCTCTCGCTGTCCCTCTCGCAGTCTCTCTCGCTGTCCCTCTCGCAGTCTCTCTCGCAGTCTCCCTCGCTGTCTCCCTCCCAGTCTCTCTCGCAGTCTCTCTCGCAGTCTCTCTCGCAGTCTCTCTCGCTGTCCCTCTCGCAGTCTCTCTCGCTGTCTCTCTCGCTGTCTCTCTCGCAGTCTCTCTCGCTGTCCCTCTCGCAGTCTCTCTCGCGGTCTCTCTCGCAGTCTCTCTCGCTGTCCCTCTCGCAGTCTCTCTCGCTGTCTCTCTCGCAGTCTCTCTCGCTGTCCCTCTCGCAGTCTCTCTCGCTGTCCCTCTCGCAGTCTCTCTCGCAGTCCCTCTCGCAGTCTCTCTCGCAGTCTCTCTCGCAGTCTCCTTTGCAGTCTCCCTCGCTGTCTCCCTCGCTGTCTCCCTCGCTGTCTCCCTCGCAGTCTCCCTCGCAGTCTCCCTCGCAGTCTCCCTCGCAGTCTCTCTCGCTGTCTCCCTCGCTTTCTCCCTCGCTGTCTCTCTCGCTGTCTCTCTCGCTGTCTCTCTCGCTGTCTCCCTCGCAGTCTCTCTTGCAGTCTCCCTCGCAGTCTCTCTCGAAGTCGCTCTCGCTTTCTCCCTCACTGTCTCTCTCGCAGTCCTTCTCGCAGTCCTTCTCGCAGTCTCTCTCGCTGTCTCCAGCGCTGTCTCCCTCGCTGTCTCCCTCGCTGTCTCCCTCGCTGTCTCCCTCGCTGTCTCCCTCGCTGTCTCCCTCGCTGTCTCCCTTGCTGTCTCCCACGCAGTCTCTCTCGCTGTCTCTCTCGCTGTCTCCATGGCTTTCTCCCTCGCTGTCTCCCTCGCTGTCTCCCTCGCTGTCTCTCTCGCTGTCTCTCTCGCTGTCTCTCTCGCTGTCTCTCTCGCTGTCTCTCTCGCTGTCTCTCTCGCTGCCTCTCTCGCTGTCTCTCTCGCTGTCTCTCTCGCTGTCTCCCTTGCAGTCTCTCTTGCAGTCTCTCTCGCTGTTTCCCTCGCTGTATCTCTCGCTCTCTCCCTCGCTGTCTCCCTCGCTGTCTCCCTCGCTGTCTCACGCGCTCTCTCTCGCAGTCTCTCTCGCTGTCTCTCTCGCTGTCTCCCTCGCTGTTTCCCTCGCTGTGTCCGTCGCTGTGTCCTTCGCTGTCTCTTTCGCAGTCTCCCTCGCAGTCTCCTTTGCAGTCTATCTCGCTGTCTCCCTCGCTGTTTCCCTCACAGTCTCTCTCGCTGTCTCCCTCGCTGTCTCTCTCGAAGTCGCTCTCGCTTTCTCCCTCGCTGTCTCTCACGCAGTCCTTCTCGCAGTCTCTCTCGCTGTCTCCCTCGCTGTCTCCCTCGCTGTCTCCCTCGCTGTCTCCCTCGCTGTCTCCCTCGCTGTCTCCCTCGCTGTCTCCCTCGCTGTCTCCCTCGCTGACTCCCTCGCTGTCTCCCACGCAGTCTCTCTCGCTGTCTCTCTCGCTGTCTCCATCGCTTTCTCCCTCGCTGTCTCTCTTGCTGTCTCTCTCGCTGTCTCTCTCGCTGTCTCTCTCGCTGTCTCTCTCGCTGTCTCTCTCGCTGTCTCCCTTGCAGTCTCCCTTGCAGTCTCTCTTGCAGTCTCTCTCGCTGTCTCCCTCGCTGTCTCCCTCGCTGTGTCTCTCGCTCTCTCCCTCGCTGTCTCCCTCGCTGTCTCATGCGCTCTCTCTCGCAGTCTCTCTCGCAGTCTCTTTCGCTGTCTCCCTCACTGTGTCCCTCGCTGTGTCCCTCGCTGTGTCCCTCGCTGTGTCCCTCGCTGTGTCCCTCGCAGTCTCCCTCGCTGTCTCCCTCGCAGTCTCTCTCGCAGTCTCTCTCGCAGTCTCTCTCGCTGTCTCCCTCGCTTTCTCCCTCGCTTTCTCCCTCGCTTTCTGCCTCGCTTTCTCTCTCGCTGTCCCTCTCGCAGTCTCTCTCGCTGTCCCACTCGCAGTCTCTCTCGCTGTCTCTCTCGCAGTCTCCTTTGCAGTCTCTCTCGCTGTCTCTCTCGCAGTCTCCCTCGCTGTCTCCCTCGCTGTCTCCCTCGCTGTCTCCCTCGCTGTCTCCCTCGCTGTCTCCCTCGCTGTCTCCCTCGCTGTCTCACTCGCAGTCTCCCTCGCAGTCTCTCTCGCAGTCTCTCTCGCTGTCTCCCTCGCTTTCTCCCTCGTTTTCTCCCTCGCTTTCTCCCTCGCTGTCTCTCTCGCTGTCTCTCTTGCTGTCTCCATGGCTTTCTCCCTCGCTGTCTCCCTCGCTGTCTCTCTCGCTGTCTCTCTCGCTGTCTCTCTCGCTGTCTCTCTCGCTGTCTCTCTCGCTGCCTCTCTCGCTGCCTCTCTCGCTGTCTCTCTCGCTGTCTCTCTCGCTGTCTCCCTTGCAGTCTCTCTTGCAGTCTCTCTCGCTGTTTCCCTCGCTGTATCTCTCGCTCTCTCCCTCGCTGTCTCCCTCGCTGTCTCACGCGCTCTCTCTCGCAGTCTCTCTCGCTGTCTCTCTCGCTGTCTCCCTCGCTGTTTCCCTCGCTGTGTCCCTCGCTGTGTCCTTCGCTGTCTCTCTCGCAGTCTCCCTCGCAGTCTCCTTTGCAGTCTCTCTCGCAGTCTCTCTCGCAGTCTTCCTCGCAGTTTCTCTCGCTGTGTCCCTCGCTGCCTCCCACGCTGTCTCACGCGATCTCTCTCGCATTCTCTCTCGTTGTCTCCCTCGCTGTTTCCCTCGCTGTTTCCCTCGCTGTGTCCCTCGCTGTGTCCCTTGCTGTGTCCCTCGCTGTGTCCCTCGCTGTGTCCCTCGCTGTCTCTCTCGCAGTCTCCCTCGCAGTCTCCCTCGCAGTCTCCTTTGCAGTCTCTCTCGCAGTCTCTCTCGCAGTCTTCCTCACTGTCTCTCTCGCTGTCTCTCTCGCTGTCTCCCTTGCAGTCTCTCTTGCAGTCTCTCTCGCTGTTTCCCTCGCTGTATCTCTCGCTCTCTCCCTCGCTGTCTCCCTCGCTGTCTCACTCGCTGTCTCACGCGCTCTCTCTCGCAGTCTCTCTCGCAGTCTCTCTCGCAGTCTCTCTCGCTGTCTCTCTCGCTGTCTCTCTCGCTGTCTCCCTCGCTGTTTCCCTCGCTCTGTCCCTCGCTGTGTCCCTCGCTGTGTCCCTCGCTGTGTCCCTCGCTGTCTCTCTCACAGTCTCCCTCGCTGTCTCCCTCGTCGTCTCCCTCGTCGTCTCCCTCGCGTCTCCCTCGCCGTCTCCCTCGCCGTCTCCCTCGCCGTCTCCCTCGCCGTCTCCCTCGCCGTCTCCCTCGCCGTCTCCCTCGCCGTCTCTCTCGCTGTCTCTCTCAATGTACTCTCGCTGTCTCCCTCGCTGTCTCACTCGCTCTATCCCTCGCTGTATCTCTCGCAGTCTCTCTCGCTGTCTCTCTCGCTGTCTCCCTCGCTGTCTCCCTCGCAGTCTCTCTCGCTCTCTCCCTCACTGTCTCCCTCGCAGTCTCTCTCGCTGTCTCCCTCGCAGTCTCTCTCGAAGTCGCTCTCGCTTTCTCCCTCGCTGTCTCTCTCGCAGTCCTTCTCGCAGTCTCTCTCGCTGTCTCCCTCGCTGTCTCCCTCGCTGTCTCCCTCGCTGTCTCCCTCGCTGTCTCCCTCGCTGACTCCCTCGCAGTCTCCCTCGCAGTCTCTCTCGCAGTCTCTCTCGCAGTCTCTCTCGCAGTCTCTCTCGCAGTCTCTCTCGCTGTCCCTCTCGCAGTCTCTCTCGCAGTCTCTCTTGCTGTCCCTCTCGCAGTCTCTCTCGCTGTCTCCCTCGCAGTCTCTCTCGCAGTCTCCTTTGCAGTCTCTCTCGCTGTCTCTCTCGCTGTCTCTCTCGCTGTCTCTCTCGCTGTCTCTCTCGCTGTCTCTCTCGCTGTATCTCTCGCTGTCTCTCTCGCAGTCTCCCTCGCAGTCTGCCTCGCAGTCTGCCTCGCAGTCTCCCTCGCAGTCTCTTCCGCTGTCTCCCTCGCTGTTTCCCTCACAGTCTCTTTCGCAGTCTCCCTCGCAGTCTCCCTCGCAGTCTCCCTCGCAGTCTCCCTCGCAGTCTCTCTCGCAGTCGCTCTCACTTTCTCCCTCGCTGTCTCTCTCGCAGTCCTTCTCGCAGTCCTTCTCGCAGTCTCTCTCGCTGTCTCTCTCGCTGTCTCCCTCGCTGTCTCCCTCGCTGTCTTCCTCGCAGTCTCCCTCGCAGTCTCCCTCGCAGTCTCCCTCGCAGTCTCCCTCGCAGTCTCCCTCGCAGTCTCCCTCGCTGTTTCCCTCACAGTCTCTCTCGCTGTCTCCCTCGCAGTCTCTCTCGAAGTCGCGCTCGCTTTCTCCCTCGCTGTCTCTCTCGCAGTCCTTCTCGCAGTCTCTCTCGCTGTCTCCAGCGCTGTCTCCCTCGCTGTCTCCCTCGCTGTCTCCCTCGCTGTCTCCCTCGCTGTCTCCCACGCAGTCTCTCTCGCTGTCTCTCTCGCTGTCTCCATGGCTTTCTCCCTCGCTGTCTCCCTCGCTGTCTCCCTCGCTGTCTCTCTCGCTGTCTCTCTCGCTGTCTCTCTCGCTGTCTCTCTCGCTGTCTCTCTCGCTGTCTCTCTCGCTGCCTCTCTCGCTGTCTCTCTCGCTGTCTCCCTTGCAGTCTCTCTTGCAGTCTCTCTCGCTGTTTCCCTCGCTGTATCTCTCGCTCTCTCCCTCGCTGTCTCCCTCGCTGTCTCCCTCGCTGTCTCACGCGCTCTCTCTCGCAGTCTCTCTCGCTGTCTCTCTCGCTGTCTCCCTCGCTGTTTCCCTCGCTGTGTCCGTCGCTGTGTCCTTCGCTGTCTCTTTCGCAGTCTCCCTCGCAGTATCCTTTGCAGTCTATCTCGCTGTCTCCCTCGCTGTTTCCCTCACAGTCTCTCTCGCTGTCTCCCTCGCTGTCTCTCTCGAAGTCGCTCTCGCTTTCTCCCTCGCTGTCTCTCACGCAGTCCTTCTCGCAGTCTCTCTCGCTGTCTCCCTCGCTGTCTCCCTCGCTGTCTCCCTCGCTGTCTCCCTCGCTGTCTCCCTCGCTGTCTCCCTCGCTGTCTCCCTCGCTGACTCCCTCGCTGTCTCCCACGCAGTCTCTCTCGCTGTCTCTCTCGCTGTCTCCATCGCTTTCTCCCTCGCTGTCTCTCTTGCTGTCTCTCTCGCTGTCTCTCACGCTGTCTCTCTCGCTGTCTCTCTCGCTGTCTCTCTCGCTGTCTCCCTTGCAGTCTCCCTTGCAGTCTCTCTTGCAGTCTCTCTCGCTGTCTCCCTCGCTGTCTCCCTCGCTGTGTCTCTCGCTCTCTCCCTCGCTGTCTCCCTCGCTGTCTCATGCGCTCTCTCTCGCAGTCTCTCTCGCAGTCTCTTTCGCTGTCTCCCTCACTGTGTCCCTCGCTGTGTCCCTCGCTGTGTCCCTCGCTGTGTCCCTCGCTGTGTCCCTCGCAGTCTCCCTCGCTGTCTCCCTCGCAGTCTCTCTCGCAGTCTCTCTCGCAGTCTCTCTCGCTGTCTCCCTCGCTTTCTCCCTCGCTTTCTCCCTCGCTTTCTGCCTCGCTTTCTCTCTCGCTGTCCCTCTCGCAGTCTCTCTCGCTGTCCCACTCGCAGTCTCTCTCGCTGTCTCTCTCGCAGTCTCCTTTGCAGTCTCTCTCGCTGTCTCTCTCGCAGTCTCCCTCGCTGTCTCCCTCGCTGTCTCCCTCGCTGTCTCCCTCGCTGTCTCCCTCGCTGTCTCCCTCGCTGTCTCCCTCGCTGTCACACTCGCAGTCTCCCTCGCAGTCTCTCTCGCAGTCTCTCTCGCTGTCTCCCTCGCTTTCTCCCTCGTTTTCTCCCTCGCTTTCTCCCTCGCTGTCTCTCTCGCTGTCTCTCTTGCTGTCTCCATGGCTTTCTCCCTCGCTGTCTCCCTCGCTGTCTCTCTCGCTGTCTCTCTCGCTGTCTCTCTCGCTGTCTCTCTCGCTGTCTCTCTCGCTGCCTCTCTCGCTGCCTCTCTCGCTGTCTCTCTCGCTGTCTCTCTCGCTGTCTCCCTTGCAGTCTCTCTTGCAGTCTCTCTCGCTGTTTCCCTCGCTGTATCTCTCGCTCTCTCCCTCGCTGTCTCCCTCGCTGTCTCACGCGCTCTCTCTCGCAGTCTCTCTCGCTGTCTCTCTCGCTGTCTCCCTCGCTGTTTCCCTCGCTGTGTCCCTCGCTGTGTCCTTCGCTGTCTCTCTCGCAGTCTCCCTCGCAGTCTCCTTTGCAGTCTCTCTCGCAGTCTCTCTCGCAGTCTTCCTCGCAGTTTCTCTCGCTGTGTCCCTCGCTGCCTCCCACGCTGTCTCACGCGATCTCTCTCGCATTCTCTCTCGTTGTCTCCCTCGCTGTTTCCCTCGCTGTTTCCCTCGCTGTGTCCCTCGCTGTGTCCCTTGCTGTGTCCCTCGCTGTGTCCCTCGCTGTGTCCCTCGCTGTCTCTCTCGCAGTCTCCCTCGCAGTCTCCCTCGCAGTCTCCTTTGCAGTCTCTCTCGCAGTCTCTCTCGCAGTCTTCCTCGCTGTCTCTCTCGCTGTCTCTCTCGCTGTCTCCCTTGCAGTCTCTCTTGCAGTCTCTCTCGCTGTTTCCCTCGCTGTATCTCTCGCTCTCTCCCTCGCTGTCTCCCTCGCTGTCTCACTCGCTGTCTCACGCGCTCTCTCTCGCAGTCTCTCTCGCAGTCTCTCTCGCAGTCTCTCTCGCTGTCTCTCTCGCTGTCTCTCTCGCTGTCTCCCTCGCTGTTTCCCTCGCTCTGTCCCTCGCTGTGTCCCTCGCTGTGTCCCTCGCTGTGTCCCTCGCTGTCTCTCTCACAGTCTCCCTCGCTGTCTCCCTCGTCGTCTCCCTCGTCGTCTCCCTCGCGTCTCCCTCGCCGTCTCCCTCGCCGTCTCCCTCGCCGTCTCCCTCGCCGTCTCCCTCGCCGTCTCCCTCGCCGTCTCCCTCGCTGTCTCTCTCAATGTACTCTCGCTGTCTCCCTCGCTGTCTCACTCGCTCTATCCCTCGCTGTATCTCTCGCAGTCTCTCTCGCTGTCTCTCTCGCTGTCTCCCTCGCTGTCTCCCTCGCAGTCTCTCTCGCTCTCTCCCTCACTGTCTCCCTCGCAGTCTCTCTCGCTGTCTCCCTCGCAGTCTCTCTCGAAGTCGCTCTCGCTTTCTCCCTCGCTGTCTCTCTCGCAGTCCTTCTCGCAGTCTCTCTCGCTGTCTCCCTCGCTGTCTCCCTCGCTGTCTCCCTCGCTGTCTCCCTCGCTGTCTCCCTCGCTGTCTCCCTCGCTGACTCCCTCGCAGTCTCCCTCGCAGTCTCTCTCGCAGTCTCTCTCGCAGTCTCTCTCGCAGTCTCTCTCGCTGTCCCTCTCGCAGTCTCTCTCGCAGTCTCTCTTGCTGTCCCTCTCGCAGTCTCTCTCGCTGTCTCCCTCGCAGTCTCTCTCGCAGTCTCCTTTGCAGTCTCTCTCGCTGTCTCTCTCGCTGTCTCTCTCGCTGTCTCTCTCGCTGTCTCTCTCGCTGTCTCTCTCGCTTTATCTCTCGCTGTCTCTCTCGCAGTCTCCCTCGCAGTCTGCCTCGCAGTCTGCCTCGCAGTCTCCCTCGCAGTCTCTTCCGCTGTCTCCCTCGCTGTTTCCCTCACAGTCTCTTTCGCAGTCTCCCTCGCAGTCTCCCTCGCAGTCTCCCTCGCAGTCTCCCTCGCAGTCTCTCTCGCAGTCGCTCTCACTTTCTCCCTCGCTGTCTCTCTCGCAGTCCTTCTCGCAGTCCTTCTCGCAGTCTCTCTCGCTGTCTCTCTCGCTGTCTCCCTCGCTGTCTCCCTCGCTGTCTTCCTCGCAGTCTCCCTCGCAGTCTCCCTCGCAGTCTCCCTCGCAGTCTCCCTCGCAGTCTCCCTCGCTGTTTCCCTCACAGTCTCTCTCGCTGTCTCCCTCGCAGTCTCTCTCGAAGTCGCGCTCGCTTTCTCCCTCGCTGTCTCTCTCGCAGTCCTTCTCGCAGTCTCTCTCGCTGTCTCCAGCGCTGTCTCCCTCGCTGTCTCCCTCGCTGTCTCCCTCGCTGTCTCCCTCGCTGTCTCCCACGCAGTCTCTCTCGCTGTCTCTCTCGCTGTCTCTCTCGCTGTCTCCATCGCTTTCTCCCTCGCTTTCTCCCTCGCTGTCTCTCTCGCTGTCTCTCTCGCTGTCTCTCTCGCTGTCTCTCTCGCTGTCTCTCTCGCTGTCTCTCTCGCTGCCTCTCTCGCCGTCTCTCTCGCTGTCTCCCTTGCAGTCTCTCTTGCAGTCTCTCTCGCTGTCTCCCTCGCTGTGTCTCTCGCTCTCTCCCTCGCTGTCTCACGCGCCCTCTCTCGCAGTCTCTCTCGCTGTCTCCCTCGCCGTCTCCCTCGCCGTCTCCCTCGCCGTCTCCCTCGCCGTCTCCCTCGCCGTCTCCCTCGCCGTCTCCCTCGCCGTCTCCCTCGCAGTCACTCTCTCTGTATCCCCGGCTGTCTCTCTCGCTATCTCCATAGCAGTCTCTCTCACTGTCTCTCTCACTGTCTCTGTCTCTGTCTCTGTCGCTGTCTCCCTCGCTGTCTCTCTCAATGTACTCTCGCTGTCTCCCTCGCTGTCTCACTCGCTGTATCTCTCGCAGTCTCTCTCGCAGTCTCTCTCACTGTCTCTCTCGCTATCTCTCTCGCAGTCTCCCTCGCAGTCTCCCTCGCAGTCTCCCTCGCAGTCTCCCTCGCAGTCTCTCTCGCAGTCTCTCTCGCAGTCACTCTCGCAGTCTCCCTCGCAGTCTCCCTCGCAGTCTCCCTCGCAGTCTCCCTCGCAGTCTCCCTCGCAGTCTCTCTCGCTGTCTCCCTCGCTGTTTCCCTCACAGTCTCTCTCGCTGTTTCCCTCGCAGTCTCTCTCAAAGTCGCTCTCGCTTTCTCCCTCGCAGTCTCTCTCGCTGTCTCCAGCGCTGTCTCCAGCGCTGTCTCCCTCGCTGTCTCCCTCGCTGTCTCCCTCGCTGTCTCCCTCGCTGTCTCCCTCGCTGTCTCCCTCGCTGTCTCCCTCGCTGTCTCTCTCGCTGTCTCTCTCGCTGTCTCCATCGCTTTCTCCCTCGCTGTCTCTCTCGCTGTCTCTCTCGCTGTCTCTCTCGCTGTCTCTCTCGCTGTCTCCCTTGCAGTCTCTCTTGCAGTCTCTCTCGCTGTCTCCCTCGCTGTGTCTCTCGGTGTCTCCCTCGCAGTCTCTCTCGCTGTCTCCCTCGCTGTCTCTGTCGCTGTCTCTGTCGCTGTCTCTGTCGCTGTCTCCATCGCTTTCTCCCTCGCTGTCTCTCTCGCTGTCTCTCTCGCTGTCTCTCTCGCTGTCTCTCTCGCTGTCTCCCTTGCAGTCTCTCTTGCAGTCTCTCTCGCTGTCTCCCTCGCTGTGTCTCTCGCTGTCTCCCTCGTCGTCTCCCTCGCCGTCTCCCTCGCCGTCTCCCTGGCCGTCTCCCTGGCCGTCTCCCTGGCCGTCTCCCTGGCCGTCTCCCTGGCCGTCTCCCTCGCAGTCTCTCTCGCAGTCTCTCTCAATGTACTCTCGCTGTCTCCCTCGCTGTCTCACTCGCTCTATCCCTCGCTGTATCTCTCGCAGTCTCTCTCGCAGTCTCTCTCGCAGTCTCTCTCACAGTCTCTCTCGCTGTCTCTCTCGCTGTCTCCCACGCAGTCTCTCTCGCTCTCTCCCTCACTGTCTCTCTCGCAGTCTCTCTCGCCGTCTCTCTCCATCTCTCTCGCCGTCTCTCTCGCAGTCTCCCTCGCTGTCTCACTCGCTGTGTCCCTCGCTGTCTCCCTCGCTGTCTCCCTCGCAGTCTCCCTCGCAGTCTCCCTCGCAGTCTCTCTCGCAGTCTCTCTCGCAGTCTCTCTCGCAGTCTCTCTCGCAGTCTCTCTCGCAGTCTCCCTCGCTGTCTCCCTCGCTGTCTCCCTCACAGTCTCTCTCGCTGTCTCCCTTGCAGTCTCCCACACAGTCTCTCACGCTTTCTGCCTCGCTTTCTCCCTCGCAGTCCCTCTCGCAGTCTCTCTCGCTGTCCCTCTCGCAGTCTCTCTCGCAGTCTCTCTCGCTGTCTCCCTCGCAGTCTCTCTCGCTGTCTCTCTCGCTGTCTCTCTCGCTGTCTCTCTCGCTGTCTCTCTCGCTGTCTCTCTCGCAGTCTCTTTCGCTGTCTCCCTCGCTGCCTCCCTCGCTGTCTCCCTAGCAGTCTCTCTCGCTGTCTCCCTCGCTGCCTCCCTCGTTGTCTCCCTAGCAGTCGCTCTCGCAATCTCTCTCGCTGTCTTCCTCGCTGTGTCCCTCGCAGTCTCTCTCGCAGTCTCTCTCGCAGTCTCTCTCGCAGTCTCTCTCGCAGTCTCCCTCGCAGTTTCTCTCGCTGTCTCCCTCGCTGCCTCCCACGCTGTCTCCCTCGCTGTCTCACGCGATCTCTCTCGCATTCTCTCTCGTTGTCTCCCTTGCAGTCTCTCTCGCTGTGTCCCTCGCAGTCTCTCTCGCAGTCTCTATTGCTGTCTCTGTCGCTGTCTCCCTCGCTGTCTCCCTCGCTGTCTCCCTCGCTGTCTCCCTCGCTGTCTCCCTCGCTGTCTCCCTCGAAGTCTCTCTCGCTGTCTACCTCGCTGTCTCCCTCGCTCTCTCTCTCGCTCTCTCTCTCGCTCTCTCTCTCGCTCTCTCTCTCGTTCTCTCTCTCGCCGTCTCCCTCGCCGGCTTCATCGCTGTCTCCCTCGCATTCTCTCTCGCAGTGTCTCTCGCAGTGTCTCTCGCAGTGTCTCTCGCTGTCTCCCTCGCAGACTCCATCGCAGTCTCCCTCGCAGTCTCCCTCGCAGTCTCCCTCGCTGTCTCCCTCGCAGTCTCTCTCGAAGTCGCTCTCGCTTTCTCCCTCGCTGTCTCTCTCGCAGTCCTTCTCACATTCTCTCTCGCAGTGTCTCTCACTGTCTCCCTCGCAGTCTCCCTCGCAGTCTCCCTCGCAGTCTCCCTCGCAGTCTCCCTCGCAGTCTCCCTTGCAGTCTCCCTTGCAGTCTC
Source organism: Heterodontus francisci (assembly GCF_036365525.1). Lineage (NCBI taxonomy): Eukaryota > Metazoa > Chordata > Chondrichthyes > Heterodontiformes > Heterodontidae > Heterodontus > Heterodontus francisci. The sequence goes on from NW_027141235.1 coordinate 66,597, forward strand.
CCTCGCAGTCTCCCTCGCTGTCTCCATCGCTTTCTCCCTCGCTGTCTCTCTCGCTGTCTCCCTTGCAGTCTCTCTTGCAGTCTCTCTCGCTGTCCCCCTCGCTGTGTCTCTCGCTCTCTCCCTCGCTGTCTCCCTCGCTGTCTCACGCGCACTCTCTCGCAGTCTCTCTTGCTGTCTCTCTCGCTGTGTCCCTCGCAGTGTCCCTCGCTGTCTCTCTCGCTGTGTCCCTCGCAGTGTCCCTCGCTGTCTCCCTCGAAGTCTCTCTCGCTGTCTACCTCGCTGTCTCCCTCGCTCTCTCTCTCGCTCTCTCTCTCGCTCTCTCTCTCGCTCTCTCTCTCGTTCTCTCTCTCGCCGTCTCCCTCGCCGGCTTCATCGCTGTCTCCCTCGCATTCTCTCTCGCAGTGTCTCTCGCAGTGTCTCTCGCAGTGTCTCTCGCTGTCTCCCTCGCAGACTCCATCGCAGTCTCCCTCGCAGTCTCCCTCGCAGTCTCCCTCGCTGTCTCCCTCGCAGTCTCTCTCGAAGTCGCTCTCGCTTTCTCCCTCGCTGTCTCTCTCGCAGTCCTTCTCACATTCTCTCTCGCAGTGTCTCTCACTGTCTCCCTCGCAGTCTCCCTCGCAGTCTCCCTCGCACTCTCCCTCGCAGTCTCCCTCGCAGTCTCCCTTGCAGTCTCCCTCGCAGTCTCCCTCGCTGTCTCCATCGCTTTCTCCCTCGCTGTCTCTCTCGCTGTCTCCCTTGCAGTCTCTCTTGCAGTCTCTCTCGCTGTCCCCCTCGCTGTGTCTCTCGCTCTCTCCCTCGCTGTCTCCCTCGCTGTCTCACGCGCACTCTCTCGCAGTCTCTCTTGCTGTCTCTCTCGCTGTGTCCCTCGCAGTGTCCCTCGCTGTGTCCCTCGCTGTGTCCCTCGCTGTCTCCCTCGCTGTCTCCCTCGCTGTCTCCCTCGCTGTCTCCCTCGCCGTCTCCCTTGCAGTCACTCTCTCTGTATCCCGGGCTGTCTCTTACGCTATCTCCATAGCAGTCTCTCTCACTGTCTCCCTCGCTGTCTCTGTCGCTGTCTCTGTCGCTGTCTCCCTCGCTGTCTCCCTCGCCGTCTCCCTCGCCGTCTCCCTCGCCGTCTCCCTCGCCGTCTCCCTCGCCGTCTCCCTCGCCGTCTCCCTCGCAGTCTCTCTCGCAGTCTCTCTCGCTGTCTCTCTCAATGTACTCTCGCTGTCTCTCTCGCTGTCTCACTCGCTCTATCCATCGCTGTATCTCTCGCAGTCTCTCTCGCCGTCTCTCTCGCCATCTCTCTCGCAGTCTCCCTCGCTGTCTCCCTCGCTGTCTCCCTTGCTGTCTCCCTCGCAGTCTCCCTCGCAGTCTCCCTCGCAGTCTCTCTCGCAGTCCCTCTCGCAGTCTCTCTCGCAGTCTCTCTCGCAGTCTCTCTCGCAGTCTCTCTCGCAGTCTCCTTTGCAGTCTCTCTCGCTGTCTCTCTCGCAGTCTCCCTCGCAGTCCCCCTCGCAGTCCCCCTCGCAGTCTCCCTCGCTGTCTCCCTCGCTGTCTCCCTCGCTGTCTCCCTCGCTGTCTCCCTCGCTGTCTCCCTCGCTGTCTCCCTCGCAGTCTCCCTCGCAGTCTCTCTCGCTGTCTCTCTCGCTTTCTCCCTTGCTGTCTCTCTCGCTGTCTCTCTCGCTGTCTCTCTCACAGTCTCTCTCGCTGTCTCTCTTGCAGTCTCCCTCGCAGTCTCTCTCGAAGTCGCTCTCGCTTTCTCCCTCACTGTCTCTCTCGCAGTCCTTCTCGCAGTCCTTCTCGCAGTCTCTCTCGCTGTCTCCAGCGCTGTCTCCCTCGCTGTCTCCCTCGCTGTCTCCCTCGCTGTCTCCCTCGCTGTCTCCCTCGCTCTATCCCTCGCTGTATCCCTCGCTGTATCACTCGCAGTCTCACTCGCAGTCTCTCTCGCAGTCTCTCTCGTCGTCTCTCTCTCCATCTCTCTCTCCATCTCTCTCTCCATCTCTCTCGCCGTCTCTCTCGCCGTCTCTCTCGCAGTCTCCCTCGCAGTCTCCCTCGCAGTCTCTCTCGCAGTCTCTCTCGCAGTCTCTCTCGCAGTCTCCCTCACAGTCTCTCTCGCTGTCTCCCTCGCAGTCTCTCTCGCAGTCTCTCGCAGTCTCTCTCGCAGTCTCTCTCACAGTCTCTCTCGCAGTCTCTCTCGCAGTCTCTCTCGCTGTCCCTCTCGCAGTCTCTCTCGCTGTCTCTCTCGCAGTCTCTCTCGCTGTCCCTCTCGCAGTCTCTCTCGCAGTCTCTCTCGCAGTCCCTCTCGCAGTCTCTCTCGCAGTCTCTCTCGCAGTCTCTCTCGCAGTCTCCTTTGCAGTCTCTCTCGCTGTCTCTCTCGCAGTCTCCCTCGCAGTCCCCCTCGCAGTCCCCCTCGCAGTCTCCCTCGCTGTCTCTCTCGCAGTCTCTCTCGCAGTCTCTCTCGCAGTCTCTCTCGCAGTCTCCCTCACAGTCTCTCTCGCTGTCTCCCTCGCAGTCTCTCTCGCAGTCTCTCGCAGTCTCTCTCGCAGTCTCTCTCACAGTCTCTCTCGCAGTCTCTCTCGCAGTCTCTCTCGCTGTCCCTCTCGCAGTCTCTCTCGCAGTCTCTCTCGCTGTCTCCCTCGCTGTCTCCCTCGCAGTCTCTCTCGCAGTCTCTCTCGCAGTCTCTCTCGCTGTCTCTCTCAATGTACTCTCGCTGTCTCCCTCGCTGTCTCCCTCGCTGTCTCCCTCGGTGTCTCCCTCGCTCTATCCCTCGCTCTATCCCTCGCTGTATCTCTCGCAGTCTCTCTCGCAGTCTCTCTCGCAGTCTCTCTCGCAGTCTCTCTCGCAGTCTCTCTCGCTGTCTCTCTCGCTGTCTCCCTCTCAGTCTCTCTCACTCTCTCTCTCGCAGTCTCTCTCGTCGTCTCTCTCTCCATCTCTCTCGCCGTCTCTCTCGCCGTCTCTCTCGCAGTCTCCCTCGCAGTCTCCCTCGCAGTCTCTCTCGCAGTCTCTTTCGCAGTCTCTCTCGCAGTCTCCCTCGCAGTCTCCCTCACAGTCTCTCTCGCAGTCTCCATTGCAGTCTCCCACACAGTCTCTGTCGCTTTCTCCCTCGCTTTCTCCCTCGCAGTCTCTCTCGCAGTCTCTCTCGCAGTCTCTCTCGCAGTCTCTCTCGCTGTCCCTCTCGCAGTCTCTCTCGCAGTCTCTCTCGCTGTCTCCCTCGCAGTCTCTCTCGCTCTCTCTCTCGCAGTCTCTCTCGCAGTCTCCCTCGCAGTCTCCCTCGCTGTCTCCCTCGCTTTCTCTCTCGCTGTCTCTCTCGCTGTCTCTCTCGCTGTCTCTCTCGCTGTCTCTCTCGCAGTCTCTATCGCTGTCTTCCTCGCTGTGTCCCTCGCAGTCTCTCTCGCAGTCTCTCTCGCAGTCTCTCTCGCAGTCTTCCTCTCAGTTTCTCTCGCTGTCTCCCTCGCTGCCTCCCACGCTGTCTCCCTCGCTGTCTCACGCGATCTCTCTCGCATTCTCTCTCGTTGTCTCCCTTGCAGTCTCTCTCGCTGTGTCCCTCGCAGTCTCTCTCGCAGTCTCGATTGCTGTCTCCCTCGCTGTCTCCCTCGCTGTCTCCCTCGCTGTCTCCCTCGCTGCCTCCCTCGCAGTCTCTCTCGAAGTCTCTCTCGCTGTCTACCTCGCTGTCTCCCTCGCTGTCTCTCTCGCTGCCTCCCTCGCAGTCTCTCTCGAAGTCTCTCTCGCTGTCTACCTCGCTGTCTCCCTCGCTGTCTCTCTCGCTCTCTCTCTCGCCGTCTCCCTCGCCGTCTTAATCGCTGTCTCCCTCGCATTCTCTCTCGCAGTGTCTCTCGCTGTATCCCTCGCTGTCTCTCTCGCTATCTCCATAGCAGTCTCTCTCGCAGTTTCTCTCGCTTCCTCCCTCGCAGTCTCTCTCGCTGTCTCCCTCACAGTGTCTCTCGCTGTCTCTCTCACTGTCTCCCTCGCTGTCTCCCTCACAGTCTCTCTCGCTGTCTCCCTCGCTGTCTCCCTCGAGGTCTCTCTCGCAGTCTCTCTCGCAGTCTCTCTCGCAGTCTCTCTCGCAGTCTCTCTCGCTGTCTCTCTCGCTGTCTCTCTCGCTGACTCCCTCGCAGTTTCTATCGCTGTCTCCCTCGCAGTCTCTCTCGCTTTCTCCCTCGCTCTCTCCCTCGCAGTCTCTCTCGCAGTCTCGCTCGCTGTCTCCCTCGCAGTCTCCCTCGCTGTCTCCCTCGCAGTCTCCCTCACTATCCCTCTCGCAGTCTCTCTCGCTGTCTCCCTCACAGTCTCTCTCGCTGTCTCCCTTGCAGTCTCCCACACAGTCTCTCACGCTTTCTCCCTCGCTTTCTCCCTCGCTTTCTCCCTCGCAGTCTCTCTCGCAGTCTCTCTCGCAGTCTCTCTCGCAGTCCCTCTCGCAGTCTCTCTCGCAGTCTCTCTCGCAGTCCCTCTCGCTGTCCCACTCGCAGTCTCCCTCGCAGTCTCCCTCGCAGTCTCCCTCGCAGTCTCTCTCGCAGTCTCCTTTGCAGTCTCTCTCGCAGTCTCTCTCGCAGTCCCTCTCGCTGTCCCACTCGCAGTCTCCCTCGCAGTCTCCCTCGCAGTCTCCCTCGCAGTCTCTCTCGCAGTCTCCCTCGCAGTCTCCCTCGCAGTCTCTCTCGCTGTCTCTCTCGCTGTCTCTCTCGCTGTCTCTCTCGCTGTCTCTCTCGCAGTCTCCCTCGCAGTCTGCCTCGCAGTTTCCCTCGCAGTCTCTTTCGCTGTCTCCCTCACAGTCTCTTTCGCTGTCTCCCTCGCAGTCTCCCTCGCAGTCTCCCTCGCAGTCTCTCTCGCAGTCGCTCTCACTTTCTCCCTCGCTGTCTCTCTCGCAGTCCTTCTCGCAGTCCTTCTCGCAGTCTCTCTCGCTGTCTCTCTCGCTGTCTCTCTCGCTGTCTCCCTTGCTGTCTCCCTTGCTGTCTCCCTCGCTGTCTCCCTCGCTGTCTCCCTCGCTGTCTCCCTCGCTGTCTCCCTCGCTGTCTCCCTCGCTATCTCCCTCGCTGTCTCCCACGCTGTCTCCCACGCTGTCTCCCTCGCAGTCTCCCTCGCAGTCTCCCTCGCAGTCTGCCTCGCAGTTTCCCTCGCAGTCTCTTTCGCTGTCTCCCTCACAGTCTCTTTCGCTGTCTCCCTCGCTGTCTCCCACGCAGTCTCTCTCGCTGTCTCTCTCGCTGTCTCCATCGCTTTCTCCATCGCTTTCTCCCTCGCTGTCTCTCTCGCTGTCTCTCTCGCTGTCTCTCTCGCTGTCTCTCTCGCTGTCTCCCTTGCAGTCTCTCTTGCAGTCTCTCTCGCTGTCTCCCTCGCTGTGTGTCTCGCTCTCTCCCTCGCTGTCTCACGCGCTCTCTCTCGCAGTCTCTCTCGCTGTCTCCCTCACTGTGTCCCTCGCCGTCTCCCTCGCCGTCTCCCTCGCCGTCTCCCTCGCCGTCTCCCTTGCAGTCACTCTCTCTGTATCCCCGGCTGTCTCTCTCGCTATCTCCATAGCAGTCTCTCTCACTGTCTCTGTCGCTGTCTCTGTCGCTGTCTCTGTCGCTGTCTCTGTCGCTGTCTCTGTCGCTGTCTCCCTCGCTGTCTCACTCGCTCTATCCCTCGCTGTATCTCTCGCAGTCTCTCTCGCAGTCTCTCTCGCAGGCTCCCTCGCAGTCTCCCTCGCAGTCTCTCTCGCAGTCACTCTCGCAGTCTCCCTCGCAGTCTCCCTCGCAGTCTCCTTTGCAGTCTCCCTCGCAGTCTCTCTTGCTGTCTCCCTCGCTGTCTCCCTCGCTGTCTCCCTCGCTGTCTCCCTCGCTGTCTCTCTCGCTGTCTTCCTCGCTGTTTCTCTCGCTGTCTCCCTCGCTGTCTCCCTCGCTGCCTCTCTCGCTGTCTCCCTAGCAGTCGCTCTCGCAGTCGCTCTCGCAGTCGCTCTCGCAAGCGCTCTCGCAGTCGCTCTCGCAGTCGCTCTCGCAGTCGCTCTCGCAGTCTCTCTCGCTGTCTCCTTCGCTGTCTCCCTCGCTGTCTCCCTCGCTGTGTCTCTCGCTCTCTCCCTCGCTGTCTCCCTCGCTGTCTCATGCGCTCTCTCTCGCAGTCTCTCTCGCTGTCTCCCTCACTGTGTCCCTCGCTGTCTCCCTCGCTGTGTCTCTCGCTCTCTCCCTCGCTGTCTCCCTCGCTGTCTCACGCGCTCTCTCTCGCAGTCTCTCTCGCTGTCTCTCTCGCTGTCTCTCTCGCTTTCTCCCTCGCTGTCTCTCTCGCTTTCTCCCTCGCTGTGTCCCTCGCTGTGTCCCTCGCTGTGTCCCTCGCTGTCTCTCTCGCTGTCTCCCTCGCTGTCTCCCTCGCTGTCTCCCTCGCAGTCTCCCTCGCAGTCTCTCTCGCTGTCTCCCTCGCTGTCTCCCTCGTCGTCTCCCTCGCCGTCTCCCTTGCAGTCACTCTCTCTGTATCCCCGGCTGTCTCTCTCGCCAACTCCATAGCAGTATCTCTCACTGTCTCCCTCGCTGTCTCTGTCGCTGTCTCTGTCGCTGTCTCTGTCGCTGTCTCCGTCGCTGTCTCCGTCGCTGTCTCCGTCGCTGTCTCCCTCGCTGTCTCCCTCGCCGTCTCCCTCGCCGTCTCCCTCGCCGTCTCCCTGGCCGTCTCCCTGGCCGTCTCCCTGGCCGTCTCCCTGGCCGTCTCTCTCGCAGTCTCTCTCGCTGTCTCTCTCAATGTACTCTCGCTGTCTCACTCGCTCTATCCCTTGCTGTATCTCTCGCAGTCTCTCTCGCCGTCTCTCTCGCCGTCTCTCTCGCCGTCTCTCTCTCCATCTCTCTCGCCATCTCTCTCGCAGTCTCTCTCGCAGTCTCTCTCGCAGTCTCTCTCGCAGTCTCTCTCGCAGTCTCCCTCGCTGTCTCCCTCCCAGTCTCTCTCGCAGTCTCTCTCGCAGTCTCTCTCGCAGTCTCTCTCGCTGTCCCTCTCGCAGTCTCTCTCGCTGTCCCTCTCGCAGTCTCTCTCGCTGTCCCTCTCGCAGTCTCTCTCGCAGTCTCCCTCGCTGTCTCCCTCCCAGTCTCTCTCGCAGTCTCTCTCGCAGTCTCTCTCGCAGTCTCTCTCGCTGTCCCTCTCGCAGTCTCTCTCGCTGTCTCTCTCGCTGTCTCTCTCGCAGTCTCTCTCGCTGTCCCTCTCGCAGTCTCTCTCGCAGTCTCTCTCGCTGTCTCCCTCGCAGTCTCTCTCGCTCTCTCTCTCGCAGTCTCTCTCGCAGTCTCCCTCGCAGTCTCCCTCGCTGTCTCCCTCGCTTTCTCTCTCGCTGTCTCTCTCGCTGTCTCTCTCGCTGTCTCTCTCGCTGTCTCTCTCGCAGTCTCTATCGCTGTCTTCCTCGCTGTGTCCCTCGCAGTCTCTCTCGCAGTCTCTCTCGCAGTCTCTCTCGCAGTCTTCCTCTCAGTTTCTCTCGCTGTCTCCCTCGCTGCCTCCCACGCTGTCTCCCTCGCTGTCTCACGCGATCTCTCTCGCATTCTCTCTCGTTGTCTCCCTTGCAGTCTCTCTCGCTGTGTCCCTCGCAGTCTCTCTCGCAGTCTCGATTGCTGTCTCCCTCGCTGTCTCCCTCGCTGTCTCCCTCGCTGTCTCCCTCGCTGCCTCCCTCGCAGTCTCTCTCGAAGTCTCTCTCGCTGTCTACCTCGCTGTCTCCCTCGCTGTCTCTCTCGCTGCCTCCCTCGCAGTCTCTCTCGAAGTCTCTCTCGCTGTCTACCTCGCTGTCTCCCTCGCTGTCTCTCTCGCTCTCTCTCTCGCCGTCTCCCTCGCCGTCTTAATCGCTGTCTCCCTCGCATTCTCTCTCGCAGTGTCTCTCGCTGTATCCCTCGCTGTCTCTCTCGCTATCTCCATAGCAGTCTCTCTCGCAGTTTCTCTCGCTTCCTCCCTCGCAGTCTCTCTCGCTGTCTCCCTCACAGTGTCTCTCGCTGTCTCTCTCACTGTCTCCCTCGCTGTCTCCCTCACAGTCTCTCTCGCTGTCTCCCTCGCTGTCTCCCTCGAGGTCTCTCTCGCAGTCTCTCTCGCAGTCTCTCTCGCAGTCTCTCTCGCAGTCTCTCTCGCTGTCTCTCTCGCTGTCTCTCTCGCTGACTCCCTCGCAGTTTCTATCGCTGTCTCCCTCGCAGTCTCTCTCGCTTTCTCCCTCGCTCTCTCCCTCGCAGTCTCTCTCGCAGTCTCGCTCGCTGTCTCCCTCGCAGTCTCCCTCGCTGTCTCCCTCGCAGTCTCCCTCACTATCCCTCTCGCAGTCTCTCTCGCTGTCTCCCTCACAGTCTCTCTCGCTGTCTCCCTTGCAGTCTCCCACAGAGTCTCTCACGCTTTCTCCCTCGCTTTCTCCCTCGCTTTCTCCCTCGCAGTCTCTCTCGCAGTCTCTCTCGCAGTCTCTCTCGCAGTCCCTCTCGCAGTCTCTCTCGCAGTCTCTCTCGCAGTCCCTCTCGCTGTCCCACTCGCAGTCTCCCTCGCAGTCTCCCTCGCAGTCTCCCTCGCAGTCTCTCTCGCAGTCTCCTTTGCAGTCTCTCTCGCAGTCTCTCTCGCAGTCCCTCTCGCTGTCCCACTCGCAGTCTCCCTCGCAGTCTCCCTCGCAGTCTCCCTCGCAGTCTCTCTCGCAGTCTCCCTCGCAGTCTCCCTCGCAGTCTCTCTCGCTGTCTCTCTCGCTGTCTCTCTCGCTGTCTCTCTCGCTGTCTCTCTCGCAGTCTCCCTCGCAGTCTGCCTCGCAGTTTCCCTCGCAGTCTCTTTCGCTGTCTCCCTCACAGTCTCTTTCGCTGTCTCCCTCGCAGTCTCCCTCGCAGTCTCCCTCGCAGTCTCTCTCGCAGTCGCTCTCACTTTCTCCCTCGCTGTCTCTCTCGCAGTCCTTCTCGCAGTCCTTCTCGCAGTCTCTCTCGCTGTCTCTCTCGCTGTCTCTCTCGCTGTCTCCCTTGCTGTCTCCCTTGCTGTCTCCCTCGCTGTCTCCCTCGCTGTCTCCCTCGCTGTCTCCCTCGCTGTCTCCCTCGCTGTCTCCCTCGCTATCTCCCTCGCTGTCTCCCACGCTGTCTCCCACGCTGTCTCCCTCGCAGTCTCCCTCGCAGTCTCCCTCGCAGTCTGCCTCGCAGTTTCCCTCGCAGTCTCTTTCGCTGTCTCCCTCACAGTCTCTTTCGCTGTCTCCCTCGCTGTCTCCCACGCAGTCTCTCTCGCTGTCTCTCTCGCTGTCTCCATCGCTTTCTCCATCGCTTTCTCCCTCGCTGTCTCTCTCGCTGTCTCTCTCGCTGTCTCTCTCGCTGTCTCTCTCGCTGTCTCCCTTGCAGTCTCTCTTGCAGTCTCTCTCGCTGTCTCCCTCGCTGTGTGTCTCGCTCTCTCCCTCGCTGTCTCACGCGCTCTCTCTCGCAGTCTCTCTCGCTGTCTCCCTCACTGTGTCCCTCGCCGTCTCCCTCGCCGTCTCCCTCGCCGTCTCCCTCGCCGTCTCCCTTGCAGTCACTCTCTCTGTATCCCCGGCTGTCTCTCTCGCTATCTCCATAGCAGTCTCTCTCACTGTCTCTGTCGCTGTCTCTGTCGCTGTCTCTGTCGCTGTCTCTGTCGCTGTCTCTGTCGCTGTCTCCCTCGCTGTCTCACTCGCTCTATCCCTCGCTGTATCTCTCGCAGTCTCTCTCGCAGTCTCTCTCGCAGGCTCCCTCGCAGTCTCCCTCGCAGTCTCTCTCGCAGTCACTCTCGCAGTCTCCCTCGCAGTCTCCCTCGCAGTCTCCTTTGCAGTCTCCCTCGCAGTCTCTCTTGCTGTCTCCCTCGCTGTCTCCCTCGCTGTCTCCCTCGCTGTCTCCCTCGCTGTCTCTCTCGCTGTCTTCCTCGCTGTTTCTCTCGCTGTCTCCCTCGCTGTCTCCCTCGCTGCCTCTCTCGCTGTCTCCCTAGCAGTCGCTCTCGCAGTCGCTCTCGCAGTCGCTCTCGCAAGCGCTCTCGCAGTCGCTCTCGCAGTCGCTCTCGCAGTCGCTCTCGCAGTCTCTCTCGCTGTCTCCTTCGCTGTCTCCCTCGCTGTCTCCCTCGCTGTGTCTCTCGCTCTCTCCCTCGCTGTCTCCCTCGCTGTCTCATGCGCTCTCTCTCGCAGTCTCTCTCGCTGTCTCCCTCACTGTGTCCCTCGCTGTCTCCCTCGCTGTGTCTCTCGCTCTCTCCCTCGCTGTCTCCCTCGCTGTCTCACGCGCTCTCTCTCGCAGTCTCTCTCGCTGTCTCTCTCGCTGTCTCTCTCGCTTTCTCCCTCGCTGTCTCTCTCGCTTTCTCCCTCGCTGTGTCCCTCGCTGTGTCCCTCGCTGTGTCCCTCGCTGTCTCTCTCGCTGTCTCCCTCGCTGTCTCCCTCGCTGTCTCCCTCGCAGTCTCCCTCGCAGTCTCTCTCGCTGTCTCCCTCGCTGTCTCCCTCGTCGTCTCCCTCGCCGTCTCCCTTGCAGTCACTCTCTCTGTATCCCCGGCTGTCTCTCTCGCCAACTCCATAGCAGTATCTCTCACTGTCTCCCTCGCTGTCTCTGTCGCTGTCTCTGTCGCTGTCTCTGTCGCTGTCTCTGTCGCTGTCTCCGTCGCTGTCTCCGTCGCTGTCTCCGTCGCTGTCTCCCTCGCTGTCTCCCTCGCCGTCTCCCTCGCCGTCTCCCTCGCCGTCTCCCTGGCCGTCTCCCTGGCCGTCTCCCTGGCCGTCTCCCTGGCCGTCTCTCTCGCAGTCTCTCTCGCTGTCTCTCTCAATGTACTCTCGCTGTCTCACTCGCTCTATCCCTTGCTGTATCTCTCGCAGTCTCTCTCGCCGTCTCTCTCGCCGTCTCTCTCGCCGTCTCTCTCTCCATCTCTCTCGCCATCTCTCTCGCAGTCTCTCTCGCAGTCTCTCTCGCAGTCTCTCTCGCAGTCTCTCTCGCAGTCTCCCTCGCTGTCTCCCTCCCAGTCTCTCTCGCAGTCTCTCTCGCAGTCTCTCTCGCAGTCTCTCTCGCTGTCCCTCTCGCAGTCTCTCTCGCTGTCCCTCTCGCAGTCTCTCTCGCTGTCCCTCTCGCAGTCTCTCTCGCAGTCTCCCTCGCTGTCTCCCTCCCAGTCTCTCTCGCAGTCTCTCTCGCAGTCTCTCTCGCAGTCTCTCTCGCTGTCCCTCTCGCAGTCTCTCTCGCTGTCTCTCTCGCTGTCTCTCTCGCAGTCTCTCTCGCTGTCCCTCTCGCAGTCTCTCTCGCTGTCTCTCTCGCAGTCTCTCTCGCTGTCCCTCTCGCAGTCTCTCTCGCTGTCTCTCTCGCAGTCTCTCTCGCTGTCCCTCTCGCAGTCTCTCTCGCTGTCCCTCTCGCAGTCTCTCTCGCAGTCCCTCTCGCAGTCTCTCTCGCAGTCTCTCTCGCAGTCTCCTTTGCAGTCTCCCTCGCTGTCTCCCTCGCTGTCTCCCTCGCTGTCTCCCTCGCAGTCTCCCTCGCAGTCTCCCTCGCAGTCTCCCTCGCAGTCTCTCTCGCTGTCTCCCTCGCTTTCTCCCTCGCTGTCTCTCTCGCTGTCTCTCTCGCTGTCTCTCTCGCTGTCTCCCTCGCAGTCTCTCTTGCAGTCTCCCTCGCAGTCTCTCTCGAAGTCGCTCTCGCTTTCTCCCTCACTGTCTCTCTCGCAGTCCTTCTCGCAGTCCTTCTCGCAGTCTCTCTCGCTGTCTCCAGCGCTGTCTCCCTCGCTGTCTCCCTCGCTGTCTCCCTCGCTGTCTCCCTCGCTGTCTCCCTCGCTGTCTCCCTCGCTGTCTCCCTTGCTGTCTCCCACGCAGTCTCTCTCGCTGTCTCTCTCGCTGTCTCCATGGCTTTCTCCCTCGCTGTCTCCCTCGCTGTCTCCCTCGCTGTCTCTCTCGCTGTCTCTCTCGCTGTCTCTCTCGCTGTCTCTCTCGCTGTCTCTCTCGCTGCCTCTCTCGCTGTCTCTCTCGCTGTCTCTCTCGCTGTCTCCCTTGCAGTCTCTCTTGCAGTCTCTCTCGCTGTTTCCCTCGCTGTATCTCTCGCTCTCTCCCTCGCTGTCTCCCTCGCTGTCTCCCTCGCTGTCTCACGCGCTCTCTCTCGCAGTCTCTCTCGCTGTCTCTCTCGCTGTCTCCCTCGCTGTTTCCCTCGCTGTGTCCGTCGCTGTGTCCTTCGCTGTCTCTTTCGCAGTCTCCCTCGCAGTCTCCTTTGCAGTCTATCTCGCTGTCTCCCTCGCTGTTTCCCTCACAGTCTCTCTCGCTGTCTCCCTCGCTGTCTCTCTCGAAGTCGCTCTCGCTTTCTCCCTCGCTGTCTCTCACGCAGTCCTTCTCGCAGTCTCTCTCGCTGTCTCCCTCGCTGTCTCCCTCGCTGTCTCCCTCGCTGTCTCCCTCGCTGTCTCCCTCGCTGTCTCCCTCGCTGTCTCCCTCGCTGACTCCCTCGCTGTCTCCCACGCAGTCTCTCTCGCTGTCTCTCTCGCTGTCTCCATCGCTTTCTCCCTCGCTGTCTCTCTTGCTGTCTCTCTCGCTGTCTCTCTCGCTGTCTCTCTCGCTGTCTCTCTCGCTGTCTCTCTCGCTGTCTCCCTTGCAGTCTCCCTTGCAGTCTCTCTTGCAGTCTCTCTCGCTGTCTCCCTCGCTGTCTCCCTCGCTGTGTCTCTCGCTCTCTCCCTCGCTGTCTCCCTCGCTGTCTCATGCGCTCTCTCTCGCAGTCTCTCTCGCAGTCTCTTTCGCTGTCTCCCTCACTGTGTCCCTCGCTGTGTCCCTCGCTGTGTCCCTCGCTGTGTCCCTCGCTGTGTCCCTCGCAGTCTCCCTCGCTGTCTCCCTCGCAGTCTCTCTCGCAGTCTCTCTCGCAGTCTCTCTCGCTGTCTCCCTCGCTTTCTCCCTCGCTTTCTCCCTCGCTTTCTGCCTCGCTTTCTCTCTCGCTGTCCCTCTCGCAGTCTCTCTCGCTGTCCCACTCGCAGTCTCTCTCGCTGTCTCTCTCGCAGTCTCCTTTGCAGTCTCTCTCGCTGTCTCTCTCGCAGTCTCCCTCGCTGTCTCCCTCGCTGTCTCCCTCGCTGTCTCCCTCGCTGTCTCCCTCGCTGTCTCCCTCGCTGTCTCCCTCGCTGTCTCCCTCGCTGTCTCACTCGCAGTCTCCCTCGCAGTCTCTCTCGCAGTCTCTCTCGCTGTCTCCCTCGCTTTCTCCCTCGTTTTCTCCCTCGCTTTCTCCCTCGCTGTCTCTCTCGCTGTCTCTCTTGCTGTCTCCATGGCTTTCTCCCTCGCTGTCTCCCTCGCTGTCTCTCTCGCTGTCTCTCTCGCTGTCTCTCTCGCTGTCTCTCTCGCTGTCTCTCTCGCTGCCTCTCTCGCTGCCTCTCTCGCTGTCTCTCTCGCTGTCTCTCTCGCTGTCTCCCTTGCAGTCTCTCTTGCAGTCTCTCTCGCTGTTTCCCTCGCTGTATCTCTCGCTCTCTCCCTCGCTGTCTCCCTCGCTGTCTCACGCGCTCTCTCTCGCAGTCTCTCTCGCTGTCTCTCTCGCTGTCTCCCTCGCTGTTTCCCTCGCTGTGTCCCTCGCTGTGTCCTTCGCTGTCTCTCTCGCAGTCTCCCTCGCAGTCTCCTTTGCAGTCTCTCTCGCAGTCTCTCTCGCAGTCTTCCTCGCAGTTTCTCTCGCTGTGTCCCTCGCTGCCTCCCACGCTGTCTCACGCGATCTCTCTCGCATTCTCTCTCGTTGTCTCCCTCGCTGTTTCCCTCGCTGTTTCCCTCGCTGTGTCCCTCGCTGTGTCCCTTGCTGTGTCCCTCGCTGTGTCCCTCGCTGTGTCCCTCGCTGTCTCTCTCGCAGTCTCCCTCGCAGTCTCCCTCGCAGTCTCCTTTGCAGTCTCTCTCGCAGTCTCTCTCGCAGTCTTCCTCGCTGTCTCTCTCGCTGTCTCTCTCGCTGTCTCCCTTGCAGTCTCTCTTGCAGTCTCTCTCGCTGTTTCCCTCGCTGTATCTCTCGCTCTCTCCCTCGCTGTCTCCCTCGCTGTCTCACTCGCTGTCTCACGCGCTCTCTCTCGCCGTCTCTCTCGCAGTCTCTCTCGCAGTCTCTCCCGCTGTCTCTCTCGCTGTCTCTCTCGCTGTCTCCCTCGCTGTTTCCCTCGCTCTGTCCCTCGCTGTGTCCCTCGCTGTGTCCCTCGCTGTGTCCCTCGCTGTCTCTCTCACAGTCTCCCTCGCTGTCTCCCTCGTCGTCTCCCTCGTCGTCTCCCTCGCGTCTCCCTCGCCGTCTCCCTCGCCGTCTCCCTCGCCGTCTCCCTCGCCGTCTCCCTCGCCGTCTCCCTCGCCGTCTCTCTCGCTGTCTCTCTCAATGTACTCTCGCTGTCTCCCTCGCTGTCTCACTCGCTCTATCCCTCGCTGTATCTCTCGCAGTCTCTCTCGCTGTCTCTCTCGCTGTCTCCCTCGCTGTCTCCCTCGCAGTCTCTCTCGCTCTCTCCCTCACTGTCTCCCTCGCAGTCTCTCTCGCTGTCTCCCTCGCAGTCTCTCTCGAAGTCGCTCTCGCTTTCTCCCTCGCTGTCTCTCTCGCAGTCCTTCTCGCAGTCTCTCTCGCTGTCTCCCTCGCTGTCTCCCTCGCTGTCTCCCTCGCTGTCTCCCTCGCTGTCTCCCTCGCTGACTCCCTCGCAGTCTCCCTCGCAGTCTCTCTCGCAGTCTCTCTCGCAGTCTCTCTCGCAGTCTCTCTCGCAGTCTCTCTCGCTGTCCCTCTCGCAGTCTCTCTCGCAGTCTCTCTTGCTGTCCCTCTCGCAGTCTCTCTCGCTGTCTCCCTCGCAGTCTCTCTCGCAGTCTCCTTTGCAGTCTCTCTCGCTGTCTCTCTCGCTGTCTCTCTCGCTGTCTCTCTCGCTGTCTCTCTCGCTGTCTCTCTCGCTGTATCTCTCGCTGTCTCTCTCGCAGTCTCCCTCGCAGTCTGCCTCGCAGTCTGCCTCGCAGTCTCCCTCGCAGTCTCTTCCGCTGTCTCCCTCGCTGTTTCCCTCACAGTCTCTTTCGCAGTCTCCCTCGCAGTCTCCCTCGCAGTCTCCCTCGCAGTCTCCCTCGCAGTCTCCCTCGCAGTCTCTCTCGCAGTCGCTCTCACTTTCTCCCTCGCTGTCTCTCTCGCAGTCCTTCTCGCAGTCCTTCTCGCAGTCTCTCTCGCTGTCTCTCTCGCTGTCTCCCTCGCTGTCTCCCTCGCTGTCTTCCTCGCAGTCTCCCTCGCAGTCTCCCTCGCAGTCTCCCTCGCAGTCTCCCTCGCAGTCTCCCTCGCTGTTTCCCTCACAGTCTCTCTCGCTGTCTCCCTCGCAGTCTCTCTCGAAGTCGCGCTCGCTTTCTCCCTCGCTGTCTCTCTCGCAGTCCTTCTCGCAGTCTCTCTCGCTGTCTCCAGCGCTGTCTCCCTCGCTGTCTCCCTCGCTGTCTCCCTCGCTGTCTCCCTCGCTGTCTCCCACGCAGTCTCTCTCGCTGTCTCTCTCGCTGTCTCTCTCGCTGTCTCCATCGCTTTCTCCCTCGCTTTCTCCCTCGCTGTCTCTCTCGCTGTCTCTCTCGCTGTCTCTCTCGCTGTCTCTCTCGCTGTCTCTCTCGCTGTCTCTCTCGCTGTCTCTCTCGCTGCCTCTCTCGCCGTCTCTCTCGCTGTCTCCCTTGCAGTCTCTCTTGCAGTCTCTCTCGCTGTCTCCCTCGCTGTGTCTCTCGCTCTCTCCCTCGCTGTCTCACGCGCCCTCTCTCGCAGTCTCTCTCGCTGTCTCCCTCGCCGTCTCCCTCGCCGTCTCCCTCGCCGTCTCCCTCGCCGTCTCCCTCGCCGTCTCCCTCGCCGTCTCCCTCGCAGTCACTCTCTCTGTATCCCCGGCTGTCTCTCTCGCTATCTCCATAGCAGTCTCTCTCACTGTCTCTCTCACTGTCTCTGTCTCTGTCTCTGTCGCTGTCTCCCTCGCTGTCTATCTCAATGTACTCTCGCTGTCTCCCTCGCTGTCTCACTCGCTGTATCTCTCGCAGTCTCTCTCGCAGTCTCTCTCACTGTCTCTCTCGCTATCTCTCTCGCAGTCTCCCTCGCAGTCTCCCTCGCAGTCTCCCTCGCAGTCTCCCTCGCAGTCTCCCTCGCAGTCTCTCTCGCTGTCTCCCTCGCTGTTTCCCTCACAGTCTCTCTCGCTGTTTCCCTCGCAGTCTCTCTCAAAGTCGCTCTCGCTTTCTCCCTCGCAGTCTCTCTCGCTGTCTCCCTCGCTGTCTCCCTCGCTGTCTCCCTCGCTGTCTCCCTCGCTGTCTCCCTCGCTGTCTCTCTCGCTGTCTCTCTCGCTGTCTCCATCGCTTTCTCCCTCGCTGTCTCTCTCGCTGTCTCTCTCGCTGTCTCTCTCGCTGTCTCTCTCGCTGTCTCCCTTGCAGTCTCTCTTGCAGTCTCTCTCGCTGTCTCCCTCGCTGTGTCTCTCGCTGTCTCCCTCGCAGTCTCTCTCGCTGTCTCCCTCGCTGTCTCTGTCGCTGTCTCTGTCGCTGTCTCTGTCGCTGTCTCCATCGCTTTCTCCCTCGCTGTCTCTCTCGCTGTCTCTCTCGCTGTCTCTCTCGCTGTCTCTCTCGCTGTCTCCCTTGCAGTCTCTCTTGCAGTCTCTCTCGCTGTCTCCCTCGCTGTGTCTCTCGCTGTCTCCCTCGTCGTCTCCCTCGCCGTCTCCCTCGCCGTCTCCCTGGCCGTCTCCCTGGCCGTCTCCCTGGCCGTCTCCCTCGCAGTCTCTCTCGCAGTCTCTCTCAATGTACTCTCGCTGTCTCCCTCGCTGTCTCACTCGCTCTATCCCTCGCTGTATCTCTCGCAGTCTCTCTCGCAGTCTCTCTCGCAGTCTCTCTCACAGTCTCTCTCGCTGTCTCTCTCGCTGTCTCCCACGCAGTCTCTCTCGCTCTCTCCCTCACTGTCTCTCTCGCAGTCTCTCTCGCCGTCTCTCTCCATCTCTCTCGCCGTCTCTCTCGCAGTCTCCCTCGCTGTCTCACTCGCTGTCTCCCTCGCTGTCTCCCTCGCTGTCTCCCTCGCAGTCTCCCTCGCAGTCTCCCTCGCAGTCTCTCTCGCAGTCTCTCTCGCAGTCTCTCTCGCAGTCTCTCTCGCAGTCTCCCTCGCTGTCTCCCTCGCTGTCTCCCTCACAGTCTCTCTCGCTGTCTCCCTTGCAGTCTCCCACACAGTCTCTCACGCTTTCTGCCTCGCTTTCTCCCTCGCAGTCCCTCTCGCAGTCTCTCTCGCTGTCCCTCTCGCAGTCTCTCTCGCAGTCTCTCTCGCTGTCTCCCTCGCAGTCTCTCTCGCTGTCTCTCTCGCTGTCTCTCTCGCTGTCTCTCTCGCTGTCTCTCTCGCAGTCTCTTTCGCTGTATCCCTCGCTGCCTCCCTCGCTGTCTCCCTAGCAGTCTCTCTCGCTGTCTCCCTCGCTGCCTCCCTCGTTGTCTCCCTAGCAGTCGCTCTCGCAATCTCTCTCGCTGTCTTCCTCGCTGTGTCCCTCGCAGTCTCTCTCGCAGTCTCTCTCGCAGTCTCTCTCGCAGTCTCTCTCGCAGTCTCCCTCGCAGTTTCTCTCGCTGTCTCCCTCGCTGCCTCCCACGCTGTCTCCCTCGCTGTCTCACGCGATCTCTCTCGCATTCTCTCTCGTTGTCTCCCTTGCAGTCTCTCTCGCTGTGTCCCTCGCAGTCTCTCTCGCAGTCTCTATTGCTGTCTCTGTCGCTGTCTCCCTCGCTGTCTCCCTCGCTGTCTCCCTCGCTGTCTCCCTCGCTGTCTCCCTCGCTGTCTCCCTCGAAGTCTCTCTCGCTGTCTACCTCGCTGTCTCCCTCGCTCTCTCTCTCGCTCTCTCTCTCGCTCTCTCTCTCGCTCTCTCTCTCGTTCTCTCTCTCGCCGTCTCCCTCGCCGGCTTCATCGCTGTCTCCCTCGCATTCTCTCTCGCAGTGTCTCTCGCAGTGTCTCTCGCAGTGTCTCTCGCTGTCTCCCTCGCAGACTCCATCGCAGTCTCCCTCGCAGTCTCCCTCGCAGTCTCCCTCGCTGTCTCCCTCGCAGTCTCTCTCGAAGTCGCTCTCGCTTTCTCCCTCGCTGTCTCTCTCTCAGTCCTTCTCACATTCTCTCTCGCAGTGTCTCTCACTGTCTCCCTCGCAGTCTCCCTCGCAGTCTCCCTCGCAGTCTCCCTCGCAGTCTCCCTCGCAGTCTCCCTTGCAGTCTCCCTTGCAGTCTCCCTCGCAGTCTCCCTCGCTGTCTCCATCGCTTTCTCCCTCGCTGTCTCTCTCGCTGTCTCCCTTGCAGTCTCTCTTGCAGTCTCTCTCGCTGTCCCCCTCGCTGTGTCTCTCGCTCTCTCCCTCGCTGTCTCCCTCGCTGTCTCACGCGCACTCTCTCGCAGTCTCTCTTGCTGTCTCTCTCGCTGTGTCCCTCACAGTGTCCCTCGCTGTCTCTCTCGCTGTGTCCCTCGCAGTGTCCCTCGCTGTCTCCCTCGAAGTCTCTCTCGCTGTCTACCTCGCTGTCTCCCTCGCTCTCTCTCTCGCTCTCTCTCTCGCTCTCTCTCTCGCTCTCTCTCTCGTTCTCTCTCTCGCCGTCTCCCTCGCCGGCTTCATCGCTGTCTCCCTCGCATTCTCTCTCGCAGTGTCTCTCGCAGTGTCTCTCGCAGTGTCTCTCGCTGTCTCCCTCGCAGACTCCATCGCAGTCTCCCTCGCAGTCTCCCTCGCAGTCTCCCTCGCTGTCTCCCTCGCAGTCTCTCTCGAAGTCGCTCTCGCTTTCTCCCTCGCTGTCTCTCTCGCAGTCCTTCTCACATTCTCTCTCGCAGTGTCTCTCACTGTCTCCCTCGCAGTCTCCCTCGCAGTCTCCCTCGCAGTCTCCCTCGCAGTCTCCCTTGCAGTCTCCCTTGCAGTCTCCCTCGCAGTCTCCCTCGCTGTCTCCATCGCTTTCTCCCTCGCTGTCTCTCTCGCTGTCTCCCTTGCAGTCTCTCTTGCAGTCTCTCTCGCTGTCCCCCTCGCTGTGTCTCTCGCTCTCTCCCTCGCTGTCTCCCTCGCTGTCTCACGCGCACTCTCTCGCAGTCTCTCTTGCTGTCTCTCTCGCTGTGTCCCTCGCAGTGTCCCTCGCTGTGTCCCTCGCTGTGTCCCTCGCTGTCTCCCTCGCTGTCTCCCTCGCTGTCTCCCTCGCTGTCTCCCTCGCCGTCTCCCTTGCAGTCACTCTCTCTGTATCCCGGGCTGTCTCTTACGCTATCTCCATAGCAGTCTCTCTCACTGTCTCCCTCGCTGTCTCTGTCGCTGTCTCTGTCGCTGTCTCCCTCGCTATCTCCCTCGCTGTCTCCCTCGCCGTCTCCCTCGCCGTCTCCCTCGCCGTCTCCCTCGCCGTCTCCCTCGCCGTCTCCCTCGCCGTCTCCCTCGCAGTCTCTCTCGCAGTCTCTCTCGCTGTCTCTCTCAATGTACTCTCGCTGTCTCTCTCGCTGTCTCACTCGCTCTATCCATCGCTGTATCTCTCGCAGTCTCTCTCGCCGTCTCTCTCGCCATCTCTCTCGCAGTCTCCCTCGCTGTCTCCCTCGCTGTCTCCCTTGCTGTCTCCCTCGCAGTCTCCCTCGCAGTCTCCCTCGCAGTCTCTCTCGCAGTCTCTCTCGCAGTCTCTCTCGCAGTCTCTCTCGCAGTCTCTCTCGCAGTCTCTCTCACAGTCTCTCTCGCTGTCCCTCTCGCAGTCTCTCTCGCTGTCCCTCTCGCAGTCTCTCTCGCTGTCTCCCTCGCAGTCTCTCTCGCAGTCTCCTTTGCAGTCTCTCTCGCAGTCTCCTTTGCAGTCTCTCTCGCTGTCTCTCTCGCTGTCTCTCTCGCTGTCTCTCTCGCTGTATCTCTCGCTGTCTCTCTCGCTGTCTCTCTCGCTGTCTCTCTCGCAGTCTCCCTCGCAGTCTGCCTCGCAGTCTCCCTCGCAGTCTCTTCCGCTGTCTCCCTCGCTGTTTCCCTCACAGTCTCTTTCGCAGTCTCCCTCGCAGTCTCCCTCGCAGTCTCCCTCGCAGTCTCTCTCGCAGTCGCTCTCACTTTCTCCCTCGCTGTCTCTCTCGCAGTCCTTCTCGCAGTCCTTCTCGCAGTCCTTCTCGCAGTCTCTCTCGCTGTCTCCCTCGCTGTCTCCCTCGCTGTCTCCCTCGCTGTCTCCCTTGCAGTCTCCCTCGCAGTCTCTCTCGCAGTCTCTCTCGCAGTCTCTCTCGCAGTCTCCCTCGCAGTTTCTCTCGCTGTCTCCCTCGCTGCCTCCCACGCTGTCTCCCTCGCTGTCTCACGCGATCTCTCTCGCATTCTCTCTCGTTGTCTCCCTTGCAGTCTCTCTCGCTGTGTCCCTCGCAGTCTCTCTCGCAGTCTCTATTGCTGTCTCCCTCGCTGTCTCCCTCGCTGTCTCCCTCGCTGTCTCCCTCGCTGTCTCCCTCGAAGTCTCTCTCGCTGTCTACCTCGCTGTCTCCCTCGCTCTCTCTCTCGCTCTCTCTCTCGCTCTCTCTCTCGCTCTCTCTCTCGCCGTCTCCCTCGCCGGCTTCATCGCTGTCTCCCTCGCATTCTCTCTCGCAGTGTCTCTCGCAGTGTCTCTCGCAGTGTCTCTCGCTGTCTCCCTCGCAGTCTCCATCGCAGTCTCCCTCGCAGTCTCCCTCGCAGTCTCCCTCGCTGTCTCCCTCGCAGTCTCTCTCGAAGTCGCTCTTGCTTTCTCCCTCGCTGTCTCTCTCGCAGTCCTTCTCGCAGTCCTTCTCGCAGTCTCTCTCGCTGTCTCCAGCGCTGTCACCCTCACATTCTCTCTCGCAGTGTCTCTCACTGTCTCCCTCGCAGTCTCCCTCGCAGTCTCCCTCGCAGTCTCCCTCGCAGTCTCCCTTGCAGTCTCCCTCGCAGTCTCCCTCGCAGTCTCCCTCGCAGTCTCCCTCGCTGTCTCCCTCGCTGTCTCCCTCGCTGTCTCCCTCGCTGTCTCCCACGCAGTCTCTCTCGCTGTCTCCATCGCTTTTTCCCTCGCTGTCTCTCTCGCTGTCTCCCTTGCAGTCTCTCTTGCAGTCTCTCTCGCTGTCCCCCTCGCTGTGTCTCTCGCTCTCTCCCTCGCTGTCTCCCTCGCTGTCTCACGCGCACTCTCTCGCAGTCTCTCTTGCTGTCTCTCTCGCTGTGTCCCTCGCTGTGTCCCTCGCTGTGTCCCTTGCTGTGTCCCTCGCTGTGTCCCTCGCTGTGTCCCTCGCTGTCTCCCTCGCTGTCTCCCTCGCTGTCTCCCTCGCCGTCTCCCTTGCAGTCACTCTCTCTGTCTCCCGGGCTGTCTCTTACGCTATCTCCATAGCAGTCTCTCTCACTGTCTCCCTCGCTGTCTCTGTCGCTGTCTCTGTCGCTGTCTCTGTCGCTGTCTCCCTCGCTATCTCCCTCGCTGTCTCCAGCGCTGACTCCCTCGCCGTCTCCCTCGCCGTCTCCCTCGCCGTCTCCCTCGCCGTCTCCCTCGCCGTCTCCCTCGCCGTCTCCCTCGCAGTCTCTCTCGCAGTCTCTCTCGCTGTCTCTCTCAATGTACTCTCGCTGTCTCCCTCGCTGTCTCACTCGCTCTATCCATCGCTGTATCTCTCGCAGTCTCTCTCGCAGTCTCTCTCACAGTCTCTCTCGCTGTCTCTCTCGCTGTCTCCCTCGCAGTCTCTCTCGCTCTCTCCCTCACTGTCTCTCTCGCAGTCTCTCTCGCCGTCTCTCTCGCCATCTCTCTCGCAGTCTCCCTCGCAGTCTCCCTCGCAGTCTCCCTCGCAGTCTCCCTCGCAGTCTCTCTCGCAGTCTCTCTCGCAGTCTCTCTCGCAGTCTCTCTCGCAGTCTCCTTTGCAGTCTCTCTCGCAGTCTCCCTCGCAGTCTCTCTCGCAGTCTCCTTTGCAGTCTCTCTCGCAGTCTCCTTTGCAGTCTCTCTCGCTGTCTCTCTCGCTGTCTCTCTCGCTGTCTCTCTCGCTGTCTCTCTCGCTGTCTCTCTCGCAGTCTCCCTCGCAGTCTGCCTCGCAGTCTCCCTCGCAGTCTCTTCCGCTGTCTCCCTCGCTGTTTCCCTCACAGTCTCTTTCGCAGTCTCCCTCGCAGTCTCCCTCGCAGTCTCCCTCGCAGTCTCTCTCGCAGTCGCTCTCACTTTCTCCCTCGCTGTCTCTCTCGCAGTCCTTCTCGCAGTCCTTCTCGCAGTCCTTCTCGCAGTCCTTCTCGCAGTCTCTCTCGCTGTCTCCCTCGCTGTCTCCCTCGCTGTCTCCCTCGCTGTCTCCCTCGCAGTCTCCCTCGCAGTCTCCCTCGCAGTCTCCCTCGCAGTCTCCCTCGCAGTCTCCCTCGCAGTCTCCCTCGCTGTTTCCCTCACAGTCTCTCTCGCTGTCTCCCTCGCAGTCTCTCTCGAAGTCGCGCTCGCTTTCTCCCTCGCTGTCTCTCTCGCAGTCCTTCTCGCAGTCTCTCTCGCTGTCTCCAGCGCTGTCTCCCTTGCTGTCTCCCTCGCTGTCTCCCTTGCTGTCTCCCTCGCTGTCTCCCTCGCTGTCTCCCTCGCTGTCTCCCTCGCTGTCTCCCTCGCTGTCTCCCACGCAGTCTCTCTCGCTGTCTCTCTCGCTGTCTCTCTCGCTGTCTCCATCGCTTTCTCCCTCGCTTTCTCCCTCGCTTTCTCCCTCGCTGTCTCTCTCGCTGTCTCTCTCGCTGTCTCTCTCGCTGTCTCTCTCGCTGTCTCTCTCGCTGTCTCTCTCGCTGCCTCTCTCGCCGTCTCTCTCGCTGTCTCCCTTGCAGTCTCTCTTGCAGTCTCTCTCGCTGTCTCCCTCGCTGTGTCTCTCGCTCTCTCCCTCGCTGTCTCACGCGCCCTCTCTCGCAGTCTCTCTCGCTGTCTCCCTCGCTGTCTCCCTCGCCGTCTCCCTCGCCATCTCCCTCGCCGTCTCCCTCGCCGTCTCCCTCGCCGTCTCCCTCGCCGTCTCCCTCGCCGTCTCCCTCGCAGTCACTCTCTCTGTATCCCCGGCTGTCTCTCTCGCTATCTCCATAGCAGTCTCTCTCACTGTCTCTCTCACTGTCTCTGTCTCTGTCTCTGTCTCTGTCTCTGTCTCTGTCTCTGTCGCTGTCTCTGTCTCTGTCGCTGTCTCTGTCTCTGTCTCTGTCTCTGTCTCTGTCGCTGTCGCTGTCGCTGTCGCTGTCTCTGTCGCTGTCTCTGTCGCTGTCTCCGTCGCTGTCTCCGTCGCTGTCACCCTCGCTGTCTCCCTCGCCGTCTCCCTCGCCGTCTCCCTGGCCGTCTCCCTGGCCGTCTCCCTCGCAGTCTCTCTCGCAGTCTCTCTCGCAGTCTCTCTCGCAGTCTCTCTCGCAGTCTCTCTCGCAGTCTCTCTCGCAGTCTCTCTCGCAGTCTCTCTCGCAGTCTCCCTCGCAGTCTCCCTCGCAGTCTCTCTCGCAGTCTCTCTCGCAGTCACTCTCGCAGTCACTCTCGCAGTCTCCCTCGCAGTCTCCCTCGCAGTCTCCCTCGCAGTCTCCCTCGCAGTCTCTCTCGCTGTCTCCCTCGCTGTTTCCCTCACAGTCTCTCTCGCTGTTTCCCTCGCAGTCTCTCTCGAAGTCGCTCTCGCTTTCTCCCTCGCAGTCTCTCTCGCTGTCTGCAGCGCTGTCTCCCTCGCTGTCTCCCTCGCTGTCTCCCTCGCTGTCTCCCTCGCTGTCTCCCTCGCTGTCTCCCTCGCTGTCTCCCAAGCTGTCTCTCTCGCTGTCTCTCTCGCTGTCTCTCTCGCTGTCTCCATCGCTGTCTCCATCGCTTTCTCCCTCGCTGTCTCTCTCGCTGTCTCTCTCGCTGTCTCTCTCGCTGTCTCTCTCGCTGTCTCCCTTGCAGTCTCTCTTGCAGTCTCTCTCGCTGTCTCCCTCGCTGTGTCTCTCGCTGTCTCCCTCGCTGTCTCACACGCTCTCTCTCGCAGTCTCTCTCGCTGTCTCTCTCGCTGTCTCCCTCTCTGTCTCCCTCGCTGTGTCCCTCGCTGTGTCCCTCGCTGTCTCCCTCGCTGTGTCCCTCGCTGTGTCCCTCGCTGTGTCCCTCGCTGTCTCCCTCGCTGTCTCCCTCGCTGTCTCCCTCGCCGTCTCCCTCGCCGTCTCCCTTGCAGTCACTCTCTCTGTATCCCCGGCTGTCTCTCTCGCTATCTCCATCGCAGTCTCTCTCACTGTCTCCCTCGCTGTCTCCCTCGCTGTCTCTGTCGCTGTCTCTGTCGCTGTCTCTGTCGCTGTCTCTGTCGCTGTCTCTGTCGCTGTCTCCCTCGCTGTCTCCCTCGTCGTCTCCCTCGTCGTCTCCCTCGCCGTCTCCCTGGCCGTCTCCCTGGCCGTCTCCCTGGCCGTCTCCCTGGCCGTCTCCCTGGCCATCTCCCTCGCAGTCTCTCTCGCAGTCTCTCTCAATGTACTCTCGCTGTCTCCCTAGCTGTCTCACTCGCTCTATCCCTCGCTGTATCTCTCACAGTCTCTCTCGCAGTCTCTCTCACCGTCTCTCTCGCTGTCTCTCTCGCTGTCTCCCTCGCAGTCTCTCTCGCTCTCTCCCTCACTGTCTCTCTCGCCGTCTCTCTCCATCTCTCTCGCCGTCTCTCTCGCAGTCTCCCTCGCTGTCTCCCTCGCTGTCTCCCTCGCAGTCCCTCTCGCAGTCTCTCTCGCTGTCCCTCTCGCAGTCTCTCTCGCTGTCTCCCTCGCAGTCTCTCTCGCTGTCTCTCTCGCTGTCTCTCTCGCTGTCTCTCTCGCTGTCTCTCTCGCAGTCTCTTTCGCTGTCTCCCTCGCTGTTTCCCTCACAGTCTCTTTCGCTGTCTCCCTCGCAGTCTCTCTCGCAGTCGCTCTCGCTGTCTCTCTCGCAGTCCTTCTCGCAGTCCTTCTCGCAGTCTCTCTCGCTGTCTCTCGCGCTGTCTCTCTCGCTGTCTCCCTCGCTGTCTCCCTCGCTGTCTCCCACGCTGTCTCCCACGCTGTCTCCCTCGCAGTCTCTCTCGCTGTCTCCCTCGCAGTCTCTCTCGCTGTCTCCCTCGCTGTCTCCCTCGCTGTCTCCCTCGCTGTCTCCCTCGCTGTCTCCCTCGCTGTCTCCCTCGCTGTGTCGCTCGCTCTCTCCCTCGCAGTCTCCCTCACAGTCTTCCTCGCCGTCTCTCCCGCAGTCTCTCCCGCAGTCTCTCCCGCAGTCTCTCTCGCTGTCTCCCTCGCTGTCTCCCTCGCTGTCTCCCTCGCAGTCTCCCTCGCAGTCTCTCTCGCAGTCCTTCTCGCAGTCCTTCTCGCAGTCTCTCTCGCTGTCTCTCGCGCTGTCTCTCTCGCTGTCTCCCTCGCTGTCTCCCTCGCTGTCTCCCACGCTGTCTCCCACGCTGTCTCTCCCGCAGTCTCTCCCGCAGTCTCTCCCGCAGTCTCTCCCGCAGTCTCTCTCGCTGTCTCCCTCGCTGTCTCCCTCGCTGTCTCCCTCGCTGTCTCCCTCGCTGCCTCCCTCGCTGTCTCCCTCGCTGTCTCCCTCGCTGCCTCCCTAGCAGTCGCTCTCGCAATCTCTCTCGCTGTCTTCCTCGCTGTGTCCCTCGCAGTCTCTCTCGCAGTCTCTCTCGCAGTCTCCCTCGCAGTTTCTCTCACTGTCTCCCTCGCTGTCTCCCTCGCTGTCTCACGCGATCTCTCTCGCATTCTCTCTCGTTGTCTCCCTTGCAGTCTCTCTCGCTGTGTCCCTGGCAGTCTCTCTCGCAGTCTCTATTGCTGTCTCTGTCGCTGTCTCCCTCGCTGTCTCCCTCGCTGTCTCCCTCGCTGTCTCCCTCGCTGTCTCCCTCGAAGTCTCTCTCACTGTCTACCTCGCTCTCTCCCTCGCTCTCTCTCTCGCTCTCTCTCTCGCTCTCTCTCTCGCTCTCTCTCTCGCCGTCTCCCTCGCCGTCTTCATCGCTGTCTCCCTCGCATTCTCTCTCGCAGTGTCTCTCGCTGTCTCCCTCGCAGTCTCCATCGCAGTCTCCCTCGCAGTCTCTCTCGCTGTCTCCCTCACAGTCTCTCTCGCTGTCTCCCTCGCAGTCTCTCTCGAAGTCGCTCTCGCTTTCTCCCTCGCTGTCTCTCTCGCAGTCCTTCTCGCAGTCCTTCTCGCAGTCTCTCTCGCTGTCTCCAGCGCTGTCACCCTCACATTCTCTCTCGCAGTGTCTCTCACTGTCTCCCTCGCAGTCTCCCTCGCAGTCTCCCTCGCAGTCTGCCTCGTAGTCTCCCTCGCAGTCTCCCTCGCAGTCTCCCTCACAGTCTCCCTCGCAGTCTCCCTCGCAGTCTCCCTCGCTGTCTCCCTCGCTGTCTCCCACGCAGTCTCCCACGCAGTCTCTCTCGCTGTCTCTCTCGCTGTCTCCATCGCTTTCTCCCTCGCTGTCTCTCTCGCTGTCTCCCTTGCAGTCTCTCTTGCAGTCTCTCTCGCTGTCCCCCTCGCTGTGTCTCTCGCTCTCTCCTTCGCTCTCTCCCTCGCTGTCTCCCTCGCTGTCTCACGCGCTCTCTCTCGCAGTCTCTCTTGCTGTCTCTCTCGCTGTGTCCCTCGCTGTGTCCCTCGCTGTCTCCCTCGCTGTCTCCCTCACCGTCTCCCTCGCCGTCTCCCTTGCAGTCACTCTCTCTGTATCCCCGGCTGTCTCTCTCGCTGTGTCCCTCGCTGTCTCTGTCTCTGTCTCTGTCTCTGTCGCTGTCTCTGTCGCTGTCTCTGTCGCTGTCTCTGTCGCTGTCTCTCTCGCTGCCTCCCTCGCTGTCTCTCTCGCTGTCTCCCTCGCTGTCTCCCTGGCCGTCTCCCTGGCCGTCTCCCTGGCCGTCTCCCTGGCCGTCTCCCTGGCCGTCTCCCTGGCCGTCTCTCTCGCAGTCTCTCTCGCTGTCTCTCTCAATGTACTCTCGCTGTCTCCCTCGCTGTCTCACTCGCTCTATCCCTCGCTGTATCTCTCACAGTCTCTCTCGCTGTCTCTCTCGCTGTCTCCCTCGCAGTCTCTCTCGCTCTCTCCCTCACTGTCTCTCTCGCCGTCTCTCTCGCCGTCTCTCTCGCCGTCTCTCTCTCCATCTCTCTCGCCGTCTCTCTCTCCATCTCTCTCGCAGTCTCTCTCTCCATCTCTCTCGTAGTCTCCTTTGCAGTCTCTCTCGCAGTCTCTCTCGCAGTCTCTCTCGCAGTCTCTCTCGCAGTCTCTCTCGCTGTCCCTCTCGCAGTCTCTCTCGCTGTCCCTCTCGCAGTCTCTCTCGCTGTCCCTCTCGCAGTCTCTCTCGCTGTCTCTCTCGCAGTCTCCTTTGCATTCTCTCTCGCTGTCTCTCTCGCTGTCTCCCACGCTGTCTCCCTCGCAGTCTCTCTCGCAGTCTCTCTCGCTGTCTCCCTTGCTGTCTCCCTCGCTTTCTCTCTCGCTGTCTCTCTCGCTGTCTCTCTCGCTTTCTCCCTCGCTGTCTCTCTCGCAGTCCTTCTCGCAGTCCTTCTCGCAGTCTCTCTCGCTGTCTCCAGCGCTGTCACCCTCACATTCTCCCTCGCAGTCTCCCTCGCAGTCTCCCTCGCAGTCTCCCTCGCAGTCTCCCTCGCAGTCTCCCTCGCTGTCTCCCTCGCTGTCTCCCTCGCTGTCTCCCTCGCTGTCTCCCACGCTGTCTCTCTCGCTGTCTCTCTCGCTGTCTCCATCGCTTTCTCCCTCGCTGTCTCTCTCGCTGTCTCTCTCGCTGTCTCCCTTGCAGTCTCTCTTGCAGTCTCTCTCGCTGTCCCCCTCGCTGTGTCTCTCGCTCTCTCCCTCGCTGTCTCCCTCGCTGTCTCACGCGCTCTCTCTCGCAGTCTCTCTTGCTGTCTCTCTCGCTGTCTCCCTCGCTGTCTCCCTCGCTGTGTCCCTCGCTGTGTCCCTCGCTGTGTCCCTCGCTGTGTCCCTCGCTGTCTCCCTCGCTGTGTCCCTCGCTGTCTCCCTCGCTGTCTCCCTCGCTGTCTCCCTCGTGTCTCCCTCGTGTCTCCCTCGCTGCCTCCCTCGCTGCCTCCCTCGCTGCCTCCCTCGCTGTCTCCCTTGCAGTCTCCCTCGCAGTCTCCCTCGCAGTCTCCCTCGCAGTCTCCCTCGCAGTCTCTCTCGCAGTCTCTCTCGCAGTCTCTCTCGCAGTCTCTCTCGCTGTCTCCCTCGCTGTCTCCCTCGCTGTCTCCCTCGTCGTCTCCCTCGCCGTCTCCCTTGCAGTCACTCTCTCTGTATCCCCGGCTGTCTCTCTCGCTGTCTCCCTCGCTGTCTCCCTCGCTGTCTCTGTCTCTGTCGCTGTCTCTGTCGCTGTCTCTGTCGCTGTCTCTGTCGCTGTCTCTGTCGCTGTCTCCCTCGCTGTCTCCCTCGCTGTCTCCCTGGCCGTCTCCCTGGCCGTCTCCCTGGCCGTCTCCCTGGCCGTCTCCCTGGCCGTCTCCCTGGCCGTCTCTCTCGCAGTCTCTCTCGCTGTCTCTCTCAATGTACTCTCGCTGTCTCCCTCGCTGTCTCACTCGCTCTATCCCTCGCTGTATCTCTCACAGTCTCTCTCGCTGTCTCCCTCGCAGTCTCTCTCGCTCTCTCCCTCACTGTCTCTCTCGCCGTCTCTCTCGCCGTCTCTCTCTCCATCTCTCTCGCCGTCTCTCTCTCCATCTCTCTCGCAGTCTCCTTTGCAGTCTCTCTCGCAGTCTCTCTCGCAGTCTCTCTCGCAGTCTCTCTCGCAGTCTCTCTCGCTGTCTCTCTCGCAGTCTCTCTCACTGTCCCTCTCGCTGTCTCTCGCGCAGTCTCCTTTGCATTCTCTCTCGCTGTCTCTCTCGCTGTCTCCCTCGCAGTCTCTCTCGCAGTCTCTCTCGCAGTCTCTCTCGCTGTCTCCCTCGCTGTCTCCCTCGCAGTCTCTCTCGCTGTCTCCCTCGCTGTCTCCCTCGCTGTCTCCCTCGCTGTCTCCCTCGCTGTGTCCCTCGCTCTCTCCCTCACTGTCTCCCTCGTCGTCTCTCTCGCAGTCTCTCTCGCTGTCTTCCTCGCAGTTTCTCTCGCTGTCTCCCTCGCTGTCACCCTCGCTGTCTCCCTCGCTGTCGCTCTCGCAGTCTCTCTCGCAGTCTCTCTCGCTGTCTCTCTCGCTGTCTCTCTCGCTGTCTCCCTCGCTGTCTCCCTCGCTGTCTCCCTCGCTGTCTCCCTCGCTGTCTCCCTCGCTGCCTCCCTCGCAGTCTCTCTCGAAGTCTCTCTCGAAGTCTCTCTCGCTCTCTCCCTCGCTCTCTCCCTCGCAGTCTCTCTCGCAGTCTCTCTCGCAGTCTCTCTCGCTGTCTCCCTCGCTGTCTCCCTCACAGTCTCTCTCGCTGTCTCCCTCGCAGTCTCTCTCACAGTCTCTCTCGCAGTCTGTCTCGCAGTCTCTCTCGCAGTCTCTCTCGCTGTCCCTCTCGCAGTCTCTCTCACTGTCCCTCTCGCTGTCTCTCGCGCAGTCTCCTTTGCATTCTCTCTCGCTGTCTCTCTCGCTGTCTCCCTCGCAGTCTCTCTCGCAGTCTCTCTCGCAGTCTCTCTCGCTGTCTCCCTCGTTGTCTCCCTCGCAGTCTCTCTCGCTGTCTCCCTCGCTGTCTCCCTCGCTGTCTCCCTCGCTGTCTCCCTCGCTGTCTCCCTCGCTGTCTCCCTCGCTGTGTCCCTCGCTCTCTCCCTCACTGTCTCCCTCGTCGTCTCTCTCGCAGTCTCTCTCGCTGTCTTCCTCGCAGTTTCTCTCGCTGTCTCCCTCGCTGTCACCCTCGCTGTCTCCCTCGCTGTCGCTCTCGCAGTCTCTCTCGCAGTCTCTCTCGCTGTCTCTCTCGCTGTCTCTCTCGCTGTCTCCCTCGCTGTCTCCCTCGCTGTCTCCCTCGCTGTCTCCCTCGCTGTCTCCCTCGCTGTCTCCCTCGCTGCCTCCCTCGCAGTCTCTCTCGAAGTCTCTCTCGAAGTCTCTCTCGCTGTCTCCCTCGCTCTCTCCCTCGCTCTCTCTCGCAGTGTCTCTCGCTGTATCCCTCGCTGTCTCTCTCGCAGTTTCTCTCGCTTTCTCCCTCACAGTCTCTCTCGCTGTCTCCCTCGCTGTCTCCCTCGCAGTCTCTCTCGCAGTCTCTCTCGCAGTCTCTCTCGCTGTCTCCCTCGCTGTCTCCCTCACAGTCTCTCTCGCTGTCTCCCTCGCAGTCTCTCTCACAGTCTCTCTCGCAGTCTGTCTCGCTGTCTCCCTCGCAGTCTCTATCGCTGTCTCCCTCGCAGTCTCCCTCGCAGTCTCTCTCGCAGTCTCTCTCGCTTTCTCCCTCGCTCTCTCCCTCGCAGACTCTCTCACTGTCTCCCTCGTTGTCTCCCTCGCTGTCTCTCTCGCTGTCTCTCTCGCTGTCTCTCTCGATGTCTCCCTCGCAGTCTCTCTCGCTGTCTCCCTCGCTGTCTCCCTCGCTGTCTCCCTCGCTGTGTCCCTCGCTCTCTCCCTCACTGTCTCCCTCGCCGTCTCTCTCGCAGTCTCTCTCGCTGTCTTCCTCGCAGTTTCTCTCGCTGTCTCCCTCGCTGTCACCCTCGCTGTCTCCCTCGCTGTCGCTCTCGCAGTTTCTCTCGCAGTCTCTCTCGCTGTCTCTCTCGCTGTCTCCCTCGCTGTCTCCCTCGCTGTCTCCCTCGCTGTCTCCCTCGCTGCCTCCCTCGCAGTCTCTCTCGAAGTCTCTCTCGAAGTCTCTCTCGCTGTCTCCCTCGCTGTCTCCCTCGCTCTCTCCCTCGCTCTCTCTCGCAGTGTCTCTCGCTGTATCCCTCGCTGTCTCTCTCGCAGTTTCTCTCGCTTTCTCCCTCACAGTCTCTCTCGCTGTCTCCCTCGCTGTCTCCCTCGCTGTCTCCCTCGCAGTCTCTCTCGCAGTCTCTCTCGCAGTCTCTCTCGCTGTCTCCCTCGCTGTCTCCCTCACAGTCTCTCTCGCTGTCTCCCTCGCAGTCTCTCTCACAGTCTCTCTCGCAGTCTCTCTCGCTGTCTCCCTCGCAGTCTCTATCGCTGTCTCCCTCGCAGTCTCCCTCGCTGTCTCCCTCGCTGTCTCCCTCGCTGTCTCCCTCGCTGTCTCCCACGCTGTCTCTCTCGCTGTCTCTCTCGCTGTCTCCATCGCTTTCTCCCTCGCTGTCTCTCTCGCTGTCTCTCTCGCTGTCTCCCTTGCAGTCTCTCTTGCAGTCTCTCTCGCTGTCCCCCTCGCTGTGTCTCTCGCTCTCTCCCTCGCTGTCTCCCTCGCTGTCTCACGCGCTCTCTCTCGCAGTCTCTCTTGCTGTCTCTCTCGCTGTCTCCCTCGCTGTCTCCCTCGCTGTGTCCCTCGCTGTGTCCCTCGCTGTGTCCCTCGCTGTGTCCCTCGCTGTCTCCCTCGCTGTGTCCCTCGCTGTCTCCCTCGCTGTCTCCCTCGCTGTCTCCCTCGTGTCTCCCTCGTGTCTCCCTCGCTGCCTCCCTCGCTGCCTCCCTCGCTGCCTCCCTCGCTGTCTCCCTTGCAGTCTCCCTCGCAGTCTCCCTCGCAGTCTCCCTCGCAGTCTCCCTCGCAGTCTCTCTCGCAGTCTCTCTCGCAGTCTCTCTCGCAGTCTCTCTCGCTGTCTCCCTCGCTGTCTCCCTCGCTGTCTCCCTCGTCGTCTCCCTCGCCGTCTCCCTTGCAGTCACTCTCTCTGTATCCCCGGCTGTCTCTCTCGCTGTCTCCCTCGCTGTCTCCCTCGCTGTCTCTGTCTCTGTCGCTGTCTCTGTCGCTGTCTCTGTCGCTGTCTCTGTCGCTGTCTCTGTCGCTGTCTCCCTCGCTGTCTCCCTCGCTGTCTCCCTGGCCGTCTCCCTGGCCGTCTCCCTGGCCGTCTCCCTGGCCGTCTCCCTGGCCGTCTCCCTGGCCGTCTCTCTCGCAGTCTCTCTCGCTGTCTCTCTCAATGTACTCTCGCTGTCTCCCTCGCTGTCTCACTCGCTCTATCCCTCGCTGTATCTCTCACAGTCTCTCTCGCTGTCTCCCTCGCAGTCTCTCTCGCTCTCTCCCTCACTGTCTCTCTCGCCGTCTCTCTCGCCGTCTCTCTCTCCATCTCTCTCGCCGTCTCTCTCTCCATCTCTCTCGCAGTCTCCTTTGCAGTCTCTCTCGCAGTCTCTCTCGCAGTCTCTCTCGCAGTCTCTCTCGCAGTCTCTCTCGCTGTCTCTCTCGCAGTCTCTCTCACTGTCCCTCTCGCTGTCTCTCGCGCAGTCTCCTTTGCATTCTCTCTCGCTGTCTCTCTCGCTGTCTCCCTCGCAGTCTCTCTCGCAGTCTCTCTCGCAGTCTCTCTCGCTGTCTCCCTCGCTGTCTCCCTCGCAGTCTCTCTCGCTGTCTCCCTCGCTGTCTCCCTCGCTGTCTCCCTCGCTGTCTCCCTCGCTGTGTCCCTCGCTCTCTCCCTCACTGTCTCCCTCGTCGTCTCTCTCGCAGTCTCTCTCGCTGTCTTCCTCGCAGTTTCTCTCGCTGTCTCCCTCGCTGTCACCCTCGCTGTCTCCCTCGCTGTCGCTCTCGCAGTCTCTCTCGCAGTCTCTCTCGCTGTCTCTCTCGCTGTCTCTCTCGCTGTCTCCCTCGCTGTCTCCCTCGCTGTCTCCCTCGCTGTCTCCCTCGCTGTCTCCCTCGCTGCCTCCCTCGCAGTCTCTCTCGAAGTCTCTCTCGAAGTCTCTCTCGCTCTCTCCCTCGCTCTCTCCCTCGCAGTCTCTCTCGCAGTCTCTCTCGCAGTCTCTCTCGCTGTCTCCCTCGCTGTCTCCCTCACAGTCTCTCTCGCTGTCTCCCTCGCAGTCTCTCTCACAGTCTCTCTCGCAGTCTGTCTCGCAGTCTCTCTCGCAGTCTCTCTCGCTGTCCCTCTCGCAGTCTCTCTCACTGTCCCTCTCGCTGTCTCTCGCGCAGTCTCCTTTGCATTCTCTCTCGCTGTCTCTCTCGCTGTCTCCCTCGCAGTCTCTCTCGCAGTCTCTCTCGCAGTCTCTCTCGCTGTCTCCCTCGTTGTCTCCCTCGCAGTCTCTCTCGCTGTCTCCCTCGCTGTCTCCCTCGCTGTCTCCCTCGCTGTCTCCCTCGCTGTCTCCCTCGCTGTCTCCCTCGCTGTGTCCCTCGCTCTCTCCCTCACTGTCTCCCTCGTCGTCTCTCTCGCAGTCTCTCTCGCTGTCTTCCTCGCAGTTTCTCTCGCTGTCTCCCTCGCTGTCACCCTCGCTGTCTCCCTCGCTGTCGCTCTCGCAGTCTCTCTCGCAGTCTCTCTCGCTGTCTCTCTCGCTGTCTCTCTCGCTGTCTCCCTCGCTGTCTCCCTCGCTGTCTCCCTCGCTGTCTCCCTCGCTGTCTCCCTCGCTGCCTCCCTCGCAGTCTCTCTCGAAGTCTCTCTCGAAGTCTCTCTCGCTGTCTCCCTCGCTCTCTCCCTCGCTCTCTCTCGCAGTGTCTCTCGCTGTATCCCTCGCTGTCTCTCTCGCAGTTTCTCTCGCTTTCTCCCTCACAGTCTCTCTCGCTGTCTCCCTCGCTGTCTCCCTCGCAGTCTCTCTCGCAGTCTCTCTCGCAGTCTCTCTCGCTGTCTCCCTCGCTGTCTCCCTCACAGTCTCTCTCGCTGTCTCCCTCGCAGTCTCTCTCACAGTCTCTCTCGCAGTCTGTCTCGCTGTCTCCCTCGCAGTCTCTATCGCTGTCTCCCTCGCAGTCTCCCTCGCAGTCTCTCTCGCAGTCTCTCTCGCTTTCTCCCTCGCTCTCTCCCTCGCAGACTCTCTCACTGTCTCCCTCGTTGTCTCCCTCGCTGTCTCTCTCGCTGTCTCTCTCGCTGTCTCTCTCGATGTCTCCCTCGCAGTCTCTCTCGCTGTCTCCCTCGCTGTCTCCCTCGCTGTCTCCCTCGCTGTGTCCCTCGCTCTCTCCCTCACTGTCTCCCTCGCCGTCTCTCTCGCAGTCTCTCTCGCTGTCTTCCTCGCAGTTTCTCTCGCTGTCTCCCTCGCTGTCACCCTCGCTGTCTCCCTCGCTGTCGCTCTCGCAGTTTCTCTCGCAGTCTCTCTCGCTGTCTCTCTCGCTGTCTCTCTCGCTGTCTCCCTCGCTGTCTCCCTCGCTGTCTCCCTCGCTGTCTCCCTCGCTGTCTCCCTCGCTGCCTCCCTCGCAGTCTCTCTCGAAGTCTCTCTCGAAGTCTCTCTCGCTGTCTCCCTCGCTGTCTCCCTCGCTCTCTCCCTCGCTCTCTCTCGCAGTGTCTCTCGCTGTATCCCTCGCTGTCTCTCTCGCAGTTTCTCTCGCTTTCTCCCTCACAGTCTCTCTCGCTGTCTCCCTCGCTGTCTCCCTCGCTGTCTCCCTCGCAGTCTCTCTCGCAGTCTCTCTCGCAGTCTCTCTCGCTGTCTCCCTCGCTGTCTCCCTCACAGTCTCTCTCGCTGTCTCCCTCGCAGTCTCTCTCACAGTCTCTCTCGCAGTCTCTCTCGCTGTCTCCCTCGCAGTCTCTATCGCTGTCTCCCTCGCAGTCTCCCTCGCAGTCTCTCTCGCAGTCTCTCTCGCTTTCTCCCTCGCTCTCTCCCTCGCAGACTCTCTCACTGTCTCCCTCGTTGTCTCCCTCGCTGTCTCTCTCAGTCTCTCTCTCAGTCTCTCTCGCTGTCTCCCTCGCAGTCTCCCTCGCAGTCTCCCTCGCAGTCTCCCTCGCAGTCTCCCTCGCAGTCTCCCTCGATGTCTCCCTCGATGTCTCCCTCGCTGTCTCCCTCTCAGTCTCTCTCTCAGTCTCTATCGCATTCTCTCTCGCTGTCTCCCTCGCACTCTCTGGCTTTCTCTCTGGCTTTCTCTCTCGCAGTCCCTCTCACTGTCTCTCTCGCAGTCTCTCTCGCAGTCTCTCTCGCTGTCTCCCTCACAGTCTCCCTCACAGTCTCCCTCACAGTCTCTCTCGCTGTCTCTCTCGCCGTCTCCCTCGCAGTCTCTCTCGCTGTCTCCCTCGCTGTCTCTCTCGCTCTCTCTCTCGCCGTCGCCCTCGCCATCGCACTCGCCGTCTCCCTCGCCGTCTCCCTCGCAGTCACTCTCGCAGTCTCTCTCGCTGTATCCCTCGCTGTCTCTCTCGCTATCTCCCTCACAGTCTCTCTCGCAGTCTCTCTCGCAGTCTCTCTCGCTATCTCCCTCGCTGTCTCTCTCGCTGTCTCCCTTGCAGTCTCCCTCGCAGTCTCTCTCGCAGTCTCTCTCGCAGTCTCTCTCGCAGTCTCTCTCGCAGTCTCTCTCGCAGTCTTCCTCGCAGTTTCTCTCGCTGTCTCCCTCGCTGTCTCCCTCGCTGTCTCGCTCGCTATCTCCCTCGCTATCTCCCTCGCTGTCTCCCTCGCAGTCTCTCTCGTTGTCTCCCTCGCAGTCTCTCTCGCAGTCTCTCTCGCAGTCTCTCTCGCTGTCTCTCTCGCAGTCTCTCTCGCTGTCTCTCTCGCTGTCTCTCTCGCAGTCTCTCTCGCAGTCTCTCTCGCAGTCTCTCTCGCTGTCCCTCTCGCAGTCTCTCTCGCTGTCTCTCTCGCAGTCTCTCTCGCTGTCTCTCTCGCAGTCTCTCTCGCAGTCTCTCTCGCAGTCTCTCTCGCAGTCTCTCTCGCTGTCTCTCTCGCAGTCTCTCTCGCAGTCTCTCTCGCAGTCTCTCTCGCAGTCTCTCTCGCTGTCCCTCTCGCAGTCTCTCTCGCTGTCTCTCTCGCAGTCTCTCTCGCTGTCTCTCTCGCAGTCTCTCTCGCAGTCTCTCTCGCAGTCTCTCTCGCTGTCTCCCTCGCTTTCTCCCTCGCTGTCTCTCTCGCTGTCTCTCTCGCTGTCTCCCTCGCAGTCTCTCTCGCTGTCTCCCTCGCTGTCACCCTCGCTGTCTCCCTCGCTGTCTCCCTCGCTGTCTCCCTCGCTGTCTCCCTCGCTGTCACCCTCGCTGTCTCCCTCGCTGTCTCCCTCGCTGTCTTCCTCGCAGTTTCTCTCGCAGTTTCTCTCGCTGTCTCCCTCGCTGTCTCCCTCGCTGTCTCCCTAGCAGTCACTCTCGCAGTCTCTCTCGCTGTCTCCCTCGCTGTCTCCCTCGCTGCCTCCCTCGCAGTCTCTCTCGAAGTTTCTCTCGCTGTCTCCCTCGCTCGCTCCCTCGCTCTCTCTCTCGCCCTCTCTCTCGCCGTCTCCCTCGCAGTCTCTCTCGCAGTGTCTCTCGCTGTATCCCTCGCAGTCTCTCTCGCAGTCTCTCTCGCTGTCTCCCTCGCAGTCTCTCTCGCAGTCTCTCTCGCAGTCTCTCTCGCAGTCTCTCTCGCTGTCTCCCTCACAGTCTCTCTCGCTGTCTCCCTCGTAGTCTCTCTCACAGTCTCTCTCGCAGTCTCTCTCGCTGTCTCCCTCGCAGTCTCTATCGCTGTCTCCCTCGCAGTCTCTATCGCTGTCTCCCTCGCAGTCTCTATCGCTGTCTCCCTCGCAGTCTCCCTCGCAGTCTCCCTCGCAGTCTCTCTCGCAGTCTCTCTTGCTTTCTCCCTCGCTCTCTCCCTCGCAGACTCTCTCGCTGTCTCCCTCGCTGTCTCCCTCGCTGTCTCCCTCACTGTCTCTCTCAGTCTCTCTCTCAGTCTCTCTCTCAGTCTCTCTCGCAGTCTCCCTCGCAGTCTCCCTCGCAGTCTCCCTCGAAGTCTCCCTCGAAGTCTCCCTCGAAGTCACCCTGGATGTCTCTCTCGCAGTCTCTCTCGCAGTCTCTCTCGCAGTCTCTCTCGCATTCTCTTTCGCTGTCTCTCTCGATGTCTCTCTCGATGTCTCTCTCGATGTCTCTCTCGATGTCTCTCTCGATGTCTCCCTCGCTGTCTCCCTCGCTGTCTCCCTCGCTGTCTCCCTCGCTGTCTCCCTCTCAGTCTCCCTCTCAGTCTCCCTCTCAGTCTCTCTCTCAGTCTCTCTCTCAGTCTCTCTCTCAGTCTCCCTCGCTGTCTCCCTCGCACTCTCTGGCTTTCTCTCTCGCTTTCTCTCTCGCAGTCCCTCTCACTGTCTCTCTCACAGTCTCTCTTGCTGTCTCTCTCGCCGTCTCCCTCGCAGTCACTCTCGCAGTCTCTCTCGCTGTATCCCTCGCTGTCTCTCTCGCAGTCTCTCTCGCAGTCTCCCTCACAGTCTCTCTCGCTGTCTCTCTCACAGTCTCTCTCGCTGTCTCCCTCGCAGTCTCTCTCGCAGTCTCTCTCGCAGTCTATATCGCTTTCTCCCACGCAGTCTCTCTCGCAGTCTCTCTCGCAGTCTCTCTCGCAGTCTCTCTCGCAGTCTCTCTCGCAGTCTTCCTCGCAGTTTCTCTCGCTGTCTCCCTCGCTGTCTCCCTCGCTGTCTCCCTCGCTGTCTCCCTCGCTGTCTCCCTCGCTATCTCCCTCGCTGTCTCCCTCGCTGTCTCGCGCGATCTCTCTCGCATTCTCTCTCGTTGTCTCCCTCGCAGTCTCTCTCGCTGTGTCCCTCGCAGTCTCTCTCAGTCTCTGTCGCTGTCTCTCTCGCTGTCTCTGTCGCTGTCTCTGTCGCTGTCTCCCTCGCTGTCTCCCTCGCTGCCTCCCTCGCAGTCTCTCTCGCAGTCTCTCTCGCAGTCTCTCTCGCAGTCTCTCTCGCAGTCTCTCTCGCTGTCTCCCTCGCTGTCTCCCTCGCTGTCTCCCTCGCTGTCTCCCTCGCTCACTCTCTCGCTCTCTCTCTCGCTGTCTCTCTCGCTCTCTCTCTCGCCGTCTCAATCGCTGTCTCCCTCGCATTCTCTCTAGCAGTGTCTCTCGCTGTATCCCTCGCTGTCTCTCTCGCTATCTCCATAGCAGTCTCTCTCGCAGTTTCTCTCGCTTTCTCCCTCGCAGTCTCTCTCGCAGTCACTCTCGCTGTCTCTCTCGCAGTCTCTCTCGCAGTCTCTCTCGCAGTCTCTCTCGCTGTCACCCTCGCTGTCTCCCTCGCAGTCCCTCTCGCAGTCCCTCTCGCAGTCTCCCTCTCGCAGTCTCCCTCTCTGTCTCCCTCGCAGTCTCCCTCGCAGTCTCCCTCGCAGTCTCCCTCGCAGTCTCCCTCGCTGTCTCTCTCGCAGTCTCCCTCGCTGTCTCCCTCGCTGTCTCCCTCGCTGTCTCCCTCGCTGTCTCCCTCGCTGTCTCACGCGATCTCTCTCGCATTCTCTCTCGTTGTCTACCTCGCAGTCTCTCTCGCTGTGTCCCTCGCAGTCTCTCTCACAGTCTCTGTCGCTGTCTCTGTCGCTGTCTCTGTCGCTGTCTCCCTCGCTGTCTCTCTCGCTGTCTCTCTCGCTGTCTCTCTCGCTGTCTCCCTCGCTGTCTCCCTCGCTGTCTCCCTCGCTGTCTCTCTCGCCGTCTCCCTCGCCGTCTCAATCGCCGTCTCCCTCGCACTCTCTCTCGCAGTCTCTCTCGCAGTCTCTCTCGCAGTCTCTCTCGCAGTCTTCCTCGCAGTTTCTCTCGCTGTCTCCCTCGCTGTCTCCCTCGCTGTCTCCCTCGCTATCTCCCTCGCTGTCTCGCGCGATCTCTCTCGCATTCTCTCTCGTTGTCTCCCTCGCAGTCTCTCTCGCTGTGTCCCTCGCAGTCTCTCTCACAGTCTCTGTCGCTGCCTCTCTCGCTGTCGCTGTCGCTGTCTCTGTCGCTGTCTCCCTCGCTGTCTCCCTCGCTGCCTCCCTCGCAGTCTCTCTCGCAGTCTCTCTCGCAGTCTCTCTCGCTGTCTCTCTCGCTGTCTCTCTCGCTGTCCCCCTCGCTGTCTCCCTCGCTGTCTCCCTCGCTGTCTCCCTCGCTGTCTCCCTCGCTCACTCTCTCGCTCTCTCTATCGCTCTCTCTCTCGCCGTCTCAATCGCTGTCTCTCTCGCATTCTCTCTCGCAGTGTCTCTCGCTGTATCCCTCGCTGTCTCTCTCGCTATCTCCATAGCAGTCTGTCTCGCAGTTTCTCTCGCTTTCTCCCTCGCAGTCTCTCTCGCAGTCTCTCTCGCTGTCTCTCTCGCAGTCTCTCTCTCAGTCTCTCTCGCAGTCTCTCTCGCTGTCACCCTCGCTGTCTCCCTCGCTGTCTCCCTCGCAGTCCCTCTCGCAGTCCCTCTCGCTGTCTCCCTCGCAGTCTCTCTCGCTGTCTCCCTCGCAGTCTCTATCGCAGTTTCCCTCGCAGTCTCTCTCGCAGTCTCTCTCGCAGTCTCTCTCGCTTTCTCCCTCGCTCTCTCCTTCGCAGACTCTCTCGCTGTCTCCCTCGCAGTCTCCCTCGCAGTCTCCCGCGCAGTCTCCCTCGCAGTCTCCCTCGCAGTCTCCCGCGCAGTCTCCCTCACAGTCTCCCTCGCAGTCTCCCTCGCAGTCTCCCTCGCTGTCTCCCTCGCTGTCTCCCTCGCTGTCTCCCTCGAAGTCACCCTGGATGTCTCTCTCGCATTCTCTCTCGATGTCTCTCTCGATGTCTCTCTCGTTGTCTCCCTCACAGTCTCTCTCGCTGCCTCTCTCGCCGTCTCTCTCGCCGTCTCTCTCGCCGTCTCCCTCGCAGTCTCTCTCGAAGTCTCTCTCGCTCTCTCTCTCGCCGTCTCCCTCGCCGTCTCCCTCGCCGTCTCCCTCGCAGTCACTCTCGCAGTCTCTCTCGCTATCTCCATAGCAGTCTCTCTCGCAGTCTCCCTCACAGTCTCCCTCGCAGTCTCTCTCGCAGTCTCCCTCGCAGTCTCTCTCGCAGTCTCTCTCGCAGTCTCTCTCGCAGTCTCTCTCGCAGTCTCTCTCGCAGTCTCCCTCGCAGTCTCCCTCGCTATCTCTCTCGTTGTCTCCCTCGCAGTCTCTCTCGCTTTCTCCCTCGCAGTCTCTCTCGCAGTCTCTCTTGCAGTCTCTCTCGCTTTCTCCCTCGCAGTCTCTCTCGCAGTCTTCCTCGCAGTTTCTCTCGCTGTCTCCCTCGCAGTCTCCCTCGCAGTCTCCCTCGCAGTCTCCCTCGCAGTCTCCCTCGCAGTCTCTCTCGCAGTCTCCCTCGCTGTCTCTCTCGCTGTCTCTCTCGCAGTCTCCCTCGCTGTCTCCCTCGCTGTCTCCCTCGCTGTCTCCCTCGCTGTCTCACGCGATCTCTCTCGCATTCTCTCTCGTTGTCTACCTCGCAGTCTCTCTCGCTGTGTCCCTCGCAGTCTCTCTCACAGTCTCTGTCGCTGTCTCCGTCGCTGTCTCCGTCGCTGTCTCCCTCGCTGTCTCCCTCGCTGTCTCCCTCGCTGTCTCCCTCGCAGTCTCCCTCGCAGTCTCTCTCGAAGTCTCTCTCGCTGTCTCTCTCGCT
Source organism: Heterodontus francisci (assembly GCF_036365525.1). NCBI lineage: Eukaryota > Metazoa > Chordata > Chondrichthyes > Heterodontiformes > Heterodontidae > Heterodontus > Heterodontus francisci. Next base: position 106,250 of record NW_027141235.1, read on the forward strand.
GTCTCTCTCGCTGTCTCTCTCGCTGTCTCCCTCGCTGTCTCCCTCGCTGTCTCCCTCGCTGTCTCCCTCGCTGTCTCCCTCGCTCTCTCTCTCGCCGTCTCCCTCGCCGTCTCCCTCGCCGTCTCAATCGCTGTCTCCCTCGCATTCTCTCTCGCAGTGTCTCTCGCTGTATCCCTCGCTGTCTCTCTCGCTGTCAAAATAGCATTCTCTCTCGCTGTTTCTCTCGCTTTCTCCCTCGCAGTCTCTCTCGCTGTCTCTCTCGCAGTCTCTCTCGCAGTCTCTCTCGCTGTCTCCCTCGCAGTCTCTCTCGCTGTCTCCCTCGCAGTCTCTCTCGCTGTCTCCCTCGCTTTCTCCCTCGCTCTCTCCCTCGCAGACTCTCTCGCAGACTCGCTCACTGTCTCCCTCGCAGTCTCCCTCGCTGTCTCCCTCGCTGTCTCCCTCGCTGTCTCCCTCGCTGTCTCCCTCGCTGTCTCTCTCGCTGTCTCCCTCGAAGTCACCCTGGATGTCTCTCTCGCAGTCTCTCTCGCATTCTCTCTCGATGTCTCTCTCGATGTCTCTCTCGATGTCTCTCTCGTTGTCTCCCTCGCTGTCTCCCTCTCAGTCTCCCTCTCAGTCTCCCTCTCAGTCTCCCTCTCAGTCTCTCTCTCAGTCTCTCTCTCAGTCTCTCTCGCATTCTCTCTCGCAGTCTCCCTCGCAGTCTCCCTCGCAGTCTCCCTCGCTGTCTCCCTCGCTGTCTCCCTCGCTGTCTCCCTCGCTGTCTCCCTCGAAGTCACCCTGGATGTCTCTCTCGCATTCTCTCTCGATGTCTCTCTCGATGTCTCTCTCGTTGTCTCCCTCACAGTCTCTCTCGCTGCCTCTCTCGCCGTCTCTCTCGCCGTCTCTCTCGCCGTCTCCCTCGCAGTCTCTCTCGAAGTCTCTCTCGCTCTCTCTCTCGCCGTCTCCCTCGCCGTCTCCCTCGCCCTCTCCCTCGCAGTCACTCTCGCAGTCTCTCTCGCTGTATCCCTCGCTGTCTCTCTCGCTATCTCCATAGCAGTCTCTCTCGCAGTCTCCCTCACAGTCTCCCTCGCAGTCTCCCTCGCAGTCTCCCTCGCAGTCTCTCTCGCAGTCTCTCTCGCAGTCTCTCTCGCAGTCTCTCTCGCAGTCTCTCTCGCAGTCTCCCTCGCAGTCTCCCTCGCTATCTCTCTCGTTGTCTCCCTCGCAGTCTCTCTCGCTTTCTCCCTCGCAGTCTCTCTCGCAGTCTCTCTCGCAGTCTCTCTCGCTTTCTCCCTCGCAGTCTCTCTCGCAGTCTTCCTCGCAGTTTCTCTCGCTGTCTCCCTCGCAGTCTCCCTCGCAGTCTCCCTCGCAGTCTCCCTCGCAGTCTCTCTCGCAGTCTCCCTCGCTGTCTCTCTCGCAGTCTCCCTCGCTGTCTCCCTCGCTGTCTCCCTCGCTGTCTCCCTCGCTGTCTCACGCGATCTCTCTCGCATTCTCTCTCGTTGTCTACCTCGCAGTCTCTCTCGCTGTGTCCCTCGCAGTCTCTCTCACAGTCTCTGTCGCTGTCTCTGTCGCTGTCTCCGTCGCTGTCTCCCTCGCTGTCTCCCTCGCTGTCTCCCTCGCTGTCTCCCTCGCTGTCTCCCTCGCAGTCTCTCTCGCAGTCTCTCTCGAAGTCTCTCTCGCTGTCTCTCTCGCTGTCTCTCTCGCTGTCTCCCTCGCTGTCTCCCTCGCTGTCTCCCTCGCTGTCTCCCTCGCTGTCTCCCTCGCTCTCTCTCTCGCCGTCTCTCTCGCCGTCTCCCTCGCCGTCTCAATCGCTGTCTCCCTCGCATTCTCTCTCGCAGTGTCTCTCGCTGTATCCCTCGCTGTCTCTCTCGCTATCTCCATAGCATTCTCTCTCGCTGTTTCTCTCGCTTTCTCCCTCGCAGTCTCTCTCGCTGTCTCTCTCGCAGTCTCTCTCGCAGTCTCTCTCGCTGTCTCCCTCGCAGTCTCTCTCGCTGTCTCCCTCGCAGTCTCTCTCGCTGTCTCCCTCGCAGTCTCTCTCGCTTTCTCCCTCGCTCTCTCCCTCGCAGACTCTCTCGCAGACTCTCTCACTGTCTCCCTCGCAGTCTCCCTCGCTGTCTCCCTCGCTGTCTCCCTCGCTGTCTCCCTCGCTGTCTCCCTCGCTGTCTCCCTCGCTGTCTCTCTCGCTGTCTCCCTCGAAGTCACCCTGGATGTCTCTCTCGCAGTCTCTCTCGCATTCTCTCTCGATGTCTCTCTCGATGTCTCTCTCGTTGTCTCCCTCGCTGTCTCCCTCTCAGTCTCCCTCTCAGTCTCCCTCTCAGTCTCCCTCTCAGTCTCTCTCTCAGTCTCTCTCTCAGTCTCTCTCACATTCTCTCTCGCTGTCTCCCTCGCTGTCTCCCTCGCTGTCTCCCTCGCTGTCTCCCTCGCTGTCACCCTCGCTGTCTCCCTCGCTGTCTCCCTCGCTGTCTCCCTCGCTGTCTCCCTCGCAGTTTCTCTCGCAGTTTCTCTCGCTGTCTCCCTCGCTGTCACCCTCGCTGTCTCCCTCGCTTTCTCCCTAGCAGTCGCTCTCGCAGTCTCTCTCGCAGTCTCTCTCGCTGTCTCCCTCGCTGTCTCCCTCGCTGCCTCCCTCGCAGTCTCTCTCGAAGTTTCTCTCGCTGTCTCCCTCGCTCGCTCCCTCGCTCTCTCTCTCGCCCTCTCTCTCGCCGTCTCCCTCGCAGTCTCTCTCGCAGTGTCTCTCGCTGTATCCCTCGCAGTCTCTCTCGCAGTCTCTCTCGCTGTCTCCCTCGCAGTCTCTCTCGCAGTCTCTCTCGCAGTCTCTCTCGCAGTCTCTCTCGCAGTCTCTCTCGCAGTCTCTCTCGCTGTCTCCCTCACAGTCTCTCTCGCTGTCTCCCTCGTAGTCTCTCTCACAGTCTCTCTCGCAGTCTCTCTCGCTGTCTCCCTCGCAGTCTCTATCGCTGTCTCCCTCGCAGTCTCTATCGCTGTCTCCCTCGCAGTCTCTATCGCTGTCTCCCTCGCAGTCTCCCTCGCAGTCTCCCTCGCAGTCTCTCTCGCAGTCTCTCTTGCTTTCTCCCTCGCTCTCTCCCTCGCAGACTCTCTCGCTGTCTCCCTCGCTGTCTCCCTCGCTGTCTCCCTCGCTGTCTCCCTCACTGTCTCTCTCAGTCTCTCTCTCAGTCTCTCTCTCAGTCTCTCTCGCAGTCTCCCTCGCAGTCTCCCTCGCAGTCTCCCTCGAAGTCTCCCTCGAAGTCTCCCTCGAAGTCACCCTGGATGTCTCTCTCGCAGTCTCTCTCGCAGTCTCTCTCGCAGTCTCTCTCGCAGTCTCTCTCGCAGTCTCTCTCGCATTCTCTTTCGCTGTCTCTCTCGATGTCTCTCTCGATGTCTCTCTCGATGTCTCCCTCGCTGTCTCCCTCGCAGTCTCCCTCTCAGTCTCTCTCTCAGTCTCTCTCTCAGTCTCTCTCTCAGTCTCCCTCGCTGTCTCCCTCGCACTCTCTGGCTTTCTCTCTCGCTTTCTCTCTCGCAGTCCCTCTCACTGTCTCTCTCACAGTCTCTCTCGCTGTCTCTCTCGCCGTCTCCCTCGCAGTCACTCTCGCAGTCTCTCTCGCTGTATCCCTCGCTGTCTCTCTCGCAGTCTCTCTCGCAGTCTCCCTCACAGTCTCTCTCGCAGTCTCTCTCGCAGTCTCTCTCGCAGTCTCTCTCGCAGTCTCTCTCGCAGTCTCCCTCGCAGTCTCCCTCGCTATCTCTCTCGTTGTCTCCCTCGCAGACTCTCTCGCTTTCTCCCTCGCAGTCTCTCTCGCAGTCTCTCTTGCAGTCTCTCTCGCTTTCTCCCTCGCAGTCTCTCTCGCAGTCTTCCTCGCAGTTTCTCTCGCTGTCTCCCTCGCAGTCTCCCTCGCAGTCTCCCTCGCAGTCTCCCTCGCAGTCTCCCTCGCAGTCTCTCTCGCAGTCTCCCTCGCTGTCTCTCTCGCTGTCTCTCTCGCAGTCTCCCTCGCTGTCTCCCTCGCTGTCTCCCTCGCTGTCTCCCTCGCTGTCTCACGCGATCTCTCTCGCATTCTCTCTCGTTGTCTACCTCGCAGTCTCTCTCGCTGTGTCCCTCGCAGTCTCTCTCACAGTCTCTGTCGCTGTCTCCGTCGCTGTCTCCGTCGCTGTCTCCCTCGCTGTCTCCCTCGCTGTCTCCCTCGCTGTCTCCCTCGCAGTCTCCCTCGCAGTCTCTCTCGAAGTCTCTCTCGCTGTCTCTCTCGCTGTCTCTCTCGCTGTCTCTCTCGCTGTCTCCCTCGCTGTCTCCCTCGCTGTCTCCCTCGCTGTCTCCCTCGCTGTCTCCCTCGCTCTCTCTCTCGCCGTCTCCCTCGCCGTCTCCCTCGCCGTCTCAATCGCTGTCTCCCTCGCATTCTCTCTCGCAGTGTCTCTCGCTGTATCCCTCGCTGTCTCTCTCGCTGTCAAAATAGCATTCTCTCTCGCTGTTTCTCTCGCTTTCTCCCTCGCAGTCTCTCTCGCTGTCTCTCTCGCAGTCTCTCTCGCAGTCTCTCTCGCTGTCTCCCTCGCAGTCTCTCTCGCTGTCTCCCTCGCAGTCTCTCTCGCTGTCTCCCTCGCTTTCTCCCTCGCTCTCTCCCTCGCAGACTCTCTCGCAGACTCGCTCACTGTCTCCCTCGCAGTCTCCCTCGCTGTCTCCCTCGCTGTCTCCCTCGCTGTCTCCCTCGCTGTCTCCCTCGCTGTCTCTCTCGCTGTCTCCCTCGAAGTCACCCTGGATGTCTCTCTCGCAGTCTCTCTCGCATTCTCTCTCGATGTCTCTCTCGATGTCTCTCTCGATGTCTCTCTCGTTGTCTCCCTCGCTGTCTCCCTCTCAGTCTCCCTCTCAGTCTCCCTCTCAGTCTCCCTCTCAGTCTCTCTCTCAGTCTCTCTCTCAGTCTCTCTCGCATTCTCTCTCGCAGTCTCCCTCGCAGTCTCCCTCGCAGTCTCCCTCGCTGTCTCCCTCGCTGTCTCCCTCGCTGTCTCCCTCGCTGTCTCCCTCGAAGTCACCCTGGATGTCTCTCTCGCATTCTCTCTCGATGTCTCTCTCGATGTCTCTCTCGTTGTCTCCCTCACAGTCTCTCTCGCTGCCTCTCTCGCCGTCTCTCTCGCCGTCTCTCTCGCCGTCTCCCTCGCAGTCTCTCTCGAAGTCTCTCTCGCTCTCTCTCTCGCCGTCTCCCTCGCCGTCTCCCTCGCCCTCTCCCTCGCAGTCACTCTCGCAGTCTCTCTCGCTGTATCCCTCGCTGTCTCTCTCGCTATCTCCATAGCAGTCTCTCTCGCAGTCTCCCTCACAGTCTCCCTCGCAGTCTCCCTCGCAGTCTCCCTCGCAGTCTCTCTCGCAGTCTCTCTCGCAGTCTCTCTCGCAGTCTCTCTCGCAGTCTCTCTCGCAGTCTCCCTCGCAGTCTCCCTCGCTATCTCTCTCGTTGTCTCCCTCGCAGTCTCTCTCGCTTTCTCCCTCGCAGTCTCTCTCGCAGTCTCTCTCGCAGTCTCTCTCGCTTTCTCCCTCGCAGTCTCTCTCGCAGTCTTCCTCGCAGTTTCTCTCGCTGTCTCCCTCGCAGTCTCTCTCGCAGTCTTCCTCGCAGTTTCTCTCGCTGTCTCCCTCGCAGTCTCCCTCGCAGTCTCCCTCGCAGTCTCCCTCGCAGTCTCCCTCGCAGTCTCTCTCGCAGTCTCCCTCGCTGTCTCTCTCGCAGTCTCCCTCGCTGTCTCCCTCGCTGTCTCCCTCGCTGTCTCCCTCGCTGTCTCACGCGATCTCTCTCGCATTCTCTCTCGTTGTCTACCTCGCAGTCTCTCTCGCTGTGTCCCTCGCAGTCTCTCTCACAGTCTCTGTCGCTGTCTCTGTCGCTGTCTCCGTCGCTGTCTCCCTCGCTGTCTCCCTCGCTGTCTCCCTCGCTGTCTCCCTCGCAGTCTCTCTCGCAGTCTCTCTCGAAGTCTCTCTCGCTGTCTCTCTCGCTGTCTCTCTCGCTGTCTCCCTCGCTGTCTCCCTCGCTGTCTCCCTCGCTGTCTCCCTCGCTGTCTCCCTCGCTCTCTCTCTCGCCGTCTCTCTCGCCGTCTCCCTCGCCGTCTCAATCGCTGTCTCCCTCGCATTCTCTCTCGCAGTGTCTCTCGCTGTATCCCTCGCTGTCTCTCTCGCTATCTCCATAGCATTCTCTCTCGCTGTTTCTCTCGCTTTCTCCCTCGCAGTCTCTCTCGCTGTCTCTCTCGCAGTCTCTCTCGCAGTCTCTCTCGCTGTCTCCCTCGCAGTCTCTCTCGCTGTCTCCCTCGCAGTCTCTCTCGCTGTCTCCCTCGCAGTCTCTCTCGCTTTCTCCCTCGCTCTCTCCCTCGCAGACTCTCTCGCAGACTCTCTCACTGTCTCCCTCGCAGTCTCCCTCGCTGTCTCCCTCGCTGTCTCCCTCGCTGTCTCCCTCGCTGTCTCCCTCGCTGTCTCCCTCGCTGTCTCTCTCGCTGTCTCCCTCGAAGTCACCCTGGATGTCTCTCTCGCAGTCTCTCTCGCATTCTCTCTCGATGTCTCTCTCGATGTCTCTCTCGTTGTCTCCCTCGCTGTCTCCCTCTCAGTCTCCCTCTCAGTCTCCCTCTCAGTCTCCCTCTCAGTCTCTCTCTCAGTCTCTCTCTCAGTCTCTCTCACATTCTCTCTCGCTGTCTCCCTCGCTGTCTCCCTCGCTGTCTCCCTCGCTGTCTCCCTCGCTGTCACCCTCGCTGTCTCCCTCGCTGTCTCCCTCGCTGTCTCCCTCGCTGTCTCCCTCGCAGTTTCTCTCGCAGTTTCTCTCGCTGTCTCCCTCGCTGTCACCCTCGCTGTCTCCCTCGCTTTCTCCCTAGCAGTCGCTCTCGCAGTCTCTCTCGCAGTCTCTCTCGCTGTCTCCCTCGCTGTCTCCCTCGCTGCCTCCCTCGCAGTCTCTCTCGAAGTTTCTCTCGCTGTCTCCCTCGCTCGCTCCCTCGCTCTCTCTCTCGCCCTCTCTCTCGCCGTCTCCCTCGCAGTCTCTCTCGCAGTGTCTCTCGCTGTATCCCTCGCAGTCTCTCTCGCAGTCTCTCTCGCTGTCTCCCTCGCAGTCTCTCTCGCAGTCTCTCTCGCAGTCTCTCTCGCAGTCTCTCTCGCAGTCTCTCTCGCTGTCTCCCTCACAGTCTCTCTCGCTGTCTCCCTCGTAGTCTCTCTCACAGTCTCTCTCGCAGTCTCTCTCGCTGTCTCCCTCGCAGTCTCTATCGCTGTCTCCCTCGCAGTCTCTATCGCTGTCTCCCTCGCAGTCTCTATCGCTGTCTCCCTCGCAGTCTCCCTCGCAGTCTCCCTCGCAGTCTCTCTCGCAGTCTCTCTTGCTTTCTCCCTCGCTCTCTCCCTCGCAGACTCTCTCGCTGTCTCCCTCGCTGTCTCCCTCGCTGTCTCCCTCGCTGTCTCCCTCACTGTCTCTCTCAGTCTCTCTCTCAGTCTCTCTCTCAGTCTCTCTCGCAGTCTCCCTCGCAGTCTCCCTCGCAGTCTCCCTCGAAGTCTCCCTCGAAGTCTCCCTCGAAGTCACCCTGGATGTCTCTCTCGCAGTCTCTCTCGCAGTCTCTCTCGCAGTCTCTCTCGCAGTCTCTCTCGCAGTCTCTCTCGCATTCTCTTTCGCTGTCTCTCTCGATGTCTCTCTCGATGTCTCTCTCGATGTCTCCCTCGCTGTCTCCCTCGCAGTCTCCCTCTCAGTCTCTCTCTCAGTCTCTCTCTCAGTCTCTCTCTCAGTCTCCCTCGCTGTCTCCCTCGCACTCTCTGGCTTTCTCTCTCGCTTTCTCTCTCGCAGTCCCTCTCACTGTCTCTCTCACAGTCTCTCTCGCTGTCTCTCTCGCCGTCTCCCTCGCAGTCACTCTCGCAGTCTCTCTCGCTGTATCCCTCGCTGTCTCTCTCGCAGTCTCTCTCGCAGTCTCCCTCACAGTCTCTCTCGCTGTCTCTCTCACAGTCTCTCTCGCTGTCTCCCTCGCAGTCTCTCTCGCAGTCTCTCTCGCAGTCTCTCTCGCTTTCTCCCACGCAGTCTCTCTCGCAGTCTCTCTCGCAGTCTCTCTCGCAGTCTCTCTCGCAGTCTCTCTCGCAGTCTTCCTCGCAGTTTCTCTCGCTGTCTCCCTCGCTGTCTCCCTCGCTGTCTCCCTCGCTGTCTCCCTCGCTGTCTCCCTCGCTGTCTCGCGCGATCTCTCTCGCATTCTCTCTCGTTGTCTCCCTCGCAGTCTCTCTCGCTGTGTCCCTCGCAGTCTCTCTCACAGTCTCTGTCGCTGTCTCTCTCGCTGTCTCTGTCGCTGTCTCTGTCGCTGTCTCCCTCGCTGTCTCCCTCGCTGCCTCCCTCGCAGTCTCTCTCGCAGTCTCTCTCGCAGTCTCTCTCGCAGTCTCTCTCGCAGTCTCTCTCGCTGTCTCTCTCGCTGTCTCTCTCGCTGTCTCCCTCGCTGTCTCCCTCGCTGTCTCCCTCGCTCACTCTCTCGCTCTCTCTCTCGCTCTCTCTCTCGCCGTCTCAATCGCTGTCTCCCTCGCATTCTCTCTAGCAGTGTCTCTCGCTGTATCCCTCGCAGTCTCTCTCGCTATCTCCATAGCAGTCTCTCTCGCAGTTTCTCTCGCTTTCTCCCTCGCAGTCTCTCTCGCAGTCTCTCTCGCTGTCTCTCTCGCTGTCTCTCTCGCAGTCTCTCTCGCAGTCTCTCTCGCAGTCTCTCTCGCTGTCACCCTCGCTGTCTCCCTCGCAGTCCCTCTCGCAGTCCCTCTCGCAGTCTCCCTCGCAGTCTCCCTCGCAGTCTCCCTCGCAGTCTCCCTCGCAGTCTCCCTCGCAGTCTCCCTCGCTGTCTCTCTCGCAGTCTCCCTCGCTGTCTCACGCGATCTCTCTCGCATTCTCTCTCATTGTCTACCTCGCAGTCTCTCTCGCTGTGTCCCTCGCAGTCTCTCTCACAGTCTCTGTCGCTGTCTCTGTCGCTGTCTCTGTCGCTGTCTCCCTCGCTGTCTCCCTCGCTGTCTCCCTCGCTGTCTCTCTCGCTGTCTCTCTCGCTGTCTCTCTCGCTGTCTCCCTCGCTGTCTCCCTCGCTGTCTCTCTCGCCGTCTCCCTCGCCGTCTCAATCGCCGTCTCCCTCGCACTCTCTCTCGCAGTGTCTCTCGCTGTATCCCTCGCTGTCTCTCTCGCTATCTCCATAGCATTCTCTCTCGCTGTTTCTCTCGCTGTATCCCTCGCAGTCTCTCTCGCAGTCTCTCTCGCAGTCTCCCTCACAGTCTCTCTCGCTGTCTCTCTCACAGTCTCTCTCGCTGTCTCCCTCGCAGTCTCTCTCGCAGTCTCTCTCGCAGTCTCTCTCGCTTTCTCCCACGCAGTCTCTCTCGCAGTCTCTCTCGCAGTCTCTCTCGCAGTCTCTCTCGCAGTCTTCCTCGCAGTTTCTCTCGCTGTCTCCCTCGCTGTCTCCCTCGCTGTCTCCCTCGCTGTCTCCCTCGCTGTCTCCCTCGCTGTCTCGCGCGATCTCTCTCGCATTCTCTCTCGTTGTCTCCCTCGCAGTCTCTCTCGCTGTGTCCCTCGCAGTCTCTCTCACAGTCTCTGTCGCTGTCTCTCTCGCTGTCTCTGTCGCTGTCTCTGTCGCTGTCTCCCTCGCTGTCTCCCTCGCTGCCTCCCTCGCAGTCTCTCTCGCAGTCTCTCTCGCAGTCTCTCTCGCAGTCTCTCTCGCAGTCTCTCTCGCTGTCTCTCTCGCTGTCTCTCTCGCTGTCTCCCTCGCTGTCTCCCTCGCTGTCTCCCTGGCTCACTCTCTCGCTCTCTCTCTCGCTCTCTCTCTCGCCGTCTCAATCGCTGTCTCCCTCGCATTCTCTCTAGCAGTGTCTCTCGCTGTATCCCTCGCTGTCTCTCTCGCTATCTCCATAGCAGTCTCTCTCGCAGTTTCTCTCGCTTTCTCCCTCGCAGTCTCTCTCGCAGTCTCTCTCGCTGTCTCTCTCGCTGTCTCTCTCGCAGTCTCTCTCGCAGTCTCTCTCGCAGTCTCTCTCGCTGTCACCCTCGCTGTCTCCCTCGCAGTCCCTCTCGCAGTCCCTCTCGCAGTCTCCCTCGCAGTCTCCCTCGCAGTCTCCCTCGCAGTCTCCCTCGCAGTCTCCCTCGCAGTCTCCCTCGCTGTCTCTCTCGCAGTCTCCCTCGCTGTCTCCCTCGCTGTCTCCCTCGCTGTCTCACGCGATCTCTCTCGCATTCTCTCTCATTGTCTACCTCGCATTCTCTCTCGCTGTGTCCCTCGCAGTCTCTCTCACAGTCTCTGTCGCTGTCTCTGTCGCTGTCTCTGTCGCTGTCTCCCTCGCTGTCTCCCTCGCTGTCTCCCTCGCTGTCTCTCTCGCTGTCTCTCTCGCTGTCTCTCTCGCTGTCTCTCTCGCTGTCTCCCTCGCTGTCTCCCTCGCTGTCTCTCTCGCCGTCTCCCTCGCCGTCTCCCTCGCACTCTCTCTCGCAGTGTCTCTCGCTGTATCCCTCGCTGTCTCTCTCGCTATCTCCATAGCATTCTCTCTCGCTGTTTCTCTCGCTTTCTCCCTCGCAGTCTCTCTCGCTGTCTCTCTCGCAGTCTCTCTCGCAGTCTCTCTCGCTGTCTCTCTCGCTGTCTCTCTCGCAGTCTCTCTCGCAGTCTCTCTCGCAGTCTCTCTCGCTGTCTCCCTCGCTGTCTCCCTCGCAGTCTCCCTCGCAGTCTCCCTCGCTGTCTCCCTCGCAGTCTCTCTCGCAGTCTCTCTCGCTGTCTCCCTCGCAGTCTCTCTCGCTTTCTCCCTCGCTCTCTCCCTCGCAGACTCTCTCGCAGACTCTCTCGCTGTCTCCCTCGCAGTCTCCCTCGCAGTCTCCCTCGCAGTCTCCCTCGCAGTCTCCCTCGCAGTCTCCCTCGCTGTCTCCCTCGCTGTCTCTCTCGCTGTCTCCCTCGAAGTCACCCTGGATGTCTCTCTCGCAGTCTCTCTCGCATTCTCTCTCGATGTCTCTCTCGATGTCTCTCTCGTTGTCTCCCTCTCTGTCTCCCTCTCAGTCTCCCTCTCAGTCTCCCTCTCAGTCTCCCTCTCAGTCTCTCTCTCAGTCTCTCTCTCAGTCTCTCTCGCATTCTCTCTCGCTGTCTCCCTCGCTGTCTCCCTCGCACTCTCTGGCTTTCTCTCTCGCTTTCTCTCTCGCAGTCCCTCTCGCAGTCCCTCTCGCAGTCCCTCTCGCAGTCCCTCTCGCAGTCTCTCTCGCAGTCTCTCTCGCAGTCTCTCTCGCTGTCTCCCTCACAGTCTCTCTCGCAGTCTCTCTCGCTGTCTCCCTCACAGTCTCCCTCACAGTCTCCCTCACAGTCTCTCTCGCTGTCTCTCTCGCCGTCTCCCTCGCAGTCTCTCTCGAAGTCTCTCTCGCCGTCGCCCTCGCCGTCTCCCTCGCAGTCACTCTCGCTGTCTCTCTCGCTGTATCCCTCGCTGTCTCTCTCGCTATCTCCATAGCAGTCTCTCTCGCAGTCTCCCTCACAGTCTCCCTCGCTGTCTCCCTCACAGTCTCTCTCGCAGTCTCTCTCGCTATCTCCCTCGCTTTCTCCCTCGCTGTCTCTCTCGCTGTATCTCTCGCTGTCTCCCTTGCAGTCTCCCTCGCAGTCTCTCTCGCTTTCTCCCTCGCTTTCTCCCTCGCAGTCTCTCTCGCTTTCTCCCTCGCAGTCTCCCTCACAGTCTCTCTCGCAGTCTCTCTCGCTATCTCCCTCGCTGTCTCTCTCGCTGTCTCCCTTGCAGTCTCTCTCGCAGTCTCTCTCGCAGTCTCTCTCGCAGTCTCTCTCGCTTTCTCCCACGCAGTCTCTCTCGCAGTCTCTCTCGCAGTCTCTCTTGCAGTCTCTCTCGCAGTCTCTCTCGCAGTCTCTCTCGCAGTCTCTCTCGCAGTCTTCCTCGCAGTTTCTCTCGCTGTCTCCCTCGCTGTCTCCCTCGCTGTCTCCCTCGCTATCTCCCTCGCTGTCTCGCGCGATCTCTCTCGCATTCTCTCTCGTTGTCTCCCTCGCAGTCTCTCTCGCTGTGTCCCTCGCAGTCTCTCTCACAGTCTCTGTCGCTGCCTCTCTCGCTGTCGCTGTCGCTGTCTCTGTCGCTGTCTCTGTCGCTGTCTCTGTCGCTGTCTCCCTCGCTGTCTCCCTCGCTGCCTCCCTCGCTGCCTCCCTCGCAGTCTCTCTCGCAGTCTCTCTCGCAGTCTCTCTCGCTGTCTCCCTCGCTGTCTCCCTCGCTGTCTCCCTCGCTGTCTCCCTCGCTGTCTCCCTCGCTCACTCTCTCGCTCTCTCTATCGCTCTCTCTCTCGCCGTCTCAATCGCTGTCTCCCTCGCATTCTCTCTCGCAGTGTCTCTCGCTGTATCCCTCGCTGTCTCTCTCGCTATCTCCATAGCAGTCTGTCTCGCAGTTTCTCTCGCTTTCTCCCTCGCAGTCTCTCTCGCAGTCTCTCTCGCAGTCTCTCTCTCAGTCTCCCTCGCAGTCTCTCTCGCTGTCACCCTCGCTGTCTCCCTCGCTGTCTCCCTCGCAGTCCCTCTCGCAGTCCCTCTCGCTGTCTCCCTCGCAGTCTCTCTCGCTGTCTCCCTCGCAGTCTCTATCGCAGTCTCCCTCGCAGTCTCTCTCGCAGTCTCTCTCGCAGTCTCTCTCGCTTTCTCCCTCGCTCTCTCCCTCGCAGACTCTCTCGCTGTCTCCCTCGCAGTCTCCCTCGCAGTCTCCCGCGCAGTCTCCCGCGCAGTCTCCCGCGCAGTCTCCCGCGCAGTCTCCCTCGCAGTCTCCCTCGCAGTCTCCCGCGCAGTCTCCCGCGCAGTCTCCCTCGCAGTCTCCCTCGCAGTCTCCCTCGCAGTCTCCCTCGCAGTCTCCCTCGCTGTCTCCCTCGCTGTCTCCCTCACTGTCTCCCTCGCTGTCTCCCTCGAAGTCACCCTGGATGTCTCTCTCGCATTCTCTCTCGATGTCTCTCTCGATGTCTCTCTCGTTGTCTCCCTCACAGTCTCTCTCGCTGCCTCTCTCGCTGTCTCTCTCGCCGTCTCTCTCGCCGTCTCCCTCGCAGTCTCTCTCGAAGTCTCTCTCGCTCTCTCTCTCGCCGTCTCCCTCGCCGTCTCCCTCGCCGTCTCCCTCGCCGTCTCCCTCGCATTCACTCTCGCAGTCTCTCTCGCTGTATCCCTCGCTGTCTCTCTCGCTATCTCCATAGCAGTCTCTCTCGCAGTCTCCCTCGCAGTCTCTCTCGCAGTCTCTCTCGCAGTCTCTCTCGCAGTCTCTCTCGCAGTCTCTCTCGCAGTCTCTCTCGCAGTCTCCCTCGCAGTCTCCCTCGCTATCTCTCTCGTTGTCTCCCTCGCAGTCTCTCTCGCTTTCTCCCTCGCAGTCTCTCTCGCAGTCTCTCTCGCAGTCTCTCTCGCTTTCTCCCTCGCAGTCTCTCTCGCAGTCTTCCTCGCAGTTTCTCTCGCTGTCTCCCTCGCAGTCTCCCTCGCAGTCTCCCTCGCAGTCTCCCTCGCAGTCTCCCTCACAGTCTCCCTCGCAGTCTCCCTCGCAGTCTCTCTCGCAGTCTCCCTCGCTGTCTCTCTCGCTGTCTCTCTCGCTGTCTCTCTCGCAGTCTCCCTCGCTGTCTCCCTCGCTGTCTCCCTCGCTGTCTCCCTCGCTGTCTCACGCGATCTCTCTCGCATTCTCTCTCGTTGTCTACCTCGCAGTCTCTCTCGCTGTGTCCCTCGCAGTCTCTCTCACAGTCTCTGTCGCTGTCTCTGTCGCTGTCTCCGTCGCTGTCTCCCTCGCTGTCTCCCTCGCTGTCTCCCTCGCTGTCTCCCTCGCTGTCTCCCTCGCAGTCTCTCTCGCAGTCTCTCTCGCTGTCTCTCTCGCTGTCTCTCTCGCTGTCTCTCTCGCTGTCTCCCTCGCTGTCTCCCTCGCTGTCTCCCTCGCTGTCTCCCTCGCTGTCTCCCTCGCTCTCTCTCTCGCCGTCTCCCTCGCCGTCTCCCTCGCCGTCTCAATCGCTGTCTCCCTCGCATTCTCTCTCGCAGTGTCTCTCGCTGTATCCCTCGCTGTCTCTCTCGCTATCTCCATAGCATTCTCTCTCGCTGTTTCTCTCGCTTTCTCCCTCGCAGTCTCTCTCGCTGTCTCTCTCGCAGTCTCTCTCGCAGTCTCTCTCGCAGTCTCTCTCGCTGTCTCCCTCGCAGTCTCTCTCGCTGTCTCCCTCGCAGTCTCTCTCGCTGTCTCTCTCGCTTTCTCCCTCGCTCTCTCCCTCGCAGACTCTCTCGCAGACTCTCTCACTGTCTCCCTCGCAGTCTCCCTCGCAGTCTCCCTCGCTGTCTCCCTCGCTGTCTCCCTCGCTGTCTCCCTCGCTGTCTCCCTCGCTGTCTCTCTCGCTGTCTCCCTCGAAGTCACCCTGGATGTCTCTCTCGCAGTCTCTCTCGCATTCTCTCTCGATGTCTCTCTCGATGTCTCTCTCGTTGTCTCCCTCGCTGTCTCCCTCTCAGTCTCCCTCTCAGTCTCCCTCTCAGTCTCTCTCTCAGTCTCTCTCTCAGTCTCTCTCGCATTCTCTCTCGCTGTCTCCCTCGCTGTCTCCCTCGCTGTCTCCCTCGCACTCTCTGGCTTTCTCTCTGGCTTTCTCTCTCGCAGTCCCTCTCGCAGTCCCTCTCGCAGTCCCTCTCGCAGTCCCTCTCGCAGTCCCTCTCGCAGTCTCTCTCGCAGTCTCTCTCGCAGTCTCTCTGGCAGTCTCTCTCGCAGTCTCTCTCGCTGTCTCCCTCGCAGTCTCTCTCGCAGTCTCTCTCGCTGTCTCCCTCACAGTCTCCCTCACAGTCTCTCTCGCTGTCTATCTCGCCGTCTCCCTCGCAGTCTCTCTCGCAGTCTCTCTCGCTGTCTCCCTCACAGTCTCCCTCACAGTCTCCCTCGCAGTCTCTCTCGAAGTCTCTCTCGCCGTCGCCCTCGCCGTATCCCTCGCAGTCACTCTCGCTGTCTCTCTCGCTGTATCCCTCGCTGTCTCTCTCGCTATCTCCATAGCAGTCTCTCTCGCAGTCTCCCTCACAGTCTCCCTCGCTGTCTCCCTCACAGTCTCTCTCGCAGTCTCTCTCGCAGTCTCTCTCGCAGTCTCTCTCGCAGTCTCTCTCGCAGTCTCTCTCGCAGTCTCTCTCGCTATCTCCCTCGCTATCTCCCTCGCTGTCTCTCTCGCTGTATCTCTCGCTGTCTCCCTTGCAGTCTCCCTCGCAGTCTCTCTCGCTTTCTCCCTCGCTTTCTCCCTCGCAGTCTCTCTCGCTTTCTCCCTCGCAGTCTCTCTCGCTTTCTCCCTCGCAGTCTCTCTCGCTTTCTCCCTCGCAGTCTCCCTCGCAGTCTCTCTCGCAGTCTCTCTCGCAGTCTCTCTCGCAGTCTCTCTCGCAGTCTCTCTCGCAGTCTATCTCGCTGTCTCCCTCGCTGTCTCCCTCACAGTCTCTCTTGCAGTCTCCCTCGCTGTCTCCCTCGCTGTCTCCCTCGCTGTCTCCCTCGCTGTCTCCCTCGCTGTCTCTCTCGCAGTCTCCCTCACTGTCTCCCTCACTGTCTCCCTCGCTGTCTCCCTCGCTGTCTCACACGATCTCTCTCGCATTCTCTCTCGTTGTCTCCCTCGCAGTCTCTCTCGCTGTGTCCCTCGCAGTCTCTCTCACAGTCTCTGTCGCTGTCTCCCTCGCTGTCTCCCTCGCTGTCTCCCTCGCTGTCTCCCTCGCCGTCTCCCTCGCTGTCTACCTCGCTGTCTACCTCGCTGTCTACCTCGCTGTCTCCCTCGCTGTCTCCCTCGCTCTCTCTCTCGCTCTCTCTCTCGCCGTCTCCCTCGCCGTCTCAATCGCCGTCTCCTCGCATTCTCTCTCGCAGTGTCTCTCGCTGTATCCCTCGCTGTCTCTCTCGCTATCTCCATAGCAGGCTCTCTCGCAGTTTCTCTCGCTTTCTCCCTCGCAGGGCGGCACAGTGGCGCAGTGGTTAGCACCGCAGCCTCACAGCTCCAGGGACCCGGGTTCGATTCCAGGTACTGCCTGTGTGGAGTTTGCAAGTTCTCCCTGTGTCTGCGTGGGTTTTCTCCGGGTGCTCCGGTTTCCTCCCACAAGCCAAAAGACTTGCAGGTTGATAGGTAAATTGGCCATTATAAATTGTCACTAGTGTAGGTAGGTGGTAGGGAAATATTGGGGACAGGTGGGGATGTTTGGTAGGAATATGGGATTAGCGTAGGGTTAGTATAAATGGGTGGTTGATGTTCGGCACAGACTCGGTGGGCCGAAGGGCCTGTTTCAGTGCTGTATCTCTAATCTAATCAGTCTCTCTCGCAGTCTCTCTTGCTGTCTCTCTCGCTGTCTCCCTCGCTGTCTCCCTCGCTGTCTCCCTCACAGTCTCTCTCGCTGTCTCTCTCGCTGTCTCCCTCGCTCTCTCCCTCGAGGTCTCTCTCACAGTCTCTCTCGCTGTCTCTCTCGCTGACTCCCTCGCAGTTTCTATCGCTGTCTCCCTCGCAGTCTCTCTCGCTTTCTCCCTCACTCTCTCCCTCGCTGTCTCCCTCGCTCTCTCTCTCGCTCTCTCTCTCGCTCTCTCTCTCGCTCTCTCATTCGCCGTCTCCCTCGCCGTCTCCCTCGCCGTCTGAATCGCTGTCTCCCTCGCATTCTCTCTCGCAGTGTCCCTCACAGTCTCCCTCGCTGTCTCCCTCACAGTCTCTCCCGCAGTCTCTCTCGCAGTCTCTCTCGCAGTCTCTCTCGCAGTCTCCCTCGCTATCTCCCTCGCTATCTCCCTCGCTGTCTCTCTTGCAGTCTCCCTCGCAGTCTCCCTCGCAGTCTCTTTCGCTTTCTCCCTCGCAGTCTCTCTCGCAGTCTCTCTCGCAGTCTCTCTCGCTTTCTCCCTCGCAGTCTCTCTCGCAGTCTCTCTCGCAGTCTGCCTCGCAGTTTCTCTCGCTGTCTCCCTCGCTGTCTCCCTCGCTGTCTCCCTCGATGTCTCCCTCGCTGTCTCCCTCGCTGTCTCCCTCGCTGTCTCCCTCGCAGTCTCTCTCGCCGTCTCCCTCGCAACTCTCTCGAAGTCTCTCTCGCTGTCTCCCTCGCTGTCTCTCTCGCCGTCTCTCTCGCCGTCTCTCTCGCCGTCGCCCTCGCCGTCGCCCTCGCCGTCTCCCTCGCCGTCTCCCTCGCAGTCACTCTCGCAGTCTCTCTCGCTGTATCCCTCGCTGTCTCTCTCGCTATCTCCATAGCAGTCTCTCTCGCAGTCACTCTCGCAGTCTCTCTCGCAGTCTCTCTCGCAGTCTCCCTCGCTGTATCTCTCACAGTCTGTCTCGCTGTCTCTCTCGCTGTCTCCCTCGCTGTCTCTCTCGCCGTCTCTCTCGCCGTCTCTCTCGCCGTCGCCCTCACCGTCGCCCTCGCCGTCTCCCTCGCAGTCACTCTCGCAGTCTCTCTCACTGTATCCCTCGCTGTCTCTCTCGCTATCTCCATAGCAGTCTCTCTCGCCGTCTCCCTCGCAGTCACTCTCGCAGTCTCCCTCGCTGTATCTCTCACAGTCTCTCTCGCTGTCTCTCTCGCTGTCTCCCTCGCTGTCTCTCTCGCCGTCTCTCTCGCCGTCTCTCTCGCCGTCGCCCTCGCCGTCGCCCTCGCCGTCTCCCTCGCCGTCTCCCTCGCTGTCTCTCTCGCTATCTCCATAGCAGTCTCTCTCGCAGTCTCCCTCACAGTCTCTCTCGCAGTCTCTCTCGCTATCTCCCTCGCTGTCTCCCTCGCTGTCTCTCTCGCTATCTCCATAGAAGTCTCTCTCGCTGTCTCCCTTGCAGTCTCTCTCGCTGTCTCTCTCGCTGTCTCTCTCGCTGTCTCCCTCGCAGTCTCTCTCGCTCTCTCCCTCACTGTCTCTCTCGCCGTCTCTCTCGCCGTCTCTCTCTCCATCTCTCTCGCCGTCTCTCTCTCCATCTCTCTCGCAGTCTCCTTTGCAGTCTCTCTCGCAGTCTCTCTCGCAGTCTCTCTCGCAGTCTCTCTCGCAGTCTCTCTCGCAGTCTCTCTCGCTGTCCCTCTCGCAGTCTCTCTCGCAGTCTCTCTCGCAGTCTCCTTTGCATTCTCTCTCGCTGTCTCTCTCGCTGTCTCCCACGCTGTCTCCCTCGCAGTCTCTCTCGCAGTCTCTCTCGCTGTCTCCCTCGCTTTCTCCCTCGCTGTCTCTCTCGCTGTCTCTCTCGCTGTCTCTCTCGCTGTCTCCCTCGCAGTCTCTCTCGCTGTCTCCCTCGCTGTCTCCCTCGCTGTCTCCCTCGCTGTGTCCCTCGCTCTCTCCCTCACTGTCTCCCTCGCCGTCTCTCTCGCAGTCTCTCTCGCTGTCTTCCTCGCAGTTTCTCTCGCTGTCTCCCTCGCTGTCACCCTCGCTGTCTCCCTCGCTGTCTCCCTAGCAGTCGCTCTCGTAGTCTCTCTCGCTGACTCCCTCGCAGTTTCTCTCACTGTCTCCCTCGCTGTCACCCTCGCTGTCTCCCTCGCTGTCTCCCTAGCAGTCGCTCTCGCAGTCTCTCTCGCAGTCTCTCTCGCTGTCTCCCTCGCTGTCTCCCTCGCTGTCTCCCTCGCTGCCTCCCTCGCTGCCTCCCTCGCAGTCTCTCTCGAAGTCTCTCTCGAAGTCTCCCTCGCTCTCTCCCTCGCTCTCTCCCTCGCTCTCTCCCTCGCTCTCTCCCTCGCCGTCTCCCTCGCAGTCTCTCTCGCAGTGTCTCTCGCTGTATCCCTCGCTGTCTCTCTCGCAGTCTCTCTCGCTTTCTCCCTCACTCTCTCCCTCGCTGTCTCCCTCGCTCTCTCTCTCGCTCTCTCTCTCGCTCTCTCACTCGCTCTCTCCCTCGCCGTCTCCCTCTCCGTCTCCCTCGCCGTCTCCCTTGCCGTCTGAATCGCTGTCTCCCTCGCATTCTCTCTCGCAGTGTCCCTCACAGTCTCCCTCGCTGTCTCCCTCACAGTCTCTCTCGCAGTCTCTCTCGCAGTCTCTCTCGCAGTCTCTCTCGCAGTCTCTCTCGCTGTCTCCCTCGCTATCTCCCTCGCTATCTCCCTCGCTGTCTCTCTTGCAGTCTCCCTCGCAGTCTCTCTCGCAGTCTGCCTCGCAGTTTCTCTCGCTGTCTCCCTCGCTGTCTCCCTCGCTGTCTCCCTCGCTGTCTCCCTCGCTGTCTCCCTCGCAGTCTCTCTCGCCGTCTCCCTCGCAACTCTCTCGAAGTCTCTCTCGCTGTCTCCCTCGCTGTCTCGCTCGCCGTCTCTCTCGCCGTCACTCTCGCCGTCGCCATCGCCGTCTCCCTCGCCGTCTCCCTCGCCGTCTCCCTCGCAGTCACTCTCGCAGTCTCTCTCGCTGTATCCCTCGCTGTCTCTCTCGCTATCTCCATAGCAGTCTCTCTCGCAGTCTCCCTCACAGTCTCTCTCGCAGTCTCTCTCGCTATCTCCCTCGCTGTCTCCCTCGCTGTCTCTCTCGCTATCTCCATAGCAGTCTCTCTCGCTGTCTCCCTTGCAGTCTCTCTCGCTGTCTCTCTCGCTGTCTCTCTCGCTGTCTCCCTCGCAGTCTCTCTCGCTCTCTCCCTCACTGTCTCTCTCGCCGTCTCTCTCGCCGTCTCTCTCTCCATCTCTCTCGCCGTCTCTCTCTCCATCTCTCTCGCAGTCTCCTTTGCAGTCTCTCTCGCAGTCTCTCTCGCTGTCTCTCTCGCTGTCTCCTTTGCATTCTCTCTCGCTGTCTCTCTCGCTGTCTCCCACGCTGTCTCCCTCGCAGTCTCTCTCGCAGTCTCTCTCGCTGTCTCCCTCGCTTTCTCCCTCGCTTTCTCCCTCGCTGTCTCTCTCGCTGTCTCTCTCGCTGTCTCTCTCGCTGTCTCCCTCGCAGTCTCTCTTGCTGTCTCCCTCGCTGTCTCCCTCGCTGTGTCCCTCGCTCTCTCCCTCACTGTCTCCCTCGCCGTCTCTCTCGCAGTCTCTCTCGCTGTCTTCCTCGCAGTTTCTCTCGCTGTCTCCCTCGCTGTCACCCTCGCTGTCTCCCTCGCTGTCTCCCTTGCAGTCGCTCTCGTAGTCTCTCTCGCTGACTCCCTCGCAGTTTCTCTCACTGTCTCCCTCGCTGTCACCCTCGCTGTCACCCTCGCTGTCTCCCTCGCTGTCTCCCTAGCAGTCGCTCTCGCAGTCTCTCTCGCTGTCTCTCTCGCTGTCTCCCTCGCTGTCTCCCTCGCTGTCTCCCTCGCTGTCTCCCTCGCTGTCTCCCTCGCTGTCTCCCTCGCTGCCTCCCTCGCAGTCTCTCTCGAAGTCTCCCTCGCTCTCTCCCTCGCTCTCTCCCTTGCTCTCTCCCTCGCTCTCTCCCTCGCTCTCTCCCTCGCCGTCTCCCTCGCAGTCTCTCTCGCAGTGTCTCTCGCTGTATCCCTCGCTGTCTCTCTCGCAGTTTCTCTCGCTTTCTCCTCACAGTCTCTCTCGCAGTCTCTCTCGCAGTCTCTCTCGCAGTCTCTCTCGCAGTCTCTCTCGCTGTCTCCCTCGCTGTCTCCCTCACAGACTCTCTCAATGTCTCCCTCGCTGTCTCCCTCGTTGTCTCCCTCGTTGTCTCCCTCGCTGTCTCTCTCAGTCTCTCTCTCAGTCTCTCTCTCAGTCTCTCTCGCTGTCTCCCTCGCAGTCTCCCTCGCAGTCTCCCTCGCAGTCTCCCTCGCAGTCTCCCTCGATGTCTCCCTCGATGTCTCCCTCGATGTCTCCCTCGCTGTCTCCCTCGCTGTCTCCCTCTCAGTCTCTCTCTCAGTCTCTCTCTCAGTCTCTATCGCATTCTCTCTCGCTGTCTCCCTCGCTGTCTCCCTCGCACTCTCTGGCTTTCTCTCTCGCTTTCTCTCTCGCAGTCCCTCTCACTGTCTCTCTCGCAGTCTCTCTCGCTGTCTCTCTCGCAGTCTCTCTCGCTGTCTCCCTCACAGTCTCCCTCACAGTCTCTCTCGCTGTCTCTCTCGCTGTCTCTCTCGCCGTCTCCCTCGCAGTCTCTCTCGAAGTCTCTCTCGCTGTCTCCCTCGCTGTCTCTCTCGCTCTCTCTCTCGCCGTCGCCATCGCCGTCTCCCTCGCCGTCTCCCTCGCCGTCTACCTCGCCGTCTCCCTCGCAGTCACTCTCGCAGTCTCTCTCGCTGTATCCCTCGCTGTCTCTCTCGCTATCTCCATAGCAGTCTCTCTCGCAGTCTCCCTCACAGTCTCTCTCGCAGTCTCTCTCGCAGTCTCTCTCGCTATCTCCCTCGCTGTCTCTCTCGCTGTCTCCCTTGCAGTCTCCCTTGCAGTCTCCCTTGCAGTCTCCCTCGCAGTCTCTCTCGCAGTCTCTCTCGCAGTCTCTCTCGCTTTCTCCCACGCAGTCTCTCTCGCAGTCTCTCTCGCAGTCTCTCTCGCAGTCTCTCTCGCAGTCTCTCTCGAAGTCTCTCTCGCAGTCTCTCTCGCAGTCTCTCTCGCAGTCTCTCTCGCAGTCTCTCTCGCAGTCTTCCTCGCAGTTTCTCTCGCTGTCTCCCTCGCTGTCTCCCTCGCTATCTCCCTCGCTATCTCCCTCGCTGTCTCCCTCGCTGTCTCACGCGATCTCTCTCGCATTCTCTCTCGTTGTCTCCCTCGCAGTCTCTCTCGCTGTGTCCCTCGCAGTCTCTCTCACAGTCTCTGTCGCTGTCTCTGTCGCTGTCTCCCTCGCTGTCTCCCTCGCTGTCTCCCTCGCAGTCTCTCTCGCAGTCTCTCTCGCAGTCTCTCTCGCAGTCTCTCTCGCAGTCTCTCTCGCTGTCCCTCTCGCAGTCTCTCTCGCTGTCTCTCTCGCAGTCTCTCTCGCTGTCTCTCTCACAGTCTCTCTCGCTGTCTTCCCTCGCTTTCTCCCTCGCTGTCTCTCTCGCTGTCTCTCTCGCTGTCTCCCTCGCTGTCTCCCTCGCTGTCTCCCTCGCAGTCTCTCTCGCAGTCTCTCTCGCAGTCTCTCTCGCAGTCTCTCTCGCAGTCTCTCTCGCTGTCCCTCTCGCAGTCTCTCTCGCTGTCTCTCTCGCAGTCTCTCTCGCAGTCTCTCTCGCTGTCTCCCTCGCTTTCTCCCTCGCTGTCTCTCTCGCTGTCTCTCTCGCTGTCTCTCTCGCTGTCTCCCTCGCAGTCTCTCTCGCTGTCTCTCTCGCTGTCTCCCTCGCTGTCTCCCTCGCTGTCTCCCTCGCTGTCTCCCTCGCTGTCTCACTCGCTGTCTCCCTCGCTGTCTCCCTCGCTGTGTCCCTCGCTCTCCCCTCGCTGTCTCCCTCGCTGTCTTCCTCGCAGTTTCTCTCGCTGTCTCCCTCGCTGTCACCCTCGCTGTCACCCTCGCTGTCTCCCTCGCTGTCTCCCTCGCTGCCTCCCTCGCAGTCTCTCTCGAAGTCTCTCTCGCTGTCTCCCTCGCTCTCTCCCTCGCTCTCTCTCTCGCCGTCTCCCTCGCAGTCTCTCTCGCAGTGTCTCTCGCTGTATCCCTCGCTGTCTCTCTCGCAGTTTCTCTCGCTTTCTCCCTCACAGTCTCTCTCGCTGTCTCTCTCGCAGTCTCTCTCGCAGTCTCTCTCGCAGTCTCTCTCGCAGTCTCTCTCGCTGTCTCCCTCACAGTCTCTCTCGCTGTCTCCCTCGCAGTCTCTCTCACAGTCTCTCTCGCAGTCTCTCTCGCTGTCTCCCTCGCAGTCTCTATCGCTGTCTCCCTCGCAGTCTCTCTCGCTGTCTCTCTCGCTGTCTCCCTCGCTGTCTCCCTCGCTGTCTCCCTCGCTGTCTCCCTCGCTGTCTCCCTCGCTCACTCTCTCGCTCTCTCTATCGCTCTCTCTCTCGCCTTCTCAATCGCTGTCTCCCTCGCATTCTCTCTCGCAGTGTCTCTCGCTGTATCCCTCGCTGTCTCTCTCGCTATCTCCATAGCAGTCTGTCTCGCAGTTTCTCTCGCTTTCTCCCTCGCAGTCTCTCTCGCAGTCTCTCTCGCTGTCTCTCTCGCAGTCTCTCTCTCAGTCTCTCTCGCAGTCTCTCTCGCAGTCCCTCTCGCTGTCTCCCTCGCAGTCTCTCTCGCTGTCTCCCTCGCAGTCTCTATCGCAGTCTCCCTCGCAGTCTCCCTCGCAGTCTCTCTCGCAGTCTCTCTCGCTTTCTCCCTCGCTCTCTCCCTCGCAGACTCTCTCGCTGTCTCCCTCGCAGTCTCCCTCGCAGTCTCCCGCGCATTCTCCCGCGCAGTCTCCCGCGCAGTCTCCCGCGCAGTCTCCCGCGCAGTCTCCCTCGCAGTCTCCCTCGCAGTCTCCCGCGCAGTCTCCCTCGCAGTCTCCCTCGCAGTCTCCCTCGCAGTCTCCCTCGCAGTCTCCCTCGCTGTCTCCCTCACTGTCTCCCTCGCTGTCTCCCTCGCTGTCTCCCTCGAAGTCACCCTGGATGTCTCTCTCGCATTCTCTCTCGATGTCTCTCTCGATGTCTCTCTCGTTGTCTCCCTCACAGTCTCTCTCGCCGTCTCCCTCGCAGTCTCTCTCGAAGTCTCTCTCGCTCTCTCTCTCGCCGTCTCCCTCGCCGTCTCCCTCGCCGTCTCCCTCGCAGTCACTCTCGCAGTCTCTCTCGCTGTATCCCTCGCTGTCTCTCTCGCTATCTCCATAGCAGTCTCTCTCGCAGTCTCCCTCACAGTCTCCCTCGCAGTCTCCCTCGCAGTCTCTCTCGCAGTCTCTCTCGCAGTCTCTCTCGCAGTCTCTCTCGCAGTCTCCCTCGCAGTCTCCCTCGCTATCTCTCTCGTTGTCTCCCTCGCAGTCTCTCTCGCTTTCTCCCTCGCAGTCTCTCTCGCAGTCTCTCTCGCAGTCTCTCTCGCTTTCTCCCTCGCAGTCTCTCTCGCAGTCTTCCTCGCAGTTTCTCTCGCTGTCTCCCTCGCAGTCTCCCTCGCAGTCTCCCTCGCAGTCTCCCTCGCAGTCTCCCTCGCAGTCTCTCTCGCAGTCTCTCTCGCTGTCTCTCTCGCAGTCTCCCTCGCTGTCTCCCTCGCTGTCTCCCTCGCTGTCTCACGCGATCTCTCTCGCATTCTCTCTCGTTGTCTACCTCGCAGTCTCTCTCGCTGTCTCCCTCGCAGTCTCTCTCACAGTCTCTGTCGCTGTCTCTGTCGCTGTCTCCGTCGCTGTCTCCCTCGCTGTCTCCCTCGCTGTCTCCCTCGCTGTCTCCCTCGCAGTCTCTCTCGCAGTCTCTCTCGAAGTCTCTCTCGCTGTCTCTCTCGCTGTCTCTCTCGCTGTCTCTCTCGCTGTCTCTCTCGCTGTCTCCCTCGCTGTCTCCCTCGCTGTCTCCCTCGCTGTCTCCCTCGCTCTCTCTCTCGCCGTCTCCCTTGCCGTCTCCCTCGCCGTCTCAATCGCTGTCTCCCTCGCATTCTCTCTCGCAGTGTCTCTCGCTGTATCCCTCGCTGTCTCTCTCGCTATCTCCATAGCATTCTCTCTCGCTGTTTCTCTCGCTTTCTCCCTCGCAGTCTCTCTCGCTGTCTCTCTCGCAGTCTCTCTCGCTGTCTCCCTCGCAGTCTCTCTCGCTGTCTCCCTCGCAGTCTCTCTCGCTGTCTCCCTCGCAGTCTCTCTCGCTTTCTCCCTCGCTCTCTCCCTCGCAGACTCTCTCGCAGACTCTCTCACTGTCTCCCTCGCAGTCTCCCTCGCTGTCTCCCTCGCTGTCTCCCTCGCTGTCTCCCTCGCTGTCTCCCTCGCTGTCTCCCTAGCTGTCTCCCTCGCTGTCTCTCTCGCTGTCTCCCTCGAAGTCACCCTGGATGTCTCTCTCGCAGTCTCTCTCGCATTCTCTCTCGATGTCTCTCTCGATGTCTCTCTCGTTGTCTCCCTCGCTGTCTCCCTCTCAGTCTCCCTCTCAGTCTCCCTCTCAGTCTCTCTCTCAGTCTCTCTCTCAGTCTCTCTCGCATTCTCTCTCGCTGTCTCCCTCGCTGTCTCCCTCGCTGTCTCCCTCGCACTCTCTGGCTTTCTCTCTGGCTTTCTCTCTCGCAGTCCCTCTCGCAGTCCCTCTCGCAGTCCCTCTCGCAGTCCCTCTCGCAGTCTCTCTCGCAGTCTCTCTCGCAGTCTCTCTGGCAGTCTCTCTCGCAGTCTCTCTCGCTGTCTCCCTCGCAGTCTCTCTTGCAGTCTCTCTCGCTGTCTCCCTCACAGTCTCCCTCACAGTCTCTCTCGCTGTCTCTCTCGCCGTCTCCCTCGCAGTCTCTCTCGCAGTCTCTATCGCTGTCTCCCTCACAGTCTCCCTCACAGTCTCCCTCGCAGTCTCTCTCGAAGTCTCTCTCGCCGTCGCCCTCGCCGTATCCCTCGCAGTCACTCTCGCTGTCTCTCTCGCTGTATCCCTCGCTGTCTCTCTCGCTATCTCCATAGCAGTCTCTCTCGCTGTATCCCTCACAGTCTCCCTCGCTGTCTCCCTCACAGTCTCTCTCGCAGTCTCTCTCGCAGTCTCTCTCGCAGTCTCTCTCGCAGTCTCTCTCGCAGTCTCTCTCGCTATCTCCCTCGCTATCTCCCTCGCTGTCTCTCTCGCTGTATCTCTCGCTGTCTCCCTTGCAGTCTCCCTCGCAGTCTCTCTCGCTTTCTCCCTCGCTTTCTCCCTCGCAGTCTCTCTCGCTTTCTCCCTCGCAGTCTCTCTCGCTTTCTCCCTCGCAGTCTCCCTCGCAGTCTCTCTCGCAGTCTCTCTCGCAGTCTTTCTCGCAGTCTCTCTCGCAGTCTCTCTCGCAGTCTCTCTCGCTGTCTCCCTCGCTGTCTCCCTCGCTGTCTCCCTCACAGTCTCTCTTGCTGTCTCCCTCGCTGTCTCCCTCGCTGTCTCCCTCGCTGTCTCCCTCGCTGTCTCCCTCGCTGTCTCTCTCGCAGTCTCCCTCACTGTCTCCCTCACTGTCTCCCTCGCTGTCTCCCTCGCTGTCTCCCTCGCTGTCTCACACGATCTCTCTCGCATTCTCTCTCGTTGTCTCCCTCGCAGTCTCTCTCGCTGTGTCCCTCGCAGTCTCTCTCACAGTCTCTGTCGCTGTCTCCCTCGCTGTCTCCCTCGCTGTCTCCCTCGCTGTCTACCTCGCTGTCTACCTCGCTGTCTACCTCGCTGTCTACCTCGCTGTCTCCCTCGCTGTCTCCCTCGCTCTCTCTCTCGCTCTCTCTCTCGCCGTCTCCCTCGCCGTCTCAATCGCCGTCTCCCTCGCATTCTCTCTCGCAGTGTCTCTCGCTGTATCCCTCGCTGTCTCTCTCGCTATCTCCATAGCAGTCTCTCTCGCAGTTTCTCTCGCTTTCTCCCTCGCAGTCTCTCTCGCTGTCTCCCTCACAGTCTCACTCGCAGTCTCTCTTGCTGTCTCTCTCGCTGTCTCCCTCGCTGTCTCCCTCACAGTCTCTCTCGCTGTCTCTCTCGCTGTCTCCCTCGCTCTCTCCCTCGAGGTCTCTCTCACAGTCTCTCTCGCTGTCTCTCTCGCTGACTCCCTCGCAGTTTCTATCGCTGTCTCCCTCGCAGTCTCTCTCGCTTTCTCCCTCACTCTCTCCCTCGCTGTCTCCCTCGCTCTCTCTCTCGCTCTCTCTCTCGCTCTCTCTCTCGCTCTCTCACTCGCCGTCTCCCTCGCCGTCTCCCTCGCCGTCTCCCTCGCCGTCTCCCTCGTCGTCTCCCTCGCCGTCTGAATCGCTGTCTCCCTCGCATTCTCTCTCGCAGTGTCCCTCACAGTCTCCCTCGCTGTCTCCCTCACAGTCTCTCTCGCAGTCTCTCTCGCAGTCTCTCTCGCAGTCTCTCTCGCAGTCTCTCTCGCTTTCTCCCTCGCAGTCTCTCTCGCAGTCTTCCTCGCAGTTTCTCTCGCTGTCTCCCTCGCAGTCTCCCTCGCAGTCTCCCTCGCAGTCTCCCTCGCAGTCTCCCTCGCAGTCTCTCTCGCAGTCTCTCTCGCTGTCTCTCTCGCAGTCTCCCTCGCTGTCTCCCTCGCTGTCTCACGCGATCTCTCTCGCATTCTCTCTCGTTGTCTACCTCGCAGTCTCTCTCGCTGTCTCCCTCGCAGTCTCTCTCACAGTCTCTGTCGCTGTCTCTGTCGCTGTCTCCGTCGCTGTCTCCCTCGCTGTCTCCCTCGCTGTCTCCCTCGCTGTCTCCCTCGCAGTCTCTCTCGCAGTCTCTCTCGAAGTCTCTCTCGCTGTCTCTCTCGCTGTCTCTCTCGCTGTCTCTCTCGCTGTCTCTCTCGCTGTCTCCCTCGCTGTCTCCCTCGCTGTCTCCCTCGCTGTCTCCCTCGCTCTCTCTCTCGCCGTCTCCCTTGCCGTCTCCCTCGCCGTCTCAATCGCTGTCTCCCTCGCATTCTCTCTCGCAGTGTCTCTCGCTGTATCCCTCGCTGTCTCTCTCGCTATCTCCATAGCATTCTCTCTCGCTGTTTCTCTCGCTTTCTCCCTCGCAGTCTCTCTCGCTGTCTCTCTCGCAGTCTCTCTCGCTGTCTCCCTCGCAGTCTCTCTCGCTGTCTCCCTCGCAGTCTCTCTCGCTGTCTCCCTCGCAGTCTCTCTCGCTTTCTCCCTCGCTCTCTCCCTCGCAGACTCTCTCGCAGACTCTCTCACTGTCTCCCTCGCAGTCTCCCTCGCTGTCTCCCTCGCTGTCTCCCTCGCTGTCTCCCTCGCTGTCTCCCTCGCTGTCTCCCTAGCTGTCTCCCTCGCTGTCTCTCTCGCTGTCTCCCTCGAAGTCACCCTGGATGTCTCTCTCGCAGTCTCTCTCGCATTCTCTCTCGATGTCTCTCTCGATGTCTCTCTCGTTGTCTCCCTCGCTGTCTCCCTCTCAGTCTCCCTCTCAGTCTCCCTCTCAGTCTCTCTCTCAGTCTCTCTCTCAGTCTCTCTCGCATTCTCTCTCGCTGTCTCCCTCGCTGTCTCCCTCGCTGTCTCCCTCGCACTCTCTGGCTTTCTCTCTGGCTTTCTCTCTCGCAGTCCCTCTCGCAGTCCCTCTCGCAGTCCCTCTCGCAGTCCCTCTCGCAGTCCCTCTCGCAGTCCCTCTCGCAGTCTCTCTCGCAGTCTCTCTCGCAGTCTCTCTGGCAGTCTCTCTCGCAGTCTCTCTCGCTGTCTCCCTCGCAGTCTCTCTCGCAGTCTCTCTCGCTGTCTCCCTCACAGTCTCCCTCACAGTCTCTCTCGCTGTCTCTCTCGCCGTCTCCCTCGCAGTCTCTCTCGCAGTCTCTATCGCTGTCTCCCTCACAGTCTCCCTCACAGTCTCCCTCGCAGTCTCTCTCGAAGTCTCTCTCGCCGTCGCCCTCGCCGTATCCCTCGCAGTCACTCTCGCTGTCTCTCTCGCTGTATCCCTCGCTGTCTCTCTCGCTATCTCCATAGCAGTCTCTCTCGCTGTATCCCTCACAGTCTCCCTCGCTGTCTCCCTCACAGTCTCTCTCGCAGTCTCTCTCGCAGTCTCTCTCGCAGTCTCTCTCGCAGTCTCTCTCGCAGTCTCTCTCGCTATCTCCCTCGCTATCTCCCTCGCTGTCTCTCTCGCTGTATCTCTCGCTGTCTCCCTTGCAGTCTCCCTCGCAGTCTCTCTCGCTTTCTCCCTCGCTTTCTCCCTCGCAGTCTCTCTCGCTTTCTCCCTCGCAGTCTCTCTCGCTTTCTCCCTCGCAGTCTCCCTCGCAGTCTCTCTCGCAGTCTCTCTCGCAGTCTTTCTCGCAGTCTCTCTCGCAGTCTCTCTCGCAGTCTCTCTCGCTGTCTCCCTCGCTGTCTCCCTCGCTGTCTCCCTCACAGTCTCTCTTGCTGTCTCCCTCGCTGTCTCCCTCGCTGTCTCCCTCGCTGTCTCCCTCGCTGTCTCCCTCGCTGTCTCTCTCGCAGTCTCCCTCACTGTCTCCCTCACTGTCTCCCTCGCTGTCTCCCTCGCTGTCTCCCTCGCTGTCTCACACGATCTCTCTCGCATTCTCTCTCGTTGTCTCCCTCGCAGTCTCTCTCGCTGTGTCCCTCGCAGTCTCTCTCACAGTCTCTGTCGCTGTCTCCCTCGCTGTCTCCCTCGCTGTCTCCCTCGCTGTCTACCTCGCTGTCTACCTCGCTGTCTACCTCGCTGTCTCCCTCGCTGTCTCCCTCGCTCTCTCTCTCGCTCTCTCTCTCGCCGTCTCCCTCGCCGTCTCAATCGCCGTCTCCCTCGCATTCTCTCTCGCAGTGTCTCTCGCTGTATCCCTCGCTGTCTCTCTCGCTATCTCCATAGCAGTCTCTCTCGCAGTTTCTCTCGCTTTCTCCCTCGCAGTCTCTCTCGCTGTCTCCCTCACAGTCTCACTCGCAGTCTCTCTTGCTGTCTCTCTCGCTGTCTCCCTCGCTGTCTCCCTCACAGTCTCTCTCGCTGTCTCTCTCGCTGTCTCCCTCGCTCTCTCCCTCGAGGTCTCTCTCACAGTCTCTCTCGCTGTCTCTCTCGCTGACTCCCTCGCAGTTTCTATCGCTGTCTCCCTCGCAGTCTCTCTCGCTTTCTCCCTCACTCTCTCCC
Source organism: Heterodontus francisci (assembly GCF_036365525.1). Lineage (NCBI taxonomy): Eukaryota > Metazoa > Chordata > Chondrichthyes > Heterodontiformes > Heterodontidae > Heterodontus > Heterodontus francisci. The sequence continues at coordinate 135,356 of NW_027141235.1, forward strand.
TCGCTGTCTCCCTCGCTCTCTCTCTCGCTCTCTCTCTCGCTCTCTCTCTCGCTCTCTCACTCGCCGTCTCCCTCGCCGTCTCCCTCGCCGTCTCCCTCGCCGTCTCCCTCGTCGTCTCCCTCGCCGTCTGAATCGCTGTCTCCCTCGCATTCTCTCTCGCAGTGTCCCTCACAGTCTCCCTCGCTGTCTCCCTCACAGTCACTCTCGCAGTCTCTCTCGCAGTCTCTCTCGCAGTCTCTCTCGCAGTCTCTCTCACTGTCTCCCTCGCTATCTCCCTCGCTGTCTCTCTTGCAGTCTCCCTCGCAGTCTCCCTCGCAGTCTCTCTCGCTTTCTCCCTCGCAGTCTCTCTCGCAGTCTCTCTCGCAGTCTCTCTCGCTTTCTCTCTCGCAGTCTCTCTCGCAGTCTCTCTCGCAGTCTCTCTCGCAGTCTGCCTCGCAGTTTCTCTCGCTGTCTCCCTCGCTGTCTCCCTCGCTGTCTCCCTCGCTGTCTCCCTCGCTGTCTCCCTCGCTGTCTCTCTCGCCGTCTCCCTCGCAACTCTCTCGAAGTCTCTCTCGCTGTCTCCCTCGCTGTCTCTCTCGCCGTCTCTCTCGCCGTCTCTCTCGCCGTCGCCCTCGCCGTCGCCCTCGCCGTCTCCCTCGCCGTCTCCCTCGCAGTCACTCTCGCAGTCTCTCTCGCTGTATCCCTCGCTGTCTCTCTCGCTATCTCCATAGCAGTCTCCCTCGCTGTATCTCTCACAGTCTCTCTCGCTGTCTCTCTCGCTGTCTCTCTCGCTGTCTCCCTCGCTGTCTCTCTCGCTCTCTCCCTCACTGTCTCTCTCGCCGTCTCTCTCGCCGTCTCTCTCTCCATCTCTCTCGCCGTCTCTCTCTCCATCTCTCTCGCAGTCTCCTTTGCAGTCTCTCTCGCAGTCTCCTTTGCAGTCTCTCTCGCAGTCTCTCTCGCAGTCTCTCTCGCAGTCTCTCTCGCAGTCTCTCTCGCAGTCTCTCTCGCTGTCCCTCTCGCAGTCTCTCTCGCAGTCTCCTTTGCATTCTCTCTCGCTGTCTCTCTCGCTGTCTCTCTCGCTGTCTCCCACGCTGTCTCCCTCGCAGTCTCTCTCGCAGTCTCTCTCACTGTCTCCCTCGCTTTCTCCCTCGCTGTCTCTCTCGCTGTCTCTCTCGCTGTCTCTCTCGCTGTCTCCCTCGCAGTCTCTCTCGCTGTCTCCCTCGCTGTCTCCCTCGCTGTCTCCCTCGCTGTGTCCCTCGCTCTCTCCCTCACTGTCTCCCTCGCCGTCTCTCTCGCAGTCTCTCTCGCTGTCTTCCTCGCAGTTTCTCTCGCTGTCTCCCTCGCTGTCACCCTCGCTGTCTCCCTCGCTGTCTCCCTAGCAGTCGCTCTCGTCGTCTCTCTCGCTGACTCCCTCGCAGTTTCTCTCACTGTCTCCCTCGCTGTCACCCTCGCTGTCTCCCTCGCTGTCTCCCTCGCTGTCTCCCTAGCAGTCGCTCTCGCAGTCTCTCTCGCTGTCTCTCTCGCTGTCTCCCTCGCTGTCTCCCTCGCTGTCTCCCTCGCTGTCTCCCTCGCTGCCTCCCTCGCTGCCTCCCTCGCAGTCTCTCTCGAAGTCTCTCTCGAAGTCTCCCTCGCTCTCTCCCTCGCTCTCTCCCTCGCTCTCTCCCTCGCTCTCTCCCTCGCCGTCTCCCTCGCAGTCTCTCTCGCAGTGTCTCTCGCTGTATCCCTCACTCTCTCCCTCGCTGTCTCCCTCGCTCTCTCTCTCGCTCTCTCTCTCGCTCTCTCTCTCGCTCTCTCACTCGCTCTCTCCCTCGCCGTCTCCCTCTCCGTCTCCCTCGTCGTCTCCCTCGCCGTCTGAATCGCTGTCTCCCTCACATTCTCTCTCGCAGTGTCCCTCACAGTCTCCCTCGCTGTCTCCCTCACAGTCTCTCTCGCAGTCTCTCTCGCAGTCTCTCTCGCAGTCTCTCTCGCAGTCTCTCTCGCAGTCTCTCTCGCAGTCTCTCTCGCTGTCTCCCTCGCTATCTCCCTCGCTGTCTCTCTTGCAGTCTCCCTCGCAGTCTCCCTCGCAGTCTCTCTCGCTTTCTCCCTCGCAGTCTCTCTCGCAGTCTCTCTCGCAGACTCTCTCGCTTTCTCCCTCGCAGTCTCTCTCGCAGTCTCTCTCGCAGTCTCTCTCGCAGTCTGCCTCGCAGTTTCTCTCGCTGTCTCCCTCGCTGTCTCCCTCGCTGTCTCCCTCGCTGTCTCCCTCGCTGTCTCCATCGCAGTCTCTCTCGCCGTCTCCCTCGCAACTCTCTCGAATTCTCTCCCGCTGTCTCCCTCGCTGTCTCTCTCGCCGTCTCTCTCGCCGTCTCTCTCGCCGTCGCCCTCGCCGTCGCCCTCGCCGTCTCCCTCGCCGTCTCCCTCGCCGTCTCCCTCGCTGTCTCTCTCGCTATCTCCATAGCAGTCTCTCTCGCAGTCTCCCTCACAGTCTCTCTCGCAGTCTCCCTCGCTGTCTCCCTCGCTGTCTCTCTCGCTATCTCCATAGCAGTCTCTCTCGCTGTCTCCCTTGCAGTCTCTCTCGCTGTCTCTCTCGCTGTCTCCCTCGCAGTCTCTCTTGCTCTCTCCCTCACTGTCTCTCTCGCCGTCTCTCTCGCCGTCTCTCTCTCCATCTCTCTCGCCGTCTCTCTCTCCATCTCTCTCGCAGTCTCCTTTGCAGTCTCTCTCGCAGTCTCTCTCGCTGTCTCTCTCGCAGTCTCTCTCGCTGTCTCTCTCGCTGTCTCCCACGCTGTCTCCCTCGCAGTCTCTCTCGCAGTCTCTCTCGCTGTCTCCCTCGCTTTCTCCCTCGCTGTCTCTCTCGCTGTCTCTCTCGCAGTCTCTCTCGAAGTCTCTCTCGCCGTCTCCCTCGCCGTCTCCCTCGCCGTCTCCCTCGCAGTCACTCTCGCAGTCTCTCTCGCTGTATCCCTCGCTGTCTCTCTCGCTATCTCCATAGCAGTCTCTCTCGCAGTCTCCCTCACAGTCTCCCTCGCAGTCTCCCTCGCAGTCTCTCTCGCAGTCTCTCTCGCAGTCTCTCTCGCAGTCTCTCTCGCAGTCTCCCTCGCAGTCTCCCTCGCTATCTCTCTCGTTGTCTCCCTCGCAGTGTCTCTCGCTTTCTCCCTCGCAGTCTCTCTCGCAGTCTCTCTCGCAGTCTCTCTCGCTTTCTCCCTCGCAGTCTCTCTCGCAGTCTTCCTCGCAGTTTCTCTCGCTGTCTCCCTCGCAGTCTCCCTCGCAGTCTCCCTCGCAGTCTCCCTCGCAGTCTCTCTCGCAGTCTCTCTCGCAGTCTCTCTCGCTGTCTCTCTCGCAGTCTCCCTCGCTGTCTCCCTCGCTGTCTCACGCGATCTCTCTCGCATTCTCTCTCGTTGTCTACCTCGCAGTCTCTCTCGCTGTGTCCCTCGCAGTCTCTCTCACAGTCTCTGTCGCTGTCTCTGTCGCTGTCTCCGTCGCTGTCTCCCTCGCTGTCTCCCTCGCTGTCTCCCTCGCTGTCTCCCTCACAGTCTCTCTCGCAGTCTCTCTCGAAGTCTCTCTCGCTGTCTCTCTCGCTGTCTCTCTCGCTGTCTCTCTCGCTGTCTCTCTCGCTGTCTCCCTCGCTGTCTCCCTCGCTGTCTCCCTCGCTGTCTCCCTCGCTCTCTCTCTCGCCGTCTCCCTTGCCGTCTCCCTCGCCGTCTCAATCGCTGTCTCCCTCGCATTCTCTCTCGCAGTGTCTCTCGCTGTATCCCTCGCTGTCTCTCTCGCTATCTCCATAGCATTCTCTCTCGCTGTTTCTCTCGCTTTCTCCCTCGCAGTCTCTCTCGCTGTCTCTCTCGCAGTCTCTCTCGCTGTCTCCCTCGCAGTCTCTCTCGCTGTCTCCCTCGCAGTCTCTCTCGCTGTCTCCCTCGCAGTCTCTCTCGCTTTCTCCCTCGCTCTCTCCCTCGCAGACTCTCTCGCAGACTCTCTCACTGTCTCCCTCGCAGTCTCCCTCGCAGTCTCCCTCGCTGTCTCCCTCGCTGTCTCCCTCGCTGTCTCCCTCGCTGTCTCCCTCGCTGTCTCTCTCGCTGTCTCCCTCGCTGTCTCTCTCGCTGTCTCCCTCGAAGTCACCCTGGATGTCTCTCTCGCAGTCTCTCTCGCATTCTCTCTCGATGTCTCTCTCGATGTCTCTCTCGTTGTCTCCCTCGCTGTCTCCCTCTCAGTCTCCCTCTCAGTCTCCCTCTCAGTCTCTCTCTCAGTCTCTCTCTCAGTCTCTCTCGCATTCTCTCTCGCTGTCTCCCTCGCTGTCTCCCTCGCTGTCTCCCTCGCACTCTCTGGCTTTCTCTCTGGCTTTCTCTCTCGCAGTCCCTCTCGCAGTCCCTCTCGCAGTCCCTCTCGCAGTCCCTCTCGCAGTCTCTCTCGCTGTCTCCCTCGCAGTCTCTCTCGCTGTCTCCCTCACAGTCTCCCTCACAGTCTCTCTCGCTGTCTCTCTCGCCGTCTCCCTCACAGTCTCTCTCGCAGTCTCTCTCGCTGTCTCCCTCACAGTCTCCCTCACAGTCTCCCTCGCAGTCTCTCTCGAAGTCTCTCTCGCCGTCGCCCTCGCCGTATCCCTCGCAGTCACTCTCGCTGTCTCTCTCGCTGTATCCCTCGCTGTCTCTCTCGCTATCTCCATAGCAGTCTCTCTCGCTGTATCCCTCACAGTCTCCCTCGCTGTCTCCCTCACAGTCTCTCTCGCAGTCTCTCTCGCAGTCTCTCTCGCAGTCTCTCTCGCAGTCTCTCTCGCTATCTCCCTCGCTATCTCCCTCGCTGTCTCTCTCGCTGTATCTCTCGCTGTCTCCCTTGCAGTCTCCCTCGCAGTCTCTCTCGCTTTCTCCCTCGCTTTCTCCCTCGCAGTCTCTCTCGCTTTCTCCCTCGCAGTCTCTCTCGCTTTCTCCCTCGCAGTCTCCCTCGCAGTCTCTCTCGCAGTCTCTCTCGCAGTCTCTTTCGCAGTCTCTCTCGCAGTCTCTCTCGCAGTCTCTCTCGCTGTCTCCCTCGCTGTCTCCCTCGCTGTCTCCCTCACAGTCTCTCTTGCAGTCTCCCTCGCTGTCTCCCTCGCTGTCTCCCTCGCTGTCTCCCTCACTGTCTCCCTCGCTGTCTCCCTCGCTGTCTCTCTCGCAGTCTCCCTCACTGTCTCCCTCACTGTCTCCCTCACTGTCTCCCTCGCTGTCTCCCTCGCTGTCTCACACGATCTCTCTCGCATTCTCTCTCGTTGTCTCCCTCGCAGTCTCTCTCGCTGTGTCCCTCGCAGTCTCTCTCACAGTCTCTGTCGCTGTCTCCCTCGCTGTCTCCCTCGCTGTCTCCCTCGCTGTCTACCTCGCTGTCTACCTCGCTGTCTACCTCGCTGTCTACCTCGCTGTCTCCCTCGCTCTCTCTCTCGCTCTCTCTCTCGCCGTCTCCCTCGCCGTCTCAATCGCCGTCTCCCTCGCATTCTCTCTCGCAGTGTCTCTCGCTGTATCCCTCGCTGTCTCTCTTGCTATCTCCATAGCAGTCTCTCTCGCAGTTTCTCTCGCTTTCTCCCTCGCAGTCTCTCTCGCTGTCTCCCTCACAGTCTCACTCGCAGTCTCTCTTGCTGTCTCTCTCGCTGTCTCCCTCGCTGTCTCCCTCACAGTCTCTCTCGCTGTCTCTCTCGCTGTCTCCCTCGCTCTCTCCCTCGAGGTCTCTCTCACAGTCTCTCTCGCTGTCTCTCTCGCTGACTCCCTCGCAGTTTCTATCGCTGACTCCCTCGCAGTCTCTCTCGCTTTCTCCCTCACTCTCTCCCTCGCTGTCTCCCTCGCTCTCTCTCTCGCTCTCTCTCTCGCTCTCTCTCTCGCTCTCTCACTCGCCGTCTCCCTCGCCGTCTCCCTCGCCGTCTCCCTCGTCGTCACCCTCGCCGTCTGAATCGCTGTTTCCCTCGCATTCTCTCTCGCAGTGTCCCTCACAGTCTCCCTCGCTGTCTCTCTCGCAGTCTCTCTCGCAGTCTCTCTCGCAGTCTCTCTCGCAGTCTCTCTCGCTGTCTCCCTCGCTATCTCCCTCGCTGTCTATCTTGCAGTCTCCCTCGCAGTCTCCCTCGCAGTCTCTCTCGCTTTCTCCCTCGCAGTCTCTCTCGCAGTCTCTCTCGCAGTCTCTCTCGCTTTCTCTCTCGCAGTCTCTCTCGCAGTCTCTCTCGCAGTCTCTCTCGCAGTCTGCCTCGCAGTTTCTCTCGCTGTCTCCCTCGCTGTCTCCCTCGCTGTCTCCCTCGCTGTCTCCCTCGCTGTCTCTCTCGCCGTCTCCCTCGCAACTCTCTCGAAGTCTCTCTCGCTGTCTCCCTCGCTGTCTCTCTCGCCGTCTCTCTCGCCGTCTCTCTCGCCGTCGCCCTCGCCGTCACCCTCGCCGTCTCCCTCGCCGTCTCCCTCGCAGTCACTCTCGCAGTCTCTCTCGCTGTATCCCTCGCTGTCTCTCTCGCTATCTCCATAGCAGTCTCCCTCGCTGTATCTCTCACAGTCTCTCTCGCTGTCTCTCTCGCTGTCTCTCTCGCTGTCTCCCTCGCAGTCTCTCTCGCTCTCTCCCTCACTGTCTCTCTCGCCGTCTCTCTCGCCGTCTCTCTCTCCATCTCTCTCGCCGTCTCTCTCTCCATCTCTCTCGCAGTCTCCTTTGCAGTCTCTCTCGCAGTCTCCTTTGCAGTCTCTCTCGCAGTCTCTCTCGCAGTCTCTCTCGCAGTCTCTCTCGCAGTCTCTCTCGCAGTCTCTCTCGCTGTCCCTCTCGCAGTCTCTCTCGCAGTCTCCTTTGCATTCTCTCTCGCTGTCTCTCTCGCTGTCTCTCTCGCTGTCTCCCACGCTGTCTCCCTCGCAGTCTCTCTCGCAGTCTCTCTCGCTGTCTCCCTCGCTTTCTCCCTCGCTGTCTCTCTCGCTGTCTCTCTCGCTGTCTCTCTCGCTGTCTCCCTCGCAGTCTCTCTCGCTGTCTCCCTCGCTGTCTCCCTCGCTGTCTCCCTCGCTGTGTCCCTCGCTCTCTCCCTCACTGTCTCCCTCGCCGTCTCTCTCGCAGTCTCTCTCGCTGTCTTCCTCGCAGTTTCTCTCGCTGTCTCCCTCGCTGTCACCCTCGCTGTCTCCCTCGCTGTCTCCCTAGCAGTCGCTCTCGTAGTCTCTCTCGCTGACTCCCTCGCAGTTTCTCTCACTGTCTCCCTCGCTGTCACCCTCGCTGTCTCCCTCGCTGTCTCCCTCGCTGTCTCCCTAGCAGTCGCTCTCGCAGTCTCTCTCGCTGTCTCTCTCGCTGTCTCCCTCGCTGTCTCCCTCGCTGTCTCCCTCGCTGTCTCCCTCGCTGCCTCCCTCGCTGCCTCCCTCGCAGTCTCTCTCGAAGTCTCTCTCGAAGTCTCCCTCGCTCTCTCCCTCGCTCTCTCCCTCGCTCTCTCCCTCGCTCTCTCCCTCGCCGTCTCCCTCGCAGTCTCTCTCGCAGTGTCTCTCGCTGTATCCCTCACTCTCTCCCTCGCTGTCTCCCTCGCTCTCTCTCTCGCTCTCTCTCTCGCTCTCTCTCTCGCTCTCTCTCTCGCTCTCTCACTCGCTCTCTCCCTCGCCGTCTCCCTCGCCGTCTCCCTCGCCGTCTCCCTCACAGTCTCCCTCGCTGTCTCCCTCACAGTCTCTCTCGCAGTCTCTCTCGCAGTCTCTCTCGCAGTCTCTCTCGCAGTCTCTCTCGCTGTCTCCCTCGCTATCTCCCTCGCTATCTCCCTCGCTGTCTCTCTTGCAGTCTCCCTCGCAGTCTCCCTCGCAGTCTCTCTCGCTTTCTCCCTCGCAGTCTCTCTCGCAGTCTCTCTCGCAGTCTCTCTCGCTTTCTCCCTCGCAGTCTCTCTCGCAGTCTCTCTCGCAGTCTCTCTCGCAGTCTGCCTCGCAGTTTCTCTCGCTGTCTCCCTCGCTGTCTCCCTCGCTGTCTCCCTCGCTGTCTCCCTCGCTGTCTCCCTCGCTGTCTCCCTCGCAGTCTCTCTCGCCGTCTCCCTCGCAACTCTCACGAATTCTCTCTCGCTGTCTCCCTCGCTGTCTCTCTCGCCGTCTCTCTCGCCGTCTCTCTCGCCGTCGCCCTCGCCGTCGCCCTCGCCGTCTCCCTCGCCGTCTCCCTCGCCGTCTCCCTCGCTGTCTCTCTCGCTATCTCCATAGCAGTCTCTCTCGCAGTCTCCCTCACAGTCTCTCTCGCAGTCTCCCTCGCTGTCTCCCTCGCTGTCTCTCTCGCTATCTCCATAGCAGTCTCTCTCGCTGTCTCCCTTGCAGTCTCTCTCGCTGTCTCTCTCGCTGTCTCTCTCGCTGTCTCCCTCGCAGTCTCTCTCGCTCTCTCCCTCACTGTCTCTCTCGCCGTCTCTCTCGCCGTCTCTCTCTCCATCTCTCTCGCCGTCTCTCTCTCCATCTCTCTCGCAGTCTCCTTTGCAGTCTCTCTCGCAGTCTCTCTCGCTGTCTCTCTCGCAGTCTCTCTCGCTGTCTCTCTCGCTCTCTCCCACGCTGTCTCCCTCGCAGTCTCTCTCGCAGTCTCTCTCGCTGTCTCCCTCGCTTTCTCCCTCGCTGTCTCTCTCGCTGTCTCTCTCGCTGTCTCTCTCGCTGTCTCCCTCGCAGTCTCTCTCGCTGTCTCCCTCGCTGTCTCCCTCGCTGTCTCCCTCGCTGTGTCCCTCGCTCTCTCCCTCACTGTCTCCCTCGCCGTCTCTCTCGCAGTCTCTCTCGCTGTCTTCCTCGCAGTTTCTCTCGCTGTCTCCCTCGCTGTCTCCCTCGCTGTCACCCTCGCTGTCTCCCTCGCTGTCTCCCTAGCAGTCGCTCTCGTAGTCTCTCTCGCTGACTCCCTCGCAGTTTCTCTCACTGTCTCCCTCGCTGTCACCCTCGCTGTCTCCCTCGCTGTCTCCCTAGCAGTCGCTCTCGCAGTCTCTCTCGCTGTCTCTCTCGCTGTCTCCCTCGCTGTCTCCCTCGCTGTCTCCCTCGCTGTCTCCCTCACTGCCTCCCTCGCAGTCTCTCTCGAAGTCTCTCTCGAAGTCTCCCTCGCTCTCTCCCTCGCTCTCTCCCTCGCTCTCTCCCTCGCTCTCTCCCTCGCCGTCTCCCTCGCAGTCTCTCTCGCAGTGTCTCTCGCTGTATCCCTCGCTGTCTCTCTCGCAGTTTCTCTCGCTTTCTCCCTCACAGTCTCTCTCGCTGTCTCCCTCGCAGTCTCTCTCGCAGTCTCTCTCGCAGTCTCTCTCGCAGTCTCTCTCGCTGTCTCCCTCGCTGTCTCCCTCACAGTCTCTCTCGCTGTCTCCCTCGCAGTCTCTCTAACAGTCTCTCTCGCAGTCTCTCTCGCTGTCTTCCTCGCAGTCTCTATCGCTGTCTCTATCGCTGTCTCCCTCGCAGTCTCCCTCGCAGTCTCCCGCGCAGTCTCTCTCGCAGTCTCTCTCGCTTTCTCCCTCGCTCTCTCCCTCGCAGACTCTCTCACTGTCTCCCTCGCTGTCTCCCTCGCTGTCTCCCTCGCTGTCTCCCTCGCTGTCTCCCTCGCAGTCTCTCTCGCCGTCTCCCTCGCAACTCTCTCGAATTCTCTCTCGCTGTCTCCCTCGCTGTCTCTCTCGCCGTCTCTCTCGCCGTCTCTCTCGCCGTCGCCCTCACCGTCGCCCTCGCCGTCTCCCTCGCCGTCTCCCTCGCCGTCTCCCTCGCTGTCTCTCTCGCTATCTCCATAGCAGTCTCTCTCGCAGTCTCCCTCACAGTCTCTCTCGCAGTCTCCCTCGCTGTCTCCCTCGCTGTCTCTCTCGCTATCTCCATAGCAGTCTCTCTCGCTGTCTCCCTTGCAGTCTCTCTCGCTGTCTCTCTCGCTGTCTCTCTCGCTGTCTCCCTCGCAGTCTCTCTCGCTCTCTCCCTCACTGTCTCTCTCGCCGTCTCTCTCGCCGTCTCTCTCTCCATCTCTCTCGCCGTCTCTCTCTCCATCTCTCTCGCAGTCTCCTTTGCAGTCTCTCTCGCAGTCTCTCTCGCTGTCTCTCTCGCAGTCTCTCTCGCTGTCTCTCTCGCTGTCTCCCACGCTGTCTCCCTCGCAGTCTCTCTCGCAGTCTCTCTCGCTGTCTCCCTCGCTTTCTCCCTCGCTGTCTCTCTCGCTGTCTCTCTCGCTGTCTCTCTCGCTGTCTCCCTCGCAGTCTCTCTCGCTGTCTCCCTCGCTGTCTCCCTCGCTGTCTCCCTCGCTGTGTCCCTCGCTCTCTCCCTCACTGTCTCCCTCGCCGTCTCTCTCGCAGTCTCTCTCGCTGTCTTCCTCGCAGTTTCTCTCGCTGTCTCCCTCGCTGTCTCCCTCGCTGTCACCCTCGCTGTCTCCCTCGCTGTCTCCCTAGCAGTCGCTCTCGTAGTCTCTCTCGCTGACTCCCTCGCAGTTTCTCTCACTGTCTCCCTCGCTGTCACCCTCGCTGTCTCCCTCGCTGTCTCCCTAGCAGTCGCTCTCGCAGTCTCTCTCGCTGTCTCTCTCGCTGTCTCCCTCGCTGTCTCCCTCGCTGTCTCCCTCGCTGTCTCCCTCACTGTCTCCCTCGCTGCCTCCCTCGCAGTCTCTCTCGAAGTCTCTCTCGAAGTCTCCCTCGCTCTCTCCCTCGCTCTCTCCCTCGCTCTCTCCCTCGCTCTCTCCCTCGCTCTCTCCCTCGCCGTCTCCCTCGCAGTCTCTCTCGCAGTGTCTCTCGCTGTATCCCTCGCTGTCTCTCTCGCAGTTTCTCTCGCTTTCTCCCTCACAGTCTCTCTCGCTGTCTCCCTCGCAGTCTCTCTCGCAGTCTCTCTCGCTGTCTCCCTCGCTGTCTCCCTCACAGTCTCTCTCGCTGTCTCCCTCGCAGTCTCTCTAACAGTCTCTCTCGCAGTCTCTCTCGCTGTCTTCCTCGCAGTCTCTATCGCTGTCTCTATCGCTGTCTCCCTCGCAGTCTCCCTCGCAGTCTCCCGCGCAGTCTCTCTCGCAGTCTCTCTCGCTTTCTCCCTCGCTCTCTCCCTCGCAGACTCTCTCACTGTCTCCCTCGCTGTCTCCCTCGTTGTCTCCCTCGTTGTCTCCCTCGCTGTCTCTCTCAGTCTCTCTCTCTGTCTCCCTCGCAGTCTCCCTCGCAGTCTCCCTCGCAGTCTCCCTCGCAGTCTCCCTCGATGTCTCCCTCGCTGTCTCCCTCGCTGTCTCCCTCGCTGTCTCCCTCTCAGTCTCTCTCTCAGTCTCTCTCTCAGTCTCTATCGCATTCTCTCTCGCTGTCTCCCTCGCTGTCTCCCTCGCACTCTCTGGCTTTCTCTCTCGCTTTCTCTCTCGCAGTCCCTCTCACTGTCTCTCTCGCAGTCTCTCTCGCAGTCTCTCTCGCTGTCTCCCTCACAGTCTCCCTCACAGTCTCTCTCGCTGTCTCTCTCGCTGTCTCTCTCGCCGTCTCCCTCGCAGTCTCTCTCGAAGTCTCTCTCGCTGTCTCCCTCGCTGTCTCTCTCGCTCTCTCTCTCGCCGTCGCCATCGCTGTCTCCCTCGCCGTCTCCCTCGCCGTCTCCCTCGCCGTCTCCCTCGCAGTCACTCTCGCAGTCTCTCTCGCTGTATCCCTCGCTGTCTCTCTCGCTATCTCCATAGCAGTCTCTCTCGCAGTCTCCCTCACAGTCTCTCTCGCAGTCTCTCTCGCAGTCTCTCTCGCTATCTCCCTCGCTGTCTCTCTCGCTGTCTCCCTTGCAGTCTCCCTTGCAGTCTCCCTTGCAGTCTCCCTCGCAGTCTCTCTCGCAGTCTCTCTCGCAGTCTCTCTCGCTTTCTCCCACGCAGTCTCTCTCGCAGTCTCTCTCGCAGTCTCTCTCGCAGTCTCTCTCGCAGTCTCTCTCGAAGTCTCTCTCGCAGTCTCTCTCGCAGTCTCTCTCGCAGTCTTCCTCGCAGTTTCTCTCGCTGTCTCCCTCGCTGTCTCCCTCGCTATCTCCCTCGCTATCTCCCTCGCTGTCTCCCTCGCTGTCTCACGCGATCTCTCTCGCATTCTCTCTCGTTGTCTCCCTCGCAGTCTCTCTCGCTGTGTCCCTCGCAGTCTCTCTCACAGTCTCTGTCGCTGTCTCTGTCGCTGTCTCCCTCGCTGTCTCCCTCGCTGTCTCCCTCGCTGTCTCCCTCGCTGTCTCTCTCGCAGTCTCTCTCGCAGTCTCTCTCGCAGTCTCTCTCGCAGTCTCTCTCGCTGTCCCTCTCGCAGTCTCTCTCGCAGTCTCTCTCGCAGTCTCTCTCGCTGTCTCTCTCGCAGTCTCTCTCGCTGTCTCCCTCGCTTTCTCCCTCGCTGTCTCTCTCGCTGTCTCTCTCGCTGTCTCTCTCGCTGTCTCCCTCGCTGTCTCCCTCGCAGTCTCTATCGCAGTCTCTCTCGCAGTCTCTCTCGCAGTCTCTCTCGCAGTCTCTGTCGCAGTCTCTGTCGCAGTCTCTCTCGCTGTCCCTCTCGCAGTCTCTCTCGCTGTCTCTCTCGCAGTCTCTCTCGCAGTCTCTCTCGCTTTCTCCCTCGCTGTCTCTCTCGCTGTCTCTCTCGCTGTCTCTCTCGCTGTCTCCCTCGCAGTCTCTCTCGCTGTCTCTCTCGCTGTCTCCCTCGCTGTCTCCCTCGCTGTCTCCCTCGCTGTCTCCCTCGCTGTCTCCCTCGCTGTGTCCCTCGCTCTCTCCCTCGCTGTCTCCCTCGCTGTCTTCCTCGCAGTTTCTCTCGCTGTCTCCCTCGCTGTCACCCTCGCTGTCACCCTCGCTGTCTCCCTCGCTGTCTCCCTAGCAGTCGCTCTCGCAGTCTCCCTCGCTGTCTCCCTCGCTGTCTCCCTCGCTGTCTCCCTCGCTGCCTCCCTCGCAGTCTCTCTCGAAGTCTCTCTCGCTGTCTCCCTCGCTCTCTCCCTCGCTCTCTCTCTCGCCGTCTCCCTCGCAGTCTCTCTCGCAGTGTCTCTCGCTGTATCCCTCGCTGTCTCTCTCGCAGTTTCTCTCGCTTTCTCCCTCACAGTCTCTCTCGCTGTCTCTCTCGCAGTCTCTCTCGCAGTCTCTCTCGCAGTCTCTCTCGCAGTCTCTCTCGCAGTCTCTCTCGCTGTCTCCCTCACAGTCTCTCTCGCTGTCTCCCTCGCAGTCTCTCTCACAGTCTCTCTCGCAGTCTCTCTCGCTGTCTCCCTCGCAGTCTCTATCGCTGTCTCCCTCGCAGTCTCTATCGCTGTCTCCCTCGCAGTCTCCCTCGCAGTCTCTCTCGCAGTCTCTCTCGCTTTCTCCCTCGCTCTCTCCCTCGCAGACTCTCTCGCTGTCTCCCTCGCTGTCTCCCTCGCTGTCTCCCTCGCTGTCTCTCTCAGTCTCTCTCTCAGTCTCTCTCGCTGTCTCCCTCGCAGTCTCCCTCGAAGTCTCCCTCGAAGTCACCCTGGATGTCTCTCTCGCAGTCTCTCTCGCTGTCTCTCTCGCAGTCTCTCTCGCAGTCTCTCTCGCATTCTCTTTCGCTGTCTCTCTCGATGTCTCTCTCGATGTCTCTCTCGATGTCTCCCTCGCTGTCTCCCTCGCTGTCTCCCTCTCAGTCTCCCTCTCAGTCTCCCTCTCAGTCTCTCTCTCAGTCTCTCTCTCAGTCTCTCTCTCAGTCTCTCTCTCAGTCTCTCTCGCATTCTCTCTCGCATTCTCTCTCGCTGTCTCCCTCGCTGTCTCCCTCGCACTCTCTGGCTTTCTCTCTCGCTTTCTCTCTCGCAGTCCCTCTCACTGTCTCTCTCGCAGTCTCTCTCGCTGTCTCCCTCACAGTCTCCCTCACAGTCTCTATCGCTGTCTCTCTCGCCGTCTCCCTCGCAGTCTCTCTCGAAGTCTCTCTCGCTGTCTCCCTCGCTGTCTCTCTCGCCGTCTCTCTCGCCGTCGCCCTCCCCGTCTCCCTCGCCGTCTCCCTCGCTGTCTCCCTCGCAGTCACTCTCGCAGTCTCTCTCGCTGTATCCCTCGCTGTCTCTCTCGCTATCTCCATAGCAGTCTCTCTCGCAGTCTCCCTCACAGTCTCTCTCGCAGTCTCTCTCGCTGTCTCTCTCGCTGTCTCTCTCGCTGTCTCCCTTGCAGTCTCCCTCGCAGTCTCTCTCGCAGTCTCTCTCGCTGTATCCCTCGCTGTCTCTCTCGCTATCTCCATAGCAGTCTCTCTCGCAGTCTCCCTCACAGTCTCTCTCGCTGTCTCCCTCGCTGTCTCTCTCGCTGTCTCTCTCGCTATCTCCATAGCAGTCTCTCTCGCAGTCTCCCTCACAGTCTCTCTCGCAGTCACTCTCGCAGTCTCTCTCGCTGTATCCCTCGCTGTCTCTCTCGCTATCTCCATAGCAGTCTCTCTCGCAGTCTCCCTCACAGTCTCTCTCGCTGTCTCCCTCGCTGTCTCTCTCGCTGTCTCTCTCGCAGGCTCTCTCGCAGTCTCTCTCGCATTCTCTTTCGCTGTCTCTCTCGATGTCTCTCTCGATGTCTCTCTCGATGTCTCTCTCGATGTCTCCCTCGCTGTCTCCCTCGCTGTCTCCCTCTCAGTCTCTCTCTCAGTCTCTCTCTCAGTCTCTCTCTCAGTCTCTCTCGCATTCTCTCTCGCATTCTCTCTCGCTGTCTCCCTCGCTGTCTCCCTCGCACTCTCTGGCTTTCTCTCTCGCTTTCTCTCTCGCAGTCCCTCTCACTGTCTCTCTCGCAGTCTCTCTCGCTGTCTCCCTCACAGTCTCCCTCACAGTTTCTCTCGCTGTCTCTCTCGCCGTCTCCCTCGCAGTCTCTCTCGAAGTCTCTCTCGCTGTCTCCCTCGCTGTCTCTCTCGCCGTCTCTCTCGCCGTCGCCCTCGCCGTCTCCCTCGCCGTCTCCCTCGCAGTCACTCTCGCAGTCTCTCTCGCTGTATCCCTCGCTGTCTCTCTCGCTATCTCCATAGCAGTCTCTCTCGCTATCTCCATAGCAGTCTCTCTCGCAGTCTCCCTCGCAGTCTCTCTCGCAGTCTCTCTCGCAGTCTCTCTCGCAGTCTCTCTCGCTGTCTCTCTCGCAGTCTCTCTCGCAGTCTCTCTCGCATTCTCTTTCGCTGTCTCTCTCGATGTCTCTCTCGATGTCTCTCTCAATGTCTCCCTCGCTGTCTCCCTCGCTGTCTCCCTCTCAGTCTCCCTCTCAGTCTCCCTCTCAGTCTCTCTCTCAGTCTCTCTCTCAGTCTCTCTCTCAGTCTCTCTCTCAGTCTCTCTCGCATTCTCTCTCGCATTCTCTCTCGCTGTCTCCCTCGCTGTCTCCCTCGCACTCTCTGGCTTTCTCTCTCGCTTTCTCTCTCGCAGTCCCTCTCACTGTCTCTCTCGCAGTCTCTCTCGCTGTCTCCCTCACAGTCTCCCTCACAGTCTCTCTCGCTGTCTCTCTCGCCGTCTCCCTCGCAGTCTCTCTCGAAGTCTCTCTCGCTGTCTCCCTCGCTGTCTCTCTCGCCGTCTCTCTCGCCGTCGCCCTCCCCGTCTCCCTCGCCGTCTCCCTCGCTGTCTCCCTCGCAGTCACTCTCGCAGTCTCTCTCGCTGTATCCCTCGCTGTCTCTCTCGCTATCTCCATAGCAGTCTCTCTCGCAGTCTCCCTCACAGTCTCTCTCGCAGTCTCTCTCGCTGTCTCTCTCGCTGTCTCTCTCGCTGTCTCCCTTGCAGTCTCCCTCGCAGTCTCTCTCGCAGTCTCTCTCGCTGTATCCCTCGCTGTCTCTCTCGCTATCTCCATAGCAGTCTCTCTCGCAGTCTCCCTCACAGTCTCTCTCGCTGTCTCCCTCGCTGTCTCTCTCGCTGTCTCTCTCGCTATCTCCATAGCAGTCTCTCTCGCAGTCTCCCTCACAGTCTCTCTCGCAGTCACTCTCGCAGTCACTCTCGCAGTCTCTCTCGCTGTATCCCTCGCTGTCTCTCTCGCTATCTCCATAGCAGTCTCTCTCGCAGTCTCCCTCACAGTCTCTCTCGCTGTCTCCCTCGCTGTCTCTCTCGCTGTCTCTCTCGCAGTCTCTCTCGCAGTCTCTCTCGCATTCTCTTTCGCTGTCTCTCTCGATGTCTCTCTCGATGTCTCTCTCGATGTCTCCCTCGCTGTCTCCCTCGCTGTCTCCCTCTCAGTCTCTCTCTCAGTCTCTCTCTCAGTCTCTCTCTCAGTCTCTCTCTCAGTCTCTCTCGCATTCTCTCTCGCATTCTCTCTCGCTGTCTCCCTCGCTGTCTCCCTCGCACTCTCTGGCTTTCTCTCTCGCTTTCTCTCTCGCAGTCCCTCTCACTGTCTCTCTCGCAGTCTCTCTCGCTGTCTCCCTCACAGTCTCCCTCACAGTTTCTCTCGCTGTCTCTCTCGCCGTCTCCCTCGCAGTCTCTCTCGAAGTCTCTCTCGCTGTCTCCCTCGCTGTCTCTCTCGCCGTATCTCTCGCCGTCGCCCTCGCTGTCTCCCTCGCCGTCTCCCTCGCCGTCTCCCTCGCAGTCACTCTCGCAGTCTCTCTCGCTGTATCCCTCGCTGTCTCTCTCGCTATCTCCATAGCAGTCTCTCTCGCAGTCTCCCTCGCAGTCTCTCTCGCAGTCTCTCTCGCAGTCTCTCTCGCAGTCTCTCTCGCAGTCTCTCTCGCTGTCTCTCTCGCTGTCTCCCTCGCTATCTCCCTCGCTGTCTCCCTCGCTGTCTCGCGTGATCTCTCTCGCATTCTCTCTCGTTGTCTCCCTCGCAGTCTCTCTCGCTGTGTCCCTCGCAGTCTCTCTCACAGTCTCTTTCGCTGTCTCTGTCGCTGTCTCTATCGCTGTCTCTGTCGCTGTCTCTGTCGCTGTCTCCCTCGCTGCCTCCCTCGCAGTCTCTCTCGCAGTCTCTCTCGCAGTCTCTCTCGCAGTCTCTCTCGCTGTCTCCCTCGCTGTCTCCCTCGCTGTCTCCCTCGCTCACTCTCTCGCTCTCTCTCTCGCTCTCTCTCTCGCCGTCTCAATCGCTGTCTCCCTCGCATTCTCTCTCGCAGTGTCTCTCGCTGTATCCCTCGCTGTCTCTCTTGCTATCTCCATAGCAGTCTCTCTCGCAGTTTCTCTCGCTTTCTCCCTCGCAGTCTCTCTCGCTGTCTCTCTCGCAGTCTCCATCGCAGTCTCTCTCGCAGTCTCTCTCGCTGTCACCCTCGCTGTCTCCCTCGCAGTCCCTCTCGCAGTCCCTCTCGCTGTCTCCCTCGCAGTCTCTCTCGCTGTCTCCCTCGCAGTCTCTATCGCTGTCTCCCTCGCAGTCTCTCTCGCAGTCTCTCTCGCTTTCTCCCTCGCTCTCTCCCTCGCAGACTCTCTCGCTGTCTCCCTCGCAGTCTCCCTCGCAGTCTCCCGCGCAGTCTCCCGCGCAGTCTCCCGCGCAGTCTCCCGCGCAGTCTCCCTCGCAGTCTCCCTCGCAGTCTCCCTCGCAGTCTCCCTCGCTGTCTCTCTCGCTGTCTCTCTCGCTGTCTCCCTCGAAGTCACCCTGGATGTCTCTCTCGCATTCTCTCTCGATGTCTCTCTCGATGTCTCTCTCGTTGTCTCCCTCGCTGTAACCCTCACAGTCTCTCTCGCTGCGTCTCTCGCTGTCTCTCTCGCCGTCTCTCTCGCCGTCTCCCTCGCAGTCTCTCTCGAAGTCTCTCTCGCTCTCTCTCTCGCCGTCGCCCTCGCCGTCTCCCTCGCCGTCTCCCTCGCCGTCTCCCTCGCCGTCTCCCTCGCCGTCTCCCTCGCAGTCACTCTCGCAGTCTCTCTCGCTGTATCCCTCGCTGTCTCTCTCGCTATCTCCATAGCAGTCTCTCTCGCAGTCTCCCTCACAGTCTCCCTCGCTGTCTCCCTCGCAGTCTCTCTCGCAGTCTCTCTCGCAGTCTCTCTCGCAGTCTCTCTTGCAGTCTCCCTCGCAGACTCCCTCGCTATCTCCCTCGCTGTCTCTCTCGTTGTCTCCCTCGCAGTCTCTCTCGCTTTCTCCCTCGCAGTCTCTCTCGCAGTCTCTCTCGCAGTCTCTCTCGCAGTCTCTCTCGCTTTCTCCCTCGCAGTCTCTCTCGCAGTCTCTCTCGAAGTCTCTCTCGAAGTCTCTCTCGAAGTCTCTCTCGCTGTCTCTCTCGCTATCTCTCTCGCTGTCTCTCTCGCTGTCTCTCTCGCTGTCTCCCTCGCTGTCTCCCTCGCTGTCTCCCTCGCTGTCTCCCTCGCTGACTCCCTCGCTCTCTCTCTCGCCGTCTCCCTCCCCGTCTCTATCGCTGTCTCCCTCGCATTCTCTCTCGCAGTGTCTCTCGCTGTATCCCTCGCTGTCTCTCTCGCTATCTCCATAGCATTCTCTCTCGCTGTTTCTCTCGCTTTCTCCCTCGCAGTCTCTCTCGCTGTCTCCCTCGCTGTCTCCCTCGCAGTCTCTCTCGCTGTCTCCCTCGCAGTCTCTATCGCTGTCTCCCTCGCAGTCTCTCTCGCTTTCTCCCTCGCTTTCACCCTCGCTCTCTCCCTCGCAGACTCTCTCGCAGACTCTCTCGCTGTCTCCCTCGCTGTCTCCCTCGCAGTCTCCCTCGCAGTCTCCCTCGCAGTCTCCCTCGCAGTCTCCCTCGCTGTCTCCCTCGCAGTCTCCCTCGCAGTCTCCCTCGCTGTCTCCCTCGCTGTCTCCCTCGCTGTCTCCCTCGCAGTCTCTCTCGCAGTCTCTCTCGCAGTCTCTCTCGCTTTCTCCCTCGCTCTCTCCCTCGCAGACTCTCTCGCTGTCTCCCTCGCAGTCTCCCGCGCAGTCTCCCGCGCAGTCTCCCGCGCAGTCTCCCGCGCAGTCTCCCTCGCAATCTCCCTCGCAGTCTCCCTCGCAGTCTCCCTCGCAGTCTCCCTCGCTGTCTCCCTCGCTGTCTCCCTCGCTGTCTCTCTCGCTGTCTCCCTCGAAGTCACCCTGGATGTCTCTCTCGCATTCTCTCTCGATGTCTCTCTCGATGTCTCTCTCGATGTCTCTCTCGATGTCTCTCTCGTTGTCTCCCTCGCTGTCTCCCTCACAGTCTCTCTCGCTGCCTCTCTCGCTGTCTCTCTCGCCGTCTCCCTCGCAGTCTCTCTCGAAGTCTCTCTCGCTCTCTCTCTCGCCGTCGCCCTCGCCGTCTCCCTCGCCGTCTCCCTCGCAGTCACTCTCGCAGTCTCTCTCGCTGTATCCCTCGCTGTCTCTCTCGCTATCTCCATAGCAGTCTCTCTCGCAGTCTCCCTCACAGTCTCCCTCGCTGTCTCCCTCGCAGTCTCTCTCGCAGTCTCTCTCGCAGTCTCTCTCGCAGTCTCTCTCGTAGTCTCCCTCGCAGTCTCCCTCGCTATCGCCCTCGCTGTCTCTCTCGTTGTCTCCCTCGCAGTCTCTCTCGCTTTCTCCCTCGCAGTCTCTCTCGCAGTCTCTCTCGCAGTCTCTCTCGCAGTCTCTCTCGCAGTCTCTCTCGCTTTCTCCCTCGCAGTCTCTCTCGTAGTCTTCCTCGCAGTTTCTCTCGCTGTCTCCCTCGCTGTCTCCCTCGCTGTCTCCCTCGCTGTCTCCCTCGCAGTCTCCCTCGCAGTCTCCCTCGCAGTCTCCCTCGCTGTCTCCCTCGCTGTCTCCCTCGCTGTCTCCCTCGCAGTCTCCCTCGCAGTCTCCCTCGCTGTCTCCCTCGCTGTCTCCCTCGCTGTCTCACGCGATCTCTCTCGCATTCTCTCTCGTTGTCTACCTCACAGTCTCTATCGCTGTGTCCCTCGCAGTCTCTCTCACAGTCTCTCTCACAGTCTCTGTCGCTGTCTCCGTCGCTGTCTCCCTCGCTGTCTCCCTCGCTGTCTCCCTCGCTGTCTCCCTCGCAGTCTCTCTCGCAGTCTCTCTCGAAGTCTCTCTCGCAGACTCTCTCGCTGTCTCCCGCGCAGTCTTCCGCGCAGTCTCCCGCGCAGTCTCCCGCGCAGTCTCCCACGCAGTCTCCCGCGCAGTCTCCCGCGCAGTCTCCCGCGCAGTCTCCCTCGCAGTCTCTCTTGCAGTCTCTCTCGCAGTCACTCTCGCAGTCTCTCTCGCAGTCTCCCTCGCTATCTCCCTCGCTGTCTCTCTCGTTGTCTCCCTCGCAGTCTCTCTCGCTTTCTCCCTCGCAGTCTCTCTCGCAGTCTCTCTCGCAGTCTCTCTCGCAGTCTCTCTCGCTTTCTCCCTCGCAGTCTCTCTCGCAGTCTCTCTCGCAGTCTCTCTCGCAGTCTCTCTCGCAGTCTCTCTCGCAGTCTTCCTCGCAGTTTCTCTCGCTGTCTCCCTCGCTGTCTCCCTCGCTGTCTCCCTCGCAGTCTCCCTCGCAGTCTCCCTCGCAGTCTCCCTCGCAGTCTCCCTCGCTGTCTCTCTCGCTGTCTCCCTCGCTGTCTCTCTCGCAGTCTCCCTCGCTGTCTTCCTCGCTGTCTCCCTCGCTGTCTCCCTCGCTGTCTCCCTCGCTGTCTCACGCGATCTCTCTCGCATTCTCTCTCGTTGTCTACCTCGCAGTCTCTCTCGCTGTGTCCCTCGCAGTCTTTCTCACAGTCTCTGTCGCTGTCTCTGTCGCTGACTCTGTCGCTGTCTCCCTCGCTGTCTCCCTCGCTGTCTCCCTCGCAGTCTCCCTCGCAGTCTCTCTCGCAGTCTCTCTCGAAGTCTCTCTCGAAGTCTCTCTCGAAGTCTCTCTCGAAGTCTCTCTCGCTGTCTCTCTCGCTGTCTCTCTCGCTGTCTCTCTCGCTGTCTCCCTCGCTGTCTCCCTCGCTGTCTCCCTCGCTGTCTCCCTCGCTGACTCCCTCGCTCTCTCTCTCGCCGTCTCCCTCGCCGTCTCCCTCGCCGTCTCAATCGCTGTCTCCCTCGCATTCTCTCTCGCAATGTCTCTCGCTGTATCCCTCGCTGTCTCTCTCGCTATCTCCATAGCATTCTCTCTCGCTGTTTCTCTCGCTTTCTCCCTCGCAGTCTCTCTCGCAGTCTCTCTCGCTGTCTCCCTCGCAGTCTCTCTCGCTGTCTCCCTCGCAGTCTCTCTCGCTGTCTCCCTCGCAGTCTCCCTCGCAGTCTCTCTCGCTTTCTCCCTCGCTTTCTCCCTCGCTCTCTCCCTCGCAGACTCTCTCGCAGTCTCCCTCGCAGTCTCACTCGCAGTCTCCCTCGCAGTCTCCCTCGCAGTCTCCCTCGCAGTCTCCCTCGCAGTCTTCCTCGCTGTCTCCCTCGCAGTCTCCCTCGCAGTCTCCCTCGCAGTCTCCCTCGCTGTCTCCCTCGCTGTCTCCCTCGCTGTCTCCCTCGCTGTCTCCCTCGAAGTCACCCTGGATGTCTCTCTCGCAGTCTCTCTCGCATTCTCTCTCGATGTCTCTCTCGATGTCTCTCTCGTTGTCTCCCTCGCTGTCTCCCTCTCAGTCTCTGTCGCTGTCTCTGTCGCTGTCTCTGTCGATGTCTCTGTCGCTGTCTCTGTCGCTGTCTCTGTCGCTGACTCTGTCGCTGTCTCCCTCGCTGTCTCCCTCGCTGTCTCCCTCGCAGTCTCCCTCGCAGTCTCTCTCGCAGTCTCTCTCGAAGTCTCTCTCGAAGTCTCTCTCGAAGTCTCTCTCGCTGTCTCTCTCGCTGTCTCTCTCGCTGTCTCTCTCGCTGTCTCTCTCGCTGTCTCCCTCGCTGTCTCCCTCGCTGTCTCCCTCGCTGACTCCCTCGCTCTCTCTCTCGCCGTCTCCCTCGCCGTCTCCCTCGCCGTCTCAATCGCTGTCTCCCTCGCATTCTCTCTCGCAATGTCTCTCGCTGTATCCCTCGCTGTCTCTCTCGCTATCTCCATAGCATTCTCTCTCGCTGTTTCTCTCGCTTTCTCCCTCGCAGTCTCTCTCGCAGTCTCTCTCGCTGTCTCCCTCGCAGTCTCTCTCGCTGTCTCCCTCGCAGTCTCTCTCGCTGTCTCCCTCGCAGTCTCCCTCGCAGTCTCTCTCGCTTTCTCCCTCGCTTTCTCCCTCGCTCTCTCCCTCGCAGACTCTCTCGCAGTCTCCCTCGCAGTCTCCCTCGCAGTCTCCCTCGCAGTCTCCCTCGCAGTCTCCCTCGCAGTCTTCCTCGCTGTCTCCCTCGCAGTCTCCCTCGCAGTCTCCCTCGCTGTCTCCCTCGCTGTCTCCCTCGCTGTCTCCCTCGCTGTCTCCCTCGAAGTCACCCTGGATGTCTCTCTCGCAGTCTCTCTCGCATTCTCTCTCGATGTCTCTCTCGATGTCTCTCTCGTTGTCTCCCTCGCTGTCTCCCTCTCAGTCTCTGTCGCTGTCTCTGTCGCTGTCTCTGTCGCTGTCTCTGTCGCTGTCTCTGTCGCTGTCTCTGTCGCTGTCTCCCTCGCTGTCTCCCTCGCTGCCTCCCTCGCAGTCTCTCTCGCAGTCTCTCTCGCAGTCTCTCTCGCAGTCTCTCTCGCTGTCTCCCTCGCTGTCTCCCTCGCTGTCTCCCTCGCTCACTCTCTCGCTTTCTCTCTCGCTCTCTCTCTCGCCGTCTCAATCGCTGTCTCCCTCGCATTCTCTCTCGCAGTGTCTCTCGCTGTATCCCTCGCTGTCTCTCTCGCTATCTCCATAGCAGTCTCTCTCGCAGTTTCTCTCGCTTTCTCCCTCGGAGTCTCTCTCGCTGTCTCCCTCACAGTCTCACTCGCAGACTCTCTTGCTGTCTCTCTCGCTGTCTCCCTCGCTGTCTCCCTCACAGTCTCTCTCGCTGTCTCTCTCGCTGTCTCCCTCGCTCTCTCCCTCGAGGTCTCTCTCACAGTCTCTCTCGCTGACTCCCTCGCAGTTTCTATCGCTGTCTCCCTCGCCGTCTCCCTCGCAGTCACTCTCGCTGTCTCTCTCGCTGTATCCCTCGCTGTCTCTCTCGCTATCTCCATAGCAGTCTCTCTCGCAGTCTCCCTCACAGTCTGTATCGCAGTCTCTCTCGCAGTCTCTCTCGCAGTCTCTCTCGCAGTCTCTCTCGCTATCTCCCTCGCTGTCTCCCTCGCTGTCTCTCTCGCTGTATCTCTCGCTGTCTCCCTTGCAGTCTCCCTCGCAGTCTCTCTCGCTTTCTCCCTCGCTTCCTCCCTCGCAGTCTCTCTCGCTGTCTCTCTCGCAGTCTCCCTCACTGTCTCCCTCGCTGTCTCCCTCGCTGTCTCACACGATCTCTCTCGCATTCTCTCTCGTTGTCTCCCTCGCAGTCTCTCTCGCTGTGTCCCTCGCAGTCTCTCTCACAGTCTCTGTCGCTGTCTCTGTCGCTGTCTCCCTCGCTGTCTCCCTCGCTGTCTCCCTTGCTGTCTCCCTCGCTGTCTACCTCGCTGTCTCCCTCGCTGTCTACCTCGCTGTCTACCTCGCTGTCTCCCTCGCTGTCTCCCTCGCTGTCTCCCTCGCTCTCTCTCTCGCCGTCTCCCTCGCCGTCTCAATCGCTGTCTCACACGATCTCTCTCGCATTCTCTCTCGTTGTCTCCCTCGCAGTCTCTCTCGCTGTGTCCCTCGCAGTCTCTCTCACAGTCTCTGTCGCTGTCTCCCTCGCTGTCTCACTCGCTCTCTCTCTCGCCGTCTCCCTCGCCGTCTCCCTCGCCGTCTCAATCGCTGTCTCCCTCGCATTCTCTCTCGCAGTGTCTCTCGCTGTATCCCTCGCTGTCTCTCTCGCTATCTCCATAGCAGTCTCTCTCGCAGTTTCTCTCGCTTTCTCCCTCGCAGTCTCTCTCGCTGTCTCCCTCACAGTCTCTCTCGCTGTCTCTCTCGCTGTCTCCCTCACTGTCTCCCTCACTGTCTCCCTCGCAGTCTCCCTCGCAGTCTCTCTCGCTGTCTTCCTCGCTGTCTTCCTCGCTGTCTCCCTCGCTGTCTCCCTCGCAGTTTCTATCGCTGTCTCCCTCGCAGTCTCTCTCGCTTTCTCCCTCGCAGTCTCCCTCGCAGTCTCCCTCGCAGTCTCTCTCGCAGTCTCTTTCGCTATCTCCCTTGCTATCTCCCTTGCTATCTCCCTCGCTGTCTCTCTCGCTGTCTCCCTTGCAGTCTCCCTCGCAGTCTCTCTCGCTTTCTCCCTCGCAGTCTCTCTCGCTTTCTCTCTCGCTTTCTCTCTCGCTTTCTCCCTCGCAGTCTCTCTCGCAGTCTCTCTCGCAGTCTCTCTCGCAGTCTCTCTCGCAGTCTCTCTCGCAGTCTCTCTCGCAGTCTCTCTCGCTGTCTCCCACGCTGTCTCCCACGCTGTCTCCCACGCTGTCTCCCTCGCAGTCTCACTTGCAGTCTCTCTTGCTGTCTCTATTGCTGTCTCCCTCGCTGTGTCTCTCGCAGTCTCCCTCGCTGTCTCCCTCGCTGTCTCCCTCGCTATCTCCCTCGCTGTCTCCCTCGCTGTCTCACACGATCTCTCTAGCATTCTCTCTCGTTGTCTCCCTCGCAGTCTCTCTCGCAGTCTCTATTGCTGTCTCTGTCGCTGTCTCTGTCGCTGTCTCCCTCGCTGTCTCCCTCGCTGTCTCCCTCGCTGCCTCCCTCGCTGCCTCCCTCGCTGCCTCCCTCGCTGCCTCCCTCGCAGTCTCCCTCGCAGTCTCCCTCGCAGTCTCCCTCGCAGTCTCCCTCGCTGTCTCCCTCGCTGTCTACCTCGCTGTCTACCTCGCTGTCTCCCTCGCTGTCTCCCTCGCTGTCTCCCTCGCTCTCTCTCTCGCCGTCTCAATCGCTGTCTCCCTCGCATTCTCTCTCGCAGTGTCTCTCGCTGTATCCCTCGCTGTCTCTCTCGCTATCTCCATAGCAGTCTCTCTCGCAGTTTCTCTCGTTTCCTCCCTCGCAGTCTCTCTCGCTGTCTCCCTCACAGTCTCTCTCGCTGTCTCTCTCACTGTCTCCCTCGCTGTCTCCCTCACAGTCTCCCTCGCTGTCTCCCTCGCTGTCTCCCTCGAGGTCTCTCTCACAGTCTCTCTCGCAGTTTCTCTCGCTGTCTCTCTCGCTGTCTCTCTCGCTGTCTCTCTCACTGACTCCCTCGCTGTCTCTATCGCTGTCTCCCTCGCAGTCTCTCTCGCTTTCTCTCTCTTCTCTCTCCCTCGCAGTCTCTCTCGCAGTCTCTCTCGCAGTCTCTCTCGCAGTCTCTCTCGCAGTCTCCCTCGCAGTCTCCCTCGCAGTCTCCCTCGCTGTCTCCCTCGCTGTCTCTCTCGCTGTCTCTCTCGCTGTCTCGCTCGCTGTCTCTCTCACTGTCTCCCTCGCTGTCTCCCTCGCTGTCTCCCTCGCAGTCTCCCTCAATATCCCTCTCGCAGTCTCTCGCAGTCTCTCGCAGTCTCTCTCGCAGTCTCCCTCGCAGTCTCCCTCGCAGTCTGTCTCGCAGTCTGTCTCGCAGTCTGTCTCGCAGTCTGTCTCACAGTCTGTCTCGCAGTCTGTCTCGCAGTCTGTCTCGCAGTCTCACTCGCAGTCTCACTCGCAGTCTCTCTCGCTGTCTCCCTCGCTGTTTCCCTCACAGTCTCTCTCGCTGTCTCCCTCGCAGTCTCTCTCAAAGTCGCTCTCGCTTTCTCCCTCGCTGTCTCTCTCGCAGTCCTTCTCGCATTCTCTCTCGCTGTCTCCAGCGCTGTCTCCCTCGGTGTCTCCCGAGCTGTCTCCGTCACTGTCTCCCACGCAGTCTCTCTCGCTGTCTCTCACGCGCTCTCTCTCGCAGTCTCTCTCGCTGTCTCCCTCGCAGTCTCTCTCGCTGTCTCCCATGCTGTCTCCCTTGCTGTCTCCCTTGCTGTCTCCCTCGCAGTCTCTCTCGCAGTATCTCTCGCAGTCTCTCTCGCAGTCTCTCTCGCAGTCTCTCTCGATGTCTCCCTCGCTGTCTCACACGATCTCTCTCGCATTCTCTCTCGTTGTCTCCCTCGCAGTCTCTCTCGCTGTGTCCCTCGCAGTCTCTCTCACAGTCTCTGTCGCTGTCTCCCTCGCTGTCTCCCTCGCTGTCTCCCTCGCTGTCTCCCTCGCTGTCTACCTCGCTGTCTCCCTCGCTGTCTCCCTCGCTGTCTCCCTCGCTCTCTTTCTCGCCATCTCCCTCGCCGTCTCAATCGCCGTCTCAATCGCTGTCTCCCTCGCATTCTCTCTCGCAGTGTCTCTCGCTGTATCCCTCGCTGTCTCTCTCGCTATCTCCATAGCAGTCTCTCTCGCAGTTTCTCTCGCTTTCTCCCTCGCAGTCTCTCTCGCTGTCTCACTCGCAGTCTCTCTTGCTGTCTCTCTCGCTGTCTCCCACGCTGTCTCCCTCACAGTCTCTCTCGCTGTCTCCCTCGCTCTCTCCCTCGAGGTCTCTCTCACAGTCTCTCTCGCTGTCTCTCTCGCTGACTCCCTCGCAGTTTCTATCGCTGTCTCCCTCGCAGTCTCTCTCGCTTTCTCCCTCACTCTCTCCCTCGCTGTCTCCCTCGCTCTCTCTCTCGCTCTCTCTCTCGCTCTCTCTCTCACTCTCTCACTCGCTCTCTCTCTCGCTGTCTCCCTCGCAGTCTCTATCGCTGTCTCCCTCGCAGTCTCTCTCGCAGTCTCTCTCGCTTTCTCCCTCGCTCTCTCCCTCGCAGACTCTCTCGCAGACTCTCTCGCTGTCTCCCTCGCAGTCTCCCTCGCAGTCTCCCTCGCTGTCTCTCTCGCTGTCTCCCTCGAAGTCACCCTGGATGTCTCTCTCGCAGTCTCTCTCGCATTCTCTCTCGATGTCTCTCTCGATATCTCTCTCGTTGTCTCCCTCGCTGTCTCCCTCTCAGTCTCCCTCTCAGTCTCCCTCTCAGTCTCTCTCTCAGTCTCTCTCTCAGTCTCTCTCGCATTCTCTCTCGCTGTCTCCCTCGCTGTCTCCCTCGCACTCTCTGGCTTTCTCTCTCGCTTTCTCTCTCGCAGTCCCTCTCGCAGTCCCTCTCGCAGTCCCTCTCGCAGTCTCTCTCGCAGTCTCTCTCGCAGTCTCTCTCGCAGTCTCTCTCGCAGTCTCTCTCGCTGTCTCCCTCGCAGTCTCTCTCGCTGTCTCCCTCACAGTCTCCCTCACAGTCTCCCTCACAGTCTCTCTCGCTGTCTCTCTCGCCGTCTCCCTCGCAGTCTCTCTCGAAGTCTCTCTCGCCGTCGCCCTCGCCGTCTCCCTCGCAGTCACTCTCGCTGTCTCTCTCGCTGTATCCCTCGCTGTCTCTCTCGCTATCTCCATAGCAGTCTCTCTCGCAGTCTCCCTCACAGTCTCCCTCGCTGTCTCCCACACAGTCTCTCTCGCTGTCTCTCTCGCTATCTCCCTCGCTATCTCCCTCGCTGTCTCTCTCGCTGTATCTCTCACTGTCTCCCTTGCAGACTCCCTCGCAGTCTCTCTCGCTTTCTCCCTCGCTTTCTCCCTCGCTGTCTCTCTCGCTTTCTCCCTTGCAGTCTCCCTCACAGTCTCTCTCGCAGTCTCTCTCGCTATCTCCCTCGCTGTCTCTTTCGCTGTCTCTCTCACTGTCTCCCTCGCAGTCTCTCTCTCCATCTCTCTCGCTATCTCCCTCGCTGTCTCTCTCGCTGTCTCCCTCGCAGTCTCCCTCGCAGTCTCCCTCGCAGTCTCCCTCGCAGTCTCTCTCGCAGTCTCTCTCGCAGTCTCTCTCGCAGTCTCTCTCGCTTTCTCCCACGCAGTCTCTCTCGCAGTCTCTCTCGCAGTCTCTCTCGCAGTCTCTCTCGCAGTCTCTCTCGCAGTCTTCCTCGCAGTTTCTCTCGCTGTCTCCCTCGCTGTCTCCCTCGCTGTCTCCCTCGCTATCTCCCTCGCTGTCTCCCTCGCTGTCTCGCGCGATCTCTCTCGCATTCTCTCTCGTTGTCTCCCTCGCAGTCTCTCTCGCTGTGTCCCTCGCAGTCTCTCTCACAGTCTCTGTCGCTGCCTCTATCGCTGTCGCTGTCGCTGTCTCTGTCGCTGTCTCTGTCGCTGTCTCCCTCGCTGTCTCCCTCGCTGCCTCCCTCGCAGTCTCTCTCGCAGTCTCCCTCGCAGTCTCTCTCGCTATCTCCCTCGCTGTCTCTCTCGCTGTCTCTCTCACTGTCTCCCTCGCAGTCTCTCTCTCCATCTCTCTCGCTATCTCCCTCGCTGTCTCTCTCGCTGTCTCCCTCGCAGTCTCCCTCGCAGTCTCCCTCGCAGTCTCTCTCGCAGTCTCTCTCGCAGTCTCTCTCGCTTTCTCCCACGCAGTCTCTCTCGCAGTCTCTCTCGCAGTCTCTCTCGCAGTCTCTCTCGCAGTCTCTCTCGCAGTCTCTCTCGCAGTCTCTCTCGCAGTTTCTCTCGCTGTCTCCCTCGCTGTCTCCCTCGCTGCCTCCCTCGCAGTCTCTCTCGCAGTCTCTCTCGCAGTCTCTCTCGCTGTCTCTCTCGCTGTCTCCCTCGCTGTCTCCCTCGCTGTCTCCCTCGCTGTCTCCCTCGCTGTCTCCCTCGCTCACTCTCTCGCTCTCTCTATCGCTCTCTCTCTCGCCGTCTCAATCGCTGTCTCCCTCGCATTCTCTCTCGCAGTGTCTCTCGCTGTATCCCTCGCTGTCTCTCTCGCTATCTCCATAGCAGTCTCTCTCGCAGTTTCTCTCGCTTTCTCCCTCGCAGTCTCTCTCGCAGTCTCTCTCGCTGTCTCTCTCGCAGTCTCTCTCGCTGTCTCTCTCGCAGTCTCTCTCTCAGTCTCTCTCGCAGTCTCTCTCGCTGTCACCCTCGCTGTCCCTCTCGCAGTCCCTCTCGCAGTCCCTCTCGCAGTCCCTCTCGCTGTCTCCCTCGCAGTCTCTCTCGCTGTCTCCCTCGCAGTCTCTATCGCTGTCTCCCTCGCAGTCTCTCTCGCAGTCTCTCTCGCAGTCTCTCTCGCTTTCTCCCTCGCTCTCTCCCTCGCAGACTCTCTCGCTGTCTCCCTCGCAGTCTCCCGCGCAGTCTCCCGCGCAGTCTCCCTCGCAGTCTCCCTCGCAGTCTCCCTCGCAGTCTCCCTCGCAGTCTCCCTCACAGTCTCCCTCGCAGTCTCCCTCGCTGTCTCCCTCGCTGTCTCCCTCGCTGTCTCCCTCGAAGTCACCCTGGATGTCTCTCTCGCATTCTCTCTCGATGTCTCTCTCGATGTCTCTCTCGTTGTCTCCCTCGCTGTCTCCCTCACAGTCTCTCTCGCTGCCTCTCTCGCTGTCTCTCTCGCCGTCTCTCTCGCCGTCTCCCTCGCAGTCTCTCTCGAAGTCTCTCTCGCTCTCTCTCTCGCTCTCTCTCTCGCCGTCTCCCTCGCCGTCTCCCTCGCCGTCTCCCTCGCCGTCTCCCTCGCCGTCTCCCTCGCAGTCACTCTCGCAGTCTCTCTCGCTGTATCCCTCGCTGTCTCTCTCGCTATCTCCATAGCAGTCTCTCTCGCAGTCTCCCTCACAGTCTCCCTCGCAGTCTCTCTCGCAGTCTCCCTCGCAGTCTCTCTCGCAGTCTCTCTCGCAGTCTCTCTCGCAGTCTCTCTCGCAGTCTCTCTCGCAGTCTCTCTCGCAGTCTCCCTCGCAGTCTCCGTCGCTATCTCCCTCGCTGTCTCTCTCGTTGTCTCCCTCGCAGTCTCTCTCGCTTTCTCCCTCGCAGTCTCTCTCGCAGTCTCTCTCGCAGTCTCTCTCGCTTTCTCCCTCGCAGTCTCTCTCGCAGTCTCTCTCGCAGTCTCTCTCGCTGTCTGCCTCGCTGTCTCCCTCGCAGTCTCCCTCGCAGTCTCCCTCGCAGTCTCCCTCGCAGTCTCTCTCGCAGTCTCCCTCGCTGTCTCTCTCGCAGTCTCCCTCGCTGTCTCCCTCGCTGTCTCCCTCGCTGTCTCCCTCGCTGTCTCACGCGATCTCTCTCGCATTCTCTCTCGTTGTCTACCTCGCAGTCTCTCTCGCTGTGTCCCTCGCAGTCGCTCTCACAGTCTCTGTCGCTGTCTCTGTCGCTGTCTCCGTCGCTGTCTCCCTCGCTGTCTCCCTCGCTGTCTCCCTCGCTGTCTCCCTCGCTGTCTCCCTCGCAGTCTCTCTCGCAGTCTCTCTCGCAGTCTCTCTCGCTGTCTCTCTCGCTGTCTCTCTCGCTGTCTCTCTCGCTGTCTCCCTCGCTGTCTCCCTCGCTGTCTCCCTCGCCGTCTCCCTCGCCGTCTCCCTCGCCGTCTCAATCGCCGTCTCAATCGCTGTCTCCCTCGCATTCTCTCTCGCAGTCTCTCTCGCTGTCTCCCTCGCAGTCTCTCTCGCTGTCTCCCTCGCAGTCTTTCTCGCTGTCTCCCTCGCAGTCTCTCTCGCTTTCTCCCTCGCTCTCTCCCTCGCAGACTCTCTCGCAGTCTCCCTCGCTGTCTCCCTCGCTGTCTCCCTCGCTGTCTCCCTCGCTGTCTCCCTCGCTGTCTCTCTCGCTGTCTCCCTCGAAGTCACCCTGGATGTCTCTCTCGCAGTCTCTCTCGCATTCTCTCTCGATGTCTCTCTCGATGTCTCTCTCGTTGTCTCCCTCGCTGTCTCCCTCTCAGTCTCCCTCTCAGTCACTCTCGCTGTCTCTCTCGCTGTATCCCTCGCTGTCTCTCTCGCTATCTCCATAGCAGTCTCTCTCGCAGTCTCCCTCACAGTCTCCCTCGCTGTCTCCCTCACAGTCTCTCTCGCAGTCTCTCTCGCAGTCTCTCTCGCAGTCTCTCTCGCAGTCTCTCTCGCTATCTCCCTCGCTATCTCCCTCGCTGTCTCTCTCGCTGTATCTCTCGCTGTCTCCCTTGCAGTCTCCCTCGCAGTCTCTCTCGCTTTCTCCCTCGCTTTCTCCCTCGCAGTCTCTCTCGCTTTCTCCCTCGCAGTCTCTCTCGCTTTCTCCCTCGCAGTCTCCCTCGCAGTCTCCCTCGCAGTCTCCCTCGCAGTCTCCCTCACAGTCTCTCTCGCAGTCTCTCTCGCTTTCTCCCTCGCAGTCTCTCTCACTGTCTCCCTCGCTGTCTCCCTCGCTGTCTCACACGATCTCTCTCGCATTCTCTCTCGTTGTCTCCCTCGCAGTCTCTCTCGCTGTGTCCCTCGCAGTCTCTCTCACAGTCTCTGTCGCTGTCTCCCTCGCTGTCTCCCTCGCTGTCTCCCTCGCTGTCTCCCTCGCTGTCTACCTCGCTGTCTACCTCGCTGTCTACCTCGCTGTCTACCTCGCTGTCTCCCTCGCTGTCTCTCTCGCTCTCTCTCTCGCCGTCTCCCTCGCCGTCTCAATCGCCGTCTCCCTCGCATTCTCTCTCGCAGTGTCTCTCGCTGTATCCCTCGCTGTCTCTCTCGCTATCTCCATAGCAGTCTCTCTCGCAGTTTCTCTCGCTTTCTCCCTCGCAGTCTCTCTCGCTGTCTCCCTCACAGTCTCACTCGCAGTCTCTCTTGCTGTCTCTCTCGCTGTCTCCCTCGCTGTCTCCCTCACAGTCTCTCTCGCTGTCTCTCTCGCTGTCTCCCTCGCTCTCTCCCTCGAGGTCTCTCTCACAGTCTCTCTCGCTGTCTCTCTCGCTGACTCCCTCGCAGTTTCTATCGCTGTCTCCCTCGCAGTCTCTCTCGCTTTCTCCCTCACTCTCTCCCTCGCTCTCTCTCTCGCTCTCTCTCTCGCTCTCTCACTCGCTCTCTCTCTCGCCGTCTCCCTCGCCGTCTCCCTCGCCGTCTCCCTCGCCGTCTGAATCGCTGTCTCCCTCGCATTCTCTCTCGCAGTGTCCCTCACAGTCTCCCTCGCTGTCTCCCTCGCTGTCTCCCTCACAGTCTCTCTCGCAGTCTCTCTCGCAGTCTCTCTCGCAGTCTCTCTCGCTATCTCCCTCGCTATCTCCCTCGCTGTCTCTCTTGCAGTCTCCCTCGCTTTCTCCCTCGCAGTCTCTCTCGCAGTCTCTCTCGCAGTCTCTCTCGCTTTCTCCCTCGCAGTCTCTCTCGCAGTCTCTCTCGCAGTCTGCCTCGCAGTTTCTCTCGCTGTCTCCCTCGCTGTCTCCCTCGCTGTCTCCCTCGCTGTCTCCCTCGCTGTCTCCCTCGCAGTCTCTCTCGCCGTCTCCCTCGCAGTCTCTCTCGAAGTCTCTCTCGCTGTCTCTCTCGCCGTCTCTCTCGCCGTCTCTCTCGCCGTCGCCCTCGCCGTCGCCCTCGCCGTCTCCCTCGCCGTCGCCCTCGCAGTCACTCTCGCAGTCTCTCTCGCTGTATCCCTCGCTGTCTCCCTCGCTGTCTCTCTCGCAGTCTCCCTCACAGTCTCTCTCGCAGTCTCTCTCGCTGTCTCTCTCGCTGTCTCTCTCGCTGTCTCCCTTGCAGTCTCCCTCGCTGTATCTCTCACAGTCTCTCTCGCTGTCTCTCTCGCTGTCTCTCTCGCTGTCTCCCTCGCAGTCTCTCTCGCTCTCTCCCTCACTGTCTCTCTCGCCGTCTCTCTCTCCATCTCTCTCGCCGTCTCTCTCTCCATCTCTCTCGCAGTCTCCTTTGCAGTCTCTCTCGCAGTCTCTCTCGCAGTCTCTCTCGCAGTCTCTCTCGCAGTCTCTCTCGCTGTCCCTCTCGCAGTCTCTCTCGCAGTCTCTCTCGCTGTCCCTCTCGCAGTCTCTCTCGCTGTCTCTCTCGCAGTCTCCTTTGCAGTCTCTCTCGCAGTCACCTTTGCAGTCTCTCTCGCAGTCTCTCTCGCAGTCTCTCTCGCAGTCTCTCTCGCTGTCCCTCTCGCAGTCTCTCTCGCTGTCCCTCTCGCAGTCTCTCTCGCTGTCTCTCTCGCAGTCTCCTTTGCAGTCTCTCTCGCAGTCTCTCTCGCAGTCTCTCTCGCTGTCCCTCTCGCAGTCTATCTCGCAGTCTCTCTTGCAGTCTCTCTCGCAGTCTCTCTCGCAGTCTCTCTCGCAGTCTCTCTCGCAGTCTCTCTCGCTGTCTCTCTCGCTGTCTCCCACGCTGTCTCCCTCGCAGTCTCTCTCGCAGTCTCTCTCGCTGTCTCCCTCGCTTTCTCCCTCGCTGTCTCTCTCGCTGTCTCTCTCGCTGTCTCCCTCGCAGTCTCTCTCGCTGTCTCCCTCGCTGTCTCCCTCGCTGTCTCCCTCGCTGTGTCCCTCGCTCTCTCCCTCACTGTCTCCCTCGCCGTCTCTCTCGCTGTCTACCTCGCAGTTTCTCTCGCTGTCTCCCTCGCTGTCACCCTCGCTGTCTCCCTCGCTGTCTCCCTAGCAGTCGCTCTCGCAGTCTCTCTCGCTGACTCCCTCGCAGTTTCTCTCGCTGTCTCCCTCGCTGTCACCCTCGCTGTCTCCCTCGCTGTCTCCCTAGCAGTCGCTCTCGCAGTCTCTCTCGCTGTCTCTCTCGCTGTCTCCCTCGCTGTCTCCCTCGCTGTCTCCCTCGCTGTCTCCCTCGCTGCCTCCCTCGCAGTCTCTCTCGAAGTCTCTCTCAAAGTCTCCCTCGCTCTCTCCCTCGCTCTCTCCCTCGCTCTCTCCCTCGCTCTCTCCCTCGCTCTCTCCCTCGCTCTCTCCCTCGCCGTCTCCCTCGCAGTCTCTCTCGCAGTGTCTCTCGCTGTATCCCTCGCTGTCTCTCTCGCAGTTTCTCTCGCTTTCTCCCTCACAGTCTCTCTCGCTGTCTCCCTCGCAGTCTCTCTCGCAGTCTCTCTCGCAGTCTCTCTCGCAGTCTCTCTCGCAGTCTCTCTCGCTGTCTCCCTCGCTGTCTCCCTCACAGTCTCTCTCGCTGTCTCCCTCGCAGTCTCTCTCACAGTCTCTCTCGCAGTCTCTCTCGCTGTCTTCCTCGCAGTCTCTATCGCTGTCTCCCTCGCAGTCTCCCTTGCAGTCTCCCTCGCAGTCTGTCTCGCAGTCTCTCTCGCTTTCTCCCTCGCTCTCTCCCTCGCAGACTCTCTCACTGTCTCCCTCGTTGTCTCCCTCGCTGTCTCTCTCAGTCTCTCTCTCAGTCTCTCTCGCAGTCTCCCTCGCAGTCTCCCTCGCAGTCTCCCTCACAGTCTCCCTCGATGTCTCCCTCGCTGTCTCCCTCGCTGTCTCCCTCGCTGTCTCCCTCGCTGTCTCCCTCTCAGTCTCTCTCTCAGTCTCTCTCTCAGTCTCTATCGCATTCTCTCTCGCTGTCTCCCTCGCTGTCTCCCTCGCACTCTCTGGCTTTCTCTCTCGCTTTCTCTCTCGCAGTCCCTCTCACTGTCTCTCTCGCAGTCTCTCTCGCTGTCTCCCTCACAGTCTCCCTCACAGTCTCTCTCGCTGTCTCTCTCGCTGTCTCTCTCGCTGTCTCTCTCGCCGTCTCCCTCGCAGTCTCTCTCGAAGTCTCTCTCGCTGTCTCCCTCGCTGTCTCTCTCGCTCTCTCTCTCGCCGTCGCCCTCGCCGTCTCCCTCGCCGTCTCCCTCGCCGTCTCCCTCGCAGTCACTCTCGCAGTCTCTCTCGCTGTATCCCTCGCTGTCTCTCTCGCTATCTCCATAGCAGTCTCTCTCGCAGTCTCTCTCGCAGTCTCCCTCACAGTCTCTCTCGCAGTCTCTCTCGCAGTCTCTCTCGCTATCTCCCTCGCTGTCTCTCTCGCTGTCTCCCTTGCAGTCTCCCTTGCAGTCTCCCTCGCAGTCTCTCTCGCAGTCTCTCTCGCAGTCTCTCTCGCTTTCTCCCACGCAGTCTCTCTCGCAGTCTCTCTCGCAGTCTCTCTCGCAGTCTCTCTCGCTGTCTCTCTCGCAGTCTCTCTCGAAGTCTCTCTCGCAGTCTCTCTCGCAGTCTCTCTCGCAGTCTCTCTCGCAGTCTTCCTCGCAGTTTCTCTCGCTGTCTCCCTCGCTGTCTCCCTCGCTGTCTCCCTCGCTGTCTCCCTCGCTGTCTCCCTCGCTGTCTCTCTCGCAGTCTCTCTCGCAGTCTCTCTCGCTGTCTCTCTCGCTGTCTCTCTCGCTGTCTCTCTCGCTGTCTCTCTCGCTGTCTCTCTCGCTGTCTCCCTCGCTGTCTCCCTCGCTGTCTCCCTCGCTGTCTCTCTCGCCGTCTCCCTCGCCGTCTCCCTCGCCGTCTCAATCGCTGTCTCAATCGCTGTCTCCCTCGCATTCTCTCTCGCAGTCTCTCTTGCTGTCTCCCTCGCAGTCTCTCTCGCTGTCTCCCTCGCAGTCTCTCTCGCTGTCTCCCTCGCAGTCTCTCTCGCTTTCTCCCTCGCTCTCTCCCTCGCAGACTCTCTCGCAGTCTCCCTCGCAGTCTCCCTCGCAGGCTCCCTCGCAGTCTCCCTCGCTGTCTCCCTCGCTGTCTCCCTCGCTGTCTCCCTCGCTGTCTCCCTCGCTGTCTCTCACGCCGTCTCCCTCGAAGTCACCCTGGATGTCTCTCTCGCAGTCTCTCTCGCATTCTCTCTCGATGTCTCTCTCGATGTCTCTCTCGTTGTCTCCCTCGCTGTCTCCCTCTCAGTCACTCTCGCTGTCTCTCTCGCTGTCTCCCTCGCAGTCTCTCTCGCAGTCTCTCTCGCAGTCTCTCTCGCTGTCTCTCTCGCTGTCTCTCTCGCTGTCTCTCTCGCTGTCTCTCTCGCTGTCTCTCTCGCTGTCTCCCTCGCTGTCTCCCTCGCTGTCTCCCTCGCTGTCTCTCTCGCCGTCTCCCTCGCCGTCTCCCTCGCCGTCTCAATCGCTGTCTCAATCGCTGTCTCTCTCGCTGTCTCCCTCGAAGTCACCCTGGATGTCTCTCTCGCAGTCTCTCTCGCATTCTCTCTCGATGTCTCTCTCGATGTCTCTCTCGTTGTCTCCCTCGCTGTCTCCCTCTCAGTCACTCTCGCTGTCTCTCTCGCTGTCTCCCTCGCAGTCTCTCTCGCAGTCTCTCTCGCAGTCTCTCTCGCTGTCTCTCTCGCTGTCTCTCTCGCTGTCTCTCTCGCTGTCTCTCTCGCTGTCTCTCTCGCTGTCTCCCTCGCTGTCTCCCTCGCTGTCTCCCTCGCTGTCTCTCTCGCCGTCTCCCTCGCCGTCTCCCTCGCCGTCTCAATCGCTGTCTCAATCGCTGTCTCCCTCGCAGTCTCTCTCGCTGTCTCCCTCGCAGTCTCTCTCGCAGTCTCCCTCACAGTCTCCCTCGCTGTCTCCCTCACAGTCTCTCTCGCAGTCTCTCTCGCAGTCTCTCTCGCAGTCTCTCTCGCAGTCTCTCTCGCTATCTCCCTCGCTATCTCCCTCGCTGTCTCTCTCGCTGTATCTCTCGCTGTCTCCCTTGCAGTCTCCCTCGCAGTCTCTCTCGCTTTCTCCCTCGCTTTCTCCCTCGCAGTCTCTCTCGCTTTCTCCCTCGCAGTCTCTCTCGCTTTCTCCCTCGCAGTCTCTCTCGCTTTCTCCCTCGCAGTCTCCCTCGCAGTCTCCCTCGCAGTCTCCCTCGCAGTCTCCCTCACAGTCTCTCTCGCAGTCTCTCTCGCTTTCTCCCTCGCAGTCTCTCTCACTGTCTCCCTCGCTGTCTCCCTCGCTGTCTCACACGATCTCTCTCGCATTCTCCCTCGCTGTCTCCCTCGCTGTCTCCCTCGCTGTCTCCCTCGCTGTCTACCTCGCTGTCTACCTCGCTGCCTCCCTCGCTGTCTCCCTCGCTGTCTCTCTCGCTCTCTCTCTCGCCGTCTCCCTCGCCGTCTCAATCGCCGTCTCCCTCGCATTCTCTCTCGCAGTGTCTCTCGCTGTATCCCTCGCTGTCTCTCTCGCTATCTCCATAGCAGTCTCTCTCGCAGTTTCTCTCGCTTTCTCCCTCGCAGTCTCTCTCGCTGTCTCCCTCACAGTCTCACTCGCAGTCTCTCTTGCTGTCTCTCTCGCTGTCTCCCTCGCTGTCTCCCTCACAGTCTCTCTCGCTGTCTCTCTCGAGGTCTCTCTCACAGTCTCTCTCGCTGTCTCTCTCGCTGACTCCCTCGCAGTTTCTATCGCTGTCTCCCTCGCAGTCTCTCTCGCTTTCTCCCTTACTCTCTCCCTCGCTCTCTCTCTCGCTCTCTCTCTCGCTCTCTCACTCGCTCTCTCTCTCGCCGTCTCCCTCGCCGTCTCCCTCGCCGTCTGAATCACTGTCTCCCTCGCATTCTCTCTCGCAGTGTCCCTCACAGTCTCCCTCGCTGTCTCCCTCACAGTCTCTCTCGCAGTCTCCCTCGCTATCTCCCTCGCTGTCTCTCTTGCAGTCTCCCTCGCAGTCTCCCTCGCAGTCTCTCTCGCTTTCTCCCTCGCAGTCTCTCTAGCAGTCTCTCTCGCAGTCTCTCTCGCTTTCTCCCTCGCAGTCTCTCTCGCAGTCTCTCTCGCAGTCTGCCTCGCAGTTTCTCTCGCTGTCTCCCTCGCTGTCTCCCTCGCTGTCTCCCTCGCTGTCTCCCTCGCTGTCTCCCTCGCTGTCTCCCTCGCAGTCTCTCTAGCCGTCTCCCTCGCAGTCTCTCTCGAAGTCTCTCTCGCTGTCTCTCTCGCCGTCTCTCTCGCCGTCTCTCTCGCCGTCGCCCTCGCCGTCTCCCTCGCCGTCGCCCTCGCAGTCACTCTCGCAGTCTCTCTCGCTGTATCCCTCGCTGTCTCCCTCGCTGTCTCTCTCGCAGTCTCCCTCACAGTCTCTCTCGCAGTCTCTCTCGCTGTCTCTCTCGCTGTCTCTCTCGCTGTCTCCCTTGCAGTCTCCCTCGCTGTATCTCTCACAGTCTCTCTCGCTGTCTCTCTCGCTGTCTCCCTCGCAGTCTCTCTCGCTCTCTCCCTCACTGTCTCTCTCGCCGTCTCTCTCGCCGTCTCTCTCTCCATCTCTCTCGCCGTCTCTCTCTCCATCTCTCTCGCAGTCTCCTTTGCAGTCTCTCTCGCCGTCTCTCTCGCCGTCTCTCTCTCCATCTCTCTCGCCGTCTCTCTCTCCATCTCTCTCGCAGTCTCTCTCGCAGTCTCTCTCGCAGTCTCTCTCGCAGTCTCTCTCGCTGTCCCTCTCGCAGTCTCTCTCGCTGTCCCTCTCGCAGTCTCTCTCGCTGTCTCTCTCGCAGTCTCCTTTGCAGTCTCTCTCGCAGTCTCCTTTGCAGTCTCTCTCGCAGTCTCTCTCGCAGTCTCTCACGCAGTCTCTCTCGCTGTCCCTCTCGCAGTCTCTCTCGCTGTCCCTCTCGCAGTCTCTCTCGCTGTCTCTCTCGCAGTCTCCTTTGCAGTCTCTCTCGCAGTCTCTCTCGCAGTCTCTCTCGCTGTCCCTCTCGCAGTCTCTCTCGCAGTCTCTCTCGCAGTCTCTCTCGCAGTCTCTCTCGCAGTCTCTCTCGCTGTCTCTCTCGCTGTCTCCCACGCTGTCTCCCTCGCAGTCTCTCTCGCAGTCTCTCTCGCTGTCTCCCTCGCTTTCTCCCTCGCTGTCTCTCTCGCTGTCTCTCTCGCTGTCTCCCTCGCAGTCTCTCTCGCTGTCTCCCTCGCTGTCTCCCTCGCTGTCTCCCTCGCTGTGTCCCTCGCTCTCTCCCTCACTGTCTCCCTCGCCGTCTCTCTCGCTGTCTACCTCGCAGTTTCTCTCGCTGTCTCCCTCGCTGTCACCCTCGCTGTCTCCCTCGCTGTCTCCCTAGCAGTCGCTCTCGCAGTCTCTCTCGCTGACTCCCTCGCAGTTTCTCTCGCTGTCTCCCTCGCTGTCACCCTCGCTGTCTCCCTCGCTGTCTCCCTAGCAGTCGCTCTCGCAGTCTCTCTCGCTGTCTCTCTCGCTGTCTCCCTCGCTGTCTCCCTCGCTGTCTCCCTCGCTGTCTCCCTCGCTGCCTCCCTCGCAGTCTCTCTCGAAGTCTCTCTCAAAGTCTCCCTCGCTCTCTCCCTCGCTCTCTCCCTCGCTCTCTCCCTCGCTCTCTCCCTCGCCGTCTCCCTCGCAGTCTCTCTCGCAGTGTCTCTCGCTGTATCCCTCGCTGTCTCTCTCGCAGTTTCTCTCGCTTTCTCCCTCACAGTCTCTCTCGCTGTCTCCCTCGCAGTCTCCCTCGCAGTCTCTCTCGCAGTCTCTCTCGCAGTCTCTCTCGCAGTCTCTCTCGCTGTCTCCCTCGCTGTCTCCCTCACAGTCTCTCTCGCTGTCTCCCTCGCAGTCTCTCTCACAGTCTCTCTCGCAGTCTCTCTCGCTGTCTTCCTCGCAGTCTCTATCGCTGTCTCCCTCGCAGTCTCCCTCGCAGTCTCCCTCGCAGTCTCCCTCGCAGTCTGTCTCGCAGTCTCTCTCGCTTTCTCCCTCGCTCTCTCCCTCGCAGACTCTCTCACTGTCTCTCTCTCAGTCTCTCTTGCAGTCTCTCTCGCTTTCTCCCACGCAGTCTCTCTCGCAGTCTCTCTCGCAGTCTCTCTCGCAGTCTCTCTCGCAGTCTCCCTCACAGTCTCCCTCGCTGTCTCCCTCACAGTCTCTCTCGCAGTCTCTCTCGCAGTCTCTCTCGCAGTCTCTCTCGCAGTCTCTCTCGCTATCTCCCTCGCTATCTCCCTCGCTGTCTCTCTCGCTGTATCTCTCGCTGTCTCCCTTGCAGTCTCCCTCGCAGTCTCTCTCGCTTTCTCCCTCGCTTTCTCCCTCGCAGTCTCTCTCGCTTTCTCCCTCGCAGTCTCTCTCGCTTTCTCCCTCGCAGTCTCTCTCGCTTTCTCCCTCGCAGTCTCCCTCGCAGTCTCCCTCGCAGTCTCCCTCGCAGTCTCCCTCACAGTCTCTCTCGCAGTCTCTCTCGCTTTCTCCCTCGCAGTCTCTCTCACTGTCTCCCTCGCTGTCTCCCTCGCTGTCTCACACGATCTCTCTCGCATTCTCCCTCGCTGTCTCCCTCGCTGTCTCCCTCGCTGTCTCCCTCGCTGTCTACCTCGCTGTCTACCTCGCTGCCTCCCTCGCTGTCTCCCTCGCTGTCTCTCTCGCTCTCTCTCTCGCCGTCTCCCTCGCCGTCTCAATCGCCGTCTCCCTCGCATTCTCTCTCGCAGTGTCTCTCGCTGTATCCCTCGCTGTCTCTCTCGCTATCTCCATAGCAGTCTCTCTCGCAGTTTCTCTCGCTTTCTCCCTCGCAGTCTCTCTCGCTGTCTCCCTCACAGTCTCACTCGCAGTCTCTCTTGCTGTCTCTCTCGCTGTCTCCCTCGCTGTCTCCCTCACAGTCTCTCTCGCTGTCTCTCTCGAGGTCTCTCTCACAGTCTCTCTCGCTGTCTCTCTCGCTGACTCCCTCGCAGTTTCTATCGCTGTCTCCCTCGCAGTCTCTCTCGCTTTCTCCCTTACTCTCTCCCTCGCTCTCTCTCTCGCTCTCTCTCTCGCTCTCTCACTCGCTCTCTCTCTCGCCGTCTCCCTCGCCGTCTCCCTCGCCGTCTGAATCACTGTCTCCCTCGCATTCTCTCTCGCAGTGTCCCTCACAGTCTCCCTCGCTGTCTCCCTCACAGTCTCTCTCGCAGTCTCCCTCGCTATCTCCCTCGCTGTCTCTCTTGCAGTCTCCCTCGCAGTCTCCCTCGCAGTCTCTCTCGCTTTCTCCCTCGCAGTCTCTCTAGCAGTCTCTCTCGCAGTCTCTCTCGCTTTCTCCCTCGCAGTCTCTCTCGCAGTCTCTCTCGCAGTCTGCCTCGCAGTTTCTCTCGCTGTCTCCCTCGCTGTCTCCCTCGCTGTCTCCCTCGCTGTCTCCCTCGCTGTCTCCCTCGCTGTCTCCCTCGCAGTCTCTCTAGCCGTCTCCCTCGCAGTCTCTCTCGAAGTCTCTCTCGCTGTCTCTCTCGCCGTCTCTCTCGCCGTCTCTCTCGCCGTCGCCCTCGCCGTCTCCCTCGCCGTCGCCCTCGCAGTCACTCTCGCAGTCTCTCTCGCTGTATCCCTCGCTGTCTCCCTCGCTGTCTCTCTCGCAGTCTCCCTCACAGTCTCTCTCGCAGTCTCTCTCGCTGTCTCTCTCGCTGTCTCTCTCGCTGTCTCCCTTGCAGTCTCCCTCGCTGTATCTCTCACAGTCTCTCTCGCTGTCTCTCTCGCTGTCTCCCTCGCAGTCTCTCTCGCTCTCTCCCTCACTGTCTCTCTCGCCGTCTCTCTCGCCGTCTCTCTCTCCATCTCTCTCGCCGTCTCTCTCTCCATCTCTCTCGCAGTCTCCTTTGCAGTCTCTCTCGCCGTCTCTCTCGCCGTCTCTCTCTCCATCTCTCTCGCCGTCTCTCTCTCCATCTCTCTCGCAGTTTCTCTCGCAGTCTCTCTCGCAGTCTCTCTCGCAGTCTCTCTCGCTGTCCCTCTCGCAGTCTCTCTCGCTGTCCCTCTCGCAGTCTCTCTCGCTGTCTCTCTCGCAGTCTCCTTTGCAGTCTCTCTCGCAGTCTCCTTTGCAGTCTCTCTCGCAGTCTCTCTCGCAGTCTCTCACGCAGTCTCTCTCGCTGTCCCTCTCGCAGTCTCTCTCGCTGTCCCTCTCGCAGTCTCTCTCGCTGTCTCTCTCGCAGTCTCCTTTGCAGTCTCTCTCGCAGTCTCTCTCGCAGTCTCTCTCGCTGTCCCTCTCGCAGTCTCTCTCGCAGTCTCTCTCGCAGTCTCTCTCGCAGTCTCTCTCGCAGTCTCTCTCGCTGTCTCTCTCGCTGTCTCCCACGCTGTCTCCCTCGCAGTCTCTCTCGCAGTCTCTCTCGCTGTCTCCCTCGCTTTCTCCCTCGCTGTCTCTCTCGCTGTCTCTCTCGCTGTCTCCCTCGCAGTCTCTCTCGCTGTCTCCCTCGCTGTCTCCCTCGCTGTCTCCCTCGCTGTGTCCCTCGCTCTCTCCCTCACTGTCTCCCTCGCCGTCTCTCTCGCTGTCTACCTCGCAGTTTCTCTCGCTGTCTCCCTCGCTGTCACCCTCGCTGTCTCCCTCGCTGTCTCCCTAGCAGTCGCTCTCGCAGTCTCTCTCGCTGACTCCCTCGCAGTTTCTCTCGCTGTCTCCCTCGCTGTCACCCTCGCTGTCTCCCTCGCTGTCTCCCTAGCAGTCGCTCTCGCAGTCTCTCTCGCTGTCTCTCTCGCTGTCTCCCTCGCTGTCTCCCTCGCTGTCTCCCTCGCTGTCTCCCTCGCTGCCTCCCTCGCAGTCTCTCTCGAAGTCTCTCTCAAAGTCTCCCTCGCTCTCTCCCTCGCTCTCTCCCTCGCTCTCTCCCTCGCTCTCTCCCTCGCCGTCTCCCTCGCAGTCTCTCTCGCAGTGTCTCTCGCTGTATCCCTCGCTGTCTCTCTCGCAGTTTCTCTCGCTTTCTCCCTCACAGTCTCTCTCGCTGTCTCCCTCGCAGTCTCCCTCGCAGTCTCTCTCGCAGTCTCTCTCGCAGTCTCTCTCGCAGTCTCTCTCGCTGTCTCCCTCGCTGTCTCCCTCACAGTCTCTCTCGCTGTCTCCCTCGCAGTCTCTCTCACAGTCTCTCTCGCAGTCTCTCTCGCTGTCTTCCTCGCAGTCTCTATCGCTGTCTCCCTCGCAGTCTCCCTCGCAGTCTCCCTCGCAGTCTCCCTCGCAGTCTGTCTCGCAGTCTCTCTCGCTTTCTCCCTCGCTCTCTCCCTCGCAGACTCTCTCACTGTCTCTCTCTCAGTCTCTCTTGCAGTCTCTCTCGCTTTCTCCCACGCAGTCTCTCTCGCAGTCTCTCTCGCAGTCTCTCTCGCAGTCTCTCTCGCAGTCTCTCTCGAAGTCTCTCTCGCAGTCTCTCTCGCAGTCTCTCTCGCAGTCTCTCTCGCAGTCTTCCTCGCAGTTTCTCTCGCTGTCTCCCTCGCTGTCTCCCTCGCTGTCTCCCTCGCTGTCTCCCTCGCTGTCTCCCTCGCTGTCTCACGCGATCTCTCTCGCATTCTCTCTCGTTGTCTCCCTCGCAGTCTCTCTCGCTGTGTCCCTCGCAGTCTCTCTCACAGTCTCTGTCGCTGTCTCTGTCGCTGTCTCCCTCGCTGTCTCCCTCGCTGTCTCCCTCGATGTCTCCCTCGATGTCTCCCTCGCAGTCTCTCTTGCAGTCTCTCTCGCAGTCTCTCTCGCAATCTCTCTCGCTGTCTCTCTCGCAGTCTCTCTCGCAGTCTCTCTCGCAGTCTCTCTCGCAGTCTCTCTCGCAGTCTCTCTCGCTGTCCCTCTCGCAGTCTCTCTCGCTGTCTCTCTCGCAGTCTCTCTCGCTGTCTCTCTCGCAGTCTCTCTCGCTGTCTCCCTCGCTTTCTCCCTCGCTGTCTCTCTCGCTGTCTCTCTCGCTGTCTCTCTCGCTGTCTCTCTCGCTGTCTCTC
The DNA here is from genome assembly GCF_036365525.1 of Heterodontus francisci. Taxonomy (NCBI): domain Eukaryota; kingdom Metazoa; phylum Chordata; class Chondrichthyes; order Heterodontiformes; family Heterodontidae; genus Heterodontus; species Heterodontus francisci. Next base: position 177,714 of record NW_027141235.1, read on the forward strand.
TCGCTGTCTCCCTCGCTGTCTCCCTCGCAGTCTCTCTCGCAGTCTCTCTCGCAGTCTCTCTCGCAGTCTCTCTCGCTGTCTCTCTCGCAGTCTCTCTCGCAGTCTCTCTCGCAGTCTCTCTCGCAGTCTCTCTCGCTGTCCCTCTCGCAGTCTCTCTCGCAGTCTCTCTCGCAGTCTCTCTCGCTGTCTCCCTCGCTGTCTCTCTCGCTGTCTCTCTCGCTGTCTCTCTCGCTGTCTCTCTCGCTGTCTCTCTCGCTGTCTCCCTCGCAGTCTCTCTCGCTGTCTCTCTCGCTGTCTCCCTCGCTGTCTCCCTCGCTGTCTCCCTCGCTGTCTCCCTCGCTGTCTCCCTCGCTGTGTCCCTCGCTCTCTCCCTCACTGTCTCCCTCGCTGTCATCCTCGCAGTTTCTCTCGCTGTCTCCCTCGCTGTCACCCTCGCTGTCTCCCTCGCTGTCTCCCTAGCAGTCGCTCTTGCAGTCTCCCTCGCTGTCTCCCTCGCTGTCTCCCTCGCTGTCTCCCTCGCTGCCTCACTCGCAGTCTCTCTCGAAGTCTCTCTCGCTGTCTCCCTCGCTCTCTCCCTCGCTCTCTCTCTCGCCGTCTCCCTCGCAGTCTCTCTCGCAGTTTCTCTCGCTTTCTCCCTCACAGTCTCTCTCGCTGTCTCTCTCGCAGTCTCTCTCGCAGTCTCTCTCGCAGTCTCTCTCGCAGTCTCTCTCGCTGTCTCCCTCACAGTCTCTCTCGCCGTCTCCCTCACAGTCTCTCTCGCAGTCTCTCTCGCTGTCTCCCTCGCAGTCTCTATCGCTGTCTCCCTCGCAGTCTCTATCGCTGTCTCCCTCGCAGTCTCCCTCGCAGTCTCCCTCGCAGTGTCCCTCGCAGTCTCTCTCGCAGTCTCTCTCGCTTTCTCCCTCGCTTTCTCCCTCGCTCTCTCCCTCGCAGACTCTCTCGCTGTCTCCCTCGCTGTCTCCCTCGCTGTCTCCCTCGCTGTCTCCCTCGCTGTCTCTCTCAGTCTCTCTCTCAGTCTCTCTCGCTGTCTCCCTCGCAGTCTCCCTCGAAGTCTCCCTCGAAGTCACCCTGGATGTCTCTCTCGCAGTCTCTCTCGCAGTCTCTCTCGCAGTCTCTCTCGCAGTCTCTCTTGCATTCTCTTTCGCTGTCTCTCTCGATGTCTCCCTCGCAGTCTCCCTCGCCGTCTCCCTCGCTGTCTCCCTCGCTGTCTCCCTCGCTGTCTCTCTCGCTGTCTCCCTCGAAGTCACCCTGGATGTCTCTCTCGCATTCTCTCTCGATGTCTCTCTCGATGTCTCTCTCGATGTAACCCTCACAGTCTCTCTCGCTGCCTCTCTCGCTGTCTCTCTCGCCGTCTCTCTCGCTGTCTCTCTCGCCGTCTCCCTCGCAGTCTCTCTCGAAGTCTCTCTCGCTCTCTCCCTCGCCGTCGCCCTCGCCGTCTCCCTCGCCGTCTCCCTCGCCGTCTCCCTCGCAGTCTCTCTCGCTGTATCCCTCGCTGTCTCTCTCGCTATCTCCATAGCAGTCTCTCTCGCAGTCTCCCTCACAGTCTCCCTCGCTGTCTCCCTCGCAGTCTCTCTCGCAGTCTCTCTCGCAGTCTCTCTCGCAGTCTCTCTCGCAGTCTCTCTCGCAGTCTCCCTCGCAGTCTCCCTCGCTATCTCCCTCGCTGTCTCTCTCGTTGTCTCCCTCGCAGTCTCTCTCGCTTTCTCCCTCGCAGTCTCTCTCGCAGTTTCTCTCGCAGTCTCTCTCGCTTTCTCCCTCGCAGTCTCTCTCGCAGTCTCTCTCGCAGTCTTCCTCGCAGTTTCTCTCGCTGTCTCCCTCGCTGTCTCCCTCGCTGTCTCCCTAGCTGTCTCCCTCGCAGTCTCCCTCGCAGTCTCCCTCGCTGTCTCCCTCGCTGTCTCCCTCGCTGTCTCCCTCGCTGTCTCACGCGATCTCTCTCGCATTCTCTCTCGTTGTCTACCTCGCAGTCTCTCTCGCTGTGTCCCTCGCAGTCTCTCTCACAGTCTCTGTCGCTGTCTCTGTCGCTGTCTCTGTCGCTGTCTCCCTCGCTGTCTCCCTCGCTGTCTCCCTCGCTGTCTCCCTCGCAGTCTCTCTCGCAGTCTCTCTCGAAGTCTCTCTCGAAGTCTCTCTCGCTGTCTCTCTCGCTGTCTCTCTCGCTGTCTCTCTCGCTGTCTCTCTCGCTGTCTCTCTCGCTGTCTCCCTCGCTGACTCCCTCGCTCTCTCTCTCGCCGTCTCCCTCGCTGTCTCCCTCGCATTCTCTCTCGCAGTGTCTCTCGCTGTATCCCTCGCTGTCTCTCTCGCTATCTCCATAGCATTCTCTCTCGCTGTTTCTCTCGCTTTCTCCCTCGCAGTCTGTCTCGCTGTCTCCCTCGCAGTCTCTCTCGCTGTCTCCCTCGCAGTCTCTATCGCTGTCTCCCTCGCAGTCTCCCTCGCTTTCTCCCTCGCAGACTCCCTCGCAGACTCTCTCGCAGACTCTCTCGCTGTCTCCCTCGCAGTCTCCCTCGCAGTCTCCCTCGCAGTCTCCCTCGCTGTCTCCCTCGCTGTCTCCCTCGCAGTCTCCCTCGCAGTCTCCCTCGCTGTCTCCCTCGCTGTCTCCCTCGCTGTCTCCCTCGCAGTCTCTCTCGCAGTCTCTCTCGCAGTCTCTCTCGCTTTCTCCCTCGCTCTCTCCCTCGCAGACTCTCTCGCTGTCTCCCTCGCAGTCTCCCGCGCAGTCTCCCGCGCAGTCTCCCGCGCAGTCTCCCGCGCAGTCTCCCGCGCAGTCTCCCGCGCAGTCTCCCTCGCTGTCTCCCTCGCTGTCTCCCTCGCTGTCTCCCTCGCTGTCTCCCTCGCTGTCTCTCTCGCTGTCTCCCTCGAAGTCACCCTGGATGTCTCTCTCGCATTCTCTCTCGATGTCTCTCTCGATGTCTCTCTCGTTGTCTCCCTCGCTGTCTCCCTCACAGTCTCTCTCGCTGCCTCTCTCGCTGTCTCTCTCGCCATCTCTCTCGCCGTCTCCCTCGCAGTCTCTCTCGAAGTCTCTCTCGCTCTCTCTCTCGCCGTCGCCCTCGCCGTCTCCCTCGCCGTCTCCCTCGCAGTCACTCTCGCAGTCTCTCTCGCTGTATCCCTCGCTGTCTCTCTCGCTATCTCCATAGCAGTCTCTCTCGCAGTCTCCCTCACAGTCTCCCTCACAGTCTCCCTCGCTGTCTCCCTCGCAGTCTCTCTCGCAGTCTCTCTCGCAGTCTCTCTCGCAGTCTCTCTCGCATTCTCTTTCGCTGTCTCTCTCGATGTCTCCCTCGCAGTCTCCCTCGCAGTCTCCCTCGCTGTCTCCCTCGCTGTCTCCCTCGCTGTCTCTCTCGCTGTCTCCCTCGAAGTCACCCTGGATGTCTCTCTCGCATTCTCTCTCGATGTCTCTCTCGATGTCTCTCTCGATGTAACCCTCACAGTCTCTCTCGCTGCCTCTCTCGCTGTCTCTCTCGCCGTCTCTCTCGCCGTCTCTCTCGCCGTCTCCCTCGCAGTCTCTCTCGAAGTCTCTCTCGCTCTCTCCCTCGCCGTCGCCCTCGCCGTCTCCCTCGCCGTCTCCATCGCCGTCTCCCTCGCAGTCTCTCTCGCTGTATCCCTCGCTGTCTCTCTCGCTATCTCCATAGCAGTCTCTCTCGCAGTCTCCCTCACAGTCTCCCTCGCAGTCTCTCTCGCAGTCTCTCTCGCAGTCTCTCTCGCAGTCTCTCTCGCAGTCTCTCTCGCAGTCTCCCTCGCAGTCTCCCTCGCTATCTCCCTCGCTGTCTCTCTCGTTGTCTCCCTCGCAGTCTCTCTCGCTTTCTCCCTCGCAGTCTCTCTCGCAGTCTCTCTCGCAGTCTCTCTCGCTTTCTCCCTCGCAGTCTCTCTCGCAGTCTCTCTCGCAGTCTTCCTCGCAGTTTCTCTCGCTGTCTCCCTCGCTGTCTCCCTCGCTGTCTCCCTAGCTGTCTCCCTCGCAGTCTCCCTCGCAGTCTCCCTCGCTGTCTCCCTCGCTGTCTCCCTCGCTGTCTCCCTCGCTGTCTCACGCGATCTCTCTCGCATTCTCTCTCGTTGTCTACCTCGCAGTCTCTCTCGCTGTGTCCCTCGCAGTCTCTCTCACAGTCTCTGTCGCTGTCTCTGTCGCTGTCTCTGTCGCTGTCTCCCTCGCTGTCTCCCTCGCTGTCTCCCTCGCTGTCTCCCTCGCAGTCTCTCTCGCAGTCTCTCTCGAAGTCTCTCTCGAAGTCTCTCTCGCTGTCTCTCTCGCTGTCTCTCTCGCTGTCTCTCTCGCTGTCTCTCTCGCTGTCTCCCTCGCTGTCTCCCTCGCTGACTCCCTCGCTCTCTCTCTCGCCGTCTCCCTCGCTGTCTCCCTCGCATTCTCTCTCGCAGTGTCTCTCGCTGTATCCCTCGCTGTCTCTCTCGCTATCTCCATAGCATTCTCTCTCGCTGTTTCTCTCGCTTTCTCCCTCGCAGTCTCTCTCGCTGTCTCCCTCGCAGTCTCTCTCGCTGTCTCCCTCGCAGTCTCTATCGCTGTCTCCCTCGCAGTCTCCCTCGCTTTCTCCCTCGCAGTCTCCCTCGCAGTCTCCCTCGCAGTCTCCCTCGCTGTCTCCCTCGCTGTCACCCTCGCTGTCTCCCTCGCAGTCACCCTCGCAGTCTCCCTCGCTGTCTCCCTCGCTGTCTCCCTCGCTGTCTCCCTCGCAGTCTCTCTCGCAGTCTCTCTCGCAGTCTCTCTCGCTTTCTCCCTCGCTCTCTCCCTCGCAGACTCTCTCGCTGTCTCCCTCGCAGTCTCCCGCGCAGTCTCCCGCGCAGTCTCCCGCGCAGTCTCCCGCGCAGTCTCCCGCGCAGTCTCCCTCGCTGTCTCCCTCGCTGTCTCCCTCGCTGTCTCCCTCGCTGTCTCCCTCGCTGTCTCTCTCGCTGTCTCCCTCGAAGTCACCCTGGATGTCTCTCTCGCATTCTCTCTCGATGTCTCTCTCGATGTCTCTCTCGTTGTCTCCCTCGCTGTCTCCCTCACAGTCTCTCTCGCTGCCTCTCTCGCTGTCTCTCTCGCCATCTCTCTCGCCGTCTCCCTCGCAGTCTCTCTCGAAGTCTCTCTCGCTCTCTCTCTCGCCGTCGCCCTCGCCGTCTCCCTCGCCGTCTCCCTCGCAGTCACTCTCGCAGACTCTCTCGCTGTATCCCTCGCTGTCTCTCTCGCTATCTCCATAGCAGTCTCTCTCGCAGTCTCCCTCACAGTCTCCCTCACAGTCTCCCTCGCTGTCTCCCTCGCAGTCTCTCTCGCAGTCTCTCTCGCAGTCTCTCTCGCAGTCTCTCTCGCAGTCTCCCTCGCAGTCTCCCTCGCTGTCTCCCTCACAGTCTCTCTCGCTGTCTCCCTCGCAGTCTCTCTCACAGTCTCTCTCACAGTCTCTCTCGCAGTCTCTCTCGCTGTCTTCCTCGCAGTCTCTATCGCAGTCTCCCTCGCAGTGTCCCTCGCAGTCTCCCTCGCAGTCTCCCTCGCAGTCTCTCTCGCAGTCTCTCTCGCTTTCTCCCTCGCTCTCTCCCTCGCAGACTCTCTCACTGTCTCCCTCGCTGTCTCCCTCGTTGTCTCCCTCGCTGTCTCTCTCAGTCTCTCTCTCAGTCTCTCTCGCTGTCTCCCTCGCAGTCTCCCTCGCAGTCTCCCTCGCAGTCTCCCTCGCAGTCTCCCTCGCAGTCTCCCTCGATGTCTCCCTCGCTGTCTCCCTCGCTGTCTCCCTCGCTGTCTCTCTCTCAGTCTCTCTCTCAGTCTCTCTCTCAGTCTCTATCGCATTCTCTCTCGCTGTCTCCCTCGCTGTCTCCCTCGCACTCTCTGGCTTTCTCTCTGGCTTTCTCTCTCGCAGTCCCTCTCACTGTCTCTCTCGCAGTCTCTCTCGCTGTCTCCCTCACAGTCTCCCTCACAGTCTCTCTCGCTGTCTCTCTCGCCGTCTCCCTCGCAGTCTCTCTCGAAGTCTCTCTCGCTGTCTCCCTCGCTGTCTCTCTCGCTCTCTCTCTCGCCGTCGCCCTCGCCGTCTCCCTCTCCTTCTCCCTCGCCGTCTCCCTCGCAGTCACTCTCGCAGTCTCTCTCGCTGTATCCCTCGCTGTCTCTCTCGCTATCTCCATAGCAGTCTCTCTCGCAGTCTCCCTCACAGTCTCTCTCGCAGTCTCTCTCGCTATCTCCCTCGCTGTCTCTCTCGCTGTCTCCCTTGCAGTCTCCCTTGCAGTCTCCCTCGCAGTCTCTCTCGCAGTCTCTCTCGCAGTCTCTCTCGCTTTCTCCCACGCAGTCTCTCTCGCAGTCTCTCTCGCAGTCTCTCTCGCAGTCTCTCTCGCAGTCTCTCTCGCTGTCTCCCTCACAGTCTCTCTCGCTGCCTCTCTCGCTGTCTCTCTCGCCATCTCTCTCGCCGTCTCCCTCGCAGTCTCTCTCGAAGTCTCTCTCGCTCTCTCTCTCGCCGTCGCCCTCGCCGTCTCCCTCGCCGTCTCCCTCGCAGTCACTCTCGCAGTCTCTCTCGCTGTATCCCTCGCTGTCTCTCTCGCTATCTCCATAGCAGTCTCTCTCGCAGTCTCCCTCACAGTCTCCCTCACAGTCTCCCTCGCTGTCTCCCTCGCAGTCTCTCTCGCAGTCTCTCTCGCAGTCTCTCTCGCAGTCTCTCTCGCATTCTCTTTCGCTGTCTCTCTCGATGTCTCCCTCGCAGTCTCCCTCGCAGTCTCCCTCGCTGTCTCCCTCGCTGTCTCCCTCGCTGTCTCTCTCGCTGTCTCCCTCGAAGTCACCCTGGATGTCTCTCTCGCATTCTCTCTCGATGTCTCTCTCGATGTCTCTCTCGATGTAACCCTCACAGTCTCCCTCGCTGCCTCTCTCGCTGTCTCTCTCGCCGTCTCTCTCGCCGTCTCTCTCGCCGTCTCCCTCGCAGTCTCTCTCGAAGTCTGTCTCGCTCTCTCCCTCGCCGTCGCCCTCGCCGTCTCCCTCGCCGTCTCCATCGCCGTCTCCCTCGCAGTCTCTCTCGCTGTATCCCTCGCTGTCTCTCTCGCTATCTCCATAGCAGTCTCTCTCGCAGTCTCCCTCACAGTCTCCCTCGCAGTCTCTCTCGCAGTCTCTCTCGCAGTCTCTCTCGCAGTCTCTCTCGCAGTCTCTCTCGCAGTCTCCCTCGCAGTCTCCCTCGCTATCTCCCTCGCTGTCTCTCTCGTTGTCTCCCTCGCAGTCTCTCTCGCTTTCTCCCTCGCAGTCTCTCTCGCAGTCTCTCTCGCAGTCTCTCTCGCTTTCTCCCTCGCAGTCTCTCTCGCAGTCTCTCTCGCAGTCTTCCTCGCAGTTTCTCTCGCTGTCTCCCTCGCTGTCTCCCTCGCTGTCTCCCTAGCTGTCTCCCTCGCAGTCTCCCTCGCTGTCTCCCTCGCTGTCTCCCTCGCTGTCTCCCTCGCTGTCTCACGCGATCTCTCTCGCATTCTCTCTCGTTGTCTACCTCGCAGTCTCTCTCGCTGTGTCCCTCGCAGTCTCTCTCACAGTCTCTGTCGCTGTCTCTGTCGCTGTCTCTGTCGCTGTCTCCCTCGCTGTCTCCCTCGCTGTCTCCCTCGCTGTCTCCCTCGCAGTCTCTCTCGCAGTCTCTCTCGAAGTCTCTCTCGAAGTCTCTCTCGCTGTCTCTCTCGCTGTCTCTCTCGCTGTCTCTCTCGCTGTCTCTCTCGCTGTCTCCCTCGCTGTCTCCCTCGCTGACTCCCTCGCTCTCTCTCTCGCCGTCTCCCTCGCTGTCTCCCTCGCATTCTCTCTCGCAGTGTCTCTCGCTGTATCCCTCGCTGTCTCTCTCGCTATCTCCATAGCATTCTCTCTCGCTGTTTCTCTCGCTTTCTCCCTCGCAGTCTCTCTCGCTGTCTCCCTCGCAGTCTCTCTCGCTGTCTCCCTCGCAGTCTCTATCGCTGTCTCCCTCGCAGTCTCCCTCGCTTTCTCCCTCGCAGTCTCCCTCGCAGTCTCCCTCGCAGTCTCCCTCGCTGTCTCCCTCGCTGTCACCCTCGCTGTCTCCCTCGCAGTCACCCTCGCAGTCTCCCTCGCTGTCTCCCTCGCTGTCTCCCTCGCTGTCTCCCTCGCAGTCTCTCTCGCAGTCTCTCTCGCAGTCTCTCTCGCTTTCTCCCTCGCTCTCTCCCTCGCAGACTCTCTCGCTGTCTCCCTCGCAGTCTCCCGCGCAGTCTCCCGCGCAGTCTCCCGCGCAGTCTCCCGCGCAGTCTCCCGCGCAGTCTCCCTCGCTGTCTCCCTCGCTGTCTCCCTCGCTGTCTCCCTCGCTGTCTCCCTCGCTGTCTCTCTCGCTGTCTCCCTCGAAGTCACCCTGGATGTCTCTCTCGCATTCTCTCTCGATGTCTCTCTCGATGTCTCTCTCGTTGTCTCCCTCGCTGTCTCCCTCACAGTCTCTCTCGCTGCCTCTCTCGCTGTCTCTCTCGCCATCTCTCTCGCCGTCTCCCTCGCAGTCTCTCTCGAAGTCTCTCTCGCTCTCTCTCTCGCCGTCGCCCTCGCCGTCTCCCTCGCCGTCTCCCTCGCAGTCACTCTCGCAGACTCTCTCGCTGTATCCCTCGCTGTCTCTCTCGCTATCTCCATAGCAGTCTCTCTCGCAGTCTCCCTCACAGTCTCCCTCACAGTCTCCCTCGCTGTCTCCCTCGCAGTCTCTCTCGCAGTCTCTCTCGCAGTTTCTCTCGCAGTCTCTCTCGCAGTCTCCCTCGCAGTCTCCCTCGCTGTCTCCCTCACAGTCTCTCTCGCTGTCTCCCTCGCAGTCTCTCTCACAGTCTCTCTCACAGTCTCTCTCGCAGTCTCTCTCGCTGTCTTCCTCGCAGTCTCTATCGCAGTCTCCCTCGCAGTGTCCCTCGCAGTCTCCCTCGCAGTCTCCCTCGCAGTCTCTCTCGCAGTCTCTCTCGCTTTCTCCCTCGCTCTCTCCCTCGCAGACTCTCTCACTGTCTCCCTCGCTGTCTCCCTCGTTGTCTCCCTCGCTGTCTCTCTCAGTCTCTCTCTCAGTCTCTCTCGCTGTCTCCCTCGCAGTCTCCCTCGCAGTCTCCCTCGCAGTCTCCCTCGCAGTCTCCCTCGCAGTCTCCCTCGATGTCTCCCTCGCTGTCTCCCTCGCTGTCTCCCTCGCTGTCTCCCTCGCTGTCTCTCTCTCAGTCTCTCTCTCAGTCTCTCTCTCAGTCTCTATCGCATTCTCTCTCGCTGTCTCCCTCGCTGTCTCCCTCGCACTCTCTGGCTTTCTCTCTGGCTTTCTCTCTCGCAGTCCCTCTCACTGTCTCTCTCGCAGTCTCTCTCGCTGTCTCCCTCACAGTCTCCCTCACAGTCTCTCTCGCTGTCTCTCTCGCCGTCTCCCTCGCAGTCTCTCTCGAAGTCTCTCTCGCTGTCTCCCTCGCTGTCTCTCTCGCTCTCTCTCTCGCCGTCGCCCTCGCCGTCTCCCTCTCCTTCTCCCTCGCCGTCTCCCTCGCAGTCACTCTCGCAGTCTCTCTCGCTGTATCCCTCGCTGTCTCTCTCGCTATCTCCATAGCAGTCTCTCTCGCAGTCTCCCTCACAGTCTCTCTCGCAGTCTCTCTCGCTATCTCCCTCGCTGTCTCTCTCGCTGTCTCCCTTGCAGTCTCCCTTGCAGTCTCCCTCGCAGTCTCTCTCGCAGTCTCTCTCGCAGTCTCTCTCGCTTTCTCCCACGCAGTCTCTCTCGCAGTCTCTCTCGCAGTCTCTCTCGCAGTCTCTCTCGCAGTCTCTCTCGCTGTCTCCCTCGCTGTCTCCCTCGCTGTCTCCCTCGCTGTCTCCCTCGCTGTCTCCCTCGCTATCTCCCTCGCTGTCTCCCTCGCTGTCTCACGCGATCTCTCTCGCATTCTCTCTCGTTGTCTCCCTCGCAGTCTCTCTCGCTGTGTCCCTCGCAGTCTCTCTCACAGTCTCTGTCGCTGTCTCTGTCGCTGTCTCTGTCGCTGTCTCTGTCGCTGTCTCCCTCGCTGTCTCCCTCGCAGTCTCTCTCGCAGTCTCTCTCGCAGTCTCTCTCGCAGTCTCTCTCGCTGTCTCTCTCGCAGTCTCTCTCGCAGTCTCTCTCGCTGTCCCTCTCGCAGTCTCTCTCGCTGTCTCTCTCGCAGTCTCTCTCGCTGTCTCCCTCGCTTTCTCCCTCGCTGTCTCTCTCGCTGTCTCTCTCGCTGTCTCTCTCGCTGTCTCTCTCGCTGTCTCTCTCGCTGTCTCCCTCGCAGTCTCCCTCGCAGTCTCCCTCGCAGTCTCTCTCGCTGTCTCTCTCGCAGTCGCTCTCGCAGTCTCTCTCGCAGTTTCTCTCGCAGTCTCTCTCGCAGTCTCTCTCGCTGTCCCTCTCGCAGTCTCTCTCGCTGTCTCTCTCGCAGTCTCTCTCGCTGTCTCCCTCGCTGTCTCCCTCGCTGTCTCTCTCGCTGTCTCTCTCGCTGTCTCTCACGCTGTCTCCCTCGCAGTCTCTCTCGCTGTCTCCCTCGCTGTCTCCCTCGCTGTCTCCCTCGCTTTCTCCCTCGCTGTCTCCCTCGCTGTCTCCCTCGCTGTCTCCCTCGCTGTCTCCCTCGCTGTCTCCCTCGCTGTGTCCCTCGCTCTCTCCCTCGCTGTCTTCCTCGCAGTTTCTCTCGCTGTCTCCCTCGCTGTCACCCTCGCTGTCTCCCTCGCTGTCTCCCTAGCAGTCGCTCTCGCAGTCTCCCTCGCTGTCTCCCTCGCTGTCTCCCTCGCTGTCTCCCTCGCTGCCTCCCTCGCAGTCTCTCTCGCAGTCTCTCTCGAAGTCTCTCTCGCTGTCTCCCTCGCTCTCTCCCTCGCTCTCTCTCTCGCCGTCTCCATCGCAGTCTCTCTCGCAGTTTCTCTCGCTTTCTCCCTCACAGTCTCTCTCGCTGTCTCTCTCGCTGTCTCTCTCGCATTCTCTCTCGCAGTCTCTCTCGCAGTCTCTCTCGCAGTCTCTCTCGCAGTCTCTCTCGCTGTCTCCCTCACAGTCTCTCTCGCTGTCTCCCTCGCAGTCTCTCTCACAGTCTCTCTCGCAGTCTCTCTCGCTGTCTCCCTCGCAGTCTCTATCGCTGTCTCCCTCGCAGTCTCTATCGCTGTCTCCCTCGCAGTCTCCCTCGCAGTCTCTCTCGCAGTCTCTCTCGCTTTCTCCCTCGCTCTCTCCCTCGCAGACTCTCTCGCTGTCTCCCTCGCTGTCTCCCTCGCTGTCTCTCTCAGTCTCTCTCTCAGTCTCTCTCTCAGTCTCTCTCTCAGTCTCTCTCGCTGTCTCTCTCGCTGTCTCCCTCGCAGTCTCCCTCGAAGTCACCCTGGATGTCTCTCTCGCAGTCTCTCTCGCAGTCTCTCTCGCAGTCTCTCTCGCAATCTCTCTCGCAGTCTCTCTCGCAGTCTCTCTCGCATTCTCTTTCGCTGTCTCTCTCGATGTCTCCCTCGCAGTCTCCCTCGCAGTCTCCCTCGCAGTCTCCCTCGCAGTCTCCCTCGCTGTCTCTCTCGCTGTCTCCCTCGAAGTCACCCTGGATGTCTCTCTCGCATTCTCTCTCGATGTCTCTCTCGATGTCTCTCTCGTTGTCTCCCTCGCTGTAACCCTCACAGTCTCTCTCGCTGCCTCTCTCGCTGTCTCTCTCGCCGTCTCTCTCGCCGTCTCCCTCGCAGTCTCTCTCGAAGTCTCTCTCGCACTCTCTCTCGCCGTCGCCCTCGCCGTCTCCCTCGCCGTCTCCCTCGCAGTCACTCTCGCAGTCTCTCTCGCTGTATCCCTCGCAGTCTCTCTTGCAGTCTCTCTCGCCATCTCTCTCGCCGTCTCCCTCGCAGTCTCTCTCGAAGTCTCTCTCGCTCTCTCTCTCGCCGTCGCCCTCGCCGTCTCCCTCGCAGTCTCCCTCGCAGTCACTCTCGCAGTCTCTCTCGCTGTATCCCTCGCTGTCTCTCTCGCTATCTCCATAGCAGTCTCTCTCGCAGTCTCCCTCACAGTCTCCCTCACAGTCTCCCTCGCTGTCTCCCTCGCAGTCTCTCTCGCACTCTCTCTCGCAGTCTCTCTCGCAGTCTCTCTCGCAGTCTCTCTCGCAGTCTCCCTCGCAGTCTCCCTCGCTATCTCCCTCGCTGTCTCCCTCGCTGTCTCTCTCGTTGTCTCCCTCGCAGTCTCTCTCGCTTTCTCCCTCGCAGTCTCTCTCGCAGTCTCTCTCGCAGTCTCTCTCGCAGTCTCTCTCGCAGTCTCTCTCGCAGTCTCTCTCGCAGTCTCTCTCGCTTTCTCCCTCGCAGTCTCTCTCGCAGTCTCTCTCGTAGTCTTCCTCGCAGTTTCTCTCGCTGTCTCCCTCGCTGTCTCCCTCGCTGTCTCCCTCGCTGTCTCCCTCGCAGTCTCCCTCGCAGTCTCCCTCGCTGTCTCCCTCGCTGTCTCCCTCGCAGTCTCCCTCGCTGTCTCCCTCGCTGTCTCCCTCGCTGTCTCCCTCGCTGTCTCCCTCGCTGTCTCACGCGATCTCTCTCGCATTCTCTCTCGTTGTCTACCTCGCAGTCTCTATCGCTGTGTCCCTCGCAGTCTCTCTCACAGTCTCTCTCACAGTCTCTGTCGCTGTCTCTGTCGCTGTCTCCGTCGCTGTCTCCCTCGCTGTCTCCCTCGCTGTCTCCCTCGCAGTCTCTCTCGCAGTCTCTCTCGAAGTCTCTCTCGCAGACTCTCTCGCTGTCTCCCTCGCAGTCTCCCTCGCAGTCTCCCGCGCAGTCTCCCGCGCAGTCTCCCGCGCAGTCTCCCGCGCAGTCTCCAGCGCAGTCTCCCGCGCAGTCTCCCGCGCAGTCTCCCGCGCAGTCTCCCGTGCAGTCTCCCTCGCAGTCTCTCTCGCAGTCTCTCTCGCAGTCTCTCTCGCAGTCTTCCTCGCAGTTTCTCTCTCTGTCTCCCTCGCTGTCTCCCTCGCTGTCTCCCTCGCTGTCTCCCTCGCTGTCTCTCTCGCAGTCTCCCTCGCTGTCTCCCTCGCTGTCTCACGCGATCTCTCTCGCATTCTCTCTCGTTGTCTACCTCGCAGTCTCTCTCGCTGTGTCCCTCGCAGTCTCTCTCACAGTCTCTGTCGCTGTCTCTGTCGCTGTCTCTGTCGCTGTCTCCCTCGCTGTCTCCCTCGCTGTCTCCCTCGCTGTCTCCCTCGCAGTCTCTCTCGCAGTCTCTCTCGAAGTCTCTCTCGAAGTCTCTCTCGAAGTCTCTCTCGCTGTCTCTCTCGCTGTCTCCCTCGCTGTCTCCCTCGCTGTCTCCCTCGCTGTCTCCCTCGCTGTCTCCCTCGCTGTCTCTCTCGCTGTCTCTCTCGCCTTCTCTCTCGCCGTCTCCCTCGCAGTCTCCCTCGCCGTCTCCCTCGCCGTCTCAATCGCTGTCTCCCTCGCATTCTCTCTCGCAGTGTCTCTCGCTGTATCCCTCGCTGTCTCTCTCGCGATCTCCATAGCATTCTCTCTCGCTGTTTCTCTCGCTTTCTCCCTCGCAGTCTCTCTCGCTGTCTCCCTCGCAGTCTCTCTCGCTGTCTCCCTCGCAGTCTCTCTCGCTGTCTCCCTCGCAGTCTCTATCGCTGTCTCCCTCGCAGTCTCTCTCGCTTTCTCCCTCGCTTTCTCCCTCGCTCTCTCCCTCGCAGACTCTCTCGCAGTCTCCCTCGCAGTCTCCCTCGCAGTCTCCCTCGCAGTCTCCCTCGCTGTCTCCCTCGCTGTCTCCCTCGCAGTCTCCCTCGCTGTCTCCCTCGCTGTCTCCCTCGCAGTCTCCCTCGCAGTCTCCCTCGCAGTCTCCCTCGCAGTCTCCCTCGCTGTCTCCCTCGCTGTCTCCCTCGCTGTCTCTCTCGCTGTCTCTCTCGCTGTCTCCCTCGAAGTCACCCTGGATGTCTCTCTCGCAGTCTCTCTCGCATTCTCTCTCGATGTCTCTCTCGATGTCTCTCTCGTTGTCTCCCTCGCTGTCTCCCTCTCAGTCTCCCTCTCAGTCTCCCTCTCAGTCTCCCTCTCAGTCTCTCTCGCATTCTCTCTCGCTGTCTCCCTCGCTGTCTCCCTCGCACTCTTTGGCTTTCTCTCTCGCAGTCCCTCTCGCAGTCCCTCTCGCAGTCCCTCTCGCAGTCCCTCTCGCAGTCCCTCTCGCAGTCTCTCTCGCAGTCTCTCTCGCAGTCTCCCTCACAGTCTCTCTCGCAGTCTCTCTCGCTGTCTCCCTCACAGTCTCCCTCACAGTCTCTCTCGCTGTCTCCCTCGCAGTCTCTCTCGAAGTCTCTCTCGCCGTCTCCCTCGCCGTCTCCCTCGCAGTCACTCTCGCAGTCTCTCTCGCTGTATCCCTCGCTGTCTCTCTCGCTATCTCCATAGCAGTCTCTCTCGCAGTCTCCCTCACAGTCTCCCTCGCTGTCTCCCTCACAGTCTCTCTCGCAGTCTCTCTCGCAGTCTCTCTCGCTGTATCTCTCGCTGTCTCCCTTGCAGTCTCCCTCGCAGTCTCTCTCGCTTTCTCCCTCGCTTTCTCCCTCGCAGTCTCTCTCGCTTTCTCGCTCGCAGTCTCTCTCGCTGTCTCTCTCGCAGTCTCCCTCGCTGTCTCCCTCGCTGTCTCCCTCGCTGTCTCCCTCGCTGTCTCACACGATCTCTCTCGCATTCTCTCTCGTTGTCTCCCTCGCAGTCTCTCTCGCTGTGTCCCTCGCAGTCTCTCTCACAGTCTCTGTCGCTGTCTCCCTCGCTGTCTCCCTCGCTGTCTCCCTCGCTGTCTCCCTCGCTGTCTACCTCGCTGTCTCCCTCGCTGTCTACCTCGCTGTCTCCCTCGCTGTCTCCCTCGCTGTCTCCCTCGCTGTCTCTCTCGCTCTCTCTCTCGCCGTCTCCCTCGCCGTCTCAATCGCTGTCTCCCTCGCATTCTCTCTCGCAGTGTCTCTCGCTGTATCCCTCGCTGTCTCTCTCGCTATCTCCATAGCAGTCTCTCTCGCAGTTTCTCTCGCTTTCTCCCTCGCAGTCTCTCTCGCTGTCTCCCTCACAGTCTCACTCGCAGTCTCACTCGCAGTCTCTCTTGCTGTCTCTCTCGCTGTCTCCCTCGCATTCTCTCTCGCAGTGTCTCTCGCTGTATCCCTCGCTGTCTCTCTCGCTATCTCCATAGCAGTCTCTCTCGCAGTTTCTCTCGCTGTCTCCCTCACAGTCTCACTCGCAGACTCTCTTGCTGTCTCTCTCGCTGTCTCCCTCGCTGTCTCCCTCACAGTCTCTCTCGCTGTCTCTCTCGCTGTCTCCCTCGCTCTCTCCCTCGAGGTCTCTCTCACAGTCTCTCTCGCTGACTCCCTCGCAGTTTCTATCGCTGTCTCCCTCGCCGTCTCCCTCGCAGTCACTCTCGCTGTCTCTCTCGCTGTATCCCTCGCTGTCTCTCTCGCTATCTCCATAGCAGTCTCTCTCGCAGTCTCCCTCACAGTCTCCCTCGCTGTCTCCCTCACAGTCTGTATCGCAGTCTCTCTCGCAGTCTCTCTCGCAGTCTCTCTCGCTATCTCCCTCGCTATCTCCCTCGCTGTCTCTCTCGCTGTATCTCTCGCTGTCTCCCTTGCAGTCTCCCTCGCAGTCTCTCTCGCTTTCTCCCTCGCTTTCTCCCTCGCAGTCTCTCTCGCTTTCTCCCTCGCAGTCTCTCTCGCTGTCTCTCTCGCAGGCTCCCTCACTGTCTCCCTCGCTGTCTCCCTCGCTGTCTCACACGATCTCTCTCGCATTCTCTCTCGTTGTCTCCCTCGCAGTCTCTCTCGCTGTGTCCCTCGCAGTCTCTCTCACAGTCTCTGTCGCTGTCTCCCTCGCTGTCTCCCTCGCTGTCTCCCTCGCTGTCTCCCTCGCTGTCTCCCTCGCTGTCTACCTCGCTGTCTACCTCGCTGTCTCCCTCGCTGTCTACCTCGCTGTCTACCTCGCTGTCTCCCTCGCTCTCTCTCTCGCTCTCTCTCTCGCCGTCTCCCTCGCCGTCTCAATCGCTGTCTCACACGATCTCTCTCGCATTCTCTCTCGTTGTCTCCCTCGCAGTCTCTCTCGCTGTGTCCCTCGCAGTCTCTCTCACAGTCTCTGTCGCTGTCTCCCTCGCTGTCTCCCTCGCTGTCTCCCTCGCTGTCTCCCTCGCTGTCTCCCTCGCTGTCTACCTCGCTGTCTCCCTCGCTGTCTCCCTCGCTGTCTCCCTCGCTGTCTCTCTCGCCGTCTCCCTCGCCGTCTCCCTCGCAGTCTCTCTCGCTCTCTCTCTCGCCGTCGCCCTCGCCATCTCCCTCGCCGTCTCCCTCGCAGTCACTCTCGCAGTCTCTCTTGCTGTATCCCTCGCTGTCTCTCTCGCTGTCTCCATAGCAGTCTCCCTCACAGTCTCCCTCGCTGTCTCTCTCGCAGTCTCTCTCGCAGTCTCTCTCGCAGTCTCTCTCGCTATCTCCCTCGCTATCTCCCTCGCTGTCTCTCTTGCAGTCTCCCTTGCAGTCTCCCTCGCAGTCTCTCTCGCTTTCTCCCTCGCAGTCTCTCTCGCAGTCTCTCTCGCAGTCTCTCTCGCAGTCTGCCTCGCAGTTTCTCTCGCTGTCTCCCTCGCTGTCTCCCTCGCTGTCTCCCTCGCTGTCTCCCTCGCAGCCTCTCTCGCAGTCTCTCTCGCAGTCTCCCTCGCAGTCTCCCTCGCAGTCTCCCTCGCAGTCTCCCTCGCAGTCTCCCTCGCTGTCTTACGCGATCTCTCTCGCATTCTCTCTCGTTGTCTCCCTCGCAGTTTCTCTCGCTGTGTCCCTCGCAGTCTCTCTCACAGTCTCTGTCGCTGTCTCTGTCGCTGTCTCTGTCGCTGTCTCTGTCGCTGTCTCCCTCGCTGTCTCCCTCGCTGCCTCCCTCGCAGTCTCTCTCGAAGTCTCTCTCGCTGTCTACCTCGCTGTCTACCTCGCTGTCTCCCTCGCTTACTCCCTCGCTTTCTCCCTCGCTTTCTCCCTCGCTTTCTCCCTCGCTTTCTCCCTCGCTGTCTCCCTCGCTGTCTCCCTCGCTGTCTCCCTCGCTCTCTCCCTCGCTCTCTCCCTCGCTCTCTCTCTCGCTCTCTCTCTCGCCGTCTCCCTCGCCGTCTCAATCGCTGTCTCCCTCGCATTCTCTCTCGCAGTGTCTCTCGCTGTATCCCTCGCTTTCTCTCTCGCTATCTCCATAGCAGTCTATCTCGCAGTTTCTCTCGCTTTCTCCCTCGCAGTCTCTCTCGCTGTCTCCCTCACAGTCTCTCTCGCTGTCTCCCTCACTGTCTCCCTCACTGTCTCCCTCACAGTCTCTCTCGCTGTCTTCTTCGCTGTCTTCCTCGCTGTCTCCCTCGCTGTCTCCCTCGAGGTCTCTCTCACAGTCTCTCTCGCTGTCTCTCTCGCAGTTTCTATCGCTGTCTCCCTCGCAGTCTCTCTCGCTTTCTGCCTCGCAGTCTCCCTCGCAGTCTCCCTCGCAGTCTCTCTCGCAGTCTCTCTCGCTATCTCCCTTGCTATCTCCCTTGCTATCTCCCTCGCTGTCTCTCTCGCTGTCTCCCTTGCAGTCTCCCTCGCAGTCTCTCTCGCTTTCTCCCTCGCAGTCTCTCTCGCTTTCTCTCTCGCTTTCTCTCTCGCTTTCTCCCTCGCAGTCTCTCTCGCAGTCTCTCTCGCAGTCTCTCTCGCAGTCTCTCTCGCAGTCTCTCTCGCTGTCTCCCTCGCTGTCTCCCTCGCTGTCTCCCTCGCTGTCTCCCTCGCTGCCTCCCACGCTGTCTCCCACGCTGTCTCCCTCGCAGTCTCACTTGCAGTCTCTCTTGCTGTCTCTATTGCTGTCTCCCTCTCTGTGTCTCTCGCTCTCTCTCTCGCTCTCTCTCTCGCAGTCTCCCTCGCTGTCTCCCTCGCTGTCTCCCTCGCTGTCTCCCTCGCTATCTCCCTCGCTGTCTCCCTCGCTGTCTCACACGATCTCTCTCGCATTCTCTCTCGTTGTCTCCCTCGCAGTCTCTCTCGCAGTCTCTATTGCTGTCTCAGTCGCTGTCTCCCTCGCTGTCTCCCTCGCTGTCTCCCTCGCTGCCTCCCTCGCTGCCTCCCTCGCAGTCTCCCTCGCAGTCTCCCTCGCTGTCTACCTCGCTGTCTACCTCGCTGTCTACCTCGCTGTCTCCCTCGCTGTCTCCCTCGCTGTCTCCCTCGCTCTCTCTCTCGCCGTCTCAATCGCTGTCTCCCTCGCATTCTCTCTCGCAGTGTCTCTCGCTGTATCCCTCGCTGTCTCTCTCGCTATCTCCATAGCAGTCTCTCTCGCAGTTTCTCTCGTTTCCTCCCTCGCAGTCTCTCTCGCTGTCTCCCTCACAGTCTCTCTCGCTGTCTCTCTCACTGTCTCCCTCGCTGTCTCCCTCACAGTCTCCCTCGCTGTCTCCCTCGCTGTCTCCCTCGAGGTCTCTCTCGCAGTCTCTCTCGCTGTCTCTCTCGCTGTCTCTCTCGCTGTCTCTCTCACTTTCTCTCTCGCTCTCTCTCTCGCAGTCTCTCTCGCAGTCTCTCTCGCAGTCTCTCTCGCAGTCTCTCTCGCAGTCTCCCTCGCAGTCTCCCTCGCAGTCTCCCTCGCTGTCTCCCTCGCTGTCTCTCTCGCTGTCTCGCTCGCTGTCTCTCTCGCTGTCTCCCTCGCTGTCTCCCTCGCTGTCTCCCTCGCAGTCTCCCTCAATATCCCTCTCGCAGTCTCTCGCAGTCTCTCGCAGTCTCTCTCGCATTCTCTCTCGCAGTCTCCCTCGCAGTCTGTCTCGCAGTCTGTCTCGCAGTCTGTCTCGCAGTCTGTCTCGCAGTCTCTCTCGCAGTCTCTCTCGCAGTCTCTCTCGCAGTCTCTCTCGCAGTCTCTCTCGCAGTCTCCCTCGCAGTCTCACTCGCAGTCTCACTCGCAGTCTCTCTCGCTGTCTCCCTCGCTGTTTCCCTCACAGTCTCTCTCGCTGTCTCCCTCGCAGTCTCTCTCAAAGTCGCTCTCGCTTTCTCCCTCGCTGTCTCTCTCGCAGTCTCTCTCGCTGACTCCCTCGCAGTTTCTATCGCTGTCTCCCTCGCAGTCTCTCTCGCTTTCTCCCTCACTCTCTCCCTCGCTGTCTCCCTCGCTCTCTCTCTCGCTCTCTCTCTCGCTCTCTCTCTCGCTCTCTCACTCGCTCTCTCTCTCGCCGTCTCCCTCGACGTCTCCCTCGCCGTCTCAATCGCTGTCTCCCTCGCATTCTCTCTCGCAGTGTCTCTCGCTGTATCCCTCGCTGTCTCTCTCGCTATCTCCATAGCAGTCTCTCTCGCAGTTTCTCTCGCTTTCTCCCTCGCAGTCTCTCTCGCTTTCTCCCTCGCAGTCTCTCTCGCTGTCTCCCTCACAGTCTCACTCGCAGTCTCTCTCGCAGTCTCTCTCGCAGTCTCTCTCGCAGTCTCTCTCGCAGTCTCTCTCGCTGTCTCTCTCGCTGTCTCCCTCGCAGTCTCCATCGCTGTCTCCCTCGCAGTCTCTCTCTCAGTCTCCCTCGCAGACTCTCTCGCTCTCTCCCTCGCAGACTCTCTCGCTGTCTCCCTCGCTGTCTCCCTCGCAGTCTCCCTCGCAGTCTCCCTCGCAGTCTCCCTCGCAGTCTCCCTCGCAGGTCTCCCTCGCAGTCTCCCTCGCAGTCTCCCTCGCTGTCTCCCTCGCTGTCTCCCTCGCTGTCTCTCTCGCTGTCTCTCTCAGTCTCTCTCGCTGTCTCCCTCGCAGTCTCCCTCAAAGTCACCCTGGATGTCTCTCTCGCAGTCTCTCTCGCATTCTCTCTCAATGTCTCTCTCGATGTCTCTCTCGATGTCTCTCTCGATGTCTCTCTCGTTGTCTCCCTCGCTGTCTCCCTCTCAGTCTCCCTCTCAGTCTCCCTCTCAGTCTCCCTCTCATTCTCTCTCTCAGTCTCTCTCGCATTCTCTCTCGCTGTCTCCCTCGCTGTCTCCCTCGGACTCTCTTGCTTTCTCTCTGGCTTTCTCTCTCGCAGTCCCTCTCACTGTCTCTCTCACAGAGTCTCTCGCTGTCTCTCTCGCTGTCTCTCTCGCTGTCTCTCTCGCTGTCTCCCTCGCAGTCTCTCTCGCCGTCTCTCTCGCCGTCTCCCTCGCCGTCTCCGTCGCAGTCTCTCTCGCTCTCTCTCTCGCCGTCGCCCGCGCCATCTCCCTCGCCGTCTCCCTCGCAGTCACTCTCGCAGTCTCTCTAGCTGTATCCCTCGCTGTCTCTCTCGCTGTCTCCATAGCAGTCTCCCTCACAGTCTCCCTCACAGTCTCCCTCACAGTCTCCCTCGCTGTCTCCCTCGCTGTCTCCCTCGCTGTCTCCCTCACAGTCTCTCTCGCAGTCTCTCTCGCAGTCTCTCTCGCAGTCTCTCTCGCAGTCTCTCTCGCTATCTCCCTCGCTATCTCCCTCGCTGTCTCTCTGGCAGTCTCCCTTGCAGTCTCCCTCGCAGTCTCTCTCGCTTTCTCCCTCGCAGTCTCTCTCGCAGTCTCTCTCGCTTTCTCCCTCGCAGTCTCTCTCGCAGTCTCTCTCGCAGTCTCTCTCGCAGTCTTCCTCGCAGTTTCTCTCGCTGTCTCCCTCGCTGTCTCCCTCGCTGTCTCCCTCGCTGTCTCCCTCGCTGTCTCCCTCGCTGTCTCCCTCGCAGTCTCCCTCGCAGTCTTCCTCGCAGTCTCCCTCGCAGTCTCCCTCGCTGTCTCCCTCGCTGTCTCCCTCGCTGTCTCACGCGATCTCTCTCGCATTCTCTCTCGTTGTCTCCCTCGCAGTTTCTCTCGCTGTGTCCCTCGCAGTCTCTGTCGCGGTGTCTGTCGCTGTCTCTGTCGCTGTCTCTGTCGCTGTCTCTGTCGCTGTCTCTATCGCTGTCTCCCTCGCTGTCTCCCTCGCTGTCTCCCTTGCTGTCTCCCTCGCTGTCTCCCTCGCTTTCTCCCTCGCTGTCTCCCTCGCTGTCTCCCTCGCAGTCTCCCTCGCAGTCTCCCTCGCAGTCTCCCTCGCAGTCTCCCTCGCAGGTCTCCCTCGCAGTCTCCCTCGCAGTCTCCCTCGCTGTCTCCCTCGCTGTCTCCCTCGCTGTCTCTCTCGCTGTCTCTCTCAGTCTCTCTCGCTGTCTCCCTCGCAGTCTCCCTCAAAGTCACCCTGGATGTCTCTCTCGCAGTCTCTCTCGCATTCTCTCTCAATGTCTCTCTCGATGTCTCTCTCGATGTCTCTCTCGATGTCTCTCTCGTTGTCTCCCTCGCTGTCTCCCTCTCAGTCTCCCTCTCAGTCTCCCTCTCAGTCTCCCTCTCATTCTCTCTCTCAGTCTCTCTCGCATTCTCTCTCGCTGTCTCCCTCGCTGTCTCCCTCGGACTCTCTGGCTTTCTCTCTGGCTTTCTCTCTCGCAGTCCCTCTCACTGTCTCTCTCACAGAGTCTCTCGCTGTCTCTCTCGCTGTCTCTCTCGCTGTCTCTCTCGCTGTCTCCCTCGCAGTCTCTCTCGCCGTCTCTCTCGCCGTCTCCCTCGCCGTCTCCGTCGCAGTCTCTCTCGCTCTCTCTCTCGCCGTCGCCCGCGCCATCTCCCTCGCCGTCTCCCTCGCAGTCACTCTCGCAGTCTCTCTAGCTGTATCCCTCGCTGTCTCTCTCGCTGTCTCCATAGCAGTCTCCCTCACAGTCTCCCTCACAGTCTCCCTCACAGTCTCCCTCGCTGTCTCCCTCGCTGTCTCCCTCGCTGTCTCCCTCACAGTCTCTCTCGCAGTCTCTCTCGCAGTCTCTCTCGCAGTCTCTCTCGCAGTCTCTCTCGCTATCTCCCTCGCTATCTCCCTCGCTGTCTCTCTGGCAGTCTCCCTTGCAGTCTCCCTCGCAGTCTCTCTCGCTTTCTCCCTCGCAGTCTCTCTCGCAGTCTCTCTCGCTTTCTCCCTCGCAGTCTCTCTCGCAGTCTCTCTCGCAGTCTCTCTCGCAGTCTTCCTCGCAGTTTCTCTCGCTGTCTCCCTCGCTGTCTCCCTCGCTGTCTCCCTCGCTGTCTCCCTCGCTGTCTCCCTCGCTGTCTCCCTCGCAGTCTCCCTCGCAGTCTTCCTCGCAGTCTCCCTCGCAGTCTCCCTCGCTGTCTCCCTCGCTGTCTCCCTCGCTGTCTCACGCGATCTCTCTCGCATTCTCTCTCGTTGTCTCCCTCGCAGTTTCTCTCGCTGTGTCCCTCGCAGTCTCTGTCGCGGTGTCTGTCGCTGTCTCTGTCGCTGTCTCTGTCGCTGTCTCTGTCGCTGTCTCTATCGCTGTCTCCCTCGCTGTCTCCCTCGCTGTCTCCCTTGCTGTCTCCCTCGCTGTCTCCCTCGCTTTCTCCCTCGCTGTCTCCCTCGCTGTCTCCCTCGCTGTCTCCCTCGCTCTCTCCCTCGCTCTCTCCCTCGCTCTCTCTCTCGCTCTCTCTCTCGCCGTCTCCCTCGCCGTCTCAATCGCTGTCTCCCTCGCATTCTCTCTCGCAGTGTCTCTCGCTGTATCCCTCGCTGTCTCTCTCGCTATCTCCATAGCAGTCTCTCTCGCAGTTTCTCTCGCTTT
The DNA here is from genome assembly GCF_036365525.1 of Heterodontus francisci. Lineage (NCBI taxonomy): Eukaryota > Metazoa > Chordata > Chondrichthyes > Heterodontiformes > Heterodontidae > Heterodontus > Heterodontus francisci. Next base: position 199,943 of record NW_027141235.1, read on the forward strand.
CTCCCTCGCAGTCTCTCTCGCTGTCTCCCTCACAGTCTCTCTCGCTGTCTCTCTCGCTGTCTCCATCGCAGTCTCCCTCGCAGTCTCCCTCGCAGTCTCCCTCGCAGTCTCCCTCGCAGTCTCTCTCGCTGTCTACCTCGCTGTCTTCCTCGCTGTCTCCCTCGCTGTCTCCCTCGCTGTCTCCCTCGAGGTCTCTCTCGAGGTCTCTCTCGCAGTCTCTCTCGCAGTCTCTCTCGCAGTCTCTCTCGCTGTCTCTCTCGCTGACTCCCTCGCAGTTTCTATCGCTGTCTCCCTCGCAGTCTCTCTCGCTTTCTCCCTCGCAGTCTCCCTCGCAGTCTCTCTCGCTATCTCCCGCGCTATCTCCCTTGCTATCTCCCTCGCTGTCTCTCTCGCTGTCTCCCTTGCAGTCTCCCTCGCTGTCTCCCTTGCAGTCTCCCTCGCAGTCTCTCTCGCTTTCTCTCTCGCTTTCTCCCTCGCAGTCTCTCTCGCAGTCTCTCTCGCAGTCTCTCTCGCTTTCTCTCTCGCTTGCTCCCTCGCAGTCTCTCTCGCAGTCTCTCTCGCAGTCTCTCTCGCAGTCACTCTCGCAGTCTCTCTCGCAGTCTCTCTCGCAGTCTGTCTCGCAGTCTGTCTCGCAGTCTCTCTCGCAGTCTCTCTCGCAGTCTCTCTCGCTGTCTCCCTCGCTTTCTCTCTCGCTTGCTCCCTCGCAGTCTCTCTCGCAGTCTCTCTCGCAGTCTCTCTCGCAGTCACTCTCGCAGTCTCTCTCGCAGTCTCTCTCGCAGTCTGTCTCGCAGTCTGTCTCGCAGTCTCTCTCGCAGTCTCCCTCGCAGTCTCTCTTGCAGTCTCTCTTGCAGTCTCTCTTGCAGTCTCTCTTGCTGTCTCTATTGCTGTCTCCCTCGCTGTGTCTCTCGCTCTCTCTCTCGCAGTCTCCCTCGCTGTCTCCCTCGCTATCTCCCTCGCTGTCTCCCTCGCTGTCTCACACGATCTCTCTCGCATTCTCTCTCGTTGTCTCCCTCGCAGTCTCTATTGCTGTCTCTGTCGCTGTCTCCCTCGCTGTCTCCCTCGCTGTCTCCCTCGCTGCCTCCCTCGCTGCCTCCCTCGCTGCCTCCCTCGCAGTCTCCCTCGCAGTCTCTCTCGATGTCTCTCTCGCTGTCTACCTCGCTGTCTACCTCGCTGTCTCCCTCGCTGTCTCCCTCGCTGTCTCCCTCGCTGTCTCCCTCGCTGTCTCCCTCGCTCTCTCCCTCGCCGTCTCAATCGCTGTCTCCCTCGCATTCTCTCTCGCTATCTCCATAGCAGTCTCTCTCGCAGTTTCTCTCGCTTCCTCCCTCGCAGTCTCTCTCGCTGTCTCCCTCGCTGTCTCCCTCGCTGTCTCCCTCACAGTCTCTCTCGCTGTCTCCCTCGCTGTCTCCCTCGAGGTCTCTCTCGCAGTCTCTCTCGCAGTCTCTCTCACTGTCTCTCTCACTGACTCCCTCGCTGTCTCTATCGCTGTCTCTATCGCTGTCTCCCTCGCAGTCTCTCTCGCTTTCTCTCTCGCTTTCTCCCTCGCTCTCTCCCTCGCAGTCTCTCTCGCAGTCTCCCTCGCAGTCTCCCTCGCAGTCTCCCTCGCAGTCTCCCTCGCAGTCTCCCTCGCTGTCTCTCTCGCTGTCTCCCTCGCTGTCTCCCTCGCTGTCTCCCTCGCAGTCTCCCTCAATATCCCTCTCGCAGTCTCTCTCGCAGTCTCTCTCGCATTCTCTCTCGCAGTCTCCCTCGCAGTCTCCCTCGCAGTCTCCCTCGCAGTCTCCCTCGCAGTCTCCCTTGCAGTCTCCCTCGCAGTCTGTCTCGCAGTCTGTCTCGCAGTCTGTCTCGCAGTCTGTCTCGCTGTCTGTCTCGCAGTCTGTCTCGCAGTCTCCCTCGCAGTCTCCCTCGCAGTCTCTCTCGCTGTCTCCCTCGCTGTTTCCCTCACAGTCTCTCTCGCTGTCTCCCTCGCAGTCTCTCTCGAAGTCGCTCTCGCTTTCTCCCTCGCTGTCTCTCTCGCAGTCCTTCTCGCATTCTCTCTCGCTGTCTCCCTCGCTGTCTCCCTCGCTGTCTCCCTCGCTGTCTCCCTCGCTGTCTCTCTCGCAGTCTCCCTCGCAGTCTCCCTCGCAGTCTCCCTCGCAGTCTCCCTTGCAGTCTCCCTCGCAGTCTGTCTCGCAGTCTGTCTCGCAGTCTGTCTCGCAGTCTGTCTCGCTGTCTGTCTCGCAGTCTCCCTCGCAGTCTCCCTCGCAGTCTCTCTCGCTGTCTCCCTCGCTGTTTCCCTCACAGTCTCTCTCGCTGTCTCCCTCGCAGTCTCTCTCGAAGTCGCTCTCGCTTTCTCCCTCGCTGTCTCTCTCGCAGTCCTTCTCGCATTCTCCCTCGCTGTCTCCCTCGCTGTCTCCCTCGCTGTCTCCCTCGCTGTCTCCCTCGCTGTCTCTCTCGCAGTCTCCCTCGCAGTCTCCCTCGCAGTCTCTCTCGATGTCTCTCTCGCTGTCTACCTCGCTGTCTACCTCGCTGTCTCCCTCGCTGTCTCCCTCGCTGTCTCCCTCGCTGTCTCCCTCGCTCTCTCCCTCGCTCTCTCCCTCGCTCTCTCCCTCGCTCTCTCCCTCGCCGTCTCAATCGCTGTCTCCCTCGCATTCTCTCTCGCTATCTCCATAGCAGTCTCTCTCGCAGTTTCTCTCGCTTCCTCCCTCGCAGTCTCTCTCGCTGTCTCCCTCGCTGTCTCCCTCACAGTCTCTCTCGCTGTCTCTCTCGCTGTCTCCCTCGCTGTCTCCCTCGCAGTCTCTCTCGAAGTCGCTCTCGCTTTCTCCCTCGCTGTCTCTCTCGCAGTCCTTCTCGCATTCTCTCTCGCTGTCTCCCTCGCTGTCTCCCTCGCTGTCTCCCTCGCTGTCTCCCTCGCTGTCTCCCTCGCAGTCTCTCTCGCAGTCTCTCTCGCAGTCTCCCTCGCTGTCTCCCTCGCTGTCTCCCTCGCTGTCTCCCTCGCCGTCTCCCTCGCAGTCACTCTGTATCCCCCGCTATCTCTCGCGCTATCTCCATAGCAGTCTCTCTCACTGTCTCCCTTGCTGTCTCCCTCGCTGTCTGTCTCTGTCGCTGTCTCTGTCGCTGTCTCTGTCGCTGTCTGTCTCTGTCGCTGTCTCTGTCGCTGTCTCTGTCGCTGTCTCTGTCGCTGTCTCCCTCGCTGTCTCCCTCGCCGTCTCCCTCGCCGTCTCCCTCGTCGTCTCCCTCGTCGTCTCCCTCGTCGTCTCCCTCGTCGTCTCCCTCGTCGTCTCCCTCGTCGTCTCCCTCGCCGTCTCCCTCGCCGTCTCTCTCGCTGTCTCTCTCGCTGTCTCTCTCAATGTACTCTCGCTGTCTCCCTCGCTGTCTCCCTCGCTGTCTCCCTCGCTGTCTCCCTCGCTGTCTCCCTCGCGGTCTCTCTCGCAGACTGTCTCGCTAGCTGTCTCGCAGTCTCTCACCGCCTCCCACGCCGTCTCCCACGCCGTCTCCCACGCCGTCTCCCTCGCCGTCTCTCTCGCAGTCTCTCTCGCCGTCTTCCTCGCAGTCTCTCTCGCTGTCTCCCTCGCTGCCTCCCTCGCTGCCTCCCTCGCTGCCTCCCTCGCTGCCTCCCTCGCTGTCTCCCCAGCAGTCGCTCTCGCAGTCTCTCTCGCAGTCTCTCTCGCTGTCTCCCTCGCTGTCTCCCTGGCTGTCTCCCTGGCTGTCTCCCTGGCTGTCTCCCTGGCTGTCTCCCTCGCTGTCTCCCTCGCTGTCTCCCTCGCTGTCTCCCTCGCGGTCTCTCTCGCAGACTGTCTCGCTATCTGTCTCGCAGTCTCTCACCGCCTCCCACGCCGTCTCCCACGCCGTCTCCCACGCCGTCTCCCTCGCCGTCTCCCTCGCTGTCTCCCTCGCTGTCTCCCTCGCTGTCTCACGCGATCTCTCTCGCATTCTCTCTCGTCGTCTCCCTCGCAGTTTCTCTCGCTGTGTCCCTTGCAGTCTCTCTCACAGTCTCTGTCGCTGTCTCTCTCGCTGTCTCTCTCGCTGTCTCCCTCGCTGCCTCCCTCGCAGTCTCTCTCGAAGTCTCTCTCGAAGTCTCTCTCGCTGTCTACCTCGCTGTCTCCCTCGCTGTCTCCCTCGCTGTCTCCCTCGCTGTCTCCCTCGCTCTCTCTCTCGCTCTCTCTCTCGCTCTCTCTCTCGCTCTCCCTCTCGCCGTCTCCCTCGCCGTCTCAATCGCTGTCTCCCTCGCATTCTCTCTCTCAGTGTCTCTCGCTGTATCCCTCGCTATCTGCATAGCAGTCTCTCTCGCAGTTTCTCTCGCGTTCTCCCTCGCAGTCTCTCTCGCTGTCTCCCTCACAGTCTCACTCGCAGTCTCTCGCGCTGTCTCTCTCGCTGTCTCCCTCGCTGTCTCCCTCACTGTCTCCCTCACTGTCTCCCTCACTGTCTCCCTCGCAGTCTCTCTCGCAGTCTCTCTCGCTGTCTTCCTCGCTGTCTTCCTCGCTGTCTTCCTCGCTGTCTTCCTCGCTGTCTTCCTCGCTCTCTCTCTCGCTCTCTCTCTCGCTCTCTCTCTCGCCGTCTCCCTCGCCGTCTCAATCGCTGTCTCCCTCGCATTCTCTCTCGCAGTGTCTCTCGCTGTATCCCTCGCTGTCTCTCTCGCTATCTCCATAGCAGTCTCTCTCGCAGTTTCTCTCGCTGTCTCCCTCACAGTCTCTCTCGCTGTCTCTCTCGCTGTCTCCCTCACTGTCTCCCTCGCAGTCTCCCTCGCAGTCTCCCTCGCAGTCTCTCTCGCTGTCTTCCTCGCTGTCTCTCTCGCTGTCTTCCTCGCTGTCTTCCTCGCTGTCTCCCTCGCTGTCTCCCTCGAGGTCTCTCTCACAGTCTCTCTCGCAGTCTCTCTCGCAGTCTCTCTCGCTGTCTCTCTCGCTGACTCCCTCGCAGTTTCTATCGCAGTCTCTCTCGCAGTCTCTCTCGCTATCTCCCGCGCTATCTCCCTTGCTATCTCCCTCGCTGTCTCTCTCGCTGTCTCCCTTGCAGTCTCCCTCGCAGTCTCTCTCGCTTTCTCCCTCGCAGTCTCTCTCGCTTTCTCTCTCGCTTTCTCTCTCGCTTTCTCCCTCGCAGTCTCTCTCGCAGTCTCTCTCGCAGTCTCTCTCGCAGTCTCTCTCGCAGTCTCTCTCGCTGTCTCCCTCGCTGCCTCCCACGCTGTCTCCCACGCTGTCTCCCACGCTGTCTCCCACGCTGTCTCCCACGCTGTCTCCCACGCTGTCTCCCTCGCTGTCTCTATTGCTGTCTCCCTCGCTGTGTCTCTCGCTCTCTCTCTCGCAGTCTCCCTCGCTGTTTCCCTCGCTATCTCCCTCGCTGTCTCCCTCGCTGTCTCACACGATCTCTCTCGCATTCTCTCTCGTTGTCTTCCTCGCAGTCTCTATTGCTGTCTCTGTCGCTGTCTCCCTCGCTGTCTCCCTCGCAGTCTCCCTCGCTGTCTCCCTCGCAGTCTCCCTCGCTGTCTCCCTCGCTGCCTCCCTCGCTGCCTCCCTCGCTGCCTCCCTCGCCTCCCTCGCAGTCTCCCTCGCAGTCTCCCTCGCAGTCTCCCTCGCAGTCTCTCTCGATGTCTCTCTCGATGTCTCTCTCGCTGTCTACCTCGCTGTCTCCCTCGCTGTCTACCTCGCTGTCTCCCTCGCTGTCTCCCTCGCTCTCTCCCTCGCTCTCTCCCTCGCTCTCTCCCTCGCTCTCTCTCTCGCCGTCTCAATCGCTGTCTCCCTCGCAGTGTCTCTCGCTGTATCCCTCGCTGTCTCTCTCGCTATCTCCATAGCAGTCTCTCTCGCAGTTTCTCTCGCTTCCTCCCTCGCAGTCTCTCTCGCTGTCTCCCTCACAGTCTCTCTCGCTGTCTCTCTCACTGTCTCCCTCGCTGTCTCCCTCACATTCTCTCTCGCTGTCTCCCTCGCTGTCTCCCTCGAGGTCTCTCTCGCAGTCTCTCTCGCAGTCTCTCTCGCTGTCTCTCTCGCTGTCTCTCTCACTGACTCCCTCGCTGTCTCTATCGCTGTCTCCCTCGCAGTCTCTCTCGCTTTCTCCCTCGCTCTCTCCCTCGCTCTCTCCCTCGCAGTCTCTCTCGCAGTCTCTCTCGCAGTCTCCCTCGCTGTCTCCCTCGCTGTCTCCCTCGCTGTCTCCCTCGCTGTCTCCCTCGCTGTCTCTCTCGCTGTCTCTCTCGCTGTCTCTCTCGCTGTCTTCCTCGCTGTCTCCCTCGCTGTCTCCCTCGCAGTCTCCCTCAATATCCCTCTCGCAGTCTCTCTCGCAGTCTCTCTCGCATTCTCTCTCGCAGTCTCCCTCGCAGTCTCTCTCGCTGTCTCTATCACAGTCCTTCTCGCCGTCCTTCTCACAGTCTCCCTCGCTGTCTCCCTCGCTGTCTCCCTCGCTGTCTCCCTCGCAGTCTCCCTCGCAGTCTCCCTCGCAGTCTCTCTCGCTGTCTCCCTCGCTGTCTCCCTCGCTGTCTCCCTCGCTGTCTCCCTCGCTTTCTCCCTCGCTGTGTCCCTCGCTCTCTCCCTCACAGTCTCCCTCACTGTCTCCCTCACTGTCTCCCTCGCCGTCTCCCTCGCCGTCTCCCTCGCCGTCTCTCTTGCAGTCTCTCTCGCCGTCTTCCTCGCCGTCTCCCTCGCTGTCTCCCTCGCTGCCTCCCTCGCTGTCTCCCCAGCAGTCGCTCTCGCAGTCTCTCTCGCAGTCTCTCTCGCTGTCTCCCTCGCTGTATCCCTCGCTGTCTCCCTGGCTGTCTCCCTCGCTGTCTCCCTCGCTGTCTCCCTCGCCGTCTCCCTCGCCGTCTCCCTCGCTGTCTCCCTCGCTGTCTCACGCGATCTCTCTCGCATTCGCTCTCGTTGTCTCCCTCGCAGTTTCTCTCGCTGTGTCCCTTGCAGTCTCTCTCACAGTCTCTGTCGCTGTCTCTGTCGCTGTCTCTGTCGCTGTCTCTCTCGCTGTCTCCCTCGCTGCCTCCCTCGCTGTCTACCTCGCTGTCTACCTCGCTGTCTACCTCGCTGTCTCCCTCGCTGTCTCCCTCGCTGTCTCTCTCGCTCTCTCTCTCGCTCTCCCTCTCGCCGTCTCCCTCGCCGTCTCAATCGCTGTCTCCCTCGCATTCTCTCTCGCAGTGTCTCTCGCTGTATCCCTCGCTGTCTCTCTCGCTATCTCCATAGCAGTCTCTCTCGCAGTTTCTCTCGCTTTCTCCCTCGCAGTCTCTCTCGCTGTCTCTCTCGCTGTCTCCCTCACTGTCTCCCTCGCAGTCTCTCTCGCAGTCTCTCTCGCTGTCTCCCTCGCTGTCTCCCTCGCTGTCTCCCTCGCTGTCTCCCTCGCTTTCTCCCTCGCTGTGTCCCTCGCTCTCTCCCTCACAGTATCCCTCACTGTCTCCCTCACCGTCTCCCTCGCCGTCTCCCTCGCCGTCTCCCTCGCCGTCTCTCTCGCAGTCTCTCTCGCCGTCTTCCTCGCTGTCTTCCTCGCTGTCTCCCTCGCTGTCTCCCTCGCTGTCTCACGCGATCTCTCTCGCATTCTCTCTCGTTGTCTCCCTCGCAGTTTCTCTCGCTGTGTCCCTTGCAGTCTCTCTCACAGTCTCTGTCGCTGTCTCTGTCGCTGTCTCTGTCGCTGTCTCTCTCGCTGTCTCCCTCGCTGCCTCCCTCGCTGCCTCCCTCGCTGTCTACCTCGCTGTCTCCCTCGCTGTCTACGTCGCTGTCTCCCTCGCTGTCTCCCTCGCTGTCTCCCTCGCTGTCTCCCTCGCTCTCTCTCTCGCTCTCCCTCTCGCCGTCTCCCTCGCCGTCTCAATCGCTGTCTCCCTCGCATTCTCTCTCGCAGTGTCTCTCGCTGTATCCCTCGCTGTCTCTCTCGCTATCTCCATAGCAGTCTCTCTCGCAGTTTCTCTCGCTTTCTCCCTCGCAGTCTCTCTCGCTGTCTCTCTCGCTGTCTCCCTCGCTGTCTCCCTCACAGTCTCTCTCGCTGTCTTCCTCGCTGTCTTCCTCGCTGTCTTCCTCGCTGTCTTCCTCGCTGTCTTCCTCGCTGTCTTCCTCGCTGTCTCCCTCGAGGTCTCTCTCGCAGTCTCTCTCGCTGTCTCTCTCGCTGACTCCCTCGCAGTTTCTATCGCTGTCTCCCTCGCCGTCTCCCTCGCCGTCTCCCTCGCCGTCTCCCTCGCCGTCTCCCTTGCAGTCTCTCTCGCAGTCTCTCTCGCTATCTCCCTCGCTATCTCCCTCGCTGTCTCCCTCGCTGTCTCTCTCGCTGTCTTCCTCGCTGTCTTCCTCGCTGTCTTCCTCGCTGTCTTCCTCGCTGTCTTCCTCGCTGTCTCCCTCGAGGTCTCTCTCGCAGTCTCTCTCGCTGTCTCTCTCGCTGACTCCCTCGCAGTTTCTATCGCTGTCTCCCTCGCCGTCTCCCTCGCCGTCTCCCTCGCTGTCTCCCCAGCAGTCGCTCTCGCAGTCTCTCTCGCAGTCTCCCTCGCTGTCTCCCTCGCTGTCTCCCTCGCTGTCTCCCTCGCTGTCTCCCTCGCTGTCTCCCTCGATGTCTCCCTCGCGGTCTCTCTCGCAGACTGTCTCGCTATCTGTCTCGCAGTCTCTCACCGTCTCCCACGCCGTCTCCCACGCCGTCTCCCACGCCGTCTCCCACGCCGTCTCCCACGCCGTCTCCCTCGCCGTCTCCCTCGCTGTCTCCCTCGCTGTCTCACGCGATCTCTCTCGCATTCTCTCTCGTTGTCTCCCTCGCAGTTTCTCTCGCTGTGTCCCTTGCAGTCTCTCTCACAGTCTCTGTCGCTGTCTCTGTCGCTGTCTCTGTCGCTGTCTCTCTCGCTGTCTCCCTCACTGCCTCCCTCGCAGTCTCTCTCGAAGTCTCTCTCGCTGTCTACCTCGCTGTCTCCCTCGCTGTCTCCCTCGCTGTCTCCCTCGCTGTCTCCCTCGCTGTCTCCCTCGCTGTCTCTCTCGCTTTCTCTCTCTCGCTCTCTCTCCCTCTCGCCGTCTCCCTCGCCGTCTCAATCGCTGTCTCCCTCGCATTCTCTCTCGCAGTGTCTCTCGCTGTATCCCTCGCTATCTCCATAGCAGTCTCCCTCGCTTTCTCCCTCGCAGTCTCTCTCGCTGTCTCCCTCGCAGTCTCTCTCGCTGTCTTCCTCGCTGTCTTCCTCGCTGTATTCCTCGCTGTCTTCCTCGCTGTCTTCCTCGCTGTCTTCCTCGCTGTCTTCCTCGCTGTCTCCCTCGCTGTCTCCCTCGCTGTCTCCCTCGCTGTCTCCCTCGCTGTCTCCCTCGCTCTCTCCCTCGCTCACTCCCTCGCTCTCTCTCTCGCTCTCTCTCTCGCCGTCTCCCTCGCCGTCTCAATCGCTGTCTCCCTCGCATTCTCTCTCGCAGTGTCTCTCGCTGTATCCCTCGCTGTCTCTCTCGCTATCTCCATAGCAGTCTCTCTCGCAGTTTCTCTCGCTTTCTCCCTCGCAGTCTCTCTCGCTGTCTCCCTCACAGTCTCTCTCGCTCTCTCTCTCGCTGTCTCCCTCGCAGTCTCTCTCGCTGTCTTCCTCGCTGTCTTCCTCGCTGTCTTCCTCGCTGTCTTCCTCGCTGTCTCCCTCGAGGTCTCTCTCACAGTCTCTCTCGCAGTCTCTCTCGCTGTCTCTCTCGCTGACTCCCTCGCAGTTTCTATCGCTGTCTCCCTCGCAGTCTCTCTCGCTTTCTCCCTCGCAGTCTCCCTCGCAGTCTCTCTCGCAGTCTCTCTCGCAGTCTCTCTCGCTATCTCCCGTGCTATCTCCCTTGCTATCTCCCTCGCTGTCTCTCTCGCTGTCTCCCTTGCAGTCTCCCTCGCAGTCTCTCTCGCTTTCTCCCTCGCAGTCTCTCTCGCTTTCTCTCTCGCTGTCTCCCTCGCTGCCTCCCACGCTGTCTCCCTCGCTGACTCCCTCGCTGCCTCCCTCGCTGCCTCCCTCGCTGCCTCCCTCGCTGCCTCCCTCGCAGTCTCCCTCGCTGTCTCCCACGCTGTCTCCCTCGCAGTCTCTCTTGCAGTCTCTCTCGCAGTCTCTCTCGCAGTCTCTCTCGCTGTCTCCCTCGCTGCCTCCCACGCTGTCTCCCACGCTGTCTCCCACGCTGTCTCCCACGCTGTCTCCCTCGCAGTCTCTCTTGCAGTCTCTCTTGCAGTCTCTCTTGCAGTCTCTCTTGCTGTCTCTATTGCTGTCTCCCTCGCTGTGTCTCTCGCTCTCTCTCTCGCAGTCTCCCTCGCTGTCTCCCTCGCTATCTCCCTCGCTGTCTCCCTCGCTGTCTCACACGATCTCTCTCGCATTCTCTCTCGTTGTCTCCCTCGCAGTCTCTCTCGCTGTCTCTGTCGCTGTCTCCCTCGCTGTCTCCCTCGCTGCCTCCCTCGCTGTCTCCCTCGCTGACTCCCTCGCTGCCTCCCTCGCTGCCTCCCTCGCTGCCTCCCTCGCTGCCTCCCTCGCTGCCTCCCTCGCAGTCTCCCTCGCTGTCTCCCTCGCAGTCTCCCTCGCAGTCTCCCTCGCAGTCTCTCTCGATGTCTCTCTCGATGTCTCTCTCGCTGTCTACCTCGCTGTCTACCTCGCTGTCTCCCTCGCTGTCTCCCTCGCTGTCTCCCTCGCTCTATCCCTCGCTCTATCCCTCGCTCTCTCCCTCGCTCTCTCCCTCGCTCTCTCCCTCGCTCTCTCCCTCGCTCTCTCCCTCGCTCTCTCTCTCGCCGTCTCAATCGCTGTCTCCCTCGCATTCTCTCTCGCAGTGTCTCTCGCTGTATCCCTCGCTGTCTCTCTCGCTATCTCCATAGCAGTCTCTCTCGCAGTTTCTCTCGCTTCCTCCCTCGCAGTCTCTCTCGCTGTCTCCCTCACAGTCTCTCTCGCTGTCTCTCTCACTGTCTCCCTCACAGTCTCTCTCGCTGTCTCCCTCGCTGTCTCCCTCGAGGTCTCTCTCACAGTCTCTCTCGCAGTCTCTCTCGCAGTCTCTCTCGCAGTCTCTCTCGCAGTCTCACTCGCAGTCTCACTCGCAGTCTCCCTCGCAGTCTCCCTCGCTGTCTCCCTCGCTGTTTCCCTCACAGTCTCTCTCGCTGTCTCCCTCGCAGTCTCTCTCGAAGTCGCTCTCGCTTTCTCCCTCGCTGTCTCTCTCGCAGTCCTTCTCGCATTCTCTCTCACTGTCTCCAGCGCTGTCTCCCTCGCTGTCTCCCGATCTGTCTCCCGAGCTGTCTCCGTCACTGTCTCCCACGCAGTCTCTCTCGCTGTCTCTCACGCGCTCTCTCTCGCAGTCTCTCTCGCTGTCTCCCTCGCAGTCTCCCTCGCAGTCTCTCTCGCTGTCTCTCTCGCTGTCTCCCTTGCTGTCTCCCTCGCTGTGTCCCTCGCTGTGTCCCTCGCTGTCTCTCTCGCAGTTTCCCTCACTGTCTCCCTCGCTGTCTCCCTCGCTGTCTCCCTCGCAGTCTCTCTCGCAGTCTCTCTCGCAGTCTCTCTCGATGTCTCCCTCGCTGTATCTCTCGCAGTCTCTCTCGCAGTCTCTCTCGCAGTCTCTCTCGCAGTCTCTCTCGCAGTCTCTCTCGCAGTCTCTCTCGCTGTCTCTCTCGATGTCTCCCTCGCGGATTCCCTCGCTGTCTCCCTCGCTGTCTCCCTCGCCGTCTCCCTCGCAGTCACTCTGTATCCCCCGCTATCTCTCGCGCTATCTCCATAGCAGTCTCTCTCACTGTCTCCCTTGCTGTCTCCCTCGCTGTCTCTGTCTCTGTCGCTGTCTCTGTCGCTGTCTCCCTTGCTGTCTCCCTCGTCGTCTCCCTCGTCGTCTCCCTCGCCGTCTCCCTCGCCGTCTCCCTCGCAGTCTCCCTCGCAGTCTCACTCGCTGTCTCTCTCGCTGTCTCTCTCGCTGTCTCTCTCGCTGTCTCCCTCGCTGTCTCCCTCGCTCTATCCCTCGCTGTATCTCTCGCAGTCTCTCTCGCAGTCTCTCTCGCAGTCTCTCTCGCAGTCTCTCTCGCAGTCTCTCTCGCTGTCTCTCTCGCTGTCTTCCTCGCGGTTTCTCTCGCTGTCTCCCTCGCTGCCTCCCACGCTGTCTCCCTCGCAGTCTCTCTTGCAGTCTCTCTTGCTGTCTCCGTCGCTGTGTCTCTCGCTCTCTCTCTCGCAGTCTCCCTCGCTGTCTCCCTCGCTATCTCCCTCACTGTCTCCCTCGCTGTCTCACGTGATCTCTCTCGCAGTCTCTCTCGTTGTCTCCCTCGCAGTCTCTCTCGCTGTGTCCCTCGCAGTCTCTCTCGCTGTCTCTATCACAGTCCTTCTCGCCGTCCTTCTCACAGTCTCCCTCGCTGTCTCCCTCGCTGTCTCCCACGCTGTCTCCCACGCTGTCTCCCACGCTGTCTCCCACGCTGTCTCCCTCGCAGTCTCCCTCGCAGTCTCCCTCGCAGTCTCCCTCGCATTCTCCCTCGCAGTCTCCCTCGCAGTCTCCCTCGCAGTCTCCCTCGCAGTCTCCCTCGCAGTCTCTCTCGCAGTCTCTCTCGCTGTCTCCCTCGCTGTATCCCTCGCTGTCTCCCTCGCTGTCTCCCTCGCTGTCTCCCTCGCTGTGTCCCTCGCTCTCTCCCTCGCAGTCTCCCTCACTGTCTCCCTCGCCGTCTCTCTCGCTGTCTCCCTCGCTGTCTCCCTCGCTGTCTCCCTCGCTGTCTCCCTCGCTGTCTCTCTCGCCGTCTTCCTCGCAGTTTCTCTCGCTGTCTCCGTCGCTGTCTCCCTCGCTGTCTCCCTCGCTGTCTCCCTCGCTGCCTCCCTCGCGGCCTCCCTCGCTGTCTCCCCAGCAGTCGCTCTCGCAGTCGCTCTCGCAGTCTCTCTCGCTGTCTCCCTCGCTGTCTCCCTCGCTGTCTCCCTCGCTGTCTCCCTCGCTGTCTCCCTCGCGGTCTCTCTCGCAGACTGTCTCGCTATCTGTCTCGCAGTCTCTCACTGCCTCCCACGCCGTCTCCCACGCCGTCTCCCTCGCTGTCTCCCTCGCTGTCTCCCTCGCTGTCTCCCTCGCTGTCTCCCTCGTTGTCTCACGCGATCTCTCTCGCATTCTCTCTCGTTGTCTTTCTCGCAGTTTCTCTCGCTGTGTCCCTTGCAGTCTCTCTCACAGTCTCTGTCTCTGTCGCTGTCTCTGTCGCTGTCTCTGTCGCTGTCTCTGTCGCTGTCTCTCTCGCTGTCTCTGTCGCTGTCTCTCTCGCTGTCTTCCTCGCTGCCTCCCTCGCAGTCTCTCTCGAAGTCTCTCTCGCTGTCTCCCTCGCTGTCTCCCTCGCTGTCTCCCTCGCTGTCTCCCTCGCTGTCTCCCTTGCTGTCTCTCTCGCTCTCTCTCTCGCTCTCCCTCTCGCCGTCTCCCTCGCCGTTTCAATCGCTGTCTCCCTCGCATTCTCTCTCGCAGTGTCTCGCGCTGTATCCCTCGCTGTCTCTCTCGCTATCTCCATAGCAGTCTCTCTCGCAGTTTCTCTCGCTTTCTCCCTCGCAGTCTCTCTCGCTGTCTCCCTCACAGTCTCACTCGCAGTCTCTCTCGCTGTCTCTCTCGCTATCTCCCTCACTGTCCCCCTCGCAGTCTCTCTCGCTGTCTTCCTCGCTGTCTACCTCGCTGTCTTCCTCGCTGTCTTGCTCGCTGTCTTCCTCGCTGTCTTCCTCGCTGTCTTCCTCGCTGTCTTCCTCGCTGTCTCCCTCGAGGTCTCTCTCGCAGTCTCTCTCGCAGTCTCTCTCGCAGTCTCTCTCGCTGACTCCCTCGCAGTTTCTATCGCTGTCTCCCTCGCAGACTCTCTCGCTTTCTCCCTCGCCGTCTCCCTCGCAGTCTCTCTCGCTATCTCCCTCGCAGTCTCTCTCGCTATCTCCCTCGCTATCTCCCTCGCTATCTCCCTTGCAGTCTCCCTCGCAGTCTCTCTCGCTTTCTCCCTCGCAGTCTCTCTCGCTTTCTCTCTCGCTTTCTCCCTCGCAGTCTCTCTCGCAGTCTCTCTCGCAGTCTCTCTCTCAGTCTCTCTCGCAGTCTCTCTCGCAGTCTCTCTCGCAGTCTCTCTCGCAGTCTTCCTCGCTGTCTCCCTCGCTGCCTCCCACGCTGTCTCCCTCGCAGTCTCCCTCGCAGTCTCTCTTGCAGTCTCTCTTGCAGTCTCTCTTGCTGTCTCTCTTGCTGTCTCCCTCGCTGTGTCTCTCGCTCTCTCTCTCGCAGTCTCCCTAGCTGTCTCCCTCGCTATCTCCCTCGCTGGCTCCCTCGCTGTCTCACACGATCTCTCTCGCATTCTCTCTCGTTGTCTCCCTCGCAGTCTCTCTCGCAGTCTCTATTGCTGTCTCTGTCGCTGTCTCCCTCGCTGTCTCCCTCGCTGTCTCCCTCGCTGCCTCCCTCGCTGCCTCCCTCGCTGCCTCCCTCGCAGTCTCTCTCGATGTCTCTCTCGCTGTCTACCTCGCTGTCTCCCTCGCAGTCTCCCTCGCTCTCTCCCTCGCTGTCTCCCTCGCTCTCTCCCTCGCTGTCTCCCTCGCTCTCTCCCTCGCTCTCTCCCTCGCTCTCTCTCTCGCCGTCTCAATCGCTGTCTCCCTCGCTGTCTCTCTCGCTATCTCCATAGCAGTCTCTCTCGCAGTTTCTCTCGCTTCCTCCCTCGCAGTCTCCCTCGCTGTCTCCCTCGCAGTCTCCCTCGCAGTCTCCCTCAATATCCCTCTCGCAGTCTCTCTCGCAGTCTCTCTCGCATTCTCTCTCGCAGTCTCCCTCGCAGTCTCCCTCGCAGTCTCCCTCGCAGTCTCCCTCGCATTCTCTCTCGCAGTCTCTCTCGCAGTCTCCCTCGCAGTCTCTCTCGCAGTATCACTCGCAGTCTCCCTCGCAGTCTCCCTCGCAGTCTCTCTCGCTGTCTCCCTCGCTGTTTCCCTCACAGTCTCTCTCGCTGTCTCCCTCGCTGTCTCCCTCGCTGTCTCCCTCGCTGTCTCCCTCGCTGTGTCCCTCGCTGTGTCCCTCGCTGTCTCTCTCGCAGTTTCCCTCGCTGTCTCCCTCGCTGTCTCCCTCGCTGTCTCCCTCGCAGTCTCTCTCGCAGTCTCTCTCGCAGTCTCTCTCGCAGTCTCCCTCGCCGTCTCCCTCGCCGTCTCCCTCGTCGTCTCCCTCGCCGTCTCCCTCGCCGTCTCCCTCGCAGTCACTCTCTCTGTATCCCCCGCTGTCTCTCTCGCTATCTCCATAGCAGTCTCTCTCACTGTCTCCCTCGCTGTCTCTGTCGCTGTCTCTGTCACTGTCTCTGTCGCTGTCTCTGTCGCTGTCTCTGTCGCTGTCTCCGTCGCTGTCTCCCTCGCCGTCTCCCTCGCCGTCTCCCTCGCCGTCTCCCTCGCCGTCTCCCTCGCAGTCTCCCTCGCAGTCTCTCTCGCCGTCTCCCTCGCAGTCTCCCTCGCAGTCTCCCTCGCAGTCTCCCTCGCAGTCTCCCTCGCAGTCTCTCTCGCTGTCTCTCTCAATGTACTCTCGCTGTCTCCCTCGCTGTCTCCCTCGCTGTCTCCCTCGCTGTCTCCCTCGCTGTCTCCCTCGCTCTATCCCTCGCTCTATCCCTCGCTCTATCCCTCGCAGTCTCTCTCGCAGTCTCTCTCGCAGTCTCTCTCGCAGTCTCTCTCGCAGTCTCTCTCGCAGTCTCTCTCGCTGTCTCTCTCGCTGTCTCCCTCGCGGTTTCTCTCGCTGTCTCTCTTGCTGTCTCCCTCGCTGTGTCTCTCGCTCTCTCTTTCGCAGTCTCCCTCGCTGTCTCCCTCGCTATCTCCCTCACTGTCTCACGTGATCTCTCTCGCAGTCTCTCTCGTTGTCTCCCTCGCAGTCTCCCTCGCAGTCTCCCTCGCAGTCTCCCTCGCAGTCTCTCTCGCTGTCTCCCTCGCTGTCTCCCTCGCTGTCTCCCTCGCTTTCTCCCTCGCTGTGTCCCTCGCTCTCTCCCTCAATGTCTCCCTCGCCGTCTCTCTCGCAGTCTCTCTCGCCATCTTCCTCGCAGTTTCTCTCGCTGTCTCCCTCGCTGCCTCCCTCGCTGCCTCCCTCGCTGCCTCCCTCGCTGTCTCCCTAGCAGTCGCTCTCGCAGTCTCTCTCGCAGTCTCTCTCGCAGTCTCTCTCACTGTCTCCCTCAATGTCTCCCTCGCTGTCTCCCTCGCTGTCTCCCTCGCTGTCTCCCTCGCGGTCTCCCTCGCTGTCTCTCTCGCAGACTGTCTCGCTATCTGTCTCGCAGTCTCTCACCGCCTCCCACGCCGTCTCACTCGCTGTCTCACTCGCTGTCTCTCTCGCCGTCTATCTCGCCGTCTCCCTCGCAGTCTCCCTCGCAGTATCCCTCGCTGTCTCTTTCGCTGTCTCTTTCGCTGTCTCTTTCGCTGTCTATCTCGCAGTCTCTCACTCAGTCTCCCTCGCTGTCTCCCTCGCTGTCTCCCTCGCTGTCTCCCTCGCTGTCTCTCTCGCTGTCCCCCTCGCTGTCCCCCTCGCTGTCCCCCTCGCATTCTCCCTCGCATTCTCCCTCGCAGTCTCTCTCGCAGTCTCTCTCGCAGTGTCTCTCGCAGTGTCTCTCGCAGTCTCCCTCGCAGTCTCCCTCGCAGTCTCCCTCGCAGTCTCCCTCGCAGTTTCCCTCGCTGTCTCCCTCGCTGTCTCCCTCGCTGTCTCCCTCGCATTCTCCCTCGCTGTCTCCCTCGCTGTCTCTCGCAGTCGCCTTCGCTGTCTCCCTCGCTGTCTCCCTCGCAGTCTCCCTCGCAGTCTCCCTCGCAGTCTCCCTCGCAGTCTCCCTCGCAGTCTCTCTCGCAGTCTCTCTCGCAGTCTCTCTCGCTGTCTTCCTCGCGGTTTCTCTTGCTGTCTCCCTCGCTGCCTCCCACGCTGTCTCCCTCGCAGTCTCCCTCGCAGTCTCCCTCGCAGTCTCTCTCGCAGTCTCTCTCGCAGTCTCTCTCGCAGTCTCTCTCGCAGTCTCTCTCGCTGTCTCCCTCGCTGTCTCCCTCGCTGTGTCTCTCGCTCTCTCTCTCGCAGTCTCCCTGGCTATCTCCCTCGCTGTCTCCCTCGCTGTCTCACGTGATCTCTCTCGCAGTCTCTCTCGTTGTCTCCCTCGCAGTCTCTCTCGCAGTCTCTCTCGCTGTCTCCCTCGCTGTGTCCCTCGCAGTCTCTCTCGCAGTCACTCTCGCAGTCTCTGTCGCTGTCTCCCTCGCTGCCTCCCTCGCTGCCTCCCTCGCTGCCTCCCTCGCAGTCTCTCTCGAAGTCTCTCTCGCTGTCTCCCTCGCTGTCTCCCTCGCTGTCTCCCTCGCTGTCTCCCTCGCTGTCTCTCTCAGTCTCTCACGCTGTCTCCCTCGCAGTCTCCCTCGAAGTCTCCCTCGAAGTCTCCCTCGAAGTAACCCTGGATGTCTCACTCGCAGTCTCTCTCGCAGTCTCTCTCGCATTCTCTTTCGCTGTCTCTCTCGATGTCTCTCTCGTTGTCTCTCTTGTTGTCTCTCTCGATGTCTCCCTCGCTGTCTCCCTCGCTGTCTCCCTCGCTGTCTCCCTCGCTGTCTCCCTCGCACTCTCTCGCTTTCTCTCTCGCTCTCTCCCTCGCAGACTCTCTCGCTGTCTCCCTCACAGTCTCCCTCGCTGTCTCCCTCGCTGTCTCCCTCGCTGTCTCCCTCGCTGTCTCCCTCGCTGTCTCCCTCACTGTCTCTCTCGCTGTCTCTCTCAGTCTCTCACGCTGTCTCCCTCGCAGTCTCCCTCGAAGTCTCCCTCGAAGTCTCCCTCGAAGTAACCCTGGATGTCTCTCTCGCAGTCTCTCTCGCAGTCTCTCTCGCATTCTCTTTCGCTGTCTCTCTCGATGTCTCTCTCGTTGTCTCTCTCGATGTCTCCCTCGCTGTCTCCCTCGCTGTCTCCCTCGCTGTCTCCCTCGCTGTCTCCCTCTCAGTCTCTCTCGCATTCTCTCTCGCTGTCTCACTCGCTGTCTCCCTCGCACTCTCTGGCTTTCTCTCTCGCTTTCTCTCTCGCAGTCCGTCTCCCTGTCTCTCTCGCAGTCTCTCTCGCAGTCTCTCTCGCAGTCTCTCTCGCAGTCTCTCTCGCTGTCTCCCTCGCAGTCTCCCTCGCTGTCTCTCTCGCCGTCTCTCTCGCCGTCTCCCTCGCAGTCTCTCTCGCAGTCTCTCTCGCAGTCTCTCTCGCAGTCTCTCTCTAAGTCTCTCTCGCTGTCTACCTCGCTGTCTCCCTCGCTGTCTCCCTCGCTGCCTCTCTCGCTCTCTCTCTCGCTGTCACCCTCGCCATCTCCCTCGCCGTCTCCCTCGCAGTTAGTCTCGCAGTCTCTCTCGCTGTATCCCTCGCTGTCTCTCTCGCTATCTCCATAGCAGTCTCCCTCGCTGTCTCCCTCACAGTCTCCCTCACAGTCTCTCTCGCAGTCTCTCTCGCAGTCTCTCTCGCTATCTCCCTCGCTATCTCCCTCGCTGTCTCTCTCGCTGTCTCCCTCGCAGTCTCCCTCGCAGTCTCCCTCGCAGTCTCTCTCGCTTTCTCCCTCGCAGTCTCTCTCGCAGTCTCTCTCGCTTTCTCCCTCGCAGTCTCTCTCGCAGTCTCTCTCGCAGTCTCTCTCGCAGTCTCTCTCGCAGTCTCTCTCGCAGTCTCTCTCGCAGTCTTCCTCGCAGTCTTCCTCGCAGTCTTCCTCGCAGTCTTCCTCGCAGTCTCCCTCGCTGTCTCCCTCGCAGTCTTTCTGGCAGTCTCCCTCGCAGTCTCCCTTGCAGTCTCCCTCGCAGTCTCCCTCGCAGTCTCCCTCGCTGTCTCCCTCGCTGTCTCCCTCGCTGTCTCCCTCGCTGTCTCCCTCGCTGTCTCACGCGATCTCTCTCGCATTCTCTCTCGTGTCCCTCGCAGTCTCTCTCGCTGTGTCCATCGCAGTCTCTCTCACAGTCTCTCTTGCTGTCTCTGTCGCTGTCTCCCTCGCTGTCTCCCTCGCTGTCTCCCTCGCTGTCTCCCTCGCTGTCTCCCTCGCTGTCTCCCTCGCTGCCACCCTCGCAGTCTCTCTCGAAGTCTCTCTCGCTGTCTCTCTCGCTGTCTCCCTCGCTGTCTCCCTCGCTGTCTCCCTCGCTGTCTCCCTCGCAGTCTCTCTCGCCGTCTCCCTAGCCGTCTCAATCGCAGTCTCCCTCGCAGTGTCTCTCGCTGTATCCCTCGCTGTCTCTCTCGCTATCTCCATAGCAGTCTCTCTCGCAGTTTCTCTCGCTTTCTCCCTCGCAGTCTTTCTCGCTGTCTCCCTCACAGTCTCACTCACAGTCTCTCTCGCTGTCTCTCTCGCTGTCTCCCTCGCTGTCTCCCTCGCTGTCTCCCTCACAGTCTCCCTCGCTGTCTCCCTCGAGGTCTCTCTCACAGTCTCTCTCGCAGTCTCTCTCGCAGTCTCTCTCGCTGACTCCCTCGCAGTTTCTATCGCTGTCTCCCTCGTGTTCTCTCTCGCTTTCTCGCTCGCTCTCTCCCTCGCAGTCTCTCTCGCAGTCTCTCTCGCAGTCTCTCTCGCAGTCTCTCTCGCTATCTCTCTCGCTATCTCTCTCGCTATCTCCCTCGCTGTCTCCCTCGCTGTCTCTCTCGCTGTCTCCCTTGCAGTCTCCCTTGCAGTCTCCCTTGCAGTCTCCCTCGCAGTCTCCCTCGCAGTCTCTCTCGCTTTCTCCCTCGCAGTCTCTCTCGCTTTCTCCCTCGCAGTCTCCCTCGCAGTCTCCCTCGCAGTCTCTCTCGCAGTCTCTCTCGCAGTCTCTCTCGCAGTCTCTCTCGCAGTCTCTCTCGCAGTCTTCCTCGCAGTTTCTCTCGCTGTCTCCCTCGCTGCCTCCCACGCTGTCTCCCTCGCAGTCTCCCTCGCAGTCTCTCTTGCAGTCTCTCTTGCTGTCTCCCTCGCTCTCTCTCTCGCTCTCTCTCTCGCAGTCTCCCTCGCTGTCTCACGCGATCTCTCTCACATTCTCTCTCGTTGTCTCCCTCGCAGTCTCTCTCGCTGTGTCCCTCGCAGTCTCTCTCGCAGTCTCTATTGCTGTCTCTGTCGCTGTCTCCCTCGCTGTCTCCCTCGCTGTCTCCCTCGCTGTCTCCCTCGCTGCCTCCCTCGCAGTCTCTCTCGAAGTCTCTCTCGCTGTCTACCTCGCTGTCTACCTCGCTGTCTCCCTCGCTGTCTCCCTCGCTGTCTCCCTCGCTTTCTCTCTCGCTTTCTCCCTCGCTCTCTCCCTCAGTCTCTCTCGCAGTCTCTCTCGCAGTCTCTCTCGCAGTCTCTCTCGCAGTCTCTCTCGCTGTCTCCCTCGCTGTCTCCCTCGCTGTCTCCCTCGCTGTCTCCCTCGCTGTCTCCCTCGCTGTCTCTCTCGCTGTCTCCCTCGCTGTCTCCCTCGCTGTCTCCCTCGCTGTCTCCCTCGCTGTCTCGCTCAATATCCCTCTCGCTGTCTCTCTCGCTGTCTCTCTCGCTGTCTCTCTCGCTGTCTCTCTCGCTGTCTCTCTCGTTGTCTCTCTCGATGTCTCCCTCGCTGTCTCCCTCGCTGTCTCCCTCGCTGTCTCCCTCGCTGTCTCCCTCGCACTCTCTCGCTTTCTCTCTCGCTCTCTCCCTCGCAGACTCTCTCGCTGTCTCCCTCACAGTCTCCCTCGCTGTCTCCCTCGCTGTCTCCCTCGCTGTCTCCCTTGCAGTCACTCTCTCTGTATCCCCGGCTGTCTCTTTCGCTATCTCCATAGCAGTCTCTCTCACTGTCTACCTCGCTGTCTCTGTCGCTGTCTCTGTCACTGTCTCCCTCGCTGTCTCCCTCGCTGTCTCCCTCGCTGTCTCCCTCGCTGTCTCCCTCGCCGTCTCCCTCGCCGTCTCCCTCGCCGTCTCCCTCGCCGTCTCCCTCGCAGTCTCTCTCGCAGTCTCTCTCAATGTACTCTCGCTGTCTCCCTCGCTGTCTCACTCGCTCAATCCCTCGCTGTCTCTCTCGCAGTCTCTCTCGCAGTCTCTCTCGCTGTCTCTCTCGCTGTCTCCCTCGCAGTCTCTCTCGCTCTCTCCCTCACTGTCTCTCTCGCAGTCTCTCTCGCAGTCTCTCTCGCTGTCTCTCTCGCTGTCTCTCTCGCTGTCTCCCTCGCAGTCTCTCTCGCTCTCTCCCTCACTGTCTCTCTCGCAGTCTCCCTCGCTGTCTCCCTCGCTGTCTCCCTCGCTGTCTCCCTCGCAGTCTCTCTCGCAGTCTCTCTCGCAGTCTCTCTCGCAGTCTCTCTCGCAGTCTCTCTCGCTGTCCCTCTCGCAGTCTCTCTCGCTGTCTCTCTCGCAGTCTCCTTTGCATTCTCTCTCGCTGTCTCTCTCGCTGTCTCCCACGCTGTCTCCCTCGCAGTCTCCCTCGCAGTCTCCCTCGCAGTCTCTCTCGCAGTCTCTCTCGCTGTCTCCCTCGCTTTGTCTCTCGCTGTCTCTCTCGCTGTCTCCCTCGCAGTCTCTCTCGCAGTCTCTCTCGCTGTCTCCCTCGCTGTCTCCCTCGCTGTCTCCCTCGCAGTCTCTCTCGCCGTCTCCCTAGCCGTCTCAATTGCAGTCTCTCTCGCAGTTTCTCTCGCTTTCTCCCTCGCAGTCTTTCTCGCTGTCTCCCTCACAGTCTCACTCGCAGTCTCTCTCGCTGTCTCTCTCGCTGTCTCCCTCGCTGTCTCCCTCGCTGTCTCCCTCACAGTCTCCCTCGCTGTCTCCCTCGAGGTCTCTCTCACAGTCTCTCTCGCAGTCTCTCTCGCAGTCTCTCTCGCTGACTCCCTCGCAGTTTCTATCGCTGTCTCCCTCGTGTTCTCTCTCGCTTTCTCGCTCGCTCTCTCCCTCGCAGTCTCTCTCGCAGTCTCTCTCGCAGTCTCTCTCGCAGTCTCTCTCGCTATCTCTCTCGCTATCTCTCTCGCTATCTCCCTCGCTGTCTCCCTCGCTGTCTCTCTCGCTGTCTCCCTTGCAGTCTCCCTTGCAGTCTCCCTTGCAGTCTCCCTCGCAGTCTCCCTCGCAGTCTCTCTCGCTTTCTCCCTCGCAGTCTCTCTCGCTTTCTCCCTCGCAGTCTCCCTCGCAGTCTCCCTCGCAGTCTCTCTCGCAGTCTCTCTCGCAGTCTCTCTCGCAGTCTCTCTCGCAGTCTCTCTCGCAGTCTTCCTCGCAGTTTCTCTCGCTGTCTCCCTCGCTGCCTCCCACGCTGTCTCCCTCGCAGTCTCCCTCGCAGTCTCTCTTGCAGTCTCTCTTGCTGTCTCCCTCGCTCTCTCTCTCGCTCTCTCTCTCGCAGTCTCCCTCGCTGTCTCACGCGATCTCTCTCACATTCTCTCTCGTTGTCTCCCTCGCAGTCTCTCTCGCTGTGTCCCTCGCAGTCTCTCTCGCAGTCTCTATTGCTGTCTCTGTCGCTGTCTCCCTCGCTGTCTCCCTCGCTGTCTCCCTCGCTGTCTCCCTCGCTGTCTCCCTCGCTGCCTCCCTCGCAGTCTCTCTCGAAGTCTCTCTCGCTGTCTACCTCGCTGTCTACCTCGCTGTCTCCCTCGCTGTCTCCCTCGCTGTCTCCCTCGCTGTCTCCCTCGCAGTCTCCCTCGCTTTCTCTCTCGCTTTCTCCCTCGCTCTCTCTCGCAGTCTCTCTCGCAGTCTCTCTCGCAGTCTCTCTCGCAGTCTCTCTCGCAGTCTCTCTCGCTGTCTCCCTCGCTGTCTCCCTCGCTGTCTCCCTCGCTGTCTCCCTCGCTGTCTCCCTCGCTGTCTCCCTCGCTGTCTCTCTCGCTGTCTCCCTCGCTGTCTCCCTCGCTGTCTCCCTCGCTGTCTCGCTCAATATCCCTCTCGCTGTCTCTCTCGCTGTCTCTCTCGCTGTCTCTCTCGCTGTCTCTCTCGCTGTCTCTCTCGTTGTCTCTCTCGATGTCTCCCTCGCTGTCTCCCTCGCTGTCTCCCTCGCTGTCTCCCTCGCTGTCTCACTCGCACTCTCTCGCTTTCTCTCTCGCTCTCTCCCTCGCAGACTCTCTCGCTGTCTCCCTCACAGTCTCCCTCGCTGTCTCCCTCGCTGTCTCCCTCGCTGTCTCCCTTGCAGTCACTCTCTCTGTATCCCCGGCTGTCTCTTTCGCTATCTCCATAGCAGTCTCTCTCACTGTCTACCTCGCTGTCTCTGTCGCTGTCTCTGTCACTGTCTCCCTCGCTGTCTCCCTCGCTGTCTCCCTCGCTGTCTCCCTCGCCGTCTCCCTCGCCGTCTCCCTCGCCGTCTCCCTCGCCGTCTCCCTCGCCGTCTCCCTCGCCGTCTCCCTCGCAGTCTCTCTCGCAGTCTCTCTCGCTGTCTCTCTCAATGTACTCTCGCTGTCTCCCTCGCTGTCTCACTCGCTCAATCCCTCGCTGTCTCTCTCGCAGTCTCTCTCGCAGTCTCTCTCGCTGTCTCTCTCGCTGTCTCCCTCGCAGTCTCTCTCGCTCTCTCCCTCACTGTCTCTCTCGCAGTCTCTCTCGCAGTCTCTCTCGCTGTCTCTCTCGCTGTCTCTCTCGCTGTCTCCCTCGCAGTCTCTCTCGCTCTCTCCCTCACTGTCTCTCTCGCAGTCTCCCTCACTGTCTCCCTCGCTGTCTCCCTCGCTGTCTCCCTCGCTGTCTCCCTCACAGTCTCTCTCGCAGTCTCTCTCGCAGTCTCTCTCGCAGTCTCTCTCGCAGTCTCTCTCGCTGTCCCTCTCGCAGTCTCTCTCGCTGTCTCTCTCGCAGTCTCCTTTGCATTCTCTCTCGCTGTCTCTCTCGCTGTCTCCCACGCTGTCTCCCTCGCAGTCTCCCTCGCAGTCTCTCTCGCAGTCTCTCTCGCTGTCTCCCTCGCTTTGTCTCTCGCTGTCTCTCTCGCTGTCTCCCTCGCAGTCTCTCTCGCAGTCTCTCTCGCTGTCTCCCTCGCTTTGTCTCTCGCTGTCTCTCTCGCTTTCTCCCTCGCTGTCTCTCTCGCAGTCCTTCTCGCAGTCCTTCTCGCAGTCTCTCTCGCTGTCTCCAGCGCTGTCACCCTCACATTCTCTCTCGCCGTCTCTCTCGCCGTCTCTCTCGCCGTCTCTCTCGCCGTCTCTCTCGCCGTCTCTCTCTCCGTCTCTCTCGCCGTCTCTCTCGCCGTCTCCATCGCTTTCTCCCTCGCTGTCTCTCTCGCTGTCTCTCTCGCTGTCTCCCTTGCAGTCTCTCTTGCAGTCTCTCTCGCTGTCCCCCTCGCTGTGTCTCTCGCTCTCTCCCTCGCTGTCTCCCTCGCTGTCTCACGCGCTCTCTCTCGCAGTCTCTCTTGCTGTCTCTCTCGCTGTCTCCCTCGCTGTCTCCCTCGCTGTCTCCCTCGCTGTCTCCCTCGCTGTGTCCCTCGCTGTGTCCCTCGCGGTGTCCATCGCGGTGTCCCTCGCTGTGTCCCTCGCGGTGTCCCTCGCTGTGTCCCTCGCTGTGTCCCTCGCTGTCTCCCTCGCTGCCTCCCTCGCTGCCTCCCTCGCTGCCTCCCTCGCTGCCTCCCTCGCTGCCTCCCTCGCAGTCTCTCTCGCAGTCTCTCTCGCAGTCTCTCTCGCAGTCTCTCTCGCTGTCTCCCTCGCTGTCTCCCTCGCTGTCTCCCTCGCTGTCTCCCTCGTCGTCTCCCTCGCCGTCTCCCTTGCAGTCACTCTCTCTGTATCCCCGGCTGTCTCCCTCGCTGTCTCCCTCGCTGTCGCTGTCTCTGTCGCTGTCTCTGTCGCTGTCTCTGTCGCTGTCTCTGTCGCTGTCTCTGTCGCTGTCTCCGTCGCTGTCTCCCTCGCTGTCTCCCTGGCCGTCTCCCTGGCCTTCTCCCTGGCTGTCTCCCTGGCCGTCTCCCTGGCCGTCTCCCTGGCCGTCTCCCTGGCCGTCTCTCTCGCTGTCTCCCTCGCAGTCTCTCTCGCTCTCTCCCTCACTGTCTCTCTCGCCGTCTCTCTCGCCGTCTCTCTCGCCGTCTCTCTCTCCATCTCTCTCGCCGTCTCTCTCTCCATCTCTCTCGCCGTCTCTCTCTCCATCTCTCTCGCAGTCTCCTTTGCAGTCTCTCTCGCAGTCTCTCTCGCAGTCTCTCTCGCAGTCTCTCTCGCAGTCTCTCTCGCAGTCTCTCTCGCTGTCCCTCTCGCAGTCTCTCTCACTGTCTCCCTCGCAGTCTCTCTCGCTCTCTCCCTCACTGTCTCTCTCGCCGTCTCTCTCTCCATCTCTCTCTCCATCTCTCTCGCAGTCTCCTTTGCAGTCTCTCTCGCAGTCTCTCTCGCAGTCTCTCTCGCAGTCTCTCTCGCAGTCTCTCTCGCTGTCCCTCTCGCAGTCTCTCTCGCAGTCTCCTTTGCATTCTCTCTCGCTGTCTCCCTCGCTGTCTCCCTCGCAGTCTCCCTCGCAGTCTCTCTCGCAGTCTCTCTCGCTGTCTCCCTCGCTTTCTCCCTCGCTGTCTCTCTCGCTGTCTCTCTCGCTGTCTCCCTCGCAGTCTCTCTCGCTGTCTCCCTGGCTGTCTCCCTCGCTGTCTCCCTCGCTGTCTCCCTCGCTGTCTCCCTCGCTGTCTCCCTCGCTGTCTCCCTCGCTCTCTCCCTCACTGTCTCCCTCGCCGTCTCTCTCGCAGTCTCTCTCGCTGTCTTCCTCGCAGTTTCTCTCGCTGTCTCCCTCGCTGTCACCCTCGCTGTCTCCCTAGCAGTCGCTCTCGCAGTCTCTCTCGCAGTCTCTCTCGCTGTCTCTCTCGCTGTCTCTCTCGCTGTCTCCCTCGCTGTCTCCCTCGCTGTCTCCCTCGCTGTCTCCCTCGCTGCCTCCCTCGCAGTCTCTCTCGAAGTCTCTCTCGCTGTCTCCCTCGCTCTCTCCCTCGCTCTCTCCCTCGCTCTCTCTCGCAGTGTCTCTCGCTGTATCCCTCGCTGTCTCTCTCGCAGTTTCTCTCGCTTTCTCCCTCACAGTCTCTCTCGCTGTCTCCCTCGCTGTATCCCTCGCTGTCTCTCTCGCTTTCTCCCTCACAGTCTCTCTCGCAGTCTCTCTCGCAGTCTCTCTCGCAGTCTCTCTCGCAGTCTCTCTCGCTGTCTCCCTCGCTGTCTCCCTCACAGTCTCTCTCGCTGTCTCCCTCGCAGTCTCTCTCACAGTCTCTCTCGCAGTCTCTCTCGCTGTCTCCCTCGCAGTCTCTATCGCTGTCTCCCTCGCAGTCTCCCATCGCAGTCTCTCTCGCAGTCTCTCTCGCTTTCTCCCTCGCTCTCTCCCTCGCAGACTCTCTCACTGTCTCCCTCGTTGTCTCCCTCGCTGTCTCTCTCAGTCTCTCTCGCTGTCTCCCTCGCAGTCTCCCTCGCAGTCTCCCTCGATGTCTCCCTCGATGTCTCCCTCGCTGTCTCCCTCTCAGTCTCTCTCTCAGTCTCTCTCTCAGTCTCTCTCTCAGTCTCTCTCTCAGTCTCTATCGCATTCTCTCTCGCTGTCTCCCTCGCACTCTCTGGCTTTCTCTCTCGCTTTCTCTCTCGCAGTCCCTCGCACTGTCTCTCTCGCAGTCTCTCTCGCAGTCTCTCTCGCTATCTCCCTCGCTGTCTCTCTCGCTATCTCCAAAGCAGTCTCTCTCGCAGTCTCCCTCACAGTCTCTCTCGCAGTCTCCCTCACAGTCTCTCTCGCAGTCTCTCTCGCAGTCTCTCTCGCTATCTCCCTCGCTGTCTCTCTCACTGTCTCCCTCGCAGTCTCTCTCGCAGTCTCTCTCGCAGTCTCTCTCGCTTTCTCCCACGCAGTCTCTCTCGCAGTCTCTCTCGCAGTCTCTCTCGCAGTCTCTCTCGCAGTCTCTCTCGCAGTCTTCCTCGCAGTTTCTCTCGCTGTCTCCCTCGCTGTCTCCCTCGCTGTCTCGCTCGCTATCTCCCTCGCTATCTCCCTCGCTGTCTCCCTCGCAGTCTCTCTCGTTGTCTCCCTCGCAGTCTCTCTCGCAGTCTCTCTCGCAGTCTCTCTCGCAGTCTCTCTCGCAGTCTCTCTTGCAGTCTCTCTCGCTGTCTCTCTCGCTGTCTCTCTCGCAGTCTCTCTCGCAGTCTCTCTCGCAGTCTCTCTCGCAGTCTCTCTCGCTGTCCCTCTCGCAGTCTCTCTCGCTGTCTCTCTCGCAGTCTCTCTCGCAGTCTCTCTCGCAGTCTCTCTCGCTGTCTCTCTCGCTGTCTCTCTCGCAGTCTCTCTCGCAGTCTCTCTCGCAGTCTCTCTCGCTGTCTCTCTCGCAGTCTCTCTCGCAGTCTCTCTCGCTGTCCCTCTCGCAGTGTCTCTCGCTGTATCCCTCGCTGTCTCTCTCTCAGTTTCTCTCGCTTTCTCCCTCACAGTCTCTCTCGCTGTCTCCCTCGCTGTATCCCTCGCTGTCTCTCTCGCTTTCTCCCTCACAGTCTCTCTCGCAGTCTCTCTCGCAGTCTCTCTCGCAGTCTCTCTCGCAGTCTCTCTCGCTGTCTCCCTCGCTGTCTCCCTCACAGTCTCTCTCGCTGTCTCCCTCGCAGTCTCTCTCACAGTCTCTCTCGCAGTCTCTCTCGCTGTCTCCCTCGCAGTCTCTATCGCTGTCTCCCTCGCAGTCTCCCATCGCAGTCTCTCTCGCAGTCTCTCTCGCTTTCTCCCTCGCTCTCTCCCTCGCAGACTCTCTCACTGTCTCCCTCGTTGTCTCCCTCGCTGTCTCTCTCAGTCTCTCTCGCTGTCTCCCTCGCAGTCTCCCTCGCAGTCTCCCTCGATGTCTCCCTCGCTGTCTCCCTCTCAGTCTCTCTCTCAGTCTCTCTCTCAGTCTCTCTCTCAGTCTCTCTCTCAGTCTCTATCGCATTCTCTCTCGCTGTCTCCCTCGCACTCTCAGGCTTTCTCTCTCGCTTTCTCTCTCGCAGTCCCTCGCACTGTCTCTCTCGCAGTCTCTCTCGCAGTCTCTCTCGCTATCTCCCTCGCTGTCTCTCTCGCTATCTCCAAAGCAGTCTCTCTCGCAGTCTCCCTCACAGTCTCTCTCGCAGTCTCCCTCACAGTCTCTCTCGCAGTCTCTCTCGCAGTCTCTCTCGCTATCTCCCTCGCTGTCTCTCTCACTGTCTCCCTCGCAGTCTCTCTCGCAGTCTCTCTCGCAGTCTCTCTCGCTTTCTCCCACGCAGTCTCTCTCGCAGTCTCTCTCGCAGTCTCTCTCGCAGTCTCTCTCGCAGTCTTCCTCGCAGTTTCTCTCGCTGTCTCCCTCGCTGTCTCCCTCGCTGTCTCGCTCGCTATCTCCCTCGCTATCTCCCTCGCTGTCTCCCTCGCAGTCTCTCTCGTTGTCTCCCTCGCAGTCTCTCTCGCAGTCTCTCTCGCAGTCTCTCTCGCAGTCTCTCTCGCAGTCTCTCTTGCAGTCTCTCTCGCTGTCTCTCTCGCTGTCTCTCTCGCAGTCTCTCTCGCAGTCTCTCTCGCAGTCTCTCTCGCAGTCTCTCTCGCTGTCCCTCTCGCAGTCTCTCTCGCTGTCTCTCTCGCAGTCTCTCTCGCAGTCTCTCTCGCAGTCTCTCTCGCAGTCTCTCTCGCTGTCTCTCTCGCTGTCTCTCTCGCAGTCTCTCTCGCAGTCTCTCTCGCTGTCTCTCTCGCAGTCTCTCTCGCAGTCTCTCTCGCTGTCCCTCTCGCAGTCTCTCTCGCTGTCTCTCTCGCTGTCTCTCTCGCAGTCTCTCTCGCAGTCTCTCTCGCTGTCTCCCTCGCTTTCTCCCTCGCTGTCTCTCTCGCTGTCTCCCTCGCAGTCTCCCTCGCAGTCTCTCTCGCTGTCTCCCTCGCTGTCTCCCTCGCTGTCTCCCTCGCTGTCTCCCTCGCTGTCTCCCTCGCTGTGTCCCTCGCTCTCTCCCTCACTGTCTCCCTCGCTGTCTTCCTCGCAGTTTCTCTCGCTGTCTCCCTCGCTGTCACCCTCGCTGTCTCCCTCGCTGTCTCCCTAGCAGTCGCTCTCGCAGTCTCTCTCGCTGTCTCCCTCGCTGTCTCCCTCGCTGTCTCCCTCGCTGCCTCCCTCGGAGTCTCTCTCGAAGTCTCTCTCGCTCTCTCCCTCGCTCTCTCCCTCGCTCTCTCCCTCGCCCTCTCTCTCGCCGTCTCCCTCGCAGTCTCTCTCGCAGTGTCTCTCGCTGTATCCCTCGCAGTCTCTCTCGCAGTCTCTCTCGCTGTCTCTCTCGCTGTCTCTCTCGCTGTCTCTCTCGCTGTCTCCCTCGCTGTCTCCCTCGCAGTCTCTCTCGCAGTCTCTCTCGCAGTCTCTCTCGCAGTCTCTCTCGCTGTCTCCCTCACAGTCTCTCTCGCTGTCTCCCTCGTAGTCTCTCTCACAGTCTCTCTCACAGTCTCTCTAGCAGTCTCTCTCGCCGTCTCCCTCGCAGTCTCTATCGCTGTCTCCCTCGCAGTCTCCCTCGCAGTCTCCCTCGCAGTCTCTCTCGCAGTCTCTCTTGCTTTCTCCCTCGCTCTCTCCCTCGCAGACTCTCTCGCTGTCTCCCTCGCTGTCTCCCTCGCTGTCTCCCTCGCTGTCTCCCTCACTGTCTCTCTCAGTCTCTCTCTCAGTCTCTCTCTCAGTCTCTCTCGCAGTCTCCCTCGCAGTCTCCCTCGAAGTCTCCCTCGCTGTCTCCCTCGCTCTCTCCCTCGCTCTCTCCCTCGCTCTCTCTCGCAGTGTCTCTCGCTGTATCCCTCGCTGTCTCTCTCGCAGTTTCTCTCGCTTTCTCCCTCACAGTCTCTCTCGCTGTCTCCCTCGCTGTATCCCTCGCTGTCTCTCTCGCTTTCTCCCTCACAGTCTCTCTCGCAGTCTCTCTCGCAGTCTCTCTCGCAGTCTCTCTCGCAGTCTCTCTCGCTGTCTCCCTCGCTGTCTCCCTCACAGTCTCTCTCGCTGTCTCCCTCGCAGTCTCTCTCACAGTCTCTCTCGCAGTCTCTCTCGCTGTCTCCCTCGCAGTCTCTATCGCTGTCTCCCTCGCAGTCTCCCATCGCAGTCTCTCTCGCAGTCTCTCTCGCTTTCTCCCTCGCTCTCTCCCTCGCAGACTCTCTCACTGTCTCCCTCGTTGTCTCCCTCGTTGTCTCCCTCGCTGTCTCTCTCAGTCTCTCTCGCTGTCTCCCTCGCAGTCTCCCTCGCAGTCTCCCTCGATGTCTCCCTCGATGTCTCCCTCGCTGTCTCCCTCTCAGTCTCTCTCTCAGTCTCTCTCTCAGTCTCTCTCTCAGTCTCTATCGCATTCTCTCTCGCTGTCTCCCTCGCACTCTCTGGCTTTCTCTCTCGCTTTCTCTCTCGCAGTCTCTCTCGCAGTCTCTCTCGCTGTCTCCCTCACAGTCTCCCTCACAGTCTCTCTCGCTGTCTCTCTCGCCGTCTCCCTCGCAGTCTCTCTCGCAGTCTCTCTCGCTGTCTCCCTCACAGTCTCCCTCACAGTCTCTCTCGCTGTCTCTCTCGCCGTCTCCCTCGCTGTCTCTCTCTCAGTCTCTCTCTCAGTCTCTCTCTCAGTCTCTATCGCATTCTCTCTCGCTGTCTCCCTCGCACTCTCTGGCTTTCTCTCTCGCTTTCTCTCTCGCAGTCCCTCTCACTGTCTCTCTCGCAGTCACTCTCGCAGTCTCTCTCGCTGTCTCCCTCACAGTCTCCCTCACAGTCTCTCTCGCTCTCTCTCTCGCCGTCGCCCTCGCCATCGCCCTCGCCGTCTCCCTCGCCGTCTCCCTCGCAGTCACTCTCGCAGTCTCTCTCGCTGTATCCCTCGCTGTCTCTCTCGCTATCTCCAAAGCAGTCTCTCTCGCAGTCTCCCTCACAGTCTCTCTCGCAGTCTCTCTCGCAGTCTCTCTCGCTATCTCCCTCGCTGTCTCTCTCGCTATCTCCAAAGCAGTCTCTCTCGCAGTCTCCCTCACAGTCTCTCTCGCAGTCTCCCTCACAGTCTCTCTCGCAGTCTCTCTCGCAGTCTCTCTCGCTATCTCCCTCGCTGTCTCTCTCGCAGTCTCTCTCGCAGTCTCTCTCGCAGTCTCTCTCGCAGTCTTCCTCGCAGTTTCTCTCGCTGTCTCCCTCGCTGTCTCCCTCGCTGTCTCGCTCGCTATCTCCCTCGCTATCTCCCTCGCTGTCTCCCTCGCAGTCTCTCTCGTTGTCTCCCTCGCAGTCTCTCTCGCAGTCTCTCTCGCAGTCTCTCTCGCAGTCTCTCTCGCTGTCTCTCTCGCAGTCTCTCTCGCAGTCTCTCTCGCAGTCTCTCTCGCTGTCCCTCTCGCAGTCTCTCTCGCTGTCTCTCTCGCAGTCTCTCTCGCAGTCTCTCTCGCTGTCTCTCTCGCTGTCTCTCTCGCAGTCTCTCTCGCAGTCTCTCTCGCAGTCTCTCTCGCTGTCTCTCTCGCAGTCTCTCTCGCAGTCTCTCTCGCTGTCCCTCTCGCAGTCTCTCTCGCTGTCTCTCTCGCTGTCTCTCTCGCAGTCTCTCTCGCAGTCTCTCTCGCTGTCTCCCTCGCTTTCTCCCTCGCTGTCTCTCTCGCTGTCTCTCTCGCTGTCTCCCTCGCAGTCTCCCTCGCTGTCTCCCTCGCTGTCTCCCTCGCTGTCTCCCTCGCTGTCTCCCTCGCTGTCTCCCTCGCTGTGTCCCTCGCTCTCTCCCTCACTGTCTCCCTCGCTGTCTTCCTCGCAATTTCTCTCGCTGTCTCCCTCGCTGTCACCCTCGCTGTCTCCCTCGCTGTCTCCCTAGCAGTCGCTCTCGCAGTCTCTCTCGCTGTCTCCCTCGCTGTCTCCCTCGCTGTCTCCCTCGCTGCCTCCCTCGCAGTCTCTCTCGAAGTCTCTCTCGCTCTCTCCCACGCTCTCTCCCTCGCTCTCTCCCTCGCTCTCTCCCTCGCCCTCTCTCTCGCCGTCTCCCTCGCAGTCTCTCTCGCAGTGTCTCTCGCTGTATCCCTCGCAGTCTCTCTCGCAGTCTCTCTCGCTGTCTCTCTCGCTGTCTCTCTCGCTGTCTCTCTCGCTGTCTCCCTCGCAGTCTCTCTCGCAGTCTCTCTCGCAGTCTCTCTCGCAGTCTCTCTCGCAGTCTCTCTCGCAGTCTCTCTCGCTGTCTCCCTCACAGTCTCTCTCGCTGTCTCCCTCGTAGTCTCTCTCACAGTCTCTCTCGCAGTCTCTCTCGCCGTCACCCTCGCAGTCTCTATCGCTGTCTCCCTCGCAGTCTCCCTCGCAGTCTCCCTCGCAGTCTCTCTCGCAGTCTCTCTTGCTTTCTCCCTCGCTCTCTCCCTCGCAGACTCTCTCGCTGTCTCCCTCGCTGTCTCCCTCGCTGTCTCCCTCACTGTCTCTCTCAGTCTCTCTCTCAGTCTCTCTCTCAGTCTCTCTCGCAGTCTCCCTCGCAGTCTCCCTCGAAGTCTCCCTCGAAGTCTCCCTCGAAGTCTCCCTCGAAGTCACCCTGGATGTCTCTCTCGCAGTCTCTCTCGCAGTCTCTCTCGCAGTCTCTCTCGCATTCTCTTTCGCTGTCTCTCTCGATGTCTCTCTCGATGTCTCTCTCGATGTCTCCCTCGATGTCTCCCTCTCAGTCTCCCTCTCAGTCTCCCTCTCAGTCTCCCTCTCAGTCTCTCTCTCAGTCTCTCTCTCAGTCTCTCTCGCATTCTCTCTCGCTGTCTCCCTCGCTGTCTCCCTCGCACTCTCTGGCTTTCTCTCTCGCTTTCTCTCTCGCAGTCCCTCTCACTGTCTCCCTCGCTGTCTCCCTCTCAGTCTCCCTCTCAGTCTCCCTTTCAGTCTCCCTCTCAGTCTCCCTCTCAGTCTCTCTCTCAGTCTCTCTCTCAGTCTCTCTCGCATTCTCTCTCGCTGTCTCCCTCGCACTCTCTGGCTTTCTCTCTCACTGTCTCTCTCGCAGTCTCTCTCGCTGTCTCCCTCACAGTCTCCCTCACAGTCTCTCTCGCTGTCTCTCTCGCCGTCTCCCTCGCAGTCTCTCTCGAAGTCTCTCTCGCTGTCTCCCTCGCTGTCTCTCTCGCCGTCTCTCTCGCCGTCGCCCTCGCCGTCGCCCTCGCCGTCTCCGTCGCCGTCTCCCTCGCCGTCTCCCTCGCCGTCTCCCTCGCAGTCACTCTCGCAGTCTCTCTCGATGTATCCCTCGCTGTCTCTCTCGCTATCTCCATAGCAGTCTCTCTCGCAGTCTCTCTCGCAGTCTCTCTCGCAGTCTCTCTCGATGTATCCCTCGCTGTCTCTCTCGCTATCTCCATAGCAGTCTCCCTCGCAGTCTCTCTCGCAGTCTCTCTCGCAGTCTCTCTCGCAGTCTCTCTCGCAGTCTCTCTCGCAGTCTCTCTCGCTGTCTCCCTCACAGTCTCCCTCGCTGTCTCTCTCGCTGTCTCTCTCGCTTTCTCCCACGCAGTCTCTCTCGCAGTCTCTCTCGCAGTCTCTCTCGCAGTCTCTCTCGCAGTCTTCCTCGCAGTCTTCCTCGCAGTTTCTCTCGCTGTCTCCCTCGCTGTCTCCCTCGCTGTCTCCCTCGCTGTCTCCCTCGCTGTCTCCCTCGCTATCTCCCTCGCTGTCTCGCGCGATCTCTCTCGCATTCTCTCTCGTTGTCTCCCTCACAGTCTCTCTCGCTGTGTCCCTCGCAGTCTCTCTCACAGTCTCTCTCGCTGTCTCTCTCGCTGTCTCTGTCGCTGTCTCTGTCGCTGTCTCCCTCGCTGTCTCCCTCGCTGCCTCCCTCGCAGTCTCTTTCGCAGTCTCTCTCGCAGTCTCTCTCGCAGTCTCTCTCGCAGTCTCTCGCAGTCTCTCTCGCTGTCTCTCTCGCTGTCTCTCTCGCTGTCTCCCTCGCTGTCTCCCTCGCTGTCTCCCTCGCTGTCTCCCTCGCTGTCTCCCTCGCTCACTCTCTCGCTCTCTCTCTCGCTCTCTCTCTCGCCGTCTCAATCGCTGTCTCCCTCGCATTCTCTCTCGCAGTGTCTCTCGCTGTATCCCTCGCTGTCTCTCTCGCTATCTCCATAGCAGTCTCTCTCGCAGTTTCTCTCGCTTTCTCCCTCGCAGTCTCTCTCGCAGTCTCTCTCGCTGTCTCTCTCGCTGTCTCTCTCGCAGTCTCTCTCGCAGTCTCTCTCGCTGTCACCCTCGCTGTCTCCCTCGCTGTCTCCCTCGCTGTCTCCCTCGCTGTCTCCCTCGCAGTCCCTCTCGCAGTCCCTCTCGCAGTCTCCCTCGCAGTCTCCCTCGCAGTCTCCCTCGCAGTCTCCCTCGCAGTCTCTCTCGCAGTCTCCCTCGCTGTCTCCCTCGCTGTCTCCCTCGCTGTCTCACGCGATCTCTCTCGCATTCTCTCTCGTTGTCTACCTCGCAGTCTCTCTCGCTGTGTCCCTCGCAGTCTCTCTCACAGTCTCTCTCACAGTCTCTCTCACAGTCTCTGTAGCTGTCTCTGTCGCTGTCTCTGTCGCTGTCTCTGTCGCTGTCTCTGTCGCTGTCTCCCTCGCTGTCTCCCTCGCTGTCTCCCTCGCTGTCTCTCTCGCTGTCTCCCTCGCTGTCTCCCTCGCTGTCTCCCTCGCTGTCTCCCTCGCTGTCTCCCTCGCTGTCTCTCTCGCCGTCTCCCTCGCCGTCTCCCTCGCCGTCTCAATCGACGTCTCCCTCGCATTCTCTCTCGCAGTGTCTCTCGCTGTATCCCTCGCTGTCTCTCTCGCTATCTCCATAGCATTCTCTCTCGCTGTTTCTCTCGCTTTCTCCCTCGCAGTCTCTCTCGCTGTCTCTCTCGCTGTCTCTCTCGCAGTCTCTCTCGCAGTCTCTCTCGCTGTCTCTCTCGCAGTCTCTCTCGCAGTCTCTCTCGCAGTCTCTCTCGCAGTCTCTCTCGCTGTCTCCCTCGCAGTCTCCCTCGCTGTCTCCCTCGCAGTCTCTCTCGCTGTCTCCCTCGCAGTCTCTATCGCTGTCTCCCTCGCAGTCTCTCTCGCAGTCTCTCTCGCTTTCTCCCTCGCTCTCTCCCTCGCAGACTCTCTCGCAGACTCTCTCGCAGACTCTCTCGCTGTCTCCCTCGCAGTCTCCCTCGCAGTCTCCCTCGCAGTCTCCCTCGCTGTCTCCCTCGCTGTCTCCCTCGCTGTCTCCCTCGCTGTCTCCCTCGCTGTCTCTCTCGCTGTCTCCCTCGAAGTCACCCTGGATGTCTCTCTCGCTGTCTCTCTCGATGTCTCTCTCGATGTCTCTCTCGTTGTCTCCCTCGCTGTCTCCCTCTCAGTCTCTCTCTCAGTCTCTCTCTCAGTCTCTCTCGCATTCTCTCTCGCTGTCTCCCTCGCTGTCTCCCTCGCACTCTCTGGCTTTCTCTCTCGCTTTCTCTCTCGCAGTCCCTCTCGCAGTCCCTCTCGCAGTCTCTCTCGCAGTCTCTCTCGCAGTCTCTCTCGCAGTCTCTCTCGCAGTCTCTCTCGCTGTCTCCCTCACAGTCTCTCTCGCAGTCTCTCTCGCTGTCTCCCTCACAGTCTCCCTCACAGTCTCCCTCACAGTCTCTCTCGCTGTCTCTCTCGCCGTCTCCCTCGCAGTCTCTCTCGAAGTCTCTCTCGCCGTCGCCCTCGCCGTCTCCCTCGCAGTCACTCTCGCTGTCTCTCTCGCTGTATCCCTCGCTGTCTCTCTCGCTATCTCCATAGCAGTCTCTCTCGCAGTCTCCCTCGCTGTCTCCCTCACAGTCTCTCTCGCAGTCTCTCTCGCTATCTCCCTCGCTATCTCCCTCGCTGTCTCTCTCGCTGTATCTCTCGCTGTCTCCCTTGCAGTCTCCCTCGCAGTCTCTCTCGCTTTCTCCCTCGCTTTCTCCCTCGCAGTCTCTCTCGCTTTCTCCCTCGCAGTCTCCCTCACAGTCTCTCTCGCAGTCTCTCTCGCTATCTCCCTCGCTGTCTCTCTCGCTGTCTCTCTCACTGTCTCCCTCGCAGTCTCTCTCTCCATCTCTCTCGCTGTCTCCCTCGCTGTCTCTCTCGCTGTCTCCCTCGCAGTCTCCCTCGCAGTCTCCCTCGCAGTCTCCCTCGCAGTCTCTCTCGCAGTCTCTCTCGCAGTCTCTCTCGCAGTCTCTCTCGCTTTCTCCCACGCAGTCTCTCTCGCAGTCTCTCTCGCAGTCTCTCTCGCAGTCTCTCTCGCAGTCTCTCTCGCAGTCTTCCTCGCAGTTTCTCTCGCTGTCTCCCTCGCTATCTCCCTCGCTGTCTCCCTCGCTGTCTCGCGCGATCTCTCTCGCATTCTCTCTCGTTGTCTCCCTCGCAGTCTCTCTCGCTGTGTCCCTCGCAGTCTCTCTCACAGTCTCTGTCGCTGCCTCTCTCGCTGTCGCTGTCGCTGTCTCTGTCGCTGTCTCCCTCGCTGTCTCCCTCGCTGCCTCCCTCGCAGTCTCTCTCGCAGTCTCCCTCACAGTCTCTCTCGCAGTCTCTCTCGCTATCTCCCTCGCTGTCTCTCTCGCTGTCTCTCTCACTGTCTCCCTCGCAGTCTCTCTCTCCATCTCTCTCGCTATCTCCCTCGCTGTCTCTCTCGCTGTCTCCCTCGCAGTCTCCCTCGCAGTCTCCCTCGCAGTCTCTCTCGCAGTCTCTCTCGCAGTCTCTCTCGCTTTCTCCCACGCAGTCTCTCTCGCAGTCTCTCTCGCAGTCTCTCTCGCAGTCTCTCTCGCAGTCTCTCTCGCAGTCTCTCTCGCAGTTTCTCTCGCTGTCTCCCTCGCTGTCTCCCTCGCTATCTCCCTCGCTGTCTCCCTCGCTGTCTCGCGCGATCTCTCTCGCATTCTCTCTCGTTGTCTCCCTCGCAGTCTCTCTCGCTGTGTCCCTCGCAGTCTCTCTCACAGTCTCTGTCGCTGCCTCTCTCGCTGTCGCTGTCGCTGTCTCTGTCGCTGTCTCCCTCGCTGTCTCCCTCGCTTTCTCCCTCGCTGCCTCCCTCGCAGTCTCCCTCGCTGTCTCCCTCGCTGTCTCCCTCGCTGTCTCCCTCGCTGTCTCCCTCGCTGTCTCCCTCGCTCACTCTCTCGCTCTCTCTATCGCTCTCTCTCTCGCCGTCTCAATCGCTGTCTCCCTCGCATTCTCTCTCGCAGTGTCTCTCGCTGTATCCCTCGCTGTCTCTCTCGCTATCTCCATAGCAGTCTCTCTCGCAGTTTCTCTCGCATTCTCTCTCGATGTCTCTCTCGATGTCTCTCTCGTTGTCTCCCTCGCTGTCTCCCTCTCAGTCTCCCTCTCAGTCTCCCTCTCAGTCTCTCTCTCAGTCTCTCTCGCATTCTCTCTCGCTGTCTCCCTCGCTGTCTCCCTCGCACTCTCTGGCTTTCTCTCGCGCTTTCTCTCTCGCAGTCCCTCTCGCAGTCCCTCTCGCAGTCTCTCTCGCAGTCTCTCTCGCAGTCTCTCTCGCAGTC
Organism: Heterodontus francisci; assembly: GCF_036365525.1. Taxonomy (NCBI): domain Eukaryota; kingdom Metazoa; phylum Chordata; class Chondrichthyes; order Heterodontiformes; family Heterodontidae; genus Heterodontus; species Heterodontus francisci. Next base: position 236,737 of record NW_027141235.1, read on the forward strand.
TCTCTCGCTGTCTCCCTCACAGTCTCTCTCGCAGTCTCTCTCGCTGTCTCCCTCACAGTCTCCCTCACAGTCTCCCTCACAGTCTCTCTCGCTGTCTCTCTCGCCGTCTCCCTCGCAGTCTCTCTCGAAGTCTCTCTCGCCGTCGCCCTCGCCGTCTCCCTCGCAGTCACTCTCGCTGTCTCTCTCGCTGTATCCCTCGCTGTCTCTCTCGCTATCTCCATAGCAGTCTCTCTCGCAGTCTCCCTCACAGTCTCCCTCGCTGTCTCCCTCACAGTCTCTCTCGCAGTCTCTCTCGCTATCTCCCTCGCTATCTCCCTCGCTGTCTCTCTCGCTGTATCTCTCGCTGTCTCCCTTGCAGTCTCCCTCGCAGTCTCTCTCGCTTTCTCCCTCGCTTTCTCCCTCGCAGTCTCTCTCGCTTTCTCCCTCGCAGTCTCCCTCACAGTCTCTCTCGCAGTCTCTCTCGCTATCTCCCTCGCTGTCTCTCTCGCTGTCTCTCTCACTGTCTCCCTCGCAGTCTCTCTCTCCATCTCTCTCGCTATCTCCCTCGCTGTCTCTCTCGCTGTCTCCCTCGCAGTCTCCCTCGCAGTCTCCCTCGCAGTCTCTCTCGCAGTCTCTCTCGCAGTCTCTCTCGCTTTCTCCCACGCAGTCTCTCTCGCAGTCTCTCTCGCAGTCTCTCTCGCAGTCTCTCTCGCAGTCTCTCTCGCAGTCTCTCTCGCAGTCTTCCTCGCAGTTTCTCTCGCTGTCTCCCTCGCTGTCTCCCTCGCTGTCTCGCGCGATCTCTCTCGCATTCTCTCTCTTTGTCTCCCTCGCAGTCTCTCTCGCTGTGTCCCTCGCAGTCTCTCTCACAGTCTCTGTCGCTGCCTCTCTCGCTGTCGCTGTCGCTGTCTCTGTCGCTGTCTCCCTCGCTGTCTCCCTCGCTGCCTCCCTCGCAGTCTCTCTCGCAGTCTCCCTCACAGTCTCTCTCGCAGTCTCTCTCGCTATCTCCCTCGCTGTCTCTCTCGCTGTCTCTCTCACTGTCTCCCTCGCAGTCTCTCTCTCCATCTCTCTCGCTATCTCCCTCGCTGTCTCTCTCGCTGTCTCCCTCGCAGTCTCCCTCGCAGTCTCCCTCGCAGTCTCTCTCGCAGTCTCTCTCGCAGTCTCTCTCGCTTTCTCCCACGCAGTCTCTCTCGCAGTCTCTCTCGCAGTCTCTCTCGCAGTCTCTCTCGCAGTCTCTCTCGCAGTCTCTCTCGCAGTCTTCCTCGCAGTTTCTCTCGCTGTCTCCCTCGCTGTCTCCCTCGCTGTCTCCCTCGCTATCTCCCTCGCTGTCTCGCGCGATCTCTCTCGCATTCTCTCTCGTTGTCTCCCTCGCAGTCTCTCTCGCTGTGTCCCTCGCAGTCTCTCTCACAGTCTCTGTCGCTGCCTCTCTCGCTGTCGCTGTCGCTGTCTCTGTCGCTGTCTCCCTCGCTGTCTCCCTCGCTGCCTCCCTCGCAGTCTCTCTCGCAGTCTCTCTCGCAGTCTCTCTCGCTGTCTCTCTCGCTGTCTCCCTCGCTGTCTCCCTCGCTGTCTCCCTCGCTGTCTCCCTCGCTGTCTCCCTCGCTGTCTCCCTCGCTCACTCTCTCGATCTCTCTATCGCTCTCTCTCTCGCCGTCTCAATCGCTGTCTCCCTCGCATTCTCTCTCGCAGTGTCTCTCGCTGTATCCCTCGCTGTCTCTCTCGCTATCTCCATAGCAGTCTCTCTCGCAGTTTCTCTCGCTTTCTCCCTCGCAGTCTCTCTCGCAGTCTCTCTCGCAGTCTCTCTCGCTGTCTCTCTCGCAGTCTCTCTCGCTGTCTCTCTCGCAGTCTCTCTCTCAGTCTCTCTCGCAGTCTCTCTCGCTGTCACCCTCACTGTCCCTCTCGCAGTCCCTCTCGCAGTCCCTCTCGCAGTCCCTCTCGCTGTCTCCCTCGCAGTCTCTCTCGCTGTCTCCCTCGCAGTCTCTATCGCTGTCTCCCTCGCAGTCTCTCTCGCAGTCTCTCTCGCAGTCTCTCTCGCTTTCTCCCTCGCTCTCTCCCTCGCAGACTCTCTCGCTGTCTCCCTCGCAGTCTCCCGCGCAGTCACCCGCGCAGTCTCCCGCGCAGTCTCCCTCGCAGTCTCCCTCGCAGTCTCCCTCGCAGTCTCCCTCGCTGTCTCCCTCGCTGTCTCCCTCGAAGTCACCCTGGATGTCTCTCTCGCATTCTCTCTCGATGTCTCTCTCGTTGTCTCCCTCGCTGTCTCCCTCACAGTCTCTCTCGCTGCCTCTCTCGCTGTCTCTCTCGCCGTCTCTCTCGCCGTCTCCCTCGCAGTCTCTCTCGAAGTCTCTCTCGCTCTCTCTCTCGCCGTCTCCCTCGCCGTCTCCCTCGCCGTCTCCCTCGCCGTCTCCCTCGCCGTCTCCCTCGCAGTCACTCTCGCAGTCTCTCTCGCTGTATCCCTCGCTGTCTCTCTCGCTATCTCCATAGCAGTCTCTCTCGCAGTCTCCCTCACAGTCTCCCTCGCAGTCTCTCTCGCAGTCTCCCTCGCAGTCTCTCTCGCAGTCTCTCTCGCAGTCTCTCTCGCAGTCTCTCTCGCAGTCTCCCTCGCAGTCTCCGTCGCTATCTCCCTCGCTGTCTCTCCTGTTGTCTCCCTCGCAGTCTCTCTCGCTTTCTCCCTCGCAGTCTCTCTCGCAGTCTCTCTCGCTTTCTCCCTCGCAGTCTCTCTCGCAGTCTCTCTCGCAGTCTCTCTCGCTGTCTCCCTCGCTGTCTCCCTCGCAGTCTCCCTCGCAGTCTCCCTCGCAGTCTCCCTCGCAGTCTCTCTCGCAGTCTCCCTCGCTGTCTCTCTCGCAGTCTCCCTCGCTGTCTCCCTCGCTGTCTCCCTCGCTGTCTCCCTCGCTGTCTCACGCGATCTCTCTCGCATTCTCTCTCGTTGTCTACCTCGCAGTCTCTCTCGCTGTGTCCCTCGCAGTCTCTCTCACAGTCTCTGTCGCTGTCTCTGTCGCTGTCTCCGTCGCTGTCTCTGTCGCTGTCTCCGTCGCTGTCTCCGTCGCTGTCTCCCTCGCTGTCTCCCTCGCTGTCTCCCTCGCTGTCTCCCTCGCAGTCTCTCTCGCAGTCTCTCTCGCTGTCTCTCTCGCTGTCTCTCTCGCTGTCTCTCTCGCTGTCTCTCTCGCTGTCTCCCTCGCTGTCTCCCTCGCTGTCTCCCTCGCTGTCTCTCTCGCCGTCTCCCTCGCCGTCTCCCTCGCCGTCTCAATCGCCGTCTCAATCGCTGTCTCCCTCGCATTCTCTCTCGCAGTCTCTCTCGCTGTCTCCCTCGCAGTCTCTCTCGCTGTCTCCCTCGCAGTCTCTCTCGCTGTCTCCCTCGCAGTCTCTCTCGCTTTCTCCCTCGCTCTCTCCCTCGCAGACTCTCTCGCAGTCTCCCTCGCAGTCTCCCTCGCAGTCTCCCTCGCTGTCTCCCTCGCTGTCTCCCTCGCTGTCTCCCTCGCTGTCTCTCTCGCTGTCTCCCTCGAAGTCACCCTGGATGTCTCTCTCGCAGTCTCTCTCGCATTCTCTCTCGATGTCTCTCTCGATGTCTCTCTCGTTGTCTCCCTCGCTGTCTCCCTCTCAGTCTCCCTCTCAGTCACTCTCGCTGTCTCTCTCGCTGTATCCCTCGCTGTCTCTCTCGCTATCTCCATAGCAGTCTCTCTCGCAGTCTCCCTCACAGTCTCCCTCGCTGTCTCCCTCACAGTCTCTCTCGCAGTCTCTCTCGCAGTCTCTCTCGCAGTCTCTCTCGCTATCTCCCTCGCTATCTCCCTCGCTGTCTCTCTCGCTGTATCTCTCGCTGTCTCCCTTGCAGTCTCCCTCGCAGTCTCTCTCGCTTTCTCCCTCGCTTTCTCCCTCGCAGTCTCTCTCGCTTTCTCCCTCGCAGTCTCTCTCGCTTTCTCCCTCGCAGTCTCCCTCGCAGTCTCCCTCGCAGTCTCCCTCGCAGTCTCCCTCACAGTCTCTCTCGCAGTCTCTCTCGCTTTCTCCCTCGCAGTCTCTCTCACTGTCTCCCTCGCTGTCTCCCTCGCTGTCTCCCTCGCTGTCTCACACGATCTCTCTCGCATTCACTCTCGTTGTCTCCCTCGCAGTCTTTCTCGCTGTGTCCCTCGCAGTCTCTCTCACAGTCTCTGTCGCTGTCTCCCTCGCTGTCTCCCTTGCTGTCTCCCTCGCTGTCTCCCTCGCTGTCTCCCTCGCTGTCTCCCTCGCTGTCTACCTCGCTGTCTACCTCGCTGTCTCCCTCGCTGTCTCCCTCGCTGTCTCTCTCGCTCTCTCTCTCGCCGTCTCCCTCGCCGTCTCAATCGCCGTCTCCCTCGCATTCTCTCTCGCAGTGTCTCTCGCTGTATCCCTCGCTGTCTCTCTCGCTATCTCCATAGCAGTCTCTCTCGCAGTTTCTCTCGCTTTCTCCCTCGCAGTCTCTCTCGCTGTCTCCCTCACAGTCTCACTCGCAGTCTCTCTTGCTGTCTCTCTCGCTGTCTCCCTCGCTGTCTCCCTCGCTGTCTCCCTCACAGTCTATCTCGCTGTCTCTCTCGCTGTCTCCCTCGCTCTCTCCCTCGAGGTCTCTCTCACAGTCTCTCTCGCTGTCTCTCTCGCTGACTCCCTCGCAGTTTCTATCGCTGTCTCCCTCGCAGTCTCTCTCGCTTTCTCCCTCACTCTCTCCCTCGCTCTCTCTCTCGCTCTCTCTCTCGCTCTCTCACTCGCTCTCTCTCTCGCCGTCTCCCTCGCCGTCTCCCTCGCCGTCTGAATCGCTGTCTCCCTCGCATTCTCTCTCGCAGTGTCCCTCACAGTCTCCCTCGCTGTCTCCCTCACAGTCTCTCTCGCAGTCTCTCTCGCAGTCTCTCTCGCAGTCTCTCTCGCTATCTCCCTCGCTATCTCCCTCGCTATCTCCCTCGCTGTCTCTCTTGCAGTCTCCCTCGCAGTCTCCCTCGCAGTCTCCTTCGCAGTCTCTCTCGCTTTCTCCCTCGCAGTCTCTCTCGCAGTCTCTCTCGCAGTCTCTCTCGCTTTCTCCCTCGCAGTCTCTCTCGCAGTCTCTCTCGCAGTCTGCCTCGCAGTTTCTCTCGCTGTCTCCCTCGCTGTCTCCCTCGCTGTCTCCCTCGCTGTCTCCCTCGCTGTCTCCCTCGCTGTCTCCCTCGCAGTCTCTCTCGCCGTCTCCTCGCAGTCTCTCTCGAAGTCTCTCTCGCTGTCTCTCTCGCCGTCTCTCTCGCCGTCTCTCTCGCCGTCGCCCTCGCCGTCGCCCTCGCCGTCTCCCTCGCCGTCTCCCTCGCCGTCTCCCTCGCCGTCGCCCTCGCAGTCACTCTCGCAGTCTCTCTCGCTGTATCCCTCGCTGTCTCCCTCGCTGTCTCTCTCGCAGTCTCCCTCACAGTCTCTCTCGCAGTCTCTCTCGCTGTCTCTCTCGCTGTCTCTCTCGCTGTCTCCCTTGCAGTCTCCCTCGCTGCATCTCTCACAGTCTCTCTCGCTGTCTCTCTCGCTGTCTCTCTCGCTGTCTCCCTCGCAGTCTCTCTCGCTCTCTCCCTCACTGTCTCTCTCGCCGTCTCTCTCGCCGTCTCTCTCGCCGTCTCTCTCTCCATCTCTCTCGCCGTCTCTCTCTCCATCTCTCTCGCAGTCTCCTTTGCAGTCTCTCTCGCAGTCTCTCTCGCAGTCTCTCTCGCAGTCTCTCTCGCAGTCTCTCTCGCAGTCTCTCTCGCTGTCCCTCTCGCAGTCTCTCTCGCTGTCCCTCTCGCAGTCTCTCTCGCTGTCTCTCTCGCAGTCTCCTTTGCAGTCTCTCTCGCAGTCTCCTTTGCAGTCTCTCTCGCAGTCTCCTTTGCAGTCTCTCTCGCAGTCTCTCTCGCAGTCTCTCTCGCAGTCTCTCTCGCTGTCCCGCTCGCAGTCTCTCTCGCTGTCCCTCTCGCAGTCTCTCTCGCTGTCTCTCTCGCAGTCTCCTTTGCAGTCTCTCTCGCAGTCTCTCTCGCAGTCTCTCTCGCTGTCCCTCTCGCAGTCTCTCTCGCAGTCTCTCTCGCAGTCTCTCTCGCAGTCTCTCTCGCAGTCTCTCTCGCTGTCTCCCACGCTGTCTCCCTCGCAGTCTCTCTCGCAGTCTCTCTCGCTGTCTCCCTCGCTTTCTCCCTCGCTGTCTCTCTCGCTGTCTCTCTCGCTGTCTCCCTCGCAGTCTCTCTCGCTGTCTCCCTCGCTGTCTCCCTCGCTGTCTCCCTCGCTGTGTCCCTCGCTCTCTCCCTCACTGTCTCCCTCGCCGTCTCTCTCGCTGTCTACCTCGCAGTTTCTCTCGCTGTCTCCCTCGCTGTCACCCTCGCTGTCTCCCTCGCTGTCTCCCTAGCAGTCGCTCTCGCAGTCTCTCTCGCTGACTCCCTCGCAGTTTCTCTCGCTGTCTCCCTCGCTGTCACCCTCGCTGTCTCCCTCGCTGTCTCCCTAGCAGTCGCTCTCGCAGTCTCTCTCGCTGTCTCTCTCGCTGTCTCCCTCGCTGTCTCCCTCGCTGTCTCCCTCGCTGTCTCCCTCGCTGCCTCCCTCGCAGTCTCCCTCGCAGTCTCTCTCGCAGTGTCTCTCGCTGTATCCCTCGCTGTCTCTTTCGCAGTTTCTCTCGCTTTCTCCCTCACAGTCTCTCTCGCTGTCTCCCTCGCAGTCTCTCTCGCAGTCTCTCTCGCAGTCTCTCTCGCAGTCTCTCTCGCAGTCTCTCTCGCTGTCTCCCTCGCTGTCTCCCTCACAGTCTCTCTCGCTGTCTCCCTCGCAGTCTCTCTCACAGTCTCTCTCGCAGTCTCTCTCGCTGTCTTCCTCGCAGTCTCTATCGCTGTCTCCCTCGCAGTCTCCCTCGCAGTCTCCCTCGCAGTCTGTCTCGCAGTCTCTCTCGCTTTCTCCCTCGCTCTCTCCCTCGCAGACTCTCTCACTGTCTCCCTCGTTGTCTCCCTCGCTGTCTCTCTCAGTCTCTCTCTCAGTCTCTCTCGCTGTCTCCCTCGCAGTCTCCCTCGATGTCTCCCTCGATGTCTCCCTCGATGTCTCCCTCGCTGTCTCCCTCGCTGTCTCCCTCGCTGTCTCCCTCGCTGTCTCCCTCTCAGTCTCTCTCTCAGTCTCTATCGCATTCTCTCTCGCTGTCTCCCTCGCTGTCTCCCTCGCACTCTCTGGCTTTCTCTCTCGCTTTCTCTCTCGCAGTCCCTCTCACTGTCTCTCTCGCAGTCTCTCTCGCTGTCTCCCTCACAGTCTCCCTCACAGTCTCTCTCGCTGTCTCTCTCGCCGTCTCCCTCGCAGTCTCTCTCGAAGTCTCTCTCGCTGTCTCTCTCGCTGTCTCCCTCGCTGTCTCTCTCGCTCTCTCTCTCGCCGTCGCCCTCGCCGTCTCCCTCGCCGTCTCCCTCGCCGTCTCCCTCGCAGTCACTCTCGCAGTCTCTCTCGCTGTATCCCTCGCTGTCTCTCTCGCTATCTCCATAGCAGTCTCTCTCGCAGTCTCTCTCGCAGTCTCCCTCACAGTCTCTCTCGCAGTCTCTCTCGCAGTCTCTCTCGCTATCTCCCTCGCTGTCTCTCTCGCTGTCTCCCTTGCAGTCTCCCTTGCAGTCTCCCTCGCTGTCTCTCTCGCTGTCTCCCTTGCAGTCTCCCTTGCAGTCTCCCTCGCAGTCTCTCTCGCAGTCTCTCTCGCAGTCTCTCTCGCTTTCTCCCACGCAGTCTCTCTCGCAGTCTCTCTCGCAGTCTCTCTCGCAGTCTCTCTCGAAGTCTCTCTCGCAGTCTCTCTCGCAGTCTCTCTCGCAGTCTCTCTCGCAGTCTTCCTCGCAGTTTCTCTCGCTGTCTCCCTCGCTGTCTCCCTCGCTGTCTCCCTCGCTGTCTCCCTCGCTGTCTCCCTCGCTGTCTCCCTCGCTGCCTCCCTCGCAGTCTCTCTCGAAGTCTCTCTCGCAGTCTCTCTCGCAGTCTCTCTCGCAGTCTCTCTCGCAGTCTCTCTCGCAGTCTCTCTCGCTGTCTCTCTCGCTGTCTCTCTCGCTGTCTCTCTCGCTGTCTCTCTCGCTGTCTCCCTCGCTGTCTCCCTCGCTGTCTCCCTCGCCGTCTCCCTCGCCGTCTCCCTCGCCGTCTCAATCGCTGTCTCAATCGCTGTCTCCCTCGCATTCACTCTCGCAGTCTCTCTCGCTGTCTCCCTCGCAGTCTCTCTCGCTGTCTCCCTCGCAGTCTCTCTCGCTGTCTCCCTCGCAGTCTCTCTCGCTTTCTCCCTCGCTCTCTCCCTCGCAGACTCTCTCGCAGTCTCCCTCGCAGTCTCCCTCGCAGGCTCCCTCGCAGTCTCCCTCGCTGTCTCCCTCGCTGTCTCCCTCGCTGTCTCCCTCGCTGTCTCTCTCGCTGTCTCCCTCGAAGTCACCCTGGATGTCTCTCTCGCAGTCTCTCTCGCATTCTCTCTCGATGTCTCTCTCGATGTCTCTCTCGTTGTCTCCCTCGCTGTCTCCCTCTCAGTCTCCCTCTCAGTCACTCTCGCTGTCTCTCTCGCTGTATCCCTCGCTGTCTCTCTCGCTATCTCCATAGCAGTCTCTCTCACAGTCTCCCTCGCTGTCTCCCTCACAGTCTCTCTCGCAGTCTCTCTCGCAGTCTCTCTCGCTATCTCCCTCGCTATCTCCCTCGCTGTATCTCTCGCTGTCTCCCTTGCAGTCTCCCTCGCAGTCTCTCTCGCTTTCTCCCTCGCTTTCTCCCTCGCAGTCTCTCTCGCTTTCTCCCTCGCAGTCTCTCTCGCTTTCTCCCTCGCAGTCTCCCTCGCAGTCTCCCTCGCAGTCTCCCTCGCAGTCTCCCTCACAGTCTCTCTCGCAGTCTCTCTCGCTTTCTCCCTCGCAGTCTCTCTCACTGTCTCCCTCGCTGTCTCCCTCGCTGTCTCACACGATCTCTCTCGCATTCTCTCTCGTTGTCTCCCTCGCAGTCTCTCTCGCTGTGTCCCTCGCAGTCTCTCTCACAGTCTCTGTCGCTGTCTCCCTCGCTGTCTCCCTCGCTGTCTCCCTCGCTGTCTCCCTCGCTGTCTACCTCGCTGCCTCCCTCGCTGTCTCCCTCGCTGTCTCTCTCGCTCTCTCTCTCGCCGTCTCCCTCGCCGTCTCAATCGCCGTCTCCCTCGCATTCTCTCTCGCAGTGTCTCTCGCTGTATCCCTCGCTGTCTCTCTCGCTATCTCCATAGCAGTCTCTCTCGCAGTTTCTCTCGCTTTCTCCCTCGCAGTCTCTCTCGCTGTCTCCCTCGCTGTCACCCTCGCTGTCTCCCTCGCTGTCTCCCTAGCAGTCGCTCTCGCAGTCTCTCTCGCTGACTCCCTCGCAGTTTCTCTCGCTGTCTCCCTCGCTGTCACCCTCGCTGTCTCCCTCGCTGTCTCCCTAGCAGTCGCTCTCGCAGTCTCTCTCACTGTCTCTCTCGCTGTCTCCCTCGCTGTCTCCCTCGCTGTCTCCCTCGCTGTCTCCCTCGCTGCCTCCCTCGCAGTCTCTCTCGAAGTCTCTCTCAAAGTCTCCCTCGCTCTCTCCCTCGCTCTCTCCCTCGCTCTCTCCCTCGCTCTCTCCCTCGCCGTCTCCCTCGCAGTCTCTCTCGCAGTGTCTCTCGCTGTATCCCTCGCTGTCTCTCTCGCAGTTTCTCTCGCTTTCTCCCTCACAGTCTCTCTCGCTGTCTCCATCGCAGTCTCTCTCGCAGTCTCTCTCGCAGTCTCTCTCGCAGTCTCTCTCGCTGTCTCCCTCGCTGTCTCCCTCGCTGTCTCCCTCGCTGTCTCCCTCGCTGTCTCCCTCGCTGTCTCCCTCGCAGTCTCTCTCGCCGTCTCCTCGCAGTCTCTCTCGAAGTCTCTCTCGCCGTCTCTCTCGCCGTCTCTCTCGCCGTCTCTCTCGCCGTCGCCCTCGCCGTCGCCCTCGCCGTCTCCCTCGCCGTCTCCCTCGCCGTCTCCCTCGCCGTCGCCCTCGCAGTCACTCTCGCAGTCTCTCTCGCTGTATCCCTCGCTGTCTCCCTCGCTGTCTCTCTCGCAGTCTCCCTCACAGTCTCTCTCGCAGTCTCTCTCGCTGTCTCTCTCGCTGTCTCTCTCGCTGTCTCCCTTGCAGTCTCCCTCGCTGCATCTCTCACAGTCTCTCTCGCTGTCTCTCTCGCTGTCTCTCTCGCTGTCTCCCTCGCAGTCTCTCTCGCTCTCTCCCTCACTGTCTCTCTCGCCGTCTCTCTCGCCGTCTCTCTCGCCGTCTCTCTCTCCATCTCTCTCGCCGTCTCTCTCTCCATCTCTCTCGCAGTCTCCTTTGCAGTCTCTCTCGCAGTCTCTCTCGCAGTCTCTCTCGCAGTCTCTCTCGCAGTCTCTCTCGCAGTCTCTCTCGCTGTCCCTCTCGCAGTCTCTCTCGCTGTCCCTCTCGCAGTCTCTCTCGCTGTCTCTCTCGCAGTCTCCTTTGCAGTCTCTCTCGCAGTCTCCTTTGCAGTCTCTCTCGCAGTCTCTCTCGCAGTCTCTCTCGCAGTCTCTCTCGCTGTCCCGCTCGCAGTCTCTCTCGCTGTCCCTCTCGCAGTCTCTCTCGCTGTCTCTCTCGCAGTCTCCTTTGCAGTCTCTCTCGCAGTCTCTCTCGCAGTCTCTCTCGCTGTCCCTCTCGCAGTCTCTCTCGCAGTCTCTCTCGCAGTCTCTCTCGCAGTCTCTCTCGCAGTCTCTCTCGCTGTCTCCCACGCTGTCTCCCTCGCAGTCTCTCTCGCAGTCTCTCTCGCTGTCTCCCTCGCTTTCTCCCTCGCTGTCTCTCTCGCTGTCTCTCTCGCTGTCTCCCTCGCAGTCTCTCTCGCTGTCTCCCTCGCTGTCTCCCTCGCTGTCTCCCTCGCTGTGTCCCTCGCTCTCTCCCTCACTGTCTCCCTCGCCGTCTCTCTCGCTGTCTACCTCGCAGTTTCTCTCGCTGTCTCCCTCGCTGTCACCCTCGCTGTCTCCCTCGCTGTCTCCCTAGCAGTCGCTCTCGCAGTCTCTCTCGCTGACTCCCTCGCAGTTTCTCTCGCTGTCTCCCTCGCTGTCACCCTCGCTGTCTCCCTCGCTGTCTCCCTAGCAGTCGCTCTCGCAGTCTCTCTCGCTGTCTCTCTCGCTGTCTCCCTCGCTGTCTCCCTCGCTGTCTCCCTCGCTGTCTCCCTCGCTGCCTCCCTCGCAGTCTCCCTCGCAGTCTCTCTCGCAGTGTCTCTCGCTGTATCCCTCGCTGTCTCTTTCGCAGTTTCTCTCGCTTTCTCCCTCACAGTCTCTCTCGCTGTCTCCCTCGCAGTCTCTCTCGCAGTCTCTCTCGCAGTCTCTCTCGCAGTCTCTCTCGCAGTCTCTCTCGCTGTCTCCCTCGCTGTCTCCCTCACAGTCTCTCTCGCTGTCTCCCTCGCAGTCTCTCTCACAGTCTCTCTCGCAGTCTCTCTCGCTGTCTTCCTCGCAGTCTCTATCGCTGTCTCCCTCGCAGTCTCCCTCGCAGTCTCCCTCGCAGTCTGTCTCGCAGTCTCTCTCGCTTTCTCCCTCGCTCTCTCCCTCGCAGACTCTCTCACTGTCTCCCTCGTTGTCTCCCTCGCTGTCTCTCTCAGTCTCTCTCTCAGTCTCTCTCGCTGTCTCCCTCGCAGTCTCCCTCGATGTCTCCCTCGATGTCTCCCTCGATGTCTCCCTCGCTGTCTCCCTCGCTGTCTCCCTCGCTGTCTCCCTCGCTGTCTCCCTCTCAGTCTCTCTCTCAGTCTCTATCGCATTCTCTCTCGCTGTCTCCCTCGCTGTCTCCCTCGCACTCTCTGGCTTTCTCTCTCGCTTTCTCTCTCGCAGTCCCTCTCACTGTCTCTCTCGCAGTCTCTCTCGCTGTCTCCCTCACAGTCTCCCTCACAGTCTCTCTCGCTGTCTCTCTCGCCGTCTCCCTCGCAGTCTCTCTCGAAGTCTCTCTCGCTGTCTCTCTCGCTGTCTCCCTCGCTGTCTCTCTCGCTCTCTCTCTCGCCGTCGCCCTCGCCGTCTCCCTCGCCGTCTCCCTCGCCGTCTCCCTCGCAGTCACTCTCGCAGTCTCTCTCGCTGTATCCCTCGCTGTCTCTCTCGCTATCTCCATAGCAGTCTCTCTCGCAGTCTCTCTCGCAGTCTCCCTCACAGTCTCTCTCGCAGTCTCTCTCGCAGTCTCTCTCGCTATCTCCCTCGCTGTCTCTCTCGCTGTCTCCCTTGCAGTCTCCCTTGCAGTCTCCCTCGCTGTCTCTCTCGCTGTCTCCCTTGCAGTCTCCCTTGCAGTCTCCCTCGCAGTCTCTCTCGCAGTCTCTCTCGCAGTCTCTCTCGCTTTCTCCCACGCAGTCTCTCTCGCAGTCTCTCTCGCAGTCTCTCTCGCAGTCTCTCTCGAAGTCTCTCTCGCAGTCTCTCTCGCAGTCTCTCTCGCAGTCTCTCTCGCAGTCTTCCTCGCAGTTTCTCTCGCTGTCTCCCTCGCTGTCTCCCTCGCTGTCTCCCTCGCTGTCTCCCTCGCTGTCTCCCTCGCTGTCTCCCTCGCTGCCTCCCTCGCAGTCTCTCTCGAAGTCTCTCTCGCAGTCTCTCTCGCAGTCTCTCTCGCAGTCTCTCTCGCAGTCTCTCTCGCAGTCTCTCTCGCTGTCTCTCTCGCTGTCTCTCTCGCTGTCTCTCTCGCTGTCTCTCTCGCTGTCTCCCTCGCTGTCTCCCTCGCTGTCTCCCTCGCCGTCTCCCTCGCCGTCTCCCTCGCCGTCTCAATCGCTGTCTCAATCGCTGTCTCCCTCGCATTCACTCTCGCAGTCTCTCTCGCTGTCTCCCTCGCAGTCTCTCTCGCTGTCTCCCTCGCAGTCTCTCTCGCTGTCTCCCTCGCAGTCTCTCTCGCTTTCTCCCTCGCTCTCTCCCTCGCAGACTCTCTCGCAGTCTCCCTCGCAGTCTCCCTCGCAGGCTCCCTCGCAGTCTCCCTCGCTGTCTCCCTCGCTGTCTCCCTCGCTGTCTCCCTCGCTGTCTCTCTCGCTGTCTCCCTCGAAGTCACCCTGGATGTCTCTCTCGCAGTCTCTCTCGCATTCTCTCTCGATGTCTCTCTCGATGTCTCTCTCGTTGTCTCCCTCGCTGTCTCCCTCTCAGTCTCCCTCTCAGTCACTCTCGCTGTCTCTCTCGCTGTATCCCTCGCTGTCTCTCTCGCTATCTCCATAGCAGTCTCTCTCACAGTCTCCCTCGCTGTCTCCCTCACAGTCTCTCTCGCAGTCTCTCTCGCAGTCTCTCTCGCAGTCTCTCTCGCAGTCTCTCTCGCTATCTCCCTCGCTATCTCCCTCGCTGTCTCTCTCGCTGTATCTCTCGCTGTCTCCCTTGCAGTCTCCCTCGCAGTCTCTCTCGCTTTCTCCCTCGCTTTCTCCCTCGCAGTCTCTCTCGCTTTCTCCCTCGCAGTCTCTCTCGCTTTCTCCCTCGCAGTCTCCCTCGCAGTCTCCCTCGCAGTCTCCCTCGCAGTCTCCCTCACAGTCTCTCTCGCAGTCTCTCTCGCTTTCTCCCTCGCAGTCTCTCTCACTGTCTCCCTCGCTGTCTCCCTCGCTGTCTCACACGATCTCTCTCGCATTCTCTCTCGTTGTCTCCCTCGCAGTCTCTCTCGCTGTGTCCCTCGCAGTCTCTCTCACAGTCTCTGTCGCTGTCTCCCTCGCTGTCTCCCTCGCTGTCTCCCTCGCTGTCTCCCTCGCTGTCTACCTCGCTGCCTCCCTCGCTGTCTCCCTCGCTGTCTCTCTCGCTCTCTCTCTCGCCGTCTCCCTCGCCGTCTCAATCGCCGTCTCCCTCGCATTCTCTCTCGCAGTGTCTCTCGCTGTATCCCTCGCTGTCTCTCTCGCTATCTCCATAGCAGTCTCTCTCGCAGTTTCTCTCGCTTTCTCCCTCGCAGTCTCTCTCGCTGTCTCCCTCGCTGTCACCCTCGCTGTCTCCCTCGCTGTCTCCCTAGCAGTCGCTCTCGCAGTCTCTCTCGCTGACTCCCTCGCAGTTTCTCTCGCTGTCTCCCTCGCTGTCACCCTCGCTGTCTCCCTCGCTGTCTCCCTAGCAGTCGCTCTCGCAGTCTCTCTCACTGTCTCTCTCGCTGTCTCCCTCGCTGTCTCCCTCGCTGTCTCCCTCGCTGTCTCCCTCGCTGCCTCCCTCGCAGTCTCTCTCGAAGTCTCTCTCAAAGTCTCCCTCGCTCTCTCCCTCGCTCTCTCCCTCGCTCTCTCCCTCGCTCTCTCCCTCGCCGTCTCCCTCGCAGTCTCTCTCGCAGTGTCTCTCGCTGTATCCCTCGCTGTCTCTCTCGCAGTTTCTCTCGCTTTCTCCCTCACAGTCTCTCTCGCTGTCTCCCTCGCAGTCTCTCTCGCAGTCTCTCTCGCAGTCTCTCTCGCAGTCTCTCTCGCTGTCTCCCTCGCTGTCTCCCTCACAGTCTCTCTCGCTGTCTCCCTCGCAGTCTCTCTCACAGTCTCTCTCGCAGTCTCTCTCGCTGTCTTCCTCGCAGTCTCTATCGCTGTCTCCCTCGCAGTCTCCCTCGCAGTCTCCCTCGCAGTCTCCCTCGCAGTCTCCCTCGCAGTCTCCCTCGCAGTCTGTCTCGCAGTCTCTCTCGCTTTCTCCCTCGCTCTCTCCCTCGCAGACTCTCTCACTGTCTCCCTCGTTGTCTCGCTCGCTGTCTCTCTCAGTCTCTCTCTCAGTCTCTCTCGCTGTCTCCCTCGCAGTCTCCCTCGCAGTCTCCCTCACAGTCTCCCTCGATGTCTCCCTCGCTGTCTCCCTCGCTGTCTCCCTCGCTGTCTCCCTCGCTGTCTCCCTCTCAGTCTCTCTCTCAGTCTCTCTCTCAGTCTCTCTCGCATTCTCTCTCGCTGTCTCCCTCGCTGTCTCCCTCGCACTCTCTGGCTTTCTCTCTCGCTTTCTCTCTCGCAGTCCCTCTCACTGTCTCTCTCGCAGTCTCTCTCGCTGTCTCCCTCACAGTCTCCCTCACAGTCTCTCTCGCTGTCTCTCTCGCTGTCTCTCTCGCTGTCTCTCTCGCCGTCACCCTCGCAGTCTCTCTCGAAGTCTCTCTCGCTGTCTCCCTCGCTGTCTCTCTCGCTCTCTCTCTCGCCGTCGCCCTCGCCGTCTCCCTCGCCGTCTCCCTCGCCGTCTCCCTCGCAGTCACTCTCGCAGTCTCTCTCGCTGTATCCCTCGCTGTCTCTCTCGCTATCTCCATAGCAGTCTCTCTCGCAGTCTCTCTCGCAGTCTCTCTCGCAGTCTCTCTCGCAGTCTCTCTCGCTATCTCCCTCGCTGTCTCTCTCGCTGTCTCCCTTGCAGTCTCCCTTGCAGTCTCCCTCGCAGTCTCTCTCGCAGTCTCTCTCGCAGTCTCTCTCGCTTTCTCCCACGCAGTCTCTCTCGCAGTCTCTCTCGCAGTCTCTCTCGCAGTCTCTCTCGCAGTCTCTCTCGAAGTCTCTCTCGCAGTCTCTCTCGCAGTCTCTCTCGCAGTCTCTCTCGCAGTCTTCCTCGCAGTTTCTCTCGCTGTCTCCCTCGCTGTCTCCCTCGCTGTCTCCCTCGCTGTCTCCCTCGCTGTCTCCCTCGCTGTCTCCCTCGCTGTCTCCCTCGCTGTATCACGCGATCTCTCTCGCATTCTCTCTCGTTGTCTCCCTCGCAGTCTCTCTCGCTGTGTCCCTCGCAGTCTCTCTCACAGTCTCTGTCGCTGTCTCTGTCGCTGTCTCCCTCGCTGTCTCCCTCGCTGTCTCCCTCGCTGTCTCCCTCGATGTCTCCCTCGCAGTCTCTCTCGCAGTCTCTCTCGCAGTCTCTCTCGCAGTCTCTCTCGCTGTCTCTCTCGCAGTCTCTCTCGCAGTCTCTCTCGCAGTCTCTCGCAGTCTCTCTCGCTGTCCCTCTCGCAGTCTCTCTCGCTGTCTCTCTCGCAGTCTCTCTCGCTGTCTCTCTCGCAGTCTCTCTCGCTGTCTCCCTCGCTTTCTCCCTCGCTGTCTCTCTCGCTGTCTCTCTCGCTGTCTCTCTCGCTGTCTCCCTCGCTGTCTCCCTCGCAGTCTCTCTCGCAGTCTCTCTCGCAGTCTCTCTCGCTGTCTCTCTCGCAGTCTCTCTCGCAGTCTCTCTCGCAGTCTCTCTCGCAGTCTCTCTCGCTGTCCCTCTCGCAGTCTCTCTCGCTGTCTCTCTCGCAGTCTCTCTCGCAGTCTCTCTCGCTGTCTCTCTCGCTGTCTCTCTCGCTGTCTCTCTCGCTGTCTCTCTCGCTGTCTCTCTCGCTGTCTCCCTCGCAGTCTCTCTCGCTGTCTCCCTCTCTGTCTCCCTCGCTGTCTCCCTCGCTGTCTCCCTCGCTGTCTCCCTCGCTGTGTCCCTCGCTCTCTCCCTCACTGTCTCCCTCGCTGTCATCCTCGCAGTTTCTCTCGCTGTCTCCCTCGCTGTCACCCTCGCTGTCTCCCTCGCTGTCTCCCTAGCAGTCGCTCTCGCAGTCTCCCTCGCTGTCTCCCTCGCTGTCTCCCTCGCTGTCTCCCTCGCTGCCTCCCTCGCAGTCTCTCTCGAAGTCTCTCTCGCTGTCTCCCTCGCTCTCTCCCTCGCTCTCTCTCTCGCCGTCTCCCTCGCAGTCTCTCTCGCAGTTTCTCTCGCTTTCTCCCTCACAGTCTCTCTCGCTGTCTCTCTCGCAGTCTCTCTCGCAGTCTCTCTCGCAGTCTCTCTCGCAGTCTCTCTCGCAGTCTCTCTCGCTGTCTCTCTCGCTGTCTCCCTCACAGTCTCTCTCGCAGTCTCTCTCGCTGTCTCCCTCGCAGTCTCTATCGCTGTCTCCCTCGCAGTCTCTATCGCTGTCTCCCTCGCAGTCTCCCTCGCAGTCTCCCTCGCAGTCTCTCTCGCAGTCTCTCTCGCTTTCTCCCTCGCTTTCTCCCTCGCTCTCTCCTTCGCAGACTCTCTCGCTGTCTCCCTCGCTGTCTCCCTCGCTGTCTCCCTCGCTGTCTCCCTCGCTGTCTCCCTCGAAGTCTCCCTCGAAGTCACCCTGGATGTCTCTCTCGCAGTCTCTCTCGCAGTCTCTCTCGCAGTCTCTCTCGCAGTCTCTCTCGCAGTCTCTCTCGCATTCTCTTTCGCTGTCTCTCTCGATGTCTCCCTCGCAGTCTCCCTCGCAGTCTCCCTCGCTGTCTCCCTCGCTGTCTCCCTCGCTGTCTCTCTCGCTGTCTCCCTCGAAGTCACCCTGGATGTCTCTCTCGCATTCTCTCTCGATGTCTCTCTCGATGTCTCTCTCGATGTAACCATCACAGTCTCTCTCGCTGCCTCTCTCGCTGTCTCTCTCGCCGTCTCTCTCGCCGTCTCCCTCGCAGTCTCTCTCGAAGTCTCTCTCGCTCTCTCTCTCGCCGTCTCCCTCGCCGTCTCCCTCGCCGTCTCCCTCGCCGTCTCCCTCGCCGTCTCCCTCGCAGTCTCTCTCGCTGTATCCCTCGCTGTCTCTCTCGCTATCTCCATAGCAGTCTCTCTCGCAGTCTCCCTCACAGTCTCCCTCGCTGTCTCTCTCGCAGTCTCTCTCGCAGTCTCTCTCGCAGTCTCCCTCGCAGTCTCCCTCGCTATCTCCCTCGCTGTCTCTCTCGTTGTCTCCCTCGCAGTCTCTCTCGCTTTCTCCCTCGCAGTCTCTCTCGCAGTCTCTCTCGCAGTCTCTCTCGCAGTCTCTCTCGCTTTCTCCCTCGCAGTCTCTCTCGCAGTCTCTCTCGCAGTCTTCCTCGCAGTTTCTCTCGCTGTCTCCCTCGCTGTCTCCCTCGCTGTCTCCCTAGCTGTCTCCCTCGCAGTCTCCCTCGCAGTCTCCCTCGCAGTCTCCCTCGCTGTCTCCCTCGCTGTCTCCCTCGCTGTCTCCCTCGCTGTCTCCCTCGCTGTCTCACGCGATCTCTCTCGCATTCTCTCTCGTTGTCTAACTCGCATTATCTCTCGCTGTGTCCCTCGCAGTCTCTCTCACAGTCTCTGTCGCTGTCTCTGTCGCTGTCTCTGTCGCTGTCTCCCTCGCTGTCTCCCTCGCTGTCTCCCTCGCAGTCTCTCTCGCAGTCTCTCTCGAAGTCTCTCTCGCTGTCTCTCTCGCTGTCTCTCTCGCTGTCTCTCTCGCTGTCTCTCTCGCTGTCTCTCTCGCTGTCTCCCTCGCTGTCTCCCTCGCTGTCTCCCTCGCAGTCTCTCTCGCAGTCTCTCTCGCAATCTCTCTCGCTGTCTCTCTCGCTGTCCCTCTCGCTGTCTCTCTCGCTGTCTCCCTCACTGTGTCCCTCGCAGTCTCCCTCGCTGTCTCCCTCGCTGTCTCCCTCATCGTCTCCCTCGCCGTCTCCCTTGCAGTCACTCTCTCTGTATCCCCGGCTGTCTCTCTCGCTATCTCCATAGCAGTCTCTCTCACTGTCTCCCTCGCTGTCTCTGTCGCTGTCTCTGTCGCTGTCTCTGTCGCTGTCTCTGTCGCTGTCTCTGTCGCTGTCTCCGTCGCTGTCTCCCTCGCCGTCTCCCTCGCAGTCTCTCTCGCAGTCTCTCTCGCTGTCTCTCTCAATGTACTCTCGCTGTCTCCCTCACTGTCTCACTCCCTCTATCCCTCGCTGTATCTCTCGCAGTCTCTCTCGCAGTCTCTCTCACAGTCTCTCTCGCAGTCTCTCTCACAGTCTCTCTCGCTGTCTCTCTCGCTGTCTCCCTCGCAGTCTCTCTCGCTCTCTCCCTCACTGTCTCTCTCGCAGTCTCTCTCGCCGTCTCTCTCTCCATCTCTCTCGCCATCTCTCTAGCCATCTCTCTCGCAGTCTCCCTCGCTGTTTCCCTCGCAGTCTCCCTCGCAGTCTCCCTCGCAGTCTCTCTCGCAGTCTCTCTCGCAGTCTCTCTCGCAGTCTCTCTCGCAGTCTCTCTCGCTGTCTCCCTCGCTGTCTCCCTCACAGTCTCTCTCGCTGTCTCCCTTGCAGTCTCCCACACAGTCTCTCACGCTTTCTCCCTCGCTTTCTCCCTCGCAGTCTCTCTCGCAGTCTCTCTCGCAGTCTCTCTCGCAGTCTCTCTCGCAGTCTCTCTCGCTGTCTCTCTCGCAGTCTCCCTCGCAGTCTCTCTCGTAGTCTCCTTTGCAGTCTCTCTCGCTGTCTCTCTCGCTGTCTCTCTCGCTGTCTCTCTCGCTGTCTCTCTCGCTGTCTCTCTCGCAGTCTCTCTCGCAGTCTCTCTCGCAGTCTCCCTCGCAGTCTCCCTCGCAGTCTCTTTCGCTGTCTCCCTCGCTGTTTCCCTCACAGTCTCTTTCGCTGTCTCCCTCGCAGTCTCCTTCGCAGTCTCTCTCGCAGTCGCTCTCACTTTCTCCCTCGCTGTCTCTCTCGCAGTCCTTCTCGCAGTCCTTCTCGCAGTCTCTCTCGCTGTCTCTCTCGCTGTCTCTCTCGCTGTCTCCCTCGCTGTCTCCCTCGCTGTCTCCCTCACTGTCTCCCTCACTGTCTCCCTCACTGTCTCCCACGCTGTCTCCCTTGCAGTCTCCCTTGCAGTCTCCCTCGCAGTCTCCCTCGCAGTCTCTCTCGCTGTCTCCCTCGCTCTATCCCTCACAGTCTCCCTCGCTGTCTCCCTCGCTGTCTCCCTCGCTGTCTCCCTCGCTGTCTCCCTCACTGTGTCCCTCGCTCTCTCCCTCGCAGTCTCCCTCACCGTCTACCTCGCCGTCTCTCTCGCAGTCTCTCTCGCTGTCTTCCTCGCAGTCTCTCTCGCTGTCTCCCTCGCTGTCTCCCTCGCTGCCTCCCTCGCTGCCTCCCTCGCTGTCTCCCAAGCAGTCGCTCTCGCAGTCGCTCTTGCAGTCGCTCTCGCAGTCTCTCTCGCTGTCTCCCTCGCTGTCTCCCTCACTGCCTCCCTCGCTGTCTCCCTAGCAGTCGCTCTCGCAGTCTCTCTCGCTGTCTTCCTCGCTGTGTCCCTCGCAGTCTCTCTCGCAGTCTCTCTCGCAGTCTTACTCGCAGTTTCTCTCGCTGTCTCCCTCGCTGCCTCCCACGCTGTCTCCCTCGCTGTCTCCCACGCTGTCTCCCTCGCTGTCTCACGCGATCTCTCTCGCATTCTCTCTCGTTGTCTCCCTTGCAGTCTCTCTCGCTGTGTCCCTCGCAGTCTCTCTCGCAGTCTCTATTGCTGTCTCTGTCGCTGTCTCCCTCGCTGTCTCCCTCGCTGCCTCTCTCGAAGTCTCTCTCGCTGTCTACCTCGCTGTCTCCCTCGCTCTCTCTCTCGCTCTCTCTCTCGCCGTCTCCCTCGCCGTCTTAATCGCTGTCTCCCTCGCATTCTCTCTCGCAGTGTCTCTCGCAGTCTCCCTCGCAGTCTCCCTCGCAGTCTCTCTCGCTGTCTCCCTCGCAGTCTCTCTCGAAGTCGCTCTCGCTTTCTCCCTCGCTGTCTCTCTCGCAGTCCTTCTTGCAGTCCTTCTCGCAGTCCTTCTCGCAGTCTCTCTCGCTGTCTCCAGCGCTGTCTCCCTCGCTGTCTCCCTCGCTGTCTCCCTCGCTGTCTCCCTCGCTGTCTCCCTCGCAGTCTCCCTCGCTGTCTCCCTCGCTGTCTCCCATGCAGTCTCTCTCGCTGTCTCTCTCGCTGTCTCCATGGCTTTCTCCCTCGCTGTCTCTCTCGCTGTCTCTCTCGCTGTCTCTCTCGCTGTCTCTCTCGCTGTCTCTCTCGCTGCCTCTCTCGCTGTCTCTCTCGCTGTCTCCCTTGCTGTCTCTCTTGCAATCTCTCTCGCTGTCTCCCTCACTGTGTCTCTCGCTCTCTCCCTCGCTGTCTCCCTCGCTGTCTCATGCGCTCTCTCTCGCAGTCTCTCTCGCTGTCCCCCTCGCTGTCTCCCTCGCTGTTTCCCTCGCTGTGTCCCTCGCTGTGTCCCTCGCTGTGTCCCTCGCTGTCTCTCTCGCAGTCTCCCTCGCTGTCTCCCTCGCTGTCTCCCTCGCTGTCTCCCTCGCTGTCTCCCTCGCTGTCTCCCTCGCAGTCTCTCTCGCTGTCTCCCTCGTCGTCTCCCTCGCCGTCTCCCTTGCAGTCACTCTCTCTGTATCCCCGGCTGTCTCTCTCGCTATCTCCATAGCAGTCTCTCTCGCTGTCTCCCTCGCTGTCTCTGTCTCTGTCGCTGTCTCTGTCGCTGTCTCTGTCGCTGTCTCTGTCGCTGTCTCTGTCGCTGTCTCGGTCGCTGTCTCCCTGGCCGTCTCCCTGGCCGTCTCTCTCGCAGTCTCTCTCGCTGTCTCTCTCAATGTACTCTCGCTGTCTCCCTCGCTGTCTCACTCGCTCTATCCCTCGCTGTATCTCTCGCAGTCTCTCTCACAGTCTCTCTCACAGTCTCTCTCGCTGTCTCCCTCGCAGTCTCTCTCGAAGTCGCTCTCGCTTTCTCCCTCGCTGTCTCTCTCGCAGTCCTTCTCGCAGTCCTTCTCGCAGTCCTTCT
Source organism: Heterodontus francisci (assembly GCF_036365525.1). Taxonomy (NCBI): domain Eukaryota; kingdom Metazoa; phylum Chordata; class Chondrichthyes; order Heterodontiformes; family Heterodontidae; genus Heterodontus; species Heterodontus francisci. Next base: position 257,854 of record NW_027141235.1, read on the forward strand.
CGCAGTCTCTCTCGCTGTCTCCAGCGCTGTCTCCCTCGCTGTCTCCCTCGCTGTCTCCCTCACTGTCTCCCTCGCTGTCTCCCACGCTGTCTCCCTCGCTGTCTCCCTCGCTGTCTCCCTCGCTGTCTCCCACGCAGTCTCTCTCGCTGGCTCTCTCGCTGTCTCAATCGCTTTCTCCCTCGCTGTCTCTCTCGCTGTCTCTCTCGCTGTCTCTCTCGCTGTCTCTCTCGCTGCCTCTCTCGCTGTCTCTCTCGCTGTCTCCCTTGCATATTCTCTTGCAGTCTCTCTTGCAGTCTCTCTCGCAGTCTCTCTCGCAGTCTCTCTCGCAGTCTCCCTCGCTGTCTCCCTCGCTGTCTCCCTCGCTGTCTCCCTCGCTGTGTCTCTCGCTCTCTCCCTCGCTGTCTCCCTCGCTGTCTCATGCGCTCTCTCTCGCAGTCTCTCTCGCTGTCTCCCTCACTGTGTCCCTCGCAGTCTCCCTCGCAGTCTCCCTCGCTGTCTCCCTCGCTGTCTCCCTCGCCGTCTCCCTCGCCGTCTCCCTCGCCGTCTCCCTCGCCGTCACTCTCTCTGTATCCCCGGCTGTCTCTCTCGCTATCTCCATAGCAGTCTCTCTCACTGTCTCCCTCGCTGTCGCTGTCTCTGTCGCTGTCTCGGTCGCTGTCTCCCTGGCCGTCTCCCTGGCCGTCTCTCTCGCAGTCTCTCTCGCTCTCTCTCTCAATGTACTCTCGCTGTCTCCCTCGCTGTCTCACTCGCTCTATCCCTCGCTGTATCTCTCGCAGTCTCTCTCACAGTCTCTCTCGCTGTCTCCCTCGCAGTCTCTCTCGAAGTCGCTCTCGCTTTCTCCCTCGCTGTCTCTCTCGCAGTCCTTCTCGCAGTCCTTCTCGCAGTCTCTCTCGCTGTCTCCAGCGCTGTCTCCCTCGCTGTCTCCCTCGCTGTCTCCCTCGCTGTCTCCCTCGCTGTCACCCTCGCTGTCTCCCACGCAGTCTCTCTCGCTGGCTCTCTCGCTGTCTCAATCGCTTTCTCCCTCGCTGTCTCTCTCGCTGTCTCTCTCGCTGTCTCTCTCGCTGTCTCTCTCGCTGCCTCTCTCGCTGTCTCTCTCGCTGTCTCCCTTGCATATTCTCTTGCAGTCTCTCTTGCAGTCTCTCTCGCAGTCTCTCTCGCAGTCTCCCTCGCTGTCTCCCTCGCTGTCTCCCTCGCTGTCTCCCTCGCTGTGTCTCTCGCTCTCTCCCTCGCTGTCTCCCTCGCTGTCTCATGCGCTCTCTCTCGCAGTCTCTCTCACTGTCTCCCTCACTGTGTCCCTCGCAGTCTCCCTCGCAGTCTCCCTCGCAGTCTCCCTCGCTGTCTCCCTCGCTGTCTCCCTCGCCGTCTCCCTCGCCGTCTCCCTCGCCGTCTCCCTCGCCGTCACTCTCTCTGTATCCCCGGCTGTCTCTCTCGCTATCTCCATAGCAGTCTCTCTCACTGTCTCCCTCGCTGTCTCCCTCGCTGTCTCTGTCGCTGTCTCTGTCTCTGTCGCTGTCGCTGTCTCTGTCGCTGTCTCTGTCGCTGTCTCTGTCGCTGTCTCTGTCGCTGTCACTGTCGCTGTCTCTGTCGCTGTCTCTCTCGCTGTCTCCCTCGTCGTCTCTCTCGCTGTCTCTCTCAATGTACTCTCGCAGTCTCTCTCGCTGTCTCACTCGCTCTATCCCTCGCTGTATCTCTCGCAGTCTCTTTCGCAGTCTCTTTCGCAGTCTCTCTCACTGTCTCTCTCGCTGTCTCTCTCGCTGTCTACCTCGCAGTCTCTCTCGCTCTCTCCCTCGCTGTCTCTCTCGCAGTCTCTCTCGCCGTCTCTCTCGCCATCTCTCTCGCAGTCTCCCTCGCTGTCTCCCTCGCTGTCTCCCTCGCAGTCTCTCTCGCAGTCTCCCTCGCTGTCTCCCTCACAGTCTCTCTCGCTGTCTCTCTCAATGTACTCTCGCAGTCTCTCTCGCTGTCTCACTCGCTCTATCCCTCGCTGTATCTCTCGCAGTCTCTCTCGCAGTCTCTCTCGCAGTCTCTCTCGCTGTCTCTCTCGCTGTCTACCTCGCAGTCTCTCTCGCTCTCTCCCTCACTGTCTCTCTCGCAGTCTCTCTCGCCGTCTCTCTCGCCATCTCTCTCGCAGTTTCTCTCGCTGTCTCCCTCGCTGTCTCCCTCGCTGTCTCCCTCGCTGCCTCCCTCGCTGCCTCCCTCGCTGCCTCCCTCGCTGTCTCCCAAGCAGTCGCTCTCGCAGTCGCTCTCGCAGTCTCTCTCGCTGTCTCCCTCGCTGTCTCCCTCGCTGCCTCCCTCGCTGTCTCCCTAGCAGTCGCTCTCGCAGTCGCTCTCGCAGTCTCTCTCGCTGTCTTCCTCGCTGTGTCCCTCGCAGTCTCTCTCGCAGTCTCTCTCGCAGTCTTACTCGCAGTTTCTCTCGCTGTCTCCCTCGCTGCCTCCCACGCTGTCTCCCTCGCTGTCTCACGCGATCTCTCTCGCATTCTCTCTCGTTGTCTCCCTTGCAGTCTCTCTCGCTGTGTCCCTCGCAGTCTCTCTCGCAGTCTCTATTGCTGTCTCTGTCGCTGTCTCTGTCGCTGTCTCCCTCGCTGTCTACCTCACTGCCTCTCTCGAAGTCTCTCTCGCTGTCTACCTCGCTGTCTCCCTCGCTCTCTCTCTCGCTCTCTCTCTCGCCGTCTCCCTCACCGTCTTAATCGCTGTCTCCCTCGCATTCTCTCTCGCAGTGTCTCTCGTTGTCTCCCTCGCAGTCTCCCTCGCAGTCTCTCTCGCTGTCTCCCTCGCAGTCTCTCTCGAAGTCGCTCTCGCTTTCTCCCTCGCTGTCTCTCTCGCAGTCCTTCTCGCAGTCCTTCTCGCAGTCCTTCTCGCAGTCTCTCTCGCTGTCTCCAGCGCTGTCTCCCTCGCTGTCTCCCTCGCTGTCTCCCTCGCTGTCTCCCTCGCTGTCTCCCTCACTGTCTCCCATGCAGTCTCTCTCGCTGTCTCTCTCGCTGTCTCCATGGCTTTCTCCCTCGCTGTCTCTCTCGCTGTCTCTCTCGCTGTCTCCCATGCAGTCTCTCTCGCTGTCTCTCTCGCTGTCTCTCTCGCTGTCTCTCTCGCTGTCTCCCTTGCAGTCTCTCTTGCAGTCTCTCTCGCTGTCTCCCTCACTGTGTCTCTCGCTCTCTCCCTCGCTGTCTCCCTCGCTGTCTCATGCGCTCTCTCTCGCAGTCTCTCTCGCTGTCTCCCTCGCTGTGTCCCTCGCTGTGTCCCTCGCTGTGTCCCTCGCTGTGTCCCTCGCTGTGTCCCTCGCTGTGTCCCTCGCTGTCTCCCTCGCTGTCTCCCTCGCTGTCTCCCTCGTCGTCTCCCTCGCCGTCTCCCTTGCAGTCTCTCTCGCAGTCTCTCTCGCAGTCTCTCTCGCAGTCTCTCTCGCAGTCTCTCTCGCTGTCTCTCTCGCAGTCTCCCTCGCAGTCTCCCTCGCAGTCTCTCTCGTAGTCTCCTTTGCAGTCTCTCTCGCTGTCTCTCTCGCTGTCTCTCTCGCTGTCTCTCTCGCTGTCTCTCTCGCTGTCTCTCTCGCAGTCTCTCTCGCAGTCTCTCTCGCAGTCTCCCTCGCAGTCTCCCTCGCAGTCTCTTTCGCTGTCTCCCTCGCTGTTTCCCTCACAGTCTCTTTCGCTGTCTCCCTCGCAGTCTCCTTCGCAGTCTCTCTCGCAGTCGCTCTCACTTTCTCCCTCGCTGTCTCTCTCGCAGTCCTTCTCGCAGTCCTTCTCGCAGTCTCTCTCGCTGTCTCTCTCGCTGTCTCTCTCGCTGTCTCCCTCGCTGTCTCCCTCGCTGTCTCCCTCACTGTCTCCCTCACTGTCTCCCTCACTGTCTCCCACGCTGTCTCCCTTGCAGTCTCCCTTGCAGTCTCCCTCGCAGTCTCCCTCGCAGTCTCCCTCGCTTTCTCCCTCGCTGTCTCTCTCGCTGTCTCTCTCGCTGTCTCCCTCGCTCTATCCCTCACAGTCTCCCTCGCTGTCTCCCTCGCTGTCTCCCTTGCTGTCTCCCTCGCTGTCTCCCTCACTGTGTCCCTCGCTCTCTCCCTCGCAGTCTCCCTCACCGTCTACCTCGCCGTCTCTCTCGCAGTCTCTCTCGCTGTCTTCCTCGCAGTCTCTCTCGCTGTCTCCCTCGCTGTCTCCCTCGCTGCCTCCCTCGCTGCCTCCCTCGCTGTCTCCCAAGCAGTCGCTCTCGCAGTCGCTCTTGCAGTCGCTCTCGCAGTCTCTCTCGCTGTCTCCCTCGCTGTCTCCCTCACTGCCTCCCTCGCTGTCTCCCTAGCAGTCGCTCTCGCAGTCTCTCTCGCTGTCTTCCTCGCTGTGTCCCTCGCAGTCTCTCACGCTGTCTCCCTCGCTGTCTCCCACGCTGTCTCCCTCGCTGTCTCACGCGATCTCTCTCGCATTCTCTCTCGTTGTCTCCCTTGCAGTCTCTCTCGCTGTGTCCCTCGCAGTCTCTCTCGCAGTCTCTATTGCTGTCTCTGTCGCTGTCTCCCTCGCTGTCTCCCTCGCTGCCTCTCTCGAAGTCTCTCTCGCTGTCTACCTCGCTGTCTCCCTCGCTCTCTCTCTCGCTCTCTCTCTCGCCGTCTCCCTCGCCGTCTTAATCGCTGTCTCCCTCGCATTCTCTCTCGCAGTGTCTCTCGCAGTCTCCCTCGCAGTCTCCCTCGCAGTCTCTCTCGCTGTCTCCCTCGCAGTCTCTCTCGAAGTCGCTCTCGCTTTCTCCCTCGCTGTCTCTCTCGCAGTCCTTCTTGCAGTCCTTCTCGCAGTCCTTCTCGCAGTCTCTCTCGCTGTCTCCAGCGCTGTCTCCCTCGCTGTCTCCCTCGCTGTCTCCCTCGCTGTCTCCCTCGCTGTCTCCCTCGCAGTCTCCCTCGCTGTCTCCCTCGCTGTCTCCCATGCAGTCTCTCTCGCTGTCTCTCTCGCTGTCTCCATGGCTTTCTCCCTCGCTGTCTCTCTCGCTGTCTCTCTCGCTGTCTCTCTCGCTGTCTCTCTCGCTGTCTCTCTCGCTGCCTCTCTCGCTGTCTCTCTCGCTGTCTCCCTTGCTGTCTCTCTTGCAATCTCTCTCGCTGTCTCCCTCACTGTGTCTCTCGCTCTCTCCCTCGCTGTCTCCCTCGCTGTCTCATGCGCTCTCTCTCGCAGTCTCTCTCGCTGTCCCCCTCGCTGTCTCCCTCGCTGTTTCCCTCGCTGTGTCCCTCGCTGTGTCCCTCGCTGTGTCCCTCGCTGTCTCTCTCGCAGTCTCCCTCGCTGTCTCCCTCGCTGTCTCCCTCGCTGTCTCCCTCGCTGTCTCCCTCGCAGTCTCTCTCGCTGTCTCCCTCGTCGTCTCCCTCGCCGTCTCCCTTGCAGTCACTCTCTCTGTATCCCCGGCTGTCTCTCTCGCTATCTCCATAGCAATCTCTCTCGCTGTCTCCCTCGCTGTCTCTGTCTCTGTCGCTGTCTCTGTCGCTGTCTCTGTCGCTGTCTCTGTCGCTGTCTCTGTCGCTGTCTCGGTCGCTGTCTCCCTGGCCGTCTCCCTGGCCGTCTCTCTCGCAGTCTCTCTCGCTGTCTCTCTCAATGTACTCTCGCTGTCTCCCTCGCTGTCTCACTCGCTCTATCCCTCGCTGTATCTCTCGCAGTCTCTCTCACAGTCTCTCTCACAGTCTCTCTCGCTGTCTCCCTCGCAGTCTCTCTCGAAGTCGCTCTCGCTTTCTCCCTCGCTGTCTCTCTCGCAGTCCTTCTCGCAGTCCTTCTCGCAGTCTCTCTCGCTGTCTCCAGCGCTGTCTCCCTCGCTGTCTCCCTCGCTGTCTCCCTCGCTGTCTCCCTCACTGTCTCCCTCGCTGTCTCCCACGCTGTCTCCCTCGCTGTCTCCCTCGCTGTCTCCCTCGCTGTCTCCCACGCAGTCTCTCTCGCTGGCTCTCTCGCTGTCTCAATCGCTTTCTCCCTCGCTGTCTCTCTCGCTGTCTCTCTCGCTGTCTCTCTCGCTGTCTCTCTCGCTGCCTCTCTCGCTGTCTCTCTCGCTGTCTCCCTTGCATATTCTCTTGCAGTCTCTCTTGCAGTCTCTCTCGCAGTCTCTCTCGCAGTCTCTCTCGCAGTCTCCCTCGCTGTCTCCCTCGCTGTCTCCCTCGCTGTCTCCCTCGCTGTGTCTCTCGCTCTCTCCCTCGCTGTCTCCCTCGCTGTCTCATGCGCTCTCTCTCGCAGTCTCTCTCGCTGTCTCCCTCACTGTGTCCCTCGCAGTCTCCCTCGCAGTCTCCCTCGCTGTCTCCCTCGCTGTCTCCCTCGCCGTCTCCCTCGCCGTCTCCCTCGCCGTCTCCCTCGCCGTCACTCTCTCTGTATCCCCGGCTGTCTCTCTCGCTATCTCCATAGCAGTCTCTCTCACTGTCTCCCTCGCTGTCGCTGTCTCTGTCGCTGTCTCGGTCGCTGTCTCCCTGGCCGTCTCCCTGGCCGTCTCTCTCGCAGTCTCTCTCGCTCTCTCTCTCAATGTACTCTCGCTGTCTCCCTCGCTGTCTCACTCGCTCTATCCCTCGCTGTATCTCTCGCAGTCTCTCTCACAGTCTCTCTCGCTGTCTCCCTCGCAGTCTCTCTCGAAGTCGCTCTCGCTTTCTCCCTCGCTGTCTCTCTCGCAGTCCTTCTCGCAGTCCTTCTCGCAGTCTCTCTCGCTGTCTCCAGCGCTGTCTCCCTCGCTGTCTCCCTCGCTGTCTCCCTCGCTGTCTCCCTCGCTGTCTCCCTCGCTGTCTCCCACGCAGTCTCTCTCGCTGGCTCTCTCGCTGTCTCAATCGCTTTCTCCCTCGCTGTCTCTCTCGCTGTCTCTCTCGCTGTCTCTCTCGCTGTCTCTCTCGCTGCCTCTCTCGCTGTCTCTCTCGCTGTCTCCCTTGCATATTCTCTTGCAGTCTCTCTTGCAGTCTCTCTCGCAGTCTCTCTCGCAGTCTCCCTCGCTGTCTCCCTCGCTGTCTCCCTCGCTGTCTCCCTCGCTGTGTCTCTCGCTCTCTCCCTCGCTGTCTCCCTCGCTGTCTCATGCGCTCTCTCTCGCAGTCTCTCTCGCTGTCTCCCTCACTGTGTCCCTCGCAGTCTCCCTCGCAGTCTCCCTCGCAGTCTCCCTCGCTGTCTCCCTCGCTGTCTCCCTCGCCGTCTCCCTCGCCGTCTCCCTCGCCGTCTCCCTCGCCGTCACTCTCTCTGTATCCCCGGCTGTCTCTCTCGCTATCTCCATAGCAGTCTCTCTCACTGTCTCCCTCGCTGTCTCCCTCGCTGTCTCTGTCGCTGTCTCTGTCTCTGTCGCTGTCGCTGTCTCTGTCGCTGTCTCTGTCGCTGTCTCTGTCGCTGTCTCTGTCGCTGTCTCCCTCGTCGTCTCTCTCGCTGTCTCTCTCAATGTACTCTCGCAGTCTCTCTCGCTGTCTCACTCGCTCTATCCCTCGCTGTATCTCTCGCAGTCTCTTTCGCAGTCTCTTTCGCAGTCTCTCTCACTGTCTCTCTCGCTGTCTCTCTCGCTGTCTACCTCGCAGTCTCTCTCGCTCTCTCCCTCGCTGTCTCTCTCGCAGTCTCTCTCGCCGTCTCTCTCGCCATCTCTCTCGCAGTCTCCCTCGCTGTCTCCCTCGCTGTCTCCCTCGCAGTCTCTCTCGCAGTCTCCCTCGCTGTCTCCCTCACAGTCTCTCTCGCTGTCTCTCTCAATGTACTCTCGCAGTCTCTCTCGCTGTCTCACTCGCTCTATCCCTCGCTGTATCTCTCGCAGTCTCTCTCGCAGTCTCTCTCGCAGTCTCTCTCGCTGTCTCTCTCGCTGTCTACCTCGCAGTCTCTCTCGCTCTCTCCCTCACTGTCTCTCTCGCAGTCTCTCTCGCCGTCTCTCTCGCCATCTCTCTCGCAGTTTCTCTCGCTGTCTCCCTCGCTGTCTCCCTCGCTGTCTCCCTCGCTGCCTCCCTCGCTGCCTCCCTCGCTGCCTCCCTCGCTGCCTCCCTCGCTGTCTCCCAAGCAGTCGCTCTCGCAGTCGCTCTCGCAGTCTCTCTCGCTGTCTCCCTCGCTGTCTCCCTCGCTGCCTCCCTCGCTGTCTCCCTAGCAGTCGCTCTCGCAGTCGCTCTCGCAGTCTCTCTCGCTGTCTTCCTCGCTGTGTCCCTCGCAGTCTCTCTCGCAGTCTCTCTCGCAGTCTTACTCGCAGTTTCTCTCGCTGTCTCCCTCGCTGCCTCCCACGCTGTCTCCCTCGCTGTCTCACGCGATCTCTCTCGCATTCTCTCTCGTTGTCTCCCTTGCAGTCTCTCTCGCTGTGTCCCTCGCAGTCTCTCTCGCAGTCTCTATTGCTGTCTCTGTCGCTGTCTCTGTCGCTGTCTCCCTCGCTGTCTCCCTCACTGCCTCTCTCGAAGTCTCTCTCGCTGTCTACCTCGCTGTCTCCCTCGCTCTCTCTCTCGCTCTCTCTCTCGCCGTCTCCCTCGCCGTCTTAATCGCTGTCTCCCTCGCATTCTCTCTCGCAGTGTCTCTCGTTGTCTCCCTCGCAGTCTCCCTCGCAGTCTCTCTCGCTGTCTCCCTCGCAGTCTCTCTCGAAGTCGCTCTCGCTTTCTCCCTCGCTGTCTCTCTCGCAGTCCTTCTCGCAGTCCTTCTCGCAGTCTCTCTCGCTGTCTCCAGCGCTGTCTCCCTCGCTGTCTCCCTCGCTGTCTCCCTCGCTGTCTCCCTCGCTGTCTCCCTCACTGTCTCCCATGCAGTCTCTCTCGCTGTCTCTCTCGCTGTCTCCATGGCTTTCTCCCTCGCTGTCTCTCTCGCTGTCTCTCTCGCTGTCTCCCATGCAGTCTCTCTCGCTGTCTCTCTCGCTGTCTCCATGGCTTTCTCCCTCGCTGTCTCTCTCGCTGTCTCTCTCGCTGTCTCTCTCGCTGTCTCCCTTGCAGTCTCTCTTGCAGTCTCTCTCGCTGTCTCCCTCACTGTGTCTCTCGCTCTCTCCCTCGCTGTCTCCCTCGCTGTCTCATGCGCTCTCTCTCGCAGTCTCTCTCGCTGTCTCCCTCGCTGTGTCCCTCGCTGTGTCCCTCGCTGTGTCCCTCGCTGTGTCCCTCGCTGTGTCCCTCGCTGTCTCACTCGCAGTCTCCCTCGCAGTCTCCCTCGCTGTCTCCCTCGCAGTCTCTCTCGCTGTCTCCCTCGCTGTCTCCCTCGCTGTCTCCCTCGCTGTCTCCCTCGTCGTCTCCCTCGCCGTCTCCCTTGCAGTCACTCTCTCTGTATCCCCGGCTGTCTCTCTCGCTATCTCCATAGCAGTCTCTCTCACTGTCTCCCTCGCTGTCTCTGTCTCTGTCGCTGTCTCTGTCGCTGTCTCTGTCGCTGTCTCCCTCGCTGTCTCCCTCGCTGTCTCCCTGGCCGTCTCCCTGGCCGTCTCCCTGGCCGTCTCCCTGGCCGTCTCCCTGGCCGTCTCCCTCGCAGTCTCTCTCGCAGTCTCTCTCGCTGTCTCTCTCAATGTACTCTCGCTGTCTCCCTCGCTGTCTCACTCGCTCTATCCCTCGCTGTATCTCTCGCAGTCTCTCTCACAGTCTCTCTCACAGTCTCTCTCGCTGTCTCCCTCGCAGTCTCTCTCGCAGTCGCTCTCGCTTTCTCCCTCGCTGTCTCTCTCGCAGTCCTTCTCGCAGTCTCTCTCGCTGTCTCCAGCGCTGTCTCCCTCGCTGTCTCCCTCGCTGTCTCCCTCGCTGTCTCCCTCGCTGTCTCCCTCGCTGTCTCCCTCGCTGTCTCCCACGCAGTCTCTCTCGCTGGCTCTCTCGCTGTCTCAATCGCTTTCTCCCTCGCTGTCTCTCTCGCTGTCTCTCTCGCTGTCTCCCTTGCAGTCTCTCTTGCAGTCTCTCTTGCAGTCTCTCTCGCAGTCTCCCTCGCTGTCTCCCTCGCTGTCTCCCTCGCTGTCTCCCTCGCTGTCTCCCTCGCTGTGTCTCTCGCTCTCTCCCTCGCTGTCTCCCTCGCTGTCTCATGCGCTCTCTCTCGCAGTCTCCCTCACTGTGTCCCTCGCAGTCTCCCTCGCAGTCTCCCTCGCAGTCTCCCTCACAGTCTCCCTCGCTGTCTCCCTCGCTGTCTCCCTCGCCGTCGCCCTCGCCGTCTCCCTCGCCGTCTCCCTCGCCGTCTCCCTCGCCGTCTCCCTCGCCGTCTCCCTTGCAGTCACTCTCTCTGTATCCCCGGCTGTCTCTCTCGCTATCTCCATAGCAGTCTCTCTCACTGTCTCCCTCGCTCTCACTGTCGCTGTCTCTGTCGCTGTCTCTGTCGCTGTATCTGTCGCTGTCTCTGTCGCTGTCTCTGTCGCTGTCTCTGTCGCTGTCTCCCTCGCTGTCTCCCTCGTCGTCTCTCTCGCTGTCTCTCTCAATGTACTCTCGCTGTCTCTCTCGCTGTCTCACTCGCTCTATCCCTCGCTGTATCTCTCGCAGTCTCTCTCGCAGTCTCTCTCACAGTCTCTCTCGCTGTCTACCTCACAGTCTCTCTCGCTCTCTCCCTCACTGTCTCTCTCGCAGTCTCTCTCGCCGTCTCTCTCGCCATCTCTCTCGCAGTCTCCCTCGCTGTCTCCCTCACAGTCTCTCTCGCTGTCTCCCTTGCAGTCTCCCACACAGTCTCTCACGCTTGTGCCCTCGCTTTCTCCCTCGCAGTCTCTCTCGCAGTCTCTCTCGCAGTCTCTCTCGCTGTCCCTCTCGCTGTCCCTCTCGCTGTCCCTCTCGCAGTCTCTCTCGCTGTCTCTCTCGCAGTCTCCCTCGCTGTCTCTCTCGCTGTCCCTCTCGCAGTCTCTCTCGCTGTCTCCCTCGCAGTCTCTCTCGCAGTCTCCTTTGCAGTCTCTCTCGCTGTCTCTCTCGCTGTCTCTCTCGCTGTCTCTCTCGCTGCCTCTCTCGCAGTCTCTCTCGCAGTCTCTCTCGCAGTCTCTCTCGCAGTCTCTCTCGCAGTCTCTCTCGCAGTCTCCCTCGCAGTCTCCCTCGCAGTCTCCCTCGCTGTCTCCCTCGCTCTCTCCCTCGCAGTCTCCCTCGCCGTCTCCCTCGCCGTCTCCCTCGCCATCTCTCTCGCAGTCTCTCTCGCTGTCTTCCTCGCAGTTTCTCTCGCTGTCTCCCTCGCTGTCTCCCTCGCTGCCTCCCTCGCTGCCTCCCTCGCTGCCTCCCTAGCAGTCGCTCTCGCAGTCGCTCTCGCAGTCTCTCTCGCTGTCTCCCTCGCTGTCTCCCTCGCTGTCTCCCTCGCTGTCTCCCTCGCTGTCTCCCTCGCTGCCTCCCTCGCTGTCTCCCTAGCAGTTGCTCTCGCAGTCTCTCTCGCTGTCTTCCTCGCTGTGTCCCTCGCAGTCTCTCTCGCAGTCTCTCTCGCAGTCTCTCTCGCAGTCTCTCTCGCAGTCTTCCTCGCAGTTTCTCTCGCAGTTTCTCTCGCTGTCTCCCTCGCTGCCTCCCACGCTGTCTCCCTCGCTGTCTCACGCGATCTCTCTCGCATTCTCTCTCGCTGTCTCCCTCGCAGTCTCTCTCGAAGTCGCTCTCGCTTTCTCCCTCGCTGTCTCTCTCGCAGTCCTTCTCGCAGTCCTTCTCGCAGTCCTTCTCGCAGTCCTTCTCGCAGTCCTTCTCGCAGTCTCTCTCGCTGTCTCCAGCGCTGTCTCCCTCGCTGTCTCCCTCGCTGTCTCCCTCGCTGTCTCCCTCGCTGTCTCCCTCGCTGTCTCCCTCGCTGTCTCCCACGCTGTCTCTCTCGCTGTCTCTCTCGCTGTCTCCATGGCTTTCTCCCTCGCTGTCTCTCTCGCTGTCTCTCTCGCTGTCTCTCTCGCTGTCTCTCTCGCTGTCTCTCTTGCAGTCTCTCTCGCTGTCTCCCTCGCTGTATCTCTCACTCTCTCCCTCGCTCTCTCCCTCGCTGTCTCACGCGCTCTCTCTCTGTCTCTCTCGCTGTCTCTCTCGCTGTCTCCCTCGCTGTGTCCCTCGCTGTGTCCCTCGCTGTGTCCCTCGCTGTGTCCCTCGCTGTCTCTCTCGCAGTCTCCCTCGCTGTCTCCCTCGCTGTCTCCCTCGCTGTCTCCCTCGCTGTCTCCCTCGCAGTCTCTCTCGCTGTCTCCCTCGCTGTCTCCCTCGCTGTCTCCCTCGTCGTCTCCCTCGCCGTCTCCCTTGCAGTCACACTCTCTGTATCCCCGGCTGTCTCTCTCGCTATCTCCATAGCAGTCTCTCTCACTGTCTCCCCCGCTGTCTCTGTCTCTGTCGCTGTCTCTGTCGCTGTCTCTGTCGCTGTCTCTGTCGCTGTCTCTGTCTCTGTCTCTGTCGCTGTCTCTGTCGCTGTCTCTGTCGCTGTCTCTGTCGCTGTCTCCCTCGCTGTCTCCCTCGCCGTCTCCCTGGCCGTCTCCCTGGCCGTCTCCCTGGCCGTCTCCCTGGCCGTCTCCCTGGCCGTCTCACTGGCCGTCTCCCTCGCAGTCTCTCTCGCAGTCTCTCTCGCTGTCTCTCTCAATGTACTCTCGCTGTCTCCCTCGCTGTCTCACTCGCTCTATCCCTCGCTGTATCTCTCGCAGTCTCTCTCACAGTCTCTCTCGCTGTCTCTCTCGCTGTCTCCCTCGCAGTCTCTCTCGCTCTCTCCCTCACCGTCTCTCTCGCCGTCTCTCTCGCCGTCTCTCTCGCCGTCTCTCTCGCCGTCTCTCTCTCCATCTCTCTCGCCATCTCTCTCGCAGTCTCCCCCGCTGTCTCCCTCGCAGTCTCCCTCGCAGTCTCCCTCGCTGTCTCCCTCGCAGTCTCCCTCGCAGTCTCCCTCGCAGTCTCCCTCGCAGTCTCTCTCGCAGTGTTTCTCGCAGTCTCTCTCGCAGTCTCCCTCGCTGTCTCCCTCGCAGTCTCTCTCGCAGTCTCTCTCGCAGTCTCTCTTGCAGTCTCTCTCGCAGTCTCCCTCGCTGTCTCCCTCGCAGTCTCTCTCGCAGTCTCTCTCGCAGTCTCTCTCGCAGTCTCTCTCGCTGTCTCTCTCGCTGTCTCTCTCGCTGTCTCCCACGCTGTCTCTCTCGCAGTCTCTCTCGCAGTCTCTCTCGCAGTCTCCCTCGCTGTCTCCCTCGCTTTCTCCCTCGCTGTCTCTCTCGCTGTCTCTCTCGCTGTCTCCCTCGCAGTCTCTCTTGCAGTCTCCCTTGCAGTCTCTCTCGCTGTCTCCCTCGCTGTCTCTCTCGCTGTCTCCCTCGCTGTCTCACGCGCTCTCTCTCGCAGTCTCTCTCGCTGTCTCTCTCGCTGTGTCCCTCGCTGTGTCCCTCGCAGTCTCCCTCGCTGTGTCCCTCGCAGTCTCCCTCGCTGTGTCCCTCGCAGTCTCCCTCGCTGTCTCCCTCGCCGTCTCCCTCGCCGTCTCCCTCGCCGTCTCCCTCGCCGTCTCCCTTGCAGTCACTCTCTCTGTATCCCCGGCTGTGTCTCTCGCTATCTCCATAGCAGTCTCTCTCACTGTCTCTGTCGCTGTCTCTGTCGCTGTCTCTGTCGCTGTCTCCCTTGCTGCCTCCCTTGCTGTCTCCCTTGCTGTCTCCCTCGCTGTCTCCCTCGTCGTCTCCCTCGTCGTCTCCCTGGCCGTCTCCCTGGCCGTCTCCCTGGCCGTCTCCCTGGCCGTCTCCCTGGCCGTCTCCCTGGCCGTCTCCCTCGCAGTCTCTCTCGCAGTCTCTCTCCCCGTCTCTCTCGCTGTCTCTCTCAATGTCCTCTCGCTGTCTCCCTCGCTGTCTCACTCGCTCTATCCCTCGCTGTATCTCTCGCAGTCTCTCTCGCAGTCTCTCTCGCAGTCTCTCTCGCAGTCTCTCTCGCAGTCTCTCTCGCTGTCTCTCTCGCTGTCTCTCTTGCAGTCTCCCTCGCAGTCTCCCTCGCAGTCTCCCTCGCAGTCTCTCACGCAGTCACTCTCGCAGTCTCTCTCGCAGTCTCCCTCGCAGTCTCCCTCGCAGTCTCTCTCGCTGTCTCCCTCGCAGTCTCTCTCGAAGTCGCTCTCGCTTTCTCCCTCGCTGTCTCTCTCGCAGTCCTTCTCGCAGTCTCTCTCGCTGTCTCCAGCGCTGTCTCCCTCGCTGTCTCCCTCGCTGTCTCCCTCGCTGTCTCCCTCGCTGTCTCCCTCGCTGTCTCTCTCGCTGTCTCTCTCGCTGTCTCTCTCGCTGTCTCCATCGCTTTCTCCCTCGCTGTCTCTCTCGCTGTCTCTCTCGCTGTCTCTCTCGCTGTCTCTCTCGCTGTCCCTCTCGCTGCCTCTCTCGCTGCCTCTCTCGCTGCCTCTCTCGCTGTCTCCCTTGCAGTCTCTCTTGCAGTCTCTCTCGCTGTCTCCCTCGCTGTCTCCATCACTGTGTCTCTTGCTCTCTCCCTCGCTGTCTCCCTCGCTGTCTCATGCGCTCTCTCTCGCATTCTCTCTCGCTGTCTCCCTCACTGTGTCCCTCGCTGTGTCCCTCGCTGTCTCTCTCGCAGTCTCCCTCGCTGTCTCCCTCGCCGTCTCCCTCGCCGTCTCCCTTGCAGTCACTCTCTCTGTATCCCCGGCTGTCTCTTTCGCTATCTCCATAGCAGTCTCTCTCACTGTCTACCTCGCTGTCTCTGTCGCTGTCTCTGTCACTGTCTCCCTCGCTGTCTCCCTCGCTGTCTCCCTCGCCGTCTCCCTCGCCGTCTCCCTCGCCGTCTCCCTCGCCGTCTCCCTCGCAGTCTCTCTCGCAGTCTCTCTCGCTGTCTCTCTCAATGTACTCTCGCTGTCTCCCTCGCTGTCTCACTCGCTCAATCCCTCGCTGTCTCTCTCGCAGTCTCTCTCGCAGTCTCTCTCGCTGTCTCTCTCGCTGTCTCCCTCGCAGTCTCTCTCGCTCTCTCCCTCACTGTCTCTCTCGCAGTCTCTCTCGCAGTCTCTCTCGCTGTCTCTCTCGCTGTCTCCCTCGCAGTCTCTCTCGCTCTCTCCCTCACTGTCTCTCTCGCAGTCTCCCTCGCTGTCTCCCTCGCTGTCTCCCTCGCTGTCTCCCTCGCTGTCTCCCTCGCAGTCTCTCTCGCAGTCTCTCTCGCAGTCTCTCTCGCAGTCTCTCTCGCAGTCTCTCTCGCTGTCCCTCTCGCAGTCACTCTCGCTGTCTCTCTCGCAGTCTCCTTTGCATTCTCTCTCGCTGTCTCTCTCGCTGTCTCCCACGCTGTCTCCCTCGCAGTCTCCCTCGCAGTCTCTCTCGCAGTCTCTCTCGCTGTCTCCCTCGCTTTGTCTCTCGCCGTCTCTCTCGCTGTCTCCCTCGCAGTCTCTCTCGCAGTCTCTCTCGCTGTCTCTCTCGCTGTCTCCCTCGCTTTGTCTCTCGCTGTCTCTCTCGCTTTCTCCCTCGCTGTCTCTCTCGCAGTCCTTCTCGCAGTCCTTCTCGCAGTCTCTCTCGCTGTCTCCAGCGCTGTCACCCTCACATTCTCTCTCGCCGTCTCTCTCGCCGTCTCTCTCGCCGTCTCTCTCTCCGTCTCTCTCGCCGTCTCTCTCACTGTCTCCATCGCTTTCTCCCTCGCTGTCTCTCTCGCTGTCTCCCTTGCAGTCTCTCTTGCAGTCTCTCTCGCTGTCCCCCTCGCTGTGTCTCTCGCTCTCTCCCTCGCTGTCTCCCTCGCTGTCTCCCTCGCTGTCTCACGCGCTCTCTCTCGCAGTCTCTCTTGCTGTCTCTCTCGCTGTCTCCCTCGCTGTCTCCCTCGCTGTCTCCCTCGCTGTGTCCCTCGCTGTGTCCCTCGCAGTGTCCCTCGCGGTGTCCCTCGCTGTGTCCCTCGCGGTGTCCCTCGCGGTGTCCCTCGCTGTGTCCCTCGCTGTGTCCCTCGCTGTGTCCCTCGCTGTCTCCCTCGCTGCCTCCCTCGCTGCCTCCCTCGCTGCCTCCCTCGCTGCCTCCCTCGCAGTCTCTCTCGCAGTCTCTCTCGCAGTCTCTCTCGCAGTCTCTCTCGCTGTCTCCCTCGCTGTCTCCCTCGCTGTCTCCCTCGCTGTCTCCCTCGCTGTCTCCCTCGTCGTCTCCCTCGCCGTCTCCCTTGCAGTCACTCTCTCTGTATCCCCGGCTGTCTCTCTCGCTGTCTCCCTCGCTGTCTCCCTCGCTGTCGCTGTCTCTGTCGCTGTCTCTGTCGCTGTCTCTGTCGCTGTCTCTGTCGCTGTCTCCCTCGCTGTCTCCCTGGCTGTCTCCCTGGCCGTCTCCCTGGCCGTCTCCCTGGCCGTCTCCCTGGCCGTCTCCCTGGCCTTCTCCCTGGCTGTCTCCCTGGCCATCTCCCTGGCCGTCTCCCTGGCCGTCTCCCTGGCCGTCTCTCTCGCTGTCTCCCTCGCAGTCTCTCTCGCTCTCTCCCTCACTGTCTCTCTCGCCGTCTCTCTCGCCGTCTCTCTCGCCGTCTCTCTCTCCATCTCTCTCGCCGTCTCTCTCTCCATCTCTCTCGCCGTCTCTCTCTCCATCTCTCTCGCAGTCTCCTTTGCAGTCTCTCTCGCAGTCTCTCTCGCAGTCTCTCTCGCAGTCTCTCTCGCAGTCTCTCTCGCTGTCCCTCTCGCAGTCTCTCTCACTGTCTCCCTCGCAGTCTCTCTCGCTCTCTCCCTCACTGTCTCTCTCGCCGTCTCTCTCTCCATCTCTCTCTCCATCTCTCTCGCAGTCTCCTTTGCAGTCTCTCTCGCAGTCTCTCTCGCAGTCTCTCTCGCAGTCTCTCTCGCAGTCTCTCTCGCCTTCCCTCTCGCAGTCTCTCTCGCAGTCTCCTTTGCATTCTCTCTCGCTGTCTCTCTCGCTGTCTCCCTCGCAGTCTCCCTCGCAGTCTCTCTCGCAGTCTCTCTCGCTGTCTCCCTCGCTTTCTCCCTCGCTGTCTCTCTCGCTGTCTCTCTCGCTGTCTCCCTCGCAGTCTCTCTCGCTGTCTCCCTGGCTGTCTCCCTGGCTGTCTCCCTCGCTGTCTCCCTCGCTGTCTCCCTCGCTGTCTCCCTCGCTGTCTCCCTCGCTGTCTCCCTCGCTGTGTCCCTCGCTCTCTCCCTCACTGTCTCCCTCGCCGTCTCTCTCGCAGTCTCTCTCGCTGTCTTCCTCGCAGTTTCTCTCGCTGTCTCCCTCGCTGTCACCCTCGCTGTCTCCCTAGCAGTCGCTCTCGCAGTCTCTCTCGCAGTCTCTCTCGCTGTCTCTCTCGCTGTCTCTCTCGCTGTCTCCCTCGCTGTCTCCCTCGCTGTCTCCCTCGCTGTCTCCCTCGCTGCCTCCCTCGCAGTCTCTCTCGAAGTCTCTCTCGAAGTCTCTCTCGCTGTCTCCCTCGCTCTCTCCCTCGCTCTCTCCCTCGCTCTCTCTCGCAGTGTCTCTCGCTGTATCCCTCGCTGTCTCTCTCGCAGTTTCTCTCGCAGTCTCTCTCGCTGTCTCCCTCGCTGTCTCCCTCACAGTCTCTCTCGCTGTCTCCCTCGCAGTCTCTCTCACAGTCTCTCTCGCAGTCTCTCTCGCTGTCTCCCTCGCAGTCTCTATCGCTGTCTCCCTCGCAGTCTCCCATCGCAGTCTCTCTCGCAGTCTCTCTCGCTTTCTCCCTCGCTCTCTCCCTCGCAGACTCTCTCACTGTCTCCCTCGTTGTCTCCCTCGTTGTCTCCCTCGCTGTCTCTCTCAGTCTCTCTCGCTGTCTCCCTCGCAGTCTCCCTCGCAGTCTCCCTCGATGTCTCCCTCGATGTCTCCCTCGCTGTCTCCCTCTCAGTCTCTCTCTCAGTCTCTCTCTCAGTCTCTCACTCAGTCTCTCTCTCAGTCTCTATCGCATTCTCTCTCGCTGTCTCCCTCGCACTCTCTGGCTTTCTCTCTCGCTTTCTCTCTCGCAGTCCCTCTCACTGTCTCTCTCGCAGTCTCTCTCGCTGTCTCCCTCACAGTCTCCCTCACAGTCTCTCTCGCTGTCTCTCTCGCCGTCTCCCTCGCAGTCTCTCTCGCAGTCTCTCTCGCTGTCTCCCTCACAGTCTCCCTCACAGTCTCTCTCGCTGTCTCTCTCGCCGTCTCCCTCGCCGTCTCTCTCTCAGTCTCTCTCTCAGTCTCTCTCTCAGTCTCTATCGCATTCTCTCTCGCTGTCTCCCTCGCACTCTCTGGCTTTCTCTCTCGCTTTCTCTCTCGCAGTCCCTCTCACTGTCTCTCTCGCAGTCTCTCTCGCAGTCTCTCTCGCTGTCTCCCTCACAGTCACCCTCACAGTCTCTCTCGCTCTCTCTCTCGCCGTCGCCCTCGCCATCGCCCTCGCCGTCTCCCTCGCCGTCTCCCTCGCAGTCACTCTCGCAGTCTCTCTCGCTGTATCCCTCGCTGTCTCTCTCGCTATCTCCAAAGCAGTCTCTCTCGCAGTCTCCCTCACAGTCTCTCTCGCAGTCTCTCTCGCAGTCTCTCTCGCTATCTCCCTCGCTGTCTCTCTCGTTATCTCCAAAGCAGTCTCTCTCGCAGTCTCCCTCACAGTCTCTCTCGCAGTCTCCCTCACAGTCTCTCTCGCAGTCTCTCTCGCAGTCTCTCTCGCTATCTCCCTCGCTGTCTCTCTCACTGTCTCCCTCGCAGTCTCTCTCGCAGTCTCTCTCGCAGTCTCTCTCGCTTTCTCCCACGCAGTCTCTCTCGCAGTCTCTCTCGCAGTCTCTCTCGCAGTCTCTCTCGCAGTCTTCCTCGCAGTTTCTCTCGCTGTCTCCCTCGCTGTCTCCCTCGCTGTCTCGCTCGCTATCTCCCTCGCTATCTCCCTCGCTGTCTCCCTCGCAGTCTCTCTCGTTGTCTCCCTCGCAGTCTCTCTCGCAGTCTCTCTCGCAGTCTCTCTCGCAGTCTCTCTCGCAGTCTCTCTCGCTGTCTCTCTCGCTGTCTCTCTCGCAGTCTCTCTCGCAGTCTCTCTCGCTGTCCCTCTCGCAGTCTCTCTCGCTGTCTCTCTCGCAGTCTCTCTCGCAGTCTCTCTCGCAGTCTCTCTCGCTGTCTCTCTCGCAGTCTCTCTCGCAGTCTCTCTCGCAGTCTCTCTCGCTGTCTCTCTCGCAGTCTCTCTCGCAGTCTCTCTCGCTGTCCCTCTCGCAGTCTCTCTCGCTGTCTCTCTCGCTGTCTCTCTCGCAGTCTCTCTCGCAGTCTCTCTCGCAGTCTCTCTCGCAGTCTCTCTCGCTGTCTCCCTCGCTGTCTCTCTCGCTGTCTCTCTCGCTGTCTCCCTCGCAGTCTCTCTCGCTGTCTCCCTCGCTGTCTCCCTCGCTGTCTCCCTCGCTGTCTCCCTCGCTGTCTCCCTCGCTGTGTCCCTCGCTCTCTCCCTCACTGTCTCCCTCGCTGTCTTCCTCGCAGTTTCTCTCGCTGTCTCCCTCGCTGTCACCCTCGCTGTCTCCCTCGCTGTCTCCCTCGCTGTCTCCCTAGCAGTCTCTCTCGCAGTCTCTCTCGCTGTCTCCCTCGCTGTCTCCCTCGCTGTCTCCCTCGCTGCCTCCCTCGCAGTCTCTCTCGAAGTCTCTCTCGCTCTCTCCCTCGCTCTCTCCCTCGCTCTCTCCCTCGCCCTCTCTCTCGCCGTCTCCCTCGCAGTCTCTCTCGCAGTGTCTCTCGCTGTATCCCTCGCAGTCTCTCTCGCAGTCTCTCTCGCAGTCTCTCTCGCTGTCTCTCTCGCTGTCTCTCTCGCTGTCTCTCTCGCTGTCTCCCTCGCAGTCTCTCTCGCAGTCTCTCTCGCAGTCTCTCTCGCAGTCTCTCTCGCAGTCTCTCTCGCAGTCTCTCTCGCTGTCTCCCTCACAGTCTCTCTCGCTGTCTCCCTCGTAGTCTCTCTCACAGTCTCTCTCGCAGTCTCTCTCGCCGTCTCCCTCGCAGTCTCTATCGCTGTCTCCCTCGCAGTCTCCCTCGCAGTCTCCCTCGCAGTCTCTCTCGCAGTCTCTCTCGCTTTCTCCCTCGCTGTCTCCCTCGCAGACTCTCTCGCTGTCTCCCTCGCTGTCTCCCTCGCTGTCTCCCTCGCTGTCTCCCTCACTGTCTCTCTCAGTCTCTCTCTCAGTCTCTCTCTCAGTCTCTCTCGCAGTCTCCCTCGCAGTCTCCCTCGAAGTCTCCCTCGCTGTCTCCCTCGCTCTCTCCCTCGCTCTCTCCCTCGCTCTCTCTCGCAGTGTCTCTCGCTGTATCCCTCGCTGTCTCTCTCGCAGTTTCTCTCGCTTTCTCCCTCACAGTCTCTCTCGCTGTCTCCCTCGCTGTATCCCTCGCTGTCTCTCTCGCTTTCTCCCTCACAGTCTCTCTCGCAGTCTCTCTCGCAGTCTCTCTCGCAGTCTCTCTCGCAGACTCTCTCGCTGTCTCCCTCGCTGTCTCCCTCACAGTCTCTCTCGCTGTCTCCCTCGCAGTCTCTCTCACAGTCTCTCTCGCAGTCTCTCTCGCTGTCTCCCTCGCAGTCTCTATCGCTGTCTCCCTCGCAGTCTCCCATCGCAGTCTCCCATCGCAGTCTCTCTCGCAGTCTCTCTCGCTTTCTCCCTCGCTCTCTCCCTCGCAGACTCTCTCACTGTCTCCCTCGTTGTCTCCCTCGTTGTCTCCCTCGCTGTCTCTCTCAGTCTCTCTCGCTGTCTCCCTCGCAGTCTCCCTCGCAGTCTCCCTCGATGTCTCCCTCGATGTCTCCCTCGATGTCTCCCTCGCTGTCTCCCTCTCAGTCTCTCTCTCAGTCTCTCTCTCAGTCTCTCTCTCAGTCTCTCTCTCAGTCTCTCTCTCAGTCTCTATCGCATTCTCTCTCGCTGTCTCCCTCGCACTCTCTGGCTTTCTCTCTCGCTTTCTCTCTCGCAGTCCCTCTCACTGTCTCTCTCGCAGTCTCTCTCGCAGTCTCTCTCGCTGTCTCCCTCACAGTCTCCCTCACAGTCTCTCTCGCTGTCTCTCTCGCCGTCTCCCTCGCAGTCTCTCTCGCAGTCTCTCTCGCTGTCTCCCTCACAGTCTCCCTCACAGTCTCTCTCGCTGTCTCTCTCGCCGTCTCCCTCGCTGTCTCTCTCTCAGTCTCTCTCTCAGTCTCTCTCTCAGTCTCTATCGCATTCTCTCTCGCTGTCTCCCTCGCACTCTCTGGCTTTCTCTCTCGCTTTCTCTCTCGCAGTCCCTCTCACTGTCTCTCTCGCAGTCTCTCTCGCAGTCTCTCTCGCTGTCTCCCTCACAGTCTCCCTCACAGTCTCTCTCGCTCTCTCTCTCGCCGTCGCCCTCGCCATCGCCCTCGCCGTCTCCCTCGCCGTCTCCCTCGCAGTCACTCTCGCAGTCTCTCTCGCTGTATCCCTCGCTGTCTCTCTCGCTATCTCCAAAGCAGTCTCTCTCGCAGTCTCCCTCACAGTCTCTCTCGCAGTCTCTCTCGCAGTCTCTCTCGCTATCTCCCTCGCTGTCTCTCACGCTATCTCCAAAGCAGTCTCTCTCGCAGTCTCCCTCACAGTCTCTCTCGCAGTCTCCCTCACAGTCTCTCTCGCAGTCTCTCTCGCAGTCTCTCTCGCTATCTCCCTCGCTGTCTCTCTCACTGTCTCCCTCGCAGTCTCTCTCGCAGTCTCTCTCGCAGTCTCTCTCGCTTTCTCCCACGCAGTCTCTCTCGCAGTCTCTCTCGCAGTCTCTCTCGCAGTCTCTCTCGCAGTCTCTCTTCCAGTCTTCCTCGCAGTTTCTCTCGCTGTCTCCCTCGCTGTCTCGCTCGCTATCTCCCTCGCTATCTCCCTCGCTGTCTCCCTCGCAGTCTCTCTCGTTGTCTCCCTCGCAGTCTCTCTCGCAGTCTCTCTCGCAGTCTCTCTCGCAGTCTCTCTCGCAGTCTCTCTCGCTGTCTCTCTCGCTGTCTCTCTCGCAGTCTCTCTCGCAGTCTCTCTCGCTGTCCCTCTCGCAGTCTCTCTCGCTGTCTCTCTCGCAGTCTCTCTCGCAGTCTCTCTCGCTGTCTCTCTCGCTGTCTCTCTCGCAGTCTCTCTCGCAGTCTCTCTCGCAGTCTCTCTCGCAGTCTCTCTCGCTGTCCCTCTCGCAGTCTCTCTCGCTGTCTCTCTCGCTGTCTCTCTCGCAGTCTCTCTCGCAGTCTCTCTCGCAGTCTCTCTCGCAGTCTCTCTCGCTGTCTCCCTCGCTTTCTCCCTCGCTGTCTCTCTCGCTGTCTCTCTCGCTGTCTCCCTCGCAGTCTCTCTCGCTGTCTCCCTCGCTGTCTCCCTCGCTGTCTCCCTCGCTGTCTCCCTCGCTGTCTCCCTCGCTGTGTCCCTCGCTCTCTCCCTCACTGTCTCCCTCGCTGTCTTCCTCGCAGTTTCTCTCGCTGTCTCCCTCGCTGTCACCCTCGCTGTCACCCTCGCTGTCTCCCTCGCTGTCTCCCTAGCAGTCGCTCTCGCAGTCTCTCTCGCTGTCTCCCTCGCTGTCTCCCTCGCTGTCTCCCTCGCTGCCTCCCTCGCAGTCTCTCTCGAAGTCTCTCTCGCTCTCTCCCTCGCTCTCTCCCTCGCTCTCTCCCTCGCCCTCTCTCTCGCCGTCTCCCTCGCAGTCTCTCTCGCAGTGTCTCTCGCTGTATCCCTCGCAGTCTCTCTCGCAGTCTCTCTCGCTGTCTCTCTCGCTGTCTCTCTCGCTGTCTCTCTCGCTGTCTCCCTCGCAGTCTCTCTCGCAGTCTCTCTCGCAGTCTCTCTCGCAGTCTCTCTCGCAGTCTCTCTCGCTGTCTCCCTCACAGTCTCTCTCGCTGTCTCCCTCGTAGTCTCTCTCACAGTCTCTCTCGCAGTCTCTCTCGCCGTCTCCCTCGCAGTCTCTATCGCTGTCTCCCTCGCAGTCTCCCTCGCAGTCTCCCTCGCAGTCTCTCTCGCAGTCTCTCTTGCTTTCTCCCTCGCTCTCTCCCTCGCAGACTCTCTCGCTGTCTCCCTCGCTGTCTCCCTCGCTGTCTCCCTCGCTGTCTCCCTCACTGTCTCTCTCAGTCTCTCTCTCAGTCTCTCTCTCAGTCTCTCTCGCAGTCTCCCTCGCAGTCTCCCTCGAAGTCTCCCTCGAAGTCTCCCTCGAAGTCTCCCTCGAAGTCACCCTGGATGTCTCTCTCGCAGTCTCTCTCGCAGTCTCTCTCGCAGTCTCTCTCGCAGTCTCTCTCGCATTCTCTTTCGCTGTCTCTCTCGATGTCTCTCTCGATGTCTCTCTCGATGTCTCCCTCTCAGTCTCCCTCTCAGTCTCCCTCTCAGTCTCCCTCTCAGTCTCCCTCTCAGTCTCTCTCTCAGTCTCTCTCTCAGTCTCTCTCTCAGTCTCTCTCGCATTCTCTCTCGCTGTCTCCCTCGCTGTCTCCCTCGCACTCTCTGGCTTTCTCTCTCGCTTTCTCTCTCGCAGTCCCTCTCACTGTCTCCCTCGCTGTCTCCCTCTCAGTCTCCCTCTCAGTCTCCCTCTCAGTCTCCCTCTCAGTCTCTCTCTCAGTCTCTCTCTCAGTCTCTCTCTCAGTCTCTCTCGCATTCTCTCTCGCTGTCTCCCTCGCACTCTCTGGCTTTCTCTCTCACTGTCTCTCTCGCAGTCTCTCTCGCTGTCTCCCTCACAGTCTCCCTCACAGTCTCTCTCGCTGTCTCTCTCGCCGTCTCCCTCGCAGTCTCTCTCGAAGTCTCTCTCGCTGTCTCCCTCGCTGTCTCTCTCGCCGTCTCTCTCGCCGTCGCCCTCGCCGTCGCCCTCGCCGTCTCCCTCGCCGTCTCCCTCGCCGTCTCCCTCGCAGTCACTCTCGCAGTCTCTCTCGATGTATCCCTCGCTGTCTCTCTCGCTATCTCCATAGCAGTCTCTCTCGCAGTCTCTCTCGCAGTCTCTCTCGCAGTCTCTCTCGATGTATCCCTCGCTGTCTCTCTCGCTATCTCCATAGCAGTCTCCCTCGCAGTCTCTCTCGCAGTCTCTCTCGCAGTCTCTCTCGCAGTCTCTCTCGCAGTCTCTCTCGCTGTCTCCCTCACAGTCTCCCTCGCTGTCTCTCTCGCTGTCTCTCTCGCTTTCTCCCACGCAGTCTCTCTCGCAGTCTCTCTCGCAGTCTCTCTCGCAGTCTCTCTCGCAGTCTTCCTCGCAGTTTCTCTCGCTGTCTCCCTCGCTGTCTCCCTCGCTGTCTCCCTCGCTGTCTCCCTCGCTGTCTCCCTCGCTATCTCCCTCGCTGTCTCGCGCGATCTCTCTCGCATTCTCTCTCGCTGTCTCCCTCGCAGTCTCTCTCGCTGTGTCCCTCGCAGTCTCTCTCACAGTCTCTCTCGCTGTCTCTCTCGCTGTCTCTGTCGCTGTCTCTGTCGCTGTCTCTGTCGCTGTCTCCCTCGCTGTCTCCCTCGCTGTCTCCCTCGCTGCCTCCCTCGCAGTCTCTCTCGCAGTCTCTCTCGCAGTCTCTCTCGCAGTCTCTCTCGCAGTCTCTCGCAGTCTCTCTCGCTGTATCTCTCGCTGTCTCTCTCGCTGTCTCCCTCGCTGTCTCCCTCGCTGTCTCCCTCGCTGTCTCCCTCGCTCACTCTCTCGCTCTCTCTCTCGCTCTCTCTCTCGCCGTCTCAATCGCTGTCTCCCTCGCATTCTCTCTCGCAGTGTCTCTCGCTGTATCCCTCGCTGTCTCTCTCGCTATCTCCATAGCAGTCTCTCTCGCAGTTTCTCTCGCTTTCTCCCTCGCAGTCTCTCTCGCAGTCTCTCTCGCTGTCTCTCTCGCAGTCTCTCTCGCAGTCTCTCTCGCTGTCACCCTCGCTGTCTCCCTCGCTGTCTCCCTCGCTGTCTCCCTCGCTGTCTCCCTCGCAGTCCCTCTCGCAGTCCCTCTCGCAGTCTCCCTCGCAGTCTCCCTCGCAGTCTCCCTCGCAGTCTCCCTCGCAGTCTCTCTCGCAGTCTCCCTCGCTGTCTCCCTCGCTGTCTCCCTCGCTGTCTCACGCGATCTCTCTCGCATTCTCTCTCGTTGTCTACCTCGCAGTCTCTCTCGCTGTGTCCCTCGCAGTCTCTCTCACAGTCTCTCTCACAGTCTCCCTCACAGTCTCTGTCGCTGTCTCTGTCGCTGTCTCTGTCGCTGTCTCTGTCGCTGTCTCCCTCGCTGTCTCCCTCGCTGTCTCCCTCGCTGTCTCCCTCGCTGTCTCTCTCGCTGTCTCTCTCGCTGTCTCTCTCGCTGTCTCTCTCGCTGTCTCCCTCGCTGTCTCCCTCGCTGTCTCCCTCGCTGTCTCTCTCGCCGTCTCCCTCGCCGTCTCCCTCGCCGTCTCAATCGACGTCTCCCTCGCATTCTCTCTCGCAGTGTCTCTCGCTGTATCCCTCGCTGTCTCTCTCGCTATCTCCATAGCATTCTCTCTCGCTGTTTCTCTCGCTTTCTCCCTCGCAGTCTCTCTCGCTGTCTCTCTCGCTGTCTCTCTCGCAGTCTCTCTCGCAGTCTCTCTCGCTGTCTCTCTCGCAGTCTCTCTCGCAGTCTCTCTCGCAGTCTCTCTCGCAGTCTCTCTCGCTGTCTCCCTCGCAGTCTCCCTCGCTGTCTCCCTCGCAGTCTCTCTCGCTGTCTCCCTCGCAGTCTCTATCGCTGTCTCCCTCGCAGTCTCTCTCGCAGTCTCTCTCGCTTTCTCCCTCGCTCTCTCCCTCGCAGACTCTCTCGCAGACTCTCTCGCTGTCTCCCTCGCAGTCTCCCTCGCAGTCTCCCTCGCAGTCTCCCTCGCTGTCTCCCTCGCTGTCTCCCTCGCTGTCTCTCTCGCTGTCTCCCTCGAAGTCACCCTGGATGTCTCTCTCGCAGTCTCTCTCGCATTCTCTCTCGATGTCTCTCTCGATGTCTCTCTCGTTGTCTCCCTCGCTGTCTCCCTCTCAGTCTCCCTCTCAGTCTCCCTCTCAGTCTCTCTCTCAGTCTCTCTCTCAGTCTCTCTCGCATTCTCTCTCGCTGTCTCCCTCGCTGTCTCCCTCGCACTCTCTGGCTTTCTCTCTCGCTTTCTCTCTCGCAGTCCCTCTCGCAGTCCCTCTCGCAGTCCCTCTCGCAGTCTCTCTCGCAGTCTCTCTCGCAGTCTCTCTCGCAGTCTCTCTCGCTGTCTCCCTCGCAGTCTCTCTCGCAGTCTCTCTCGCTGTCTCCCTCACAGTCTCCCTCACAGTCTCCCTCACAGTCTCTCTCGCTGTCTCTCTCGCCGTCTCCCTCGCAGTCTCTCTCGAAGTCTCTCTCGCCGTCGCCCTCGCCGTCTCCCTCGCAGTCACTCTCGCTGTCTCTCTCGCTGTATCCCTCGCTGTCTCTCTCGCTATCTCCATAGCAGTCTCTCTCGCAGTCTCCCTCACAGTCTCCCTCGCTGTCTCCCTCACAGTCTCTCTCGCAGTCTCTCTCGCTATCTCCCTCGCTATCTCCCTCGCTGTCTCTCTCGCTGTATCTCTCGCTGTCTCCCTTGCAGTCTCCCTCGCAGTCTCTCTCGCTTTCTCCCTCGCTTTCTCCCTCGCAGTCTCTCTCGCTTTCTCCCTCGCAGTCTCCCTCACAGTCTCTCTCGCAGTCTCTCTCGCTATCTCCCTCGCTGTCTCTCTCGCTGTCTCTCTCACTGTCTCCCTCGCAGTCTCTCTCTCCATCTCTCTCGCTATCTCCCTCGCTGTCTCTCTCGCTGTCTCCCTCGCAGTCTCCCTCGCAGTCTCCCTCGCAGTCTCTCTCGCAGTCTCTCTCGCAGTCTCTCTCGCAGTCTCTCTCGCTTTCTCCCACGCAGTCTCTCTCGCAGTCTCTCTCGCAGTCTCTCTCGCAGTCTCTCTCGCAGTCTTCCTCGCAGTTTCTCTCGCTGTCTCCCTCGCTGTCTCCCTCGCTGTCTCCCTCGCTGTCTCCCTCGCTGTCTCGCGCGATCTCTCTCGCATTCTCTCTCGTTGTCTCCCTCGCAGTCTCTCTCGCTGTGTCCCTCGCAGTCTCTCTCACAGTCTCTGTCGCTGCCTCTCTCGCTGTCGCTGTCTCTGTCGCTGTCTCTGTCGCTGTCTCCCTCGCTGTCTCCCTCGCTGCCTCCCTCGCAGTCTCTCTCGCAGTCTCCCTCACAGTCTCTCTCGCAGTCTCTCTCGCTATCTCCCTCGCTGTCTCTCTCGCTGTCTCTCTCACTGTCTCCCTCGCAGTCTCTCTCTCCATCTCTCTCGCTATCTCCCTCGCTGTCTCTCTCGCTGTCTCCCTCGCAGTCTCCCTCGCAGTCTCCCTCGCAGTCTCTCTCGCAGTCTCTCTCGCAGTCTCTCTCGCTTTCTCCCACGCAGTCTCTCTCGCAGTCTCTCTCGCAGTCTCTCTCGCAGTCTCTCTCGCAGTCTCTCTCGCAGTCTTCCTCGCAGTTTCTCTCGCTGTCTCCCTTGCTGTCTCCCTCGCTGTCTCCCTCACTATCTCCCTCGCTGTCTCCCTCGCTGTCTCGCGCGATCTCTCTCGCATTCTCTCTCGTTGTCTCCCTCGCAGTCTCTCTCGCTGTGTCCCTCGCAGTCTCTCTCACAGTCTCTGTCGCTGCCTCTCTCGCTGTCGCTGTCGCTGTCTCTGTCGCTGTCTCCCTCGCTGTCTCCCTCGCTGCCTCCCTCGCAGTCTCTCTCGCAGTCTCTCTCGCAGTCTCTCTCGCTGTCTCTCTCGCTGTCTCCCTCGCTGTCTCCCTCGCTGTCTCCCTCGCTGTCTCCCTCGCTGTCTCCCTCGCTCACTCTCTCGCTCTCTCTATCGCTCTCTCTCTCGCCGTCTCAATCGCTGTCTCCCTCGCATTCTCTCTCGCAGTGTCTCTCGCTGTCTCCCTCGCCGTCTCCCTCGCCGTCTCCCTCGCAGTCTCTCTCGCTGTCTCTCTCAATGTACTCTCGCTGTCTCCCTCACTGTCTCACTCGCTCTATCCCTCGCTGTATCTCTCGCAGTCTCTCTCGCAGTCTCTCTCACATTCTCTCTCGCAGTCTCTCTCACAGTCTCTCTCGCTGTCTCCCTCACTGTCTCTCTCGCAGTCTCTCTCGCCGTCTCTCTCTCCATCTCTCTCGCCATCTCTCTCGCCGTCTCTCTCGCCGTCTCTCTCGCAGTCTCCCTCGCTGTCTCCCTCGCTGTCTCCCTCGCTGTCTCCCTCGCTGTCTCCCTCGCACTCTCTCTCGCAGTCTCTCTCGCAGTCTCCCTCGCTGTCTCCCTCACAGTCTCTCTCGCTGTCTCCCACACAGTCTCTCACGCTTTCTCCCTCGCTTTCTCCCTCGCAGTCTCTCTCGCAGTCTCTCTCGCAGTCTCTCTCGCAGTCTCTCTCGCTGTCCCTCTCGCAGTCTCTCTCGCTGTCCCTCTCGCAGTCTCTCTCGCAGTCTCTCTCGCAGTCTCTTTTGCAGTCTCTCTCGCTGTCTCTCTCACTGTCTCTCTCGCTGTCT
The DNA here is from genome assembly GCF_036365525.1 of Heterodontus francisci. Taxonomy (NCBI): domain Eukaryota; kingdom Metazoa; phylum Chordata; class Chondrichthyes; order Heterodontiformes; family Heterodontidae; genus Heterodontus; species Heterodontus francisci. The sequence continues at coordinate 285,736 of NW_027141235.1, forward strand.
CTCTCGCTGTCTCTCTCGCTGTCTCTCTCGCTGTCTCTCTCGCTGTCTCTCTCGCAGTCTCCCTCGCTGTCCCTCTCGCAGTCTCTCTCGCTGTCTCTCTCGCTGTCTCTCTCGCATTCTCTCTCGCATTCTCTCTCGCAGTCTCCCTCGCAGTCTCCCTCGCAGTCTCTTTCGCTGTCTCCCTCGCTGTTTCCCTCACAGTCTCTTTCGCTGTCTCCCTCGCAGTCTCCCTCGCAGTCTCTCTCGCAGTCGCTCTCACTTTCTCCCTCGCTGTCTCTCTCGCAGTCCTTCTCGCAGTCTCTCTCGCAGTCTCTCTCGCTGTCTCCCTCGCTGTCTCCCTCGCTGTCTCCCTCGCTGTCTCCCTCGCTGTCTCCTTCACTGTCTCCCTCACAGTCTCCCTCGCAGTCTCCCTCGCAGTGTCCCTCGCAGTCTCCCTCGCAGTCTCCCTCGCTGTCTCCCTCGCTTTCTCCCTCGCTGTCTCTCTCGCTGTCTCTCTCGCTGTCTCCCTCGCTGTCTCCCTCGCTGTCTCCCTCGCTGTCTCCCTCACTGTGTCCCTCGCTCTCTCCCTCGCAGTCTCCCTCACCGTCTCCCTCGCCGTCTCCCTCGCCGTCTCTCTCGCAGTCTCTCTCGCTGTCTTCCTCGCAGTTTCTCTCGCTGTCTCCCTCGCTGCCTCCCTCGCTGTCTCCCAAGCAGTCGCTCTCGCAGTCTCTCTCGCTGTCTCCCTCGCTGTCTCCCTCACTGCCTCCCTCGCTGTCTCCCTAGCAGTCGCTCTCGCAGTCTCTCTCGCTGTCTTCCTCGCTGTGTCCCTCGCAGTCTCTCTCGCAGTCTCTCTCGCAGTCTTACTCGCAGTTTCTCTCGCTGTCTCCCTCGCTGCCTCCCACGCTGTCTCCCTCGCTGTCTCACGCGATCTCTCTCGCATTCTCTCTCGTTGTCTCCCTTGCAGTCTCTCTCGCTGTGTCCCTCGCAGTCTCTCTCGCAGTCTCCCTCGCTGTCTCCCTCGCTGTCTCCCTCGCTGTCTCCCTCGCTGTCTCCCTCGCTGCCTCTCTCGAAGTCTCTCTCGCTGTCTACCTCGCTGTCTCCCTCGCTCTCTCTCTCGCTCTCTCTCTCGCCATCTCCCTCGCCGTCTTAATCGCTGTCTCCCTCGCATTCTCTCTCGCATTCTCTCTCGCAGTGTCTCTCGCTGTCTCCCTCGCAGTCTCCCACACAGTCTCTCACGCTTTCTCCCTCGCTTTCTCCCTCGCAGTCTCTCTCACAGTCTCTCTCGCAGTCTCTCTCGCTGTCTCTCTCGCAGTCTCTCTCGCAGTCTCTCTCGCAGTCTCTCTCGCAGTCTCTCTCGCAGTCTCTCTCGCAGACTCTCTCGCTGTCACTCTCGCAGTCTCTCTCGCAGTCTCCTTTGCAGTCTCTCTCGCTGTCTCTCTCGCTGTCTCTCTCGCTGTCTCTCTCGCTGTCTCTCTCGCTGTCTCTCTCGCAGTCTCCCTCGCAGTCTGCCTCGCAGTCTCTCTCGTAGTCTCCTTTGCAGTCTCTCTCGCTGTCTCTCTCGCTGTCTGTCTCGCTGTCTCTCTCGCTGTCTCTCTCTCGCTGTCTCTCTCGCTGTCTCTCTCGCATTCTCTCTCGCATTCTCTCTCGCAGTCTCCCTCGCAGTCTCCCTCGCAGTCTCCCTCGCAGTCTCCCTCGCAGTCTCCCGCGCAGTCTCTTTCGCTGTCTCCCTCGCAGTCGCTCTCACTTTCTCCCTCGCTGTCTCTCTCGCAGTCCTTCTCGCAGTCTCTCTTGCAGTCTCTCTCGCTGTCTCTCTCGCTGTCTCTCTCGCTGTCTCCCTCGCTGTCTCCCTCGCTGTCTCCCTCGCTGTCTCCCTCGCTGTCTCCCTCACTGTCTCCCTCACTGTCTCCCACGCTGTCTCCCTCGCAGTCTCCCTCGCAGTCTCCCTCGCAGTCTCCCTCGCAGTCTCTCTCGCTGTCTCCCTCGCTTTCTCCCTCGCTGTCTCCCTCGCTGTCTCTCTCGCTGTCTCCCTCGCAGTCTCTCTCGCTGTCTCCCTCGCTGTCTCCCTCGCTGTCTCCCTCGCTGTCTCCCTCGCTGTGTCCCTCGCTGTCTCCCTCGCTGTGTCCCTCGCTCTCTCCCTCGCAGTCTCCCTCACCGTCTCCCTCGCCGTCTCTCTCGCAGTCTCTCTCGCTGTCTTCCTCGCAGTTTCTCTCGCTTTCTCCCTCGCTGCCTCCCTCGCTGTATCCCAAGCAGTCGCTCTCGTAGTCTCCCTCGCTGTCTCCCTCACTGCCTCCCTCGCTGTCTCCCTCGCTGTCTCCCTAGCAGTCGCTCTCGCAGTCTCTCTCGCTGTCTTCCTCGCTGTGTCCCTCGCAGTCTCTCTCGCAGTCTCTCTCGCAGTCTTACTCGCAGTTTCTCTCGCTGTCTCCCACGCTGTCTCCCTCGCTGTCTCACGCGATCTCTCTCGCATTCTCTCTCGTTGTCTCCCTTGCAGTCTCTCTCGCTGTGTCCCTCGCAGTCTCTCTCGCAGTCTCTATTGCTGTCTCTGTCGCTGTCTCCCTCGCTGTCTCCCTCGCTGCCTCCCTCGCAGTCTCTCTCGAAGTCTCTCTCGCTGTCTACCTCGCTGTCTCCCTCGCTCTCTCTCTCGCTCTCTCTCTCGCCGTCTCCCTCGCCGTCTTAATCGCTGTCTCCCTCGCATTCTCTCTCGCAGTGTCTCTCGCTGTCTCCCTCGCAGTCTCCCTCGCAGTCTCTCTCACAGTCTCTCTCGCTGTCTCCCTCGCAGTCTCTCTCGAAGTCGCTCTCGCTTTCTCCCTCGCTTTCTCCCTCGCTGTCTATCTCGCAGTCCTTCTCGCAGTCCTTCTCGCAGTCTCTCTCGCTGTCTCCAGCGCTGTCTCCAGCGCTGTCTCCCTCGCTGTCTCCCTCTCTGTCTCCCTCGCTGTCTCCCTCGCTGTCTCCCTCGTTGTCTCCCTCGCTGTCTCCCTCGCTGTCTCCCACGCAGTCTCTCTCGCTGTCTCTCTCGCTGTCTCTCTCGCTGTCTCCATGGCTTTCTCCCTCGCTGTCTCTCTCGCTGTCTCTCTCGCTGTCTCTCTCGCTGTCTCTCTCGCTGTCTCCATTGCAGTCTCTCTTGCAGTCTCTCTCGCTGTCTCCCTCACTGTGTCTCTCGCTCTCTCCCTCGCTGTCTCCCTCGCTGTCTCCCTCGCTGTCTCATGCGCTCTCTCTCGCAGTCTCTCTCGCTGTCTCCCTCGCTGTCTCCCTCGCTGTCTCCCTCGCTGTGTCCCTCGCTGTGTCCCTCGCTGTCTCTCTCGCAGTCTCCCTCGCTGTCTCCCTCGCAGTCTCCCTCGCAGTCTCCCTCGCTGTCTCCCTCGCTGTCTCCCTCGCTGTCTCCCTCGTCGTCTCCCTCGCCGTCTCCCTTGCAGTCACTCTCTCTGTATCCCCGGCTGTCTCTCTCGCTATCTCCATAGCAGTCTCTCTCACTGTCTCCCTCGCTGTCTCTGTCTCTGTCGCTGTCTCTGTCGCTGTCTCTGTCGCTGTCTCTGTCGCTGTCTCTGTCGCTGTCTCCCTCGCTGTCTCCCTCGTCGTCTCCCTGGCCGTCTCACTGGCCGTCTCCCTGGCCGTCTCCCTGGCCGTCTCCCTGGCCGTCTCTCTCGCAGTCTCTCTCGCAGTCTCTCTCGCTGTCTCTCTCAATGTACTCTCGCTGTCTCCCTCGCTGTCTCACTCGCTCTATCCCACCCTGTATCTCTCGCAGTCTCTCTCACAGTCTCTCTCACTGTCTCTCTCGCTGTCTCCCTCGCAGTCTCTCTCGCTCTCTCCCTCACTGTCTCTCTCGCTGTCTCTCTCTCCATCTCTCTCGCCATCTCTCTCGCCATCTCTCTCGCAGTCTCCCTCGCTGCCTCCCTCGCTGTCTCCCTCGCTGTCTCTGTCGCTGTCTCTGTCGCTGTCTCTGTCGCTGTCTCTGTCGCTGTCTCCCTCGCCGTCTCCCTTGCAGTCTCTCTCGCAGTCTCTCTCGCTGTCTCTCTCAATGTACTCTCGCTGTCTCCCTCACTGTCTCACTCGCTCTATCCCTCGCTGTCTCTCTCGCAGTCCTTCTCGCAGTCTCTCTCGCAGTCTCTCTCGCTGTCTCTCTCGCTGTCTCCCTCGCTGTCTCCCTCGCTGTCTCCCTCGCTGTCTCCCTCGCTGTCTCCCATGCTGTCTCCCTCGCAGTCTCCCTCGCAGTCTCCCTCGCAGTCTCCCTCGCAGTCTCTCTCGCTGTCTCCCTCGCTTTCTCCCTCGCTGTCTCCCTCGCTGTCTCTCTCGCTGTCTCTCTCGCTGTCTCCCTCGCAGTCTCTCTCGCTGTCTCCCTCGCTGTCTCCCTCGCTGTCTCCCTCACTGTCTCCCTCACTGTGTCCCTCGCTCTCTCCCTCGCAGTCTCCCTCACCGTCTCCCTCACCGTCTCCCTCGCCGTCTCTCTCGCAGTCTTCCTCGCAGTTTCTCTCGCTGTCTCCCTCGCTGTCTCCCTCGCTGCCTCCCTCGCTGTATCCCAAGCAGTCGCTCTCGCAGTCTCCCTCGCTGTCTCCCTCACTGCCTCCCTCGCTGTCTCCCTCGCTGTCTCCCTAGCAGTCGCTCTCGCAGTCTCTCTCGCAGTCTTACTCGCAGTTTCTCTCGCTGTCTCCCACGCTGTCTCCCTCGCTGTCTCACGCGATCTCTCTCGCATTCTCTCTCGTTGTCTCCCTTGCAGTCTCTCTCGCTGTGTCCCTCGCAGTCTCTCTCGCAGTCTCTATTGCTGTCTCCCTCGCTGTCTCCCTCGCTGTCTCCCTCGCAGTCTCTCTCGAAGTCTCTCTCGCTGTCTACCTCGCTGTCTCCCTCGCTCTCTCTCTCGCTCTCTCTCTCGCCGTCTCCCTCGCCGTCTTAATCGCTGTCTCCCTCGCATTCTCTCTCGCAGTGTCTCTCGCTGTCTCCCTCGCAGTCTCCCTCGCAGTCTCTCTCGCTGTCTCCCTCACAGTCTCTCTCGCTGTCTCCCTCGCAGTCTCTCTCGAAGTCGCTCTCGCTTTCTCCCTCGCTGTCTCTCTCGCAGTCCTTCTCGCAGTCCTTCTCGCAGTCTCTCTCGCTGTCTCCAGCGCTGTCTCCCTCGCTGTCTCCCTCGCTGTCTCCCTCGCTGTCTCCCTCGCTGTCTCCCTCGCTGTCTCCCTCGCTGTCTCCCACGCAGTCTCTCTCGCTGTCTCTCTCGCTGTCTCCATGGCTTTCTCCCTCGCTGTCTCTCTCGCTGTCTCTCTCGCTGTCTCTCTCGCTGTCTCTCTCGCTGTCTCTCTTGCAGTCTCTCTCGCTGTGTCTCTCGCTGTCTCCCTCGCTGTCTCATGCGCTCTCTCTCGCTGTCTCTCTCGCTGTCTCCCTCGCTGTCTCCCTCGCTGTGTCCCTCGCTGTGTCCCTCGCTGTGACCCTCGCTGTGACCCTCGCTGTCTCTCTCGCAGTCTCCCTCGCTGTCTCCCTCGCAGTCTCCCTCGCAGTCTCCCTCGCTGTCTCCCTCGCTGTCTCCCTCGCTGTCTCCCTCGTCGTCTCCCTCGCCGTCTCCCTTGCAGTCACTCTCTCTGTATCCCCGGCTGTCTCTCTCGCTATCTCCATAGCAGTCTCTCTCACTGTCTCCCTCGCTGTCTCTGTCTCTGTCGCTGTCTCTGTCGCTGTCTCTGTCGCTGTCTCTGTCGCTGTCTCCCTCGCTGTCTCCCTCGCTGTCTCCCTCGCTGTCTCCCTCGTCGTCTCCCTGGCCGTCTCACTGGCCGTCTCCCTGGCCGTCTCCCTGGCCGTCTCCCTGGCCGTCTCTCTCGCAGTCTCTCTCGCAGTCTCTCTCGCTGTCTCTCTCAATGTACTCTCGCTGTCTCCCTCGCTGTCTCACTCGCTCTATCCCACGCTGTATCTCTCGCAGTCTCTCTCACAGTCTCTCTCACAGTCTCTCTCACTGTCTCTCTCGCTGTCTCCCTCGCAGTCTCTCTCGCTCTCTCCCTCACTGTCTCTCTCGCCGTCTCTCTCTCCATCTCTCTCGCCATCTCTCTCGCAGTCTCCCTCGCTGTCTCCCTCGCTGTCTCCCTCGCAGTCTCTCTCGCAGTCTCTCTCGCAATCTCTCTCGCAGTCTCTCTCGCTGTCCCTCTCGCAGTCTCTCTCGCTGTCTCCCTCACTGTGTCCCTCGCAGTCTCCCTCGCTGTCTCCCTCATCGTCTCCCTCGCCGTCTCCCTTGCAGTCACTCTCTCTGTATCCCCGGCTGTCTCTCTCGCTATCTCCATAGCAGTCTCTCTCACTGTCTCCCTCGCTGTCTCTGTCGCTGTCTCTGTCGCTGCCTCTGTCGCTGTCTCTGTCGCTGTCTCCCTCGCCGTCTCCCTCGCAGTCTCTCTCGCAGTCTCTCTCGCTGTCTCTCTCAATGTACTCTCGCTGTCTCCCTCACTGTCTCACTCGCTCTATCCCTCGCTGTATCTCTCGCAGTCTCTCTCGCAGTCTCTCTCGCAGTCTCTCTCGCAGTCTCTCTCAGTCTCTCTCGCTGTCTCTCTCGCTGTCTCCCTCGCAGTCTCTCTCGCTCTCTCCCTCACTGTCTCTCTCGCAGTCTCTCTCGCAGTCTCTCTCGCCGTCTCTCTCTCCATCTCTCTCGCCATCTCTCTCGCCATCTCCCTCGCAGTCTCCCTCGCTGTCTCCCTCGCTGTCTCCCTCGCTGTCTCCCTCGCAGTCTCCCTCGCAGTCTCTCTCGCAGTCTCTCTCGCAGTCTCTCTCTCAGTCTCCCTCGCTGTCTCCCTCACAGTCTCTCTCGCTGTCTCCCTTGCAGTCTCCCACACAGTCTCTCACGCTTTCTCCCTCGCTTTCTCCCTCGCAGTCTCTCTCGCAGTCTCTCTCGCAGTCTCTCTCGCTGTCTCTCTCGCAGTCTCTCTCGCAGTCTCTCTCGCTGTCTCTCTCGCAGTCCTTCTCGCAGTCTCTCTTGCAGTCTCTCTCGCTGTCTCTCTCGCTGTCTCTCTCGCTGTCTCCCTCGCTGTCTCCCTCGCTGTCTCCCTCGCTGTCTCCCTCGCTGTCTCCCTCACTGTCTCCCTCACTGTCTCCCACGCTGTCTCCCTCGCAGTCTCCCTCGCAGTCTCCCTCGCAGTCTCCCTCGCAGTCTCTCTCGCTGTCTCCCTCGCTTTCTCCCTCGCTGTCTCCCTCGCTGTCTCTCTCGCTGTCTCCCTCGCAGTCTCTCTCGCTGTCTCCCTCGCTGTCTCCCTCGCTGTCTCCCTCGCTGTCTCCCTCGCTGTGTCCCTCGCTGTCTCCCTCGCTGTGTCCCTCGCTCTCTCCCTCGCAGTCTCCCTCACCGTCTCCCTCGCCGTCTCTCTCGCAGTCTCTCTCGCTGTCTTCCTCGCAGTTTCTCTCGCTTTCTCCCTCGCTGCCTCCCTCGCTGTATCCCAAGCAGTCGCTCTCGTAGTCTCCCTCGCTGTCTCCCTCACTGCCTCCCTCGCTGTCTCCCTCGCTGTCTCCCTAGCAGTCGCTCTCGCAGTCTCTCTCGCTGTCTTCCTCGCTGTGTCCCTCGCAGTCTCTCTCGCAGTCTCTCTCGCAGTCTTACTCGCAGTTTCTCTCGCTGTCTCCCACGCTGTCTCCCTCGCTGTCTCACGCGATCTCTCTCGCATTCTCTCTCGTTGTCTCCCTTGCAGTCTCTCTCGCTGTGTCCCTCGCAGTCTCTCTCGCAGTCTCTATTGCTGTCTCTGTCGCTGTCTCCCTCGCTGTCTCCCTCGCTGCCTCCCTCGCAGTCTCTCTCGAAGTCTCTCTCGCTGTCTACCTCGCTGTCTCCCTCGCTCTCTCTCTCGCTCTCTCTCTCGCCGTCTCCCTCGCCGTCTTAATCGCTGTCTCCCTCGCATTCTCTCTCGCAGTGTCTCTCGCTGTCTCCCTCGCAGTCTCCCTCGCAGTCTCTCTCACAGTCTCTCTCGCTGTCTCCCTCGCAGTCTCTCTCGAAGTCGCTCTCGCTTTCTCCCTCGCTTTCTCCCTCGCTGTCTATCTCGCAGTCCTTCTCGCAGTCCTTCTCGCAGTCTCTCTCGCTGTCTCCAGCGCTGTCTCCAGCGCTGTCTCCCTCGCTGTCTCCCTCTCTGTCTCCCTCGCTGTCTCCCTCGCTGTCTCCCTCGCTGTCTCCCTCGCTGTCTCCCTCGCTGTCTCCCACGCAGTCTCTCTCGCTGTCTCTCTCGCTGTCTCTCTCGCTGTCTCCATGGCTTTCTCCCTCGCTGTCTCTCTCGCTGTCTCTCTCGCTGTCTCTCTCGCTGTCTCTCTCGCTGTCTCCATTGCAGTCTCTCTTGCAGTCTCTCTCGCTGTCTCCCTCACTGTGTCTCTCGCTCTCTCCCTCGCTGTCTCCCTCGCTGTCTCCCTCGCTGTCTCATGCGCTCTCTCTCGCAGTCTCTCTCGCTGTCTCCCTCGCTGTCTCCCTCGCTGTCTCCCTCGCTGTGTCCCTCGCTGTGTCCCTCGCTGTCTCTCTCGCAGTCTCCCTCGCTGTCTCCCTCGCAGTCTCCCTCGCAGTCTCCCTCGCTGTCTCCCTCGCTGTCTCCCTCGCTGTCTCCCTCGTCGTCTCCCTCGCCGTCTCCCTTGCAGTCACTCTCTCTGTATCCCCGGCTGTCTCTCTCGCTATCTCCATAGCAGTCTCTCTCACTGTCTCCCTCGCTGTCTCTGTCTCTGTCGCTGTCTCTGTCGCTGTCTCTGTCGCTGTCTCTGTCGCTGTCTCTGTCGCTGTCTCCCTCGCTGTCTCCCTCGTCGTCTCCCTGGCCGTCTCACTGGCCGTCTCCCTGGCCGTCTCCCTGGCCGTCTCCCTGGCCGTCTCTCTCGCAGTCTCTCTCGCAGTCTCTCTCGCTGTCTCTCTCAATGTACTCTCGCTGTCTCCCTCGCTGTCTCACTCGCTCTATCCCACCCTGTATCTCTCGCAGTCTCTCTCACAGTCTCTCTCACTGTCTCTCTCGCTGTCTCCCTCGCAGTCTCTCTCGCTCTCTCCCTCACTGTCTCTCTCGCTGTCTCTCTCTCCATCTCTCTCGCCATCTCTCTCGCCATCTCTCTCGCAGTCTCCCTCGCTGCCTCCCTCGCTGTCTCCCTCGCTGTCTCTGTCGCTGTCTCTGTCGCTGTCTCTGTCGCTGTCTCTGTCGCTGTCTCCCTCGCCGTCTCCCTTGCAGTCTCTCTCGCAGTCTCTCTCGCTGTCTCTCTCAATGTACTCTCGCTGTCTCCCTCACTGTCTCACTCGCTCTATCCCTCGCTGTCTCTCTCGCAGTCCTTCTCGCAGTCTCTCTCGCAGTCTCTCTCGCTGTCTCTCTCGCTGTCTCCCTCGCTGTCTCCCTCGCTGTCTCCCTCGCTGTCTCCCTCGCTGTCTCCCATGCTGTCTCCCTCGCAGTCTCCCTCGCAGTCTCCCTCGCAGTCTCCCTCGCAGTCTCCCTCGCAGTCTCTCTCGCTGTCTCCCTCGCTTTCTCCCTCGCTGTCTCCCTCGCTGTCTCTCTCGCTGTCTCTCTCGCTGTCTCCCTCGCAGTCTCTCTCGCTGTCTCCCTCGCTGTCTCCCTCGCTGTCTCCCTCACTGTCTCCCTCACTGTGTCCCTCGCTCTCTCCCTCGCAGTCTCCCTCACCGTCTCCCTCACCGTCTCCCTCGCCGTCTCTCTCGCAGTCTTCCTCGCAGTTTCTCTCGCTGTCTCCCTCGCTGTCTCCCTCGCTGCCTCCCTCGCTGTATCCCAAGCAGTCGCTCTCGCAGTCTCCCTCGCTGTCTCCCTCACTGCCTCCCTCGCTGTCTCCCTCGCTGTCTCCCTAGCAGTCGCTCTCGCAGTCTCTCTCGCAGTCTTACTCGCAGTTTCTCTCGCTGTCTCCCACGCTGTCTCCCTCGCTGTCTCACGCGATCTCTCTCGCATTCTCTCTCGTTGTCTCCCTTGCAGTCTCTCTCGCTGTGTCCCTCGCAGTCTCTCTCGCAGTCTCTATTGCTGTCTCCCTCGCTGTCTCCCTCGCTGTCTCCCTCGCAGTCTCTCTCGAAGTCTCTCTCGCTGTCTACCTCGCTGTCTCCCTCGCTCTCTCTCTCGCTCTCTCTCTCGCCGTCTCCCTCGCCGTCTTAATCGCTGTCTCCCTCGCATTCTCTCTCGCAGTGTCTCTCGCTGTCTCCCTCGCAGTCTCCCTCGCAGTCTCTCTCGCTGTCTCCCTCACAGTCTCTCTCGCTGTCTCCCTCGCAGTCTCTCTCGAAGTCGCTCTCGCTTTCTCCCTCGCTGTCTCTCTCGCAGTCCTTCTCGCAGTCCTTCTCGCAGTCTCTCTCGCTGTCTCCAGCGCTGTCTCCCTCGCTGTCTCCCTCGCTGTCTCCCTCGCTGTCTCCCTCGCTGTCTCCCTCGCTGTCTCCCTCGCTGTCTCCCACGCAGTCTCTCTCGCTGTCTCTCTCGCTGTCTCCATGGCTTTCTCCCTCGCTGTCTCTCTCGCTGTCTCTCTCGCTGTCTCTCTCGCTGTCTCTCTCGCTGTCTCTCTTGCAGTCTCTCTCGCTGTGTCTCTCGCTGTCTCCCTCGCTGTCTCATGCGCTCTCTCTCGCTGTCTCTCTCGCTGTCTCCCTCGCTGTCTCCCTCGCTGTGTCCCTCGCTGTGTCCCTCGCTGTGACCCTCGCTGTGACCCTCGCTGTCTCTCTCGCAGTCTCCCTCGCTGTCTCCCTCGCAGTCTCCCTCGCAGTCTCCCTCGCTGTCTCCCTCGCTGTCTCCCTCGCTGTCTCCCTCGTCGTCTCCCTCGCCGTCTCCCTTGCAGTCACTCTCTCTGTATCCCCGGCTGTCTCTCTCGCTATCTCCATAGCAGTCTCTCTCACTGTCTCCCTCGCTGTCTCTGTCTCTGTCGCTGTCTCTGTCGCTGTCTCTGTCGCTGTCTCTGTCGCTGTCTCCCTCGCTGTCTCCCTCGCTGTCTCCCTCGCTGTCTCCCTCGTCGTCTCCCTGGCCGTCTCACTGGCCGTCTCCCTGGCCGTCTCCCTGGCCGTCTCCCTGGCCGTCTCTCTCGCAGTCTCTCTCGCAGTCTCTCTCGCTGTCTCTCTCAATGTACTCTCGCTGTCTCCCTCGCTGTCTCACTCGCTCTATCCCACGCTGTATCTCTCGCAGTCTCTCTCACAGTCTCTCTCACAGTCTCTCTCACTGTCTCTCTCGCTGTCTCCCTCGCAGTCTCTCTCGCTCTCTCCCTCACTGTCTCTCTCGCCGTCTCTCTCTCCATCTCTCTCGCCATCTCTCTCGCAGTCTCCCTCGCTGTCTCCCTCGCTGTCTCCCTCGCAGTCTCTCTCGCAGTCTCTCTCGCAATCTCTCTCGCAGTCTCTCTCGCTGTCCCTCTCGCAGTCTCTCTCGCTGTCTCCCTCACTGTGTCCCTCGCAGTCTCCCTCGCTGTCTCCCTCATCGTCTCCCTCGCCGTCTCCCTTGCAGTCACTCTCTCTGTATCCCCGGCTGTCTCTCTCGCTATCTCCATAGCAGTCTCTCTCACTGTCTCCCTCGCTGTCTCTGTCGCTGTCTCTGTCGCTGCCTCTGTCGCTGTCTCTGTCGCTGTCTCCCTCGCCGTCTCCCTCGCAGTCTCTCTCGCAGTCTCTCTCGCTGTCTCTCTCAATGTACTCTCGCTGTCTCCCTCACTGTCTCACTCGCTCTATCCCTCGCTGTATCTCTCGCAGTCTCTCTCGCAGTCTCTCTCGCAGTCTCTCTCGCAGTCTCTCTCAGTCTCTCTCGCTGTCTCTCTCGCTGTCTCCCTCGCAGTCTCTCTCGCTCTCTCCCTCACTGTCTCTCTCGCAGTCTCTCTCGCAGTCTCTCTCGCCGTCTCTCTCTCCATCTCTCTCGCCATCTCTCTCGCCATCTCCCTCGCAGTCTCCCTCGCTGTCTCCCTCGCTGTCTCCCTCGCTGTCTCCCTCGCAGTCTCCCTCGCAGTCTCTCTCGCAGTCTCTCTCGCAGTCTCTCTCTCAGTCTCCCTCGCTGTCTCCCTCACAGTCTCTCTCGCTGTCTCCCTTGCAGTCTCCCACACAGTCTCTCACGCTTTCTCCCTCGCTTTCTCCCTCGCAGTCTCTCTCGCAGTCTCTCTCGCAGTCTCTCTCGCTGTCTCTCTCGCAGTCTCTCTCGCAGTCTCTCTCGCTGTCCCTCTCGCAGTCTCTCTCGCAGTCTCTCTCGCTGTCACTCTCGCAGTCTCTCTCGCAGTCTCCTTTGCAGTCTCTCTCGCTGTCTCTCTCGCTGTCTCTCTCGCTGTCTCTCTCGCTGTCTCTCTCGCTATCCCTCTCGCTGTCTCTCTCGCAGTCTCTCTCGCAGTCTCTCTCGCAGTCTCTCTCGCAGTCTCTCTCGCAGTCTCTCTCGCTGTCTCTCTCGCTGTCTCTCTCGCTGTCTCTCTCGCTGTCTCTCTCGCTGTCTCCCTCGCAGTCTCTCTCGCAGTCTCCTTTGCAGTCTCTCTCGCTATCTCTCTCGCTGTCTCTCTCGCTGTCTCTCTCGCTGTCTCTCTCGCTGTCTCTCTCGCTGTCTCTCTCGCTGTCTCCCTCGCAGTCTCCCTCGCAGTCTCTTTCGCTGTCTCCCTCGCTGTTTCCCTCACAGTCTCTTTCGCTGTCTCCCTCGCAGTCTACCTCGCAGTCTCTCTCGCAGTCGCTCTCACTTTCTCCCTCGCTGTCTCTCTCGCAGTCCTTCTCGCAGTCTCTCTCGCTGTCTCTCTCGCTGTCTCTCTCGCTGTCTCCCTCGCTGTCTCCCTCGCTGTCTCCCTCGCTGTATCCCTCGCTGTCTCCCTCACTGTCTCCCTCGCTGTCTCCCACGCTGTCTCCCACGCTGTCTCCCACGCTGTCTCCCTCGCAGTCTCCCTCGCAGTCTCCCTCGCAGTCTCCCTCGCAGTCTCCCTCGCAGTCTCCCTCGCTGTCTCCCTCGCTTTCTCCCTCGCTGTCTCTCTCGCTGTCTCTCTCGCTGTCTCCCTCGCTGTCTCCCTCGCAGTCTCCCTCGCAGTCTCCCTCGCTGTCTCCCTCGCTGTCTCCCTCGCTGTCTCCCTCACTGTGTCCCTCGCTCTCTCCCTCGCAGTCTCCCTCGCAGTCTCCCTCGCAGTCTCCCTCGCCGTCTCTCTCGCCATCTCTCTCGCTGTCTTCCTCGCAGTTTCTCTCGCTGTCTCCCTCGCTGTCTCCCTCGCTGTCTCCCTCGCTGTCTCCCTCGCTGCCTCCCTCGCTGTCTCCCAAGCAGTCGCTCTCGCAGTCGCTCTCGCAGTCGCTCTTGCAGTCTCTCTCGCTGTCTCCCTCGCTGTCTCCCTCACTGCCTCCCTCGCTGTCTCCCTAGCAGTCGCTCTCGCAGTCTCTCTCGCTGTCTTCCTCGCTGTGTCCCTCGCAGTCTCTCTCGCAGTCTTACTCGCAGTTTCTCTCGCTGTCTCCCTCGCTGCCTCCCACGCTGTCTCCCTCGCTGTCTCACGCGATCTCTCTCGCATTCTCTCTCGTTGTCTCCCTTGCAGTCTCTCTCGCTGTGTCCCTCGCAGTCTCTCTCGCAGTCTCTATTGCTGTCTCTGTCGCTGTCTCCCTCGCTGCCTCCCTCGCAGTCTCTCTCGAAGTCTCTCTCGCTGTCTACCTCGCTGTCTCCCTCGCTCTCTCTCTCGCTCTCTCTCTCGCCGTCTCCCTCGCCGTCTTAATCGCTGTCTCCCTCGCATTCTCTCTCGCAGTGTCTCTCGCTGTCTCCCTCACAGTCTCCCTCGCAGTCTCCCTCGCAGTCTCTCTCGCTGTCTCCCTCGCAGTCTCTCTCGAAGTCGCTCTCACTTTCTCCCTCGCTGTCTCTCTCGCAGTCCTTCTCGCAGTCCTTCACGCAGTCCTTCTCGCAGTCTCTCTCGCTGTCTCCAGCGCTGTCTCCCTCGCTGTCTCCCTCGCTGTCTCCCTCGCTGTCTCCCTCGCTGTCTCCCTCGCTGTCTCCCTCGCTGTCTCCCACGCAGTCTCTCTCGCTGTCTCTCTCGCTGTCTCCATGGCTTTCTCCCTCGCTGTCTCTCTCGCTGTCTCTCTCGCTGTCTCTCTCTCAGTCTCCCTCGCTTCTCTCTCTCAGTCTCTCTCGCTGTCTCCCTCGCTGTCTCTCTCTCAGTCTCCCTCGCTGTCTCCCTCGCTGTCTCTCTCGCTGTCTCTAACGCTGTCTCTCTCGCAGTCTCTCTCGCTGCCACCCTCGCTGTCTCCCTCGCTGTCTCCCTCGCTGTCTCCCTCGCCGTCTCTCTCGCTGCCACACTCGCTGCCACCCTCGCTGCCACCCTCGCTGTCACCCTCGCTGTCTCCCTCGCTGTCTCCCTCGCTGTCTCCCTCGCTGTCTCCCTCGCTGTCTCCCTCGCTGTCTCCCTCGCTGTCTCCCTCGCTGTCTCTCTCTCGGTCTCTCTCGCTGTCTCCCTCGCTGTCTCTCTCTCAGTCTCCCTCGCTGTCTCTCTCTCAGTCTCTCTTGCTGTCTCCCTCGCTGTCTCTCTCTCAGTCTCCCTCGCTGTCTCTCTCTCAGTCTCTCTCGCTGTCTCCCTCGCTGTCTCTCTCTCAGTCTCCCTCGCTGTCTCTCTCGCTGTCTCTCTCGCTGTCTCTCTCGCAGTCTCTCTCGCTGCCACCCTCGCTGTCTCCCTCGCTGTCTCCCTCGCTGTCTCCCTCGCTGTCTCCCTCGCTGTCTCTCTCGCCGTCTCTCTCGCTGCCACACTCGCTGCCACACTCGCTGCCACCCTCGCTGTCTCCCTCGCTGTCTCCCTCGCAGTCTCCCTCGCAGTCTCTCTCGCAGTCTCTCTCGCAGTCTCTCTCGCTGTCTCCCTCGCTGTCTTTCTCGCTGTCTCCCTCGCTGTCTCCCTCGCAGTCTCCCTCGCAGTCTCCCTCGCAGTCTCCCTCGCAGTCTCCCTCGCAGTCTCTCTCGCAGTCTCTCTCGCAGTCTCTCTCGCTGTCTCCCTCGCTGTCTCCCTCGCTGTCTCCATCGCTGTCTCCCTCGCTGTCTCCATCGCTGTCTCCCTCGCTGTCTCCCTCGCTGTCTCCCTCGCTGTCTCCCTCGCTGTCTCCCTCGCTCTCTCTCTCGCTCTCTCTCTCGCAGTCTCTCTCGCAGTCTCTCTCGCAGTCTCTCTCGCAGTCTCTCTCTCAGTCTCCCTCGCCGTCTCCCTCTCCGTTTCGCTCGCTGTCCCCCTCGCTGTCTCCCTCGCTGTCTCCCTCGCTGTCTCCCTCGCTGTCTCCCTCGCTGTCTCCCTCGCTGTCTCCCTCGCGGTCTCCCTCGCGGTCTCCCTCGCAGTCTCTCTCGCAGTCTCTCTCGCAGTCTCTCTCGCAGTCTCTCTCGCAGTCTCTCTCGCAGTCTCCCTCGCTGTCTATTGTCTCCCTCTCAGTCTCTCTCGCTGTCTCTCTCGCTGTCTCTCTCGCTGTCTCTCTCGCTGTCTCTCTCTCAGTCTCTCTCTCAGTCTTCTCGCTGTCTCTCTTGCTGTCTCCCTCTCAGTCTCTCTCGCTGTCTCCCTCGCTGTCTCCCTCTCAGTCTCTCTCGCTGTCTCCCTCTCAGTCTCTCTCGCTGTCTCCCTCGCTGTCTCCCTCGCTGTCTCCCTCGCTGTCTCCCTCGCTGTCTCCCTCGCAGTCTCCCTCGCAGTCTCCCTCGCAGTCTCCCTCGCAGTCTCTCTCGCAGTCTCCCTCGCTGTCTCCCTCGCTGTCTCCCTCGCTGTCTCCCTCGCAGTCTCCCTCGCAGTCTCCCTCGCAGTCTCTCTCGCTGTCTCTCTCGCTGTCTCTCCCGCTGTCTCTCTCGCAGTCTCCCTCGCAGTCTCTCTCGCTGTCTCCCTCGCTGTCTCCCTCGCTGTCTCTCTCGCTGTCTCCCTCGCTGTCTCCCTCGCAGTCTCCCTCGCAGTCTCCCTCGCAGTCTCCCTCGCTGTCTCCATCGCAGTCTCCCTCGCAGTCTCCCTCGCAGTCTCCCTCGCAGTCTCCCTCGCTCTCTCTCTCGCTCTCTCTCTCGCAGTCTCTCTCGCAGTCTCTCTCGCAGTCACTCTCTCTGTATCCCCGGCTGTCTCTCTCGCTATCTCCATAGCAGTCTCTCTCACTGTCTCCCTCGCTGTCTCTGTCGCTGTCTCTGTCGCTGCCTCTGTCGCTGTCTCTGTCGCTGTCTCCCTCGCCGTCTCCCTCGCAGTCTCTCTCGCAGTCTCTCTCGCTGTCTCTCTCAATGTACTCTCGCTGTCTCCCTCACTGTCTCACTCGCTCTATCCCTCGCTGTATCTCTCGCAGTCTCTCTCGCAGTCTCTCTCGCAGTCTCTCTCGCAGTCTCTCTCAGTCTCTCTCGCTGTCTCTCTCGCTGTCTCCCTCGCAGTCTCTCTCGCTCTCTCCCTCACTGTCTCTCTCGCAGTCTCTCTCGCAGTCTCTCTCGCCGTCTCTCTCTCCATCTCTCTCGCCATCTCTCTCGCCATCTCCCTCGCAGTCTCCCTCGCTGTCTCCCTCGCTGTCTCCCTCGCTGTCTCCCTCGCAGTCTCCCTCGCAGTCTCTCTCGCAGTCTCTCTCGCAGTCTCTCTCTCAGTCTCCCTCGCTGTCTCCCTCACAGTCTCTCTCGCTGTCTCCCTTGCAGTCTCCCACACAGTCTCTCACGCTTTCTCCCTCGCTTTCTCCCTCGCAGTCTCTCTCGCAGTCTCTCTCGCAGTCTCTCTCGCTGTCTCTCTCGCAGTCTCTCTCGCAGTCTCTCTCGCTGTCCCTCTCGCAGTCTCTCTCGCAGTCTCTCTCGCTGTCACTCTCGCAGTCTCTCTCGCAGTCTCCTTTGCAGTCTCTCTCGCTGTCTCTCTCGCTGTCTCTCTCGCTGTCTCTCTCGCTGTCTCTCTCGCTATCCCTCTCGCTGTCTCTCTCGCAGTCTCTCTCGCAGTCTCTCTCGCAGTCTCTCTCGCAGTCTCTCTCGCTGTCTCTCTCGCTGTCTCTCTCGCTGTCTCTCTCGCTGTCTCTCTCGCTGTCTCCCTCGCAGTCTCTCTCGCAGTCTCCTTTGCAGTCTCTCTCGCTATCTCTCTCGCTGTCTCTCTCGCTGTCTCTCTCGCTGTCTCTCTCGCTGTCTCTCTCGCTGTCTCTCTCGCTGTCTCCCTCGCAGTCTCCCTCGCAGTCTCTTTCGCTGTCTCCCTCGCTGTTTCCCTCACAGTCTCTTTCGCTGTCTCCCTCGCAGTCTACCTCGCAGTCTCTCTCGCAGTCGCTCTCACTTTCTCCCTCGCTGTCTCTCTCGCAGTCCTTCTCGCAGTCTCTCTCGCTGTCTCTCTCGCTGTCTCTCTCGCTGTCTCCCTCGCTGTCTCCCTCGCTGTCTCCCTCGCTGTATCCCTCGCTGTCTCCCTCACTGTCTCCCTCGCTGTCTCCCACGCTGTCTCCCACGCTGTCTCCCACGCTGTCTCCCTCGCAGTCTCCCTCGCAGTCTCCCTCGCAGTCTCCCTCGCAGTCTCCCTCGCAGTCTCCCTCGCTGTCTCCCTCGCTTTCTCCCTCGCTGTCTCTCTCGCTGTCTCTCTCGCTGTCTCCCTCGCTGTCTCCCTCGCAGTCTCCCTCGCTGTCTCCCTCGCTGTCTCCCTCGCTGTCTCCCTCGCTGTCTCCCTCACTGTGTCCCTCGCTCTCTCCCTCGCAGTCTCCCTCGCAGTCTCCCTCGCAGTCTCCCTCGCCGTCTCTCTCGCAGTCTCTCTCGCTGTCTTCCTCGCAGTTTCTCTCGCTGTCTCCCTCGCTGTCTCCCTCGCTGTCTCCCTCGCTGTCTCCCTCGCTGCCTCCCTCGCTGTCTCCCAAGCAGTCGCTCTCGCAGTCGCTCTCGCAGTCGCTCTTGCAGTCTCTCTCGCTGTCTCCCTCGCTGTCTCCCTCACTGCCTCCCTCGCTGTCTCCCTAGCAGTCGCTCTCGCAGTCTCTCTCGCTGTCTTCCTCGCTGTGTCCCTCGCAGTCTCTCTCGCAGTCTTACTCGCAGTTTCTCTCGCTGTCTCCCTCGCTGCCTCCCACGCTGTCTCCCTCGCTGTCTCACGCGATCTCTCTCGCATTCTCTCTCGTTGTCTCCCTTGCAGTCTCTCTCGCTGTGTCCCTCGCAGTCTCTCTCGCAGTCTCTATTGCTGTCTCTGTCGCTGTCTCCCTCGCTGCCTCCCTCGCAGTCTCTCTCGAAGTCTCTCTCGCTGTCTACCTCGCTGTCTCCCTCGCTCTCTCTCTCGCTCTCTCTCTCGCCGTCTCCCTCGCCGTCTTAATCGCTGTCTCCCTCGCATTCTCTCTCGCAGTGTCTCTCGCTGTCTCCCTCACAGTCTCCCTCGCAGTCTCCCTCGCAGTCTCTCTCGCTGTCTCCCTCGCAGTCTCTCTCGAAGTCGCTCTCACTTTCTCCCTCGCTGTCTCTCTCGCAGTCCTTCTCGCAGTCCTTCACGCAGTCCTTCTCGCAGTCTCTCTCGCTGTCTCCAGCGCTGTCTCCCTCGCTGTCTCCCTCGCTGTCTCCCTCGCTGTCTCCCTCGCTGTCTCCCTCGCTGTCTCCCTCGCTGTCTCCCACGCAGTCTCTCTCGCTGTCTCTCTCGCTGTCTCCATGGCTTTCTCCCTCGCTGTCTCTCTCGCTGTCTCTCTCGCTGTCTCTCTCGCTGTCTCTCTCGCTGTCTCTCTCGCTGTCTCTCTCGCTGCCTCTCTCGCTGTCTCTTTCGCTGTCTCTCTCGCTGTCTCCCTTGCAGTCTCTCTTGCAGTCTCTCTCGCTGTCTCCCTCACTGTGTCTCTCGCTCTCTCCCTCGCTGTCTCCCTCGCTGTCTCATGCGCTCTCTCTCGCAGTCTCTCTCGCTGTCTCCCTCGCTGTCTCCCTCGCTGTCTCCCTCGCTGTCTCCCTCGCAGTCTCTCTCGCTGTCTCCCTCGCTGTCTCCCTCGATGTCTCCCTCGTCGTCTCCCTCGCCGTCTCCATGCAGTCACTCTCTCTGTATCCCCGGCTGTCTCTCTCGCTATCTCCATAGCAGTCTCTCTCACTGTCTCCCTCGCTGTCTCTGTCTCTGTCGCTGTCGCTGTCGCTGCCTCTCTCGCTGTCTCCCTTGCAGTCTCTCTCACTGTCTCCCTCGCTGTCTCTGTCTCTGTCGCTGTCGCTGTCGCTGTCTCTGTCGCTGCCTCTCTCGCTGTCTCTCTCGCTGTCTCTCTCGCTGTCTCTCTCGCTGTCTCCCTTGCAGTCTCTCTCGCTGTCTCCCTCGCAGTCTCTCTCGAAGTCGCTCTCGCTTTCTCCCTCGCTGTCTCTCTCGCAGTCCTTCTCGCAGTCCTTCTCGCAGTCTCTCTCGCTGTCTCCAGTGCTGTCTCCCTCGCTGTCTCCCTCGCTGTCTCCCTCGCTGTCTCCCTCGCTGTCTCCCTCGCTGTCTCCCTCGCTGTCTCCCTCGCTGTCTCCCACGCAGTCTCTCTCGCTGTCTCTCTCGCTGTCTCCATGGCTTTCTCCCTCGCTGTCTATCTCGCAGTCTCTCTCACAGTCTCTCTCACAGTCTCTCTCGCTGTCTCCCTCGCAGTCTCTCTCGAAGTCGCTCTCGCTTTCTCCCTCGCTGTCTCTCTCGCAGTCCTTCTCGCAGTCCTTCTCGCAGTCTCTCTCGCTGTCTCCAGCGCTGTCTCCCTCGCTGTCTCCCTCGCTGTCTCCCTCGCTGTCTCCCTCGCTGTCTCCCACGCAGTCTCTCTCGCTGGCTCTCTCGCTGTCTCAATCGCTTTCTCCCTCGCTGTCTCTCTCGCTGTCTCTCTCGCTGTCTCTCTCGCTGTCTCCCTTGCAGTCTCCCTTGCAGTCTCTCTTGCAGTCTCTCTCGCAGTCTCTCTCGCAGTCTCTCTCGCAGTCTCCCTCGCTGTCTCCCTCGCTGTCTCCCTCGCTGTCTCCCTCGCTGTCTCCCTCGCTGTGTCTCTCGCTCTCTCCCTCGCTGTCTCCCTCGCTGTCTCATGCGCTCTCTCTCGCAGTCTCTCTCGCTGTCTCCCTCACTGTGTCCCTCGCAGTCTCCCTCGCAGTCTCCCTCGCAGTCTTCTCGCTGTCTCCCTCGCTGTCTCCCTCGCCGTCTCCCTCGCCGTCTCCCTCGCCGTCTCCCTCGCCGTCTCCCTCGCCGTCTCCCTTGCAGTCACTCTCTCTGTATCCCCGGCTGTCTCTCTCGCTATCTCCATAGCAGTCTCTCTCACTGTCTCTCTCACTGTCTCCCTCGCTGTCTCTGTCGCTGTCTCTGTCGCTGTCTCTGTCGCTGTCTCTGTCGCTGTCTCTGTCGCTGTCACTGTCGCTGTCTCTGTCGCTGTCTCCCTCGCTGTCTCCCTCGTCGTCTCTCTCGCTGTCTCTCTCGCTGTCTCTCTCAATGTACTCTCGCAGTCTCTCTCGCTGTCTCACTCGCTCTATCCCTCGCTGTATCTCTCGCAGTCTCTCTCGCAGTCTCTCTCACAGTCTCTCTCGCTGTCTCTCTCGCTGGATACCTCTAGGTCTCTCTCGCTCTCTCCCTCACTGTCTCTCTTGCAGTCTCTCTCGCCGTCTCTCTCGCCATCTCTCTCGCAGTCTCCCTCGCTGTCTCCCTCGCAGTCTCTCTCGCAGTCTCCCTCGCTGTCTCCCTCACAGTCTCTCTCGCTGTGTCCCTTGCAGTCTCCCACACAGTCTCTCACGCTTTCTCCCTCGCTTTCTCCCTCGCAGTCTCTCTCGCAGTCCTTCTCGCAGTCTCCCTCACTGTCTCACTCGCTCTATCCCTCGCTGTCTCTCTCGCAGTCCTTCTCGCAGTCTCTCTCGCAGTCTCTCTCGCTGTCTCTCTCGCTGTCTCTCTCGCTGTCTCCCTCGCTGTCTCCCTCTCTGTCTCCCTCGCTGTCTCCCTCGCTGTCTCCCATGCTGTCTCCCTCGCAGTCTCCCTCGCAGTCTCCCTCGCAGTCTCCCTCGCTGTCTCCCTCGCTTTCTCCCTCGCTGTCTCCCTCGCTGTCTCTCTCGCTGTCTCTCTCGCTGTCTCCCTCGCAGTCTCTCTCGCTGTCTCCCTCGCTGTCTCCCTCGCTGTCTCCCTCACTGTCTCCCTCACTGTGTCCCTCGCTCTCTCCCTCGCAGTCTCCCTCACCGTCTCCCTCGCCGTCTCTCTCGCAGTCTCTCTCGCTGTCTTCCTCGCAGTTTCTCTCGCTGTCTCCCTCGCTGTCTCCCTCGCTGCCTCCCTCGCTGTATCCCAAGCAGTCGCTCTCGCAGTCTCCCTCGCTGTCTCCCTCACTGCCTCCCTCGCTGTCTCCCTCGCTGTCTCCCTAGCAGTCGCTCTCGCAGTCTCTCTCGCTGTCTTCCTCGCTGTGTCCCTCGCAGTCTCTCTCGCAGTCTTACTCTCAGTTTCTCTCGCTGTCTCCCACGCTGTCTCCCTCGCTGTCTCACGCGATCTCTCTCGCATTCTCTCTCGTTGTCTCCCTTGCAGTCTCTCTCGCTGTGTCCCTCGCAGTCTCTCTCGCAGTCTCTATTGCTGTCTCTGTCGCTGTCTCCCTCGCTGTCTCCCTCGCTGTCTCCCTCGCAGTCTCTCTCGAAGTCTCTCTCGCTGTCTACCTCGCTGTCTCCCTCGCAGTCTCTATTGCTGTCTCTGTCGCTGTCTCCCTCGCTGTCTCCCTAGCAGTCGCTCTCGCAGTCTCTCTCGCTGTCTTCCTCGCTGTGTCCCTCGCAGTCTCTCTCGCAGTCTTACTCGCAGTTTCTCTCGCTGTCTCCCACGCTGTCTCCCTCGCTGTCTCACGCGATCTCTCTCGCATTCTCTCTCGTTGTCTCCCTTGCAGTCTCTCTCGCTGTGTCCCTCGCAGTCTCTCTCGCAGTCTCTATTGCTGTCTCTGTCGCTGTCTCCCTCGCTGTCTCCCTCGCTGTCTCCCTCGCAGTCTCTCTCGAAGTCTCTCTCGCTGTCTCTCTCGCTGTCTCCCTCGCTCTCTCTCTCGCTCTCTCTCTCGCCGTCTCCCTCGCCGTCTCCCTCGCCGTCTTAATCGCTGTCTCCCTCGCAGTCTCTCTCGCTGTCTCCCTCGCAGTCTCTCTCGAAGTCGCTCTCGCTTTCTCCCTCGCTGTCTCTCTCGCAGTCCTTCTCGCAGTCCTTCTCGCAGTCTCTCTCGCTGTCTCCCTCGCTGTCTCCCTCGCTGTCTCCCTCGCTGTCTCCCTCGCTGTCTCCCTCGCTGTCTCCCACGCAGTCTCTCTCGCTGTCTCTCTCGCTGTCTCTCTCGCTGTCTCCCTTGCAGTCTCTCTTGCAGTCTCTCTCGCTGTGTCTCTCGCTGTCTCCCTCGCTGTCTCATGCGCTCTCTCTCGCTGTCTCTCTCGCTGTCTCCCTCGCTGTGTCCCTCGCTGTGTCCCTCGCTGTGACCCTCGCTGTGACCCTCGCTGTCTCTCTCGCAGTCTCCCTCGCTGTCTCCCTCGCAGTCTCCCTCGCAGTCTCCCTCGCAGTCTCCCTCGCTGTCTCCCTCGCTGTCTCCCTCGCTGTCTCCCTCGTCGTCTCCCTGGCCGTCTCCCTGGCCGTCTCTCTCGCAGTCTCTCTCGCTGTCTCTCTCGCTGTCTCTCTCAATGTACTCTCGCTGTCTCCCTCGCTGTCTCACTCGCTCTATCCCACGCTGTATCTCTCGCAGTCTCTCTCACAGTCTCTCTCACAGTCTCTCTCACTGTCTCTCTCGCTGTCTCCCTCGCAGTCTCTCTTGCTCTCTCCCTCACTGTCTCTCTCGCCGTCTCTCTCTCCATCTCTCTCGTAATCTCTCTCGCAGTCTCCCTCGCTGTCTCCCTCGCTGTCTCCCACGCAGTCTCTCTCGCTGTCTCCCTCACTGTGTCCCTCGCAGTCTCCCTCGCTGTCTCCCTCATCGTCTCCCTCGCCGTCTCCCTTGCAGTCACTCTCTCTGTATCCCCGGCTGTCTCTCTCGCTATCTCCATAGCAGTCTCTCTCACTGTCTCCCTCGCTGTCTCTGTCGCTGTCTCTGTCGCTGTCTCTGTCGCTGTCTCTGTCGCTGTCTCTGTCGCTGTCTCTGTCGCTGTCTCCCTCGCCGTCTCCCTCGCAGTCTCTCTCGCAGTCTCTCTCGCTGTCTCTCTCAATGTACTCTCGCTGTCTCCCTCACTGTCTCACTCGCTCTATCCCTCGCTGTATCTCTCGCAGTCTCTCTCGCAGTCTCTCTCGCAGTCTCTCTCACAGTCTCTCTCGCTGTCTCTCTCGCTGTCTCCCTCGCAGTCTCTCTCGCTCTCTCCCTCACTGTCTCTCTCGCAGTCTCTCTCGCCGTCTCTCTCTCCATCTCTCTCGCCATCTCTCTCGCCATCTCTCTCGCCGTCTCCCTCGCAGTCTCCCTCGCTGTCTCCCTCGCTGTCTCCCTCGCTGTCTCCCTCGCTGTCTCCCTCGCATTCTCTCTCGCAGTCTCTCTCGCAGTCTCTCTCTCAGTCTCCCTCGCTGTCTCCCTCGCTGTCTCCCTCGCTGTCTCCCTCGCTGTCTCCCTCGCTGTGTCTCTCGCTCTCTCCCTCGCTGTCTCCCTCGCTGTCTCATGCGCTCTCTCTCGCAGTCTCTCTCGCTGTCTCCCTCACTGTGTCCCTCGCAGTCTCCCTCGCAGTCTCCCTCGCTGTCTCCCTCGCTGTCTCCCTCGCCGTCTCCCTCGCCGTCTCCCTCGCCGTCTCCCTCGCCGTCTCCCTCGCCGTCTCCCTTGCAGTCACTCTCTCTGTATCCCCGGCTGTCTCTCTCGCTATCTCCATAGCAGTCTCTCTCACTGTCTCCCTCGCTGTCTCTGTCGCTGTCTCTGTCGCTGTCTCTGTCGCTGTCTCTGTCGCTGTCTCTGTCGCTGTCACTGTCGCTGTCTCTGTCGCTGTCTCCCTCGCTGTCTCCCTCGTCGTCTCTCTCGCTGTCTCTCTCGCTGTCTCTCTCAATGTACTCTCGCAGTCTCTCTCGCTGTCTCACTCGCTCTATCCCTCGCTGTATCTCTCGCAGTCTCTCTCGCAGTCTCTCTCACAGTCTCTCTCGCTGTCTCTCTCGCTGTCTACCTCTAGGTCTCTCTCGCTCTCTCCCTCACTGTCTCTCTCGCAGTCTCTCTCGCCGTCTCTCTCGCCATCTCTCTCGCAGTCTCCCTCGCTGTCTCCCTCGCAGTCTCTCTCGCAGTCTCCCTCGCTGTCTCCCTCACAGTCTCTCTCGCTGTGTCCCTTGCAGTCTCCCACACAGTCTCTCACGCTTTCTCCCTCGCTTTCTCCCTCGCAGTCTCTCTCGCAGTCCTTCTCGCAGTCTCCCTCACTGTCTCACTCGCTCTATCCCTCGCTGTCTCTCTCGCAGTCCTTCTCGCAGTCTCTCTCGCAGTCTCTCTCGCTGTCTCTCTCGCTGTCTCTCTCGCTGTCTCCCTCGCTGTCTCCCTCTCTGTCTCCCTCGCTGTCTCCCTCGCTGTCTCCCATGCTGTCTCCCTCGCAGTCTCCCTCGCAGTCTCCCTCGCAGTCTCCCTCGCTGTCTCCCTCGCTTTCTCCCTCGCTGTCTCCCTCGCTGTCTCTCTCGCTGTCTCTCTCGCTGTCTCCCTCGCAGTCTCTCTCGCTGTCTCCCTCGCTGTCTCCCTCGCTGTCTCCCTCACTGTCTCCCTCACTGTGTCCCTCGCTCTCTCCCTCGCAGTCTCCCTCACCGTCTCCCTCGCCGTCTCTCTCGCAGTCTCTCTCGCTGTCTTCCTCGCAGTTTCTCTCGCTGTCTCCCTCGCTGTCTCCCTCGCTGCCTCCCTCGCTGTATCCCAAGCAGTCGCTCTCGCAGTCTCCCTCGCTGTCTCCCTCACTGCCTCCCTCGCTGTCTCCCTCGCTGTCTCCCTAGCAGTCGCTCTCGCAGTCTCTCTCGCTGTCTTCCTCGCTGTGTCCCTCGCAGTCTCTCTCGCAGTCTTACTCGCAGTTTCTCTCGCTGTCTCCCACGCTGTCTCCCTCGCTGTCTCACGCGATCTCTCTCGCATTCTCTCTCGTTGTCTCCCTTGCAGTCTCTCTCGCTGTGTCCCTCGCAGTCTCTCTCGCAGTCTCTATTGCTGTCTCTGTCGCTGTCTCCCTCGCTGTCTCCCTCGCTGTCTCCCTCGCAGTCTCTCTCGAAGTCTCTCTCGCTGTCTACCTCGCTGTCTCCCTCGCAGTCTCTATTGCTGTCTCTGTCGCTGTCTCCCTCGCTGTCTCCCTAGCAGTCGCTCTCGCAGTCTCTCTCGCTGTCTTCCTCGCTGTGTCCCTCGCAGTCTTACTCGCAGTTTCTCTCGCTGTCTCCCACGCTGTCTCCCTCGCTGTCTCACGCGATCTCTCTCGCATTCTCTCTCGTTGTCTCCCTTGCAGTCTCTCTCGCTGTGTCCCTCGCAGTCTCTCTCGCAGTCTCTATTGCTGTCTCTGTCGCTGTCTCCCTCGCTGTCTCCCTCGCTGTCTCCCTCGCAGTCTCTCTCAAAGTCTCTCTCGCTGTCTCTCTCGCTGTCTCCCTCGCTCTCTCTCTCGCTCTCTCTCTCGCCGTCTCCCTCGCCGTCTCCCTCGCCGTCTTAATCGCTGTCTCCCTCGCAGTCTCTCTCGCTGTCTCCCTCGCAGTCTCTCTCGAAGTCGCTCTCGCTTTCTCCCTCGCTGTCTCTCTCGCAGTCCTTCTCGCAGTCCTTCTCGCAGTCTCTCTCGCTGTCTCCCTCGCTGTCTCCCTCGCTGTCTCCCTCGCTGTCTCCCTCGCTGTCTCCCTCGCTGTCTCCCACGCAGTCTCTCTCGCTGTCTCTCTCGCTGTCTCTCTCGCTGTCTCCCTTGCAGTCTCTCTTGCAGTCTCTCTCGCTGTGTCTCTCGCTGTCTCCCTCGCTGTCTCATGCGCTCTCTCTCGCTGTCTCTCTCGCTGTCTCCCTCGCTGTGTCCCTCGCTGTGTCCCTCGCTGTGACCCTCGCTGTGACCCTCGCTGTCTCTCTCGCAGTCTCCCTCGCTGTCTCCCTCGCAGTCTCCCTCGCAGTCTCCCTCGCTGTCTCCCTCGCTGTCTCCCTCGCTGTCTCCCTCGTCGTCTCCCTGGCCGTCTCCCTGGCCGTCTCTCTCGCGGTCTCTCTCGCTGTCTCTCTCGCTGTCTCTCTCAATGTACTCTCGCTGTCTCCCTCGCTGTCTCACTCGCTCTATCCCACGCTGTATCTCTCGCAGTCTCTCTCACAGTCTCTCTCACAGTCTCTCTCACTGTCTCTCTCGCTGTCTCCCTCGCAGTCTCTCTTGCTCTCTCCCTCACTGTCTCTCTCGCCGTCTCTCTCTCCATCTCTCTCGTAATCTCTCTCGCAGTCTCCCTCGCTGTCTACCTCGCTGTCTCCCACGCAGTCTCTCTCGCTGTCTCCCTCACTGTGTCCCTCGCAGTCTCCCTCGCTGTCTCCCTCATCGTCTCCCTCGCCGTCTCCCTTGCAGTCACTCTCTCTGTATCCCCGGCTGTCTCTCTCGCTATCTCCATAGCAGTCTCTCTCACTGTCTCCCTCGCTGTCTCTGTCGCTGTCTCTGTCGCTGTCTCTGTCGCTGTCTCTGTCGCTGTCTCTGTCGCTGTCTCCCTCGCCGTCTCCCTCGCAGTCTCTCTCGCAGTCTCTCTCGCTGTCTCTCTCAATGTACTCTCGCTGTCTCCCTCACTGTCTCACTCGCTCTATCCCTCGCTGTATCTCTCGCAGTCTCTCTCGCAGTCTCTCTCGCAGTCTCTCTCACAGTCTCTCTCGCTGTCTCTCTCGCTGTCTCCCTCGCAGTCTCTCTCGCTCTCTCCCTCACTGTCTCTCTCGCAGTCTCTCTCGCCGTCTCTCTCTCCATCTCTCTCGCCATCTCTCTCGCCATCTCTCTCGCCGTCTCCCTCGCAGTCTCCCTCGCTGTCTCCCTCGCTGTCTCCCTCGCTGTCTCCCTCGCAGTCTCCCTCGCATTCTCTCTCGCAGTCTCTCTCGCAGTCTCTCTCTCAGTCTCCCTCGCTGTCTCCCTCACAGTCTCTCTCGCTGTCTCCCTTGCAGTCTCCCACACAGTCTCTCACGCTTTCTCCCTCGCTTTCTCCCTCGCAGTCTCTCTCGCAGTCTCTCTCGCAGTCTCTCTCGCAGTCTCTCTCGCTGTCTCTCTCGCAGTCTCTCTCGCAGTCTCTCTCGCAGTCTCTCTCGCTGTCCCTCTCGCAGTCTCTCTCGCAGTCTCTCTCGCTGTCCCTCTCGCAGTCTCTCTCGCAGTCTCCTTTGCAGTCTCTCTCGCTGTCTCTCTCGCTGTCTCTCTCGCTGTCTCTCTCGCAGTCTCTCTCGCAGTCTCTCTCGCTGTCCCTCTCGCTGTCCCTCTCGCAGTCTCTCTCGCAGTCTCTCTCGCTGTCTCTCTCGCTGTCTCTCTCGCTGTCTCTCTCGCTGTCTCTCTCGCTGTCTCCCTCGCAGTCTCTCTCGCAGTCTCCTTTGCAGTCTCTCTCGCTGTCTCTCTCGCTGTCTCTCTCGCTGTCCCTCTCGCAGTCTCTCTCGCTGTCCCTCTCGCTGTCTCTCTCGCTGTCTCTCTCGCTGTCTCTCTCGCTGTCTCTCTCGCAGTCTCCCTCGCAGTCTCCCTCGCAGTCTCTTTCGCTGTCTCCCTCGCTGTTTCCCTCACAGTCTCTTACGCTGTCTCCCTCGCAGTCTACCTCGCAGTCTCTCTCGCAGTCGCTCTCACTTTCTCCCTCGCTGTCTCTCTCGCAGTCCTTCTCGCAGTCTTTCTCGAAGTCTCTCTCGCAGTCTCTCTCGCTGTCTCTCTCGCTGTCTCTCTCGCTGTCTCCCTCGCTGTCTCCCTCGCTGTCCCCCTCGCTGTCTCGCTCACTGTCTCCCTCGCTGTCTCCCTCGCTGTCTCCCACGCTGTCTCCCTCGCAGTCTCCCTCGCAGTCTCCCTCGGAGTCTCCATCGCAGTCTCCCTCGCTATCTCCCTCGCTGCATCTCTCGCTGTCTCTCTCGCTGTCTCCCTCGCTGTCTCCCTCGCAGTCTCCCTCGCTGTCTCCCTCGCTGTCTCCCTCGCTGTCTCCCTCGCTGTGTCCCTCGCTCTCTCCCTCGCAGTCTCCCTCGCCGACTCTCTCGCAGTCTCTCTCGCTGTCTTCCTCGCAGTTTCTCTCGCTGTCTCCCTCGCTGTCTCCCTCGCTGTCTCCCTCGCTGTCTCCCTCGCTGCCTCCCTCGCTGTCTCCCAAGCAGTCGCTCTCGCAGTCGCTCTCGCAGTCGCTCTTGCAGTCTCTCTCGCTGTCTCCCTCGCTGTCTCCCTCACTGCCTCCCTCGCTGTCTCCCTAGCAGTCGCTCTCGCAGTCTCTCTCGCTGTCTTCCTCGCTGTGTCCCTCGCAGTCTCTCTCGCAGTCTTAATCGCAGTTTCTCTCGCTGTCTCCCTCGCTGCCTCCCACGCTGTCTCCCTCGCTGTCTCACGCGATCTCTCTCGCATTCTCTCTCGTTGTCTCCCTTGCAGTCTCTCTCGTTGTGTCCCTCGCAGTCTCTCTCGCAGTCTCTATTGCTGTCTCTGTCACTGTCTCCCTCGCTGCCTCCCTCGCAGTCTCTCTCGAAGTCTCTCTCGCTGTCTACCTCGCTGTCTCCCTCGCTCTCTCTCTCGCTCTCTCTCTCGCCGTCTCCCTCGCCGTCTCCCTCGCCGTCTTAATCGCTGTCTCCCTCGCATTCTCTCTCGCAGTGTCTCTCGCTGTCTCCCTCGCAGTCTCCCTCGCAGTCTCCCTCGCAGTCTCTCTCGCTGTCTCCCTCGCAGTCTCTCTCGAAGTTGCTCTCACTTTCTCCCTCGCTGTCTCTCTCGCAGTCCTTCTCGCAGTCCTTCTCGCAGTCCTTCTCGCAGTCCTTCTCGCAGTTCTTCTCGCAGTCTCTCTCGCTGTCTCCCTCGCTGTCTCCCTCGCTGTCTCCCTCGCTGTCTCCCTCGCTGTCTCCCTCGCTGTCTCCCTCGCTGTCTCCCACGCAGTCTCTCTCGCTGTCTCTCTCGCTGTCTCTCTCGCTGTCTCCATGGCTTTCTCCCTCGCTGTCTCTCTCGCTGTCTCTCTCGCTGTCTCTCTCGCTGTCTCTCTCGCTGTCTCTCTCGCTGCCTCTCTCGCTGTCTCTCTCGCTGTCTCTCTCAATGTACTCTCGCAGTCTCTCTCGCTGTCTCACTCGCTCTATCCCTCGCTCTATCCCTCGCTGTATCTCTCGCAGTCTCTCTCGCAGTCTCTCTCACAGTCTCTCTCGCTGTCTCTCTCGCTGTCTACCTCTAGGTCTCTCTCGCTCTCTCCCTCACTGTCTCTCTCGCAGTCTCTCTCGCAGTCTCTCTCGCCGTCTCTCTCGCCATCTCTCTCGCAGTCTCCCTCGCTGTCTCCCTCGCAGTATCCCTCGCAGTCTCCCTCGCTGTCTCCCTCACAGTCTCTCTCGCTGTCTCCCTTGCAGTCTCCCACACAGTCTCTCACGCTTTCTCCCTCGCTTTCTCCCTCGCAGTCTCTCTCGCTGTCTCTCTCGCTGCCTCTCTCGCAGTCTCTCTCGCAGTCTCTCTCGCAGTCTCCCTCGCAGTCTGCCTCGCAGTCTCCCTCGCAGTCTCCCTCGCAGTCTCCCTCGCTCTCTCCCTCGCTCGCTCCCTCGCAGTCTCCCTCACCGTCTCCCTCGCCGTCTCTCTCGCAGTCTCTCTCGCAGTCTCTCTCGCTGTCTTCCTCGCAGTTTCTCTCGCTGTCTCCCTCGCTGTCTCCCTCGCTGTCTCCCTCGCTGCCTCCCTCGCTGCCTCCCTCGCTGCCTCCCTAGCAGTCGCTCTCGCAGTCGCTCTCGCAGTCTCTCTCGCTGTCTCCCTCGCTGTCTCCCTCGCTGTCTCCCTAGCAGTCGCTCTCGCTGTCTTCCTCGCTGTCTTCCTCGCTGTGTCCCTCGCAGTCTCTCTCGCAGTCTCTCTCGCAGTCTCTCTCGCAGTCTCTCTCGCAGTCTTCCTCGCAGTTTCTCTCGCTGTCTCCCTCGCTGCCTCCCACGCTGTCTCCCTCGCTGTCTCACGCGATCTCTCTCGCATTCTCTCTCGCTGTCTCCCTCGCAGTCTCTCTCGAAGTCGCTCTCGCTTTCTCCCTCGCTGTCTCTCTCGCAGTCCTTCTCGCAGTCTCTCTCGCTGTCTCCAGCGCTGTCTCCCTCGCTGTCTCCCTCGCTGTCTCCCTCGCTGTCTCCCTCGCTGTCTCCCTCGCCGTCTCCCTCGCTGTCTCCCACGCAGTCTCTCTCGCTGTCTCCATGGCTTTCTCCCTCGCTGTCTCTCTCGCTGTCACTCTCGCTGTCTCTCTCGCTGTCTCTCTCGCTGTCTCTCTCGCTGTCTCTCTCGCTGTCTCCCTTGCAGTCTCTCTTGCAGTCTCTCTCGCTGTCTCCCTCGCTGTGTCTCTCGCTCTCTCCCTCGCTGTCTCCCTCGCTGTCTCACGCGCTCTCTCTCGCAGTCTCTCTCGCTGTTGCCCTCGCTGTGTCCCTCGCTGTCTCTCTCGCACTCTCCCTCGCAGTCTCTCTCGCTGTCTCCCTCACTGTCTCCCTCGCTGTCTCCCTCGCTGTCTCCCTCGTCGTCTCCCTCGCCGTCTCCCTTGCAGTCACTCTCTCTGTATCCCCGGCTGTCTCTCTCTATCTCCATAGCAGTATCTCTCACTGTCTCCCTCGCTCTATCCCTCGCTGTATCTCTCGCAGTCTCTCTCACAGTCTCTCTCGCTGTCTCTCTCGCTGTCTCCCTCGCAGTCTCTCTCGCTCTCTCCCTCACTGTCTCTCTCGCCGTCTCTCTCGCCGTCTCTCTCGCCGTCTCTCTCGCCGTCTCTCTCTCCATCTCTCTCGCCATCTCTCTCGCCATCTCTCTCGCAGTCTCCCTCGCTGTCTCCCTCGCAGTCTCCCTCGCAGTCTCTCTCGCAGTCTCTCTCGCAGTCTCTCTCGCAGTCTCTCTCGCAGTCTCTCTCACAGTCTCTCTCGCAGTCTCCCTCGCAGTCTCCCTCGCTGTCTCCCTCCCAGTCTCTCTCGCAGTCTCTCTCGCAGTCTCTCTCGCAGTCTCTCTCGCAGTCTCTCTCGCAGTCTCTCTCGCTGTCCCTCTCGCAGTCTCTCTCGCTGTCCCTCTCGCAGTCTCTCTCGCCGTCTCTCTCGCTGTCTCTCTCGCAGTCTCTCTCGCAGTCTCCTTTGCAGTCTCTCTCGCTGTCTCTCTCGCAGTCTCCCTCGCAGTCTCCCTCGCTGTCTCCCTCGCTGTCTCCCTCGCTGTCTCCCTCGCTGTCTCCCTCGCTGTCTCCCTCGCTGTCTCCCACGCTGTTTCCCTCGCAGTCTCCCTCGCAGTCTCTCTCGCTGTCTCCCTCGCTTTCTCCCTTGCTGTCTCTCTCGCTGTCTCCCTCGCAGTCTCTCTTGCAGTCTCCCTCGCAGTCTCTCTCGAAGTCGCTCTCGCTTTCTCCCTCACTGTCTCTCTCGCAGTCCTTCTCGCAGTCCTTCTCGCAGTCTCTCTCGCTGTCTCCAGCGCTGTCTCCCTCGCTGTCTCCCTCGCTGTCTCCCTCGCTATCTCCCTCGCTGTCTCCCTCACTGTCTCCCACGCAGTCTCTCTCGCTGTCTCTCTCGCTGTCTCCATGGTTTTCTCCCTCGCTGTCTCTCTCGCTGTCTCTCTCGCAGTCTCTCTCACAGTCTCTCTCACAGTCTCTCTCGCTGTCTCCCTCGCAGTCTCTCTCGAAGTCGCTCTCGCTTTCTCCCTCGCTGTCTCTCTCGCAGTCCTTCTCGCAGTCCTTCTCGCAGTCTCTCTCGCTGTCTCCCTCGCTGTCTCCCTCGCTGTCTCCCTCGCTGTCTCCCTCGCTGTCTCCCACGCAGTCTCTCTCGCTGGCTCTCTCGCTGTCTCAATCGCTTTCTCCCTCGCTGTCTCTCTCGCTGCCTCTCTCGCTGTCTCCCTTGCAGTCTCCCTTGCAGTCTCCCTTGCAGTCTCTCTTGCAGTCTCTCTCGCAGTCTCCCTCGCTGTCTCCCTCGCTGTCTCCCTCGCTGTCTCCCTCGCTGTGTCTCTCGCTCTCTCCCTCGCTGTCTCCCTCGCTGTCTCATGCGCTCTCTCTCGCAGTCTCTCTCGCTGTCTCCCTCACTGTGTCCCTCGCAGTCTCCCTCGCAGTCTCCCTCGCAGTCTCCCTCGCTGTCTCCCTCGCTGTCTCCCTCGCCGTCTCCCTCGCCGTCTCCCTCGCCGTCTCCCTCGCCGTCTCCCTTGCAGTCACTCTCTCTGTATCCCCGGCTGTCTCTCTCGCTATCTCCATAGCAGTCTCTCTCACTGTCTCCCTCGCTGTCTCTGTCGCTGTCTCTGTCACTGTCTCTGTCGCTGTCACTGTCGCTGTCTCTGTCGCTGTCTCCCTCGCTGTCTCCCTCGTCGTCTCTCTCGCTGTCTCTCTCGCTGTCTCTCTCAATGTACTCTCGCAGTCTCTCTCGCTGTCTCACTCGCTCTATCCCTCGCTGTATCTCTCGCAGTCTCTCTCGCAGTCTCTCTCACAGTCTCTCTCGCTGTCTCTCTCGCTGTCTACCTCTAGGTCTCTCTCGCTCTCTCCCTCACTGTCTCTCTCGCAGTCTCTCTCGCCATCTCCCTCGCAGTCTCTCTCGCAGTCTCCCTCGCTGTCTCCCTCGCAGTCTCTCTCGCAGTCTCCCTCGCTGTCTCCCTCACAGTCTCTCTCGCTGTCTCCCTTGCAGTCTCCCACACAGTCTCTCACGCTTTCTCCCTCGCTTTCTCCCTCGCAGTCTCTCTCGCAGTCTCTCTCGCAGTCTCTCTCGCAGTCTCTCTCGCAGTCTCTCTCGCAGTCTCTCTCGCTGTCTCCCTCGCAGTCTCTCTCGCAGTCTCCTTTGCAGTCTCTCTCGCTGTCTCTCTCGCTGTCTCTCTCGCTGTCTCTCTCGCTGCCTCTCTCGCAGTCTCTCTCGCAGTCTCTCTCGCAGTCTCCCTCGCAGTCTGCCTCGCAGTCTCCCTCGCAGTCTCCCTCGCAGTCTCCCTCGCTCTCTCCCTCGCTCTCTCCCTCGCAGTCTCCCTCGCCGTCTCCCTCGCCGTCTCTCTCGCAGTCTCTCTCGCTGTCTTCCTCGCAGTTTCTCTCGCTGTCTCCCTCGCTGTCTCCCTCGCTGCCTCCCTCGCTGCCTCCCTCGCTGCCTCCCTAGCAGTCGCTCTCGCAGTCGCTCTCGCAGTCTCTCTCGCTGTCTCCCTCGCTGTCTCCCTCGCTGTCTCCCTAGCAGTCGCTCTCGCTGTCTTCCTCGCTGTCTTCCTCGCTGTGTCCCTCGCAGTCTCTCTCGCAGTCTCTCTCGCAGTCTCTCTCGCAGTCTCTCTCGCAGTCTTCCTCGCAGTTTCTCTCGCTGTCTCCCTCGCTGCCTCCCACGCTGTCTCCCTCGCTGTCTCACGCGATCTCTCTCGCATTCTCTCTCGCTGTCTCCCTCGCAGTCTCTCTCGAAGTCGCTCTCGCTTTCTCCCTCGCTGTCTCTCTCGCAGTCCTTCTCGCAGTCTCTCTCGCTGTCTCCAGCGCTGTCTCCCTCGCTGTCTCCCTCGCTGTCTCCCTCGCTGTCTCCCTCGCTGTCTCCCTCGCTGTCTCCCTCGCTGTCTCCCTCGCTGTCTCCCACGCAGTCTCTCTCGCTGTCTCCATGGCTTTCTCCCTCGCTGTCTCTCTCGCTGTCTCTCTCGCTGTCTCTCTCGCTGTCTCTCTCGCTGTCTCTCTCGCTGTCTCCCTTGCAGTCTCTCTTGCAGTCTCTCTTGCAGTCTCTCTTGCTGTCTCCCTCGCTGTGTCTCTCGCTCTCTCCCTCGCTGTCTCCCTCGCTGTCTCACGCGCTCTCTCTCGCAGTCTCTCTCGCTGTTGCCCTCGCTGTGTCCCTCGCTGTCTCTCTCGCACTCTCCCTCGCAGTCTCTCTCGCTGTCTCCCTCGCTGTCTCCCTCGCTGTCTCCCTCGTCGTCTCCCTCGCCGTCTCCCTTGCAGTCACTCTCTCTGTATCCCCGGCTGTCTCTCTCGCTATCTCCATAGCAGTATCTCTCACTGTCTCCCTCGCTCTATCCCTCGCTGTATCTCTCGCAGTCTCTCTCACAGTCTCTCTCGCTGTCTCTCTCGCTGTCTCCCTCGCAGTCTCTCTCGCTCTCTCCCTCACTGTCTCTCTCGCCGTCTCTCTCGCCGTCTCTCTCGCCGTCTCTCTCTCCATCTCTCTCGCCATCTCTCTCGCCATCTCTCTCGCAGTCTCCCTCGCTGTCTCCCTCGCAGTCTCTCTCGCAGTCTCTCTCGCAGTCTCTCTCGCAGTCTCTCTCGCAGTCTCTCTCGCAGTCTCCTTTGCAGTCTCTCTCGCTGTCTCTCTCGCAGTCTCCCTCGCAGTCTCCCTCGCTGTCTCCCTCGCTGTCTCCCGCGCTGTCTCCCTCGCTGTCTCCCTCGCTGTCTCCCTCGCAGTCTCCCTCGCAGTCTCCCTCGCAGTCTCTCTCGCTGTCTCCCTCGCTTTCTCCCTTGCTGTCTCTCTCGCTGTCTCTCTCGCTGTCTCCCTCGCAGTCTCTCTTGCAGTCTCCCTCGCAGTCGCTCTCGCTTTCTCCCTCACTGTCTCTCTCGCAGTCCTTCTCGCAGTCCTTCTCGCAGTCCTTCTCGCAGTCTCTCTCGCTGTCTCCAGCGCTGTCTCCCTCGCTGTCTCCCTCGCTGTCTCCCTCGCTGTCTCCCTCGCTGTCTCCCTCGCTGTCTCCCTCGCTGTCTCCCTCGCTGTCTCCAGGGCTTTCTCCCTCGCTGTCTCTCTCGCTGTCTCTCTCGCTGTCTCTCTCGCTGTCTCTCTCGCTGTCTCTCTCGCTGTCTCTCTCGCTGCCTCTCTCGCTGTCTCTCTCGCTGTCTCCCTTGCAGTCTCTCTTGCAGTCTCTCTCGCTGTTTCCCTCGCTGTATCTCTCGCTCTCTCCCTCGCTGTCTCCCTCGCTGTCTCACGCGCTCTCTCTCGCAGTCTCTCTCGCTGTCTCTCTCGCTGTCTCCCTCGCTGTTTCCCTCGCTGTGTCCCTCGCTGTGTCCCTCGCTGTCTCTCTCGCAGTCTCCCTCGCAGTCTCCTTTGCAGTCTCTCTCGCAGTCTCTCTCGCAGTCTTCCTCGCAGTTTCTCTCGCTGTCTCCCTCGCTGCCTCCCACGCTGTCTCACGCGATCTCTCTCGCATTCTCTCTCGTTGTCTCCCTCGCTGTTTCCCTCGCTGTGTCCCTCGCTGTGTCCCTCGCTGTGTCCCTCGCTGTGTCCCTCGCTGTCTCTCTCGCAGTCTCCCTCGCAGTCTCCTTTGCATTCTCTCTCGCAGTCTCTCTCGCAGTCTCTCTCGCAGTCTTCCTCGCTGTCTCTCTCGCTGTCTCTCTCGCTGTCTCTCTCGCTGTCTCTCTCGCTGTCTCCCTTGCAGTCTCTCTTGCTGTTTCCCTCGCTGTATCTCTCGCTCTCTCCCTCGCTGTCTCCCTCGCTGTCTCCCTCGCTGTCTCACGCGCTCTCTCTCGCAGTCTCTCTCGCTGTCTCTCTCGCTGTCTCTCTCGCTGTCTCTCTCGCTGTCTCCCTCGCTGTCTCCCTCGCTGTTTCCCTCGCTGTTTCCCTCGCTGTGTCCCTCGCTGTGTCCCTCGCTGTGTCCCTCGCTGTCTCCCTCGCTGTCTCCCTCGCTGTCTCCCTCGCCGTCTCCCTCGCCGTCTCCCTCGTCGTCTCCCTCGGCATCTCCCTCGCCGTCTCCCTCGCCGTCTCCCTCGCCGTCTCCCTCGCCGTCTCCCTCGCCGTCTCTCTCGCTGTCTCTCTCAATGTACTCTCGCTGTCTCCCTCGCTGTCTCCCTCGCTGTCTCACTCGCTCTATCCCTCGCTGTATCTCTCGCAGTCTCTCTCGCAGTCTCTCTCGCAGTCTCTCTCGCTGTCTCTCTCGCTGTCTCCCTTGCAGTCTCTCTCGCAGTCTCTCTCGCTGTCTCCCTCGCTGTTTCCCTCGCAGTCTCTCTCGCTGTCTCCCTCGCAGTCTCTCTCGAAGTCGCTCTCGCTTTCTCCCTCGCTGTCTCTCTCGCAGTCCTTCTCGCAGTCTCTCTCGCTGTCTCCAGCGCTGTCTCCCTCGCTGTCTCCCTCGCTGTCTCCCTCGCTGTCTCCCTCGCTGACTCACTCGCTGTCTCCCATGCAGTCTCTCTCGCTGTCTCCATCGCTTTCTCCCTCGCTTTCTCCCTCGCTTTCTCCCTCGCTGTCTCTCTTGCTGTCTCTCTCGCTGTCTCTCTCGCTGTCTCTCTCGCTGTCTCTCTCGCTGTCTCTCTCGCTGTCTCCCTTGCAGTCTCCCTTGCAGTCTCTCTTGCTGTCTCCCTCGCTGTCTCCCTCGCTGTGTCTCTCGCTCTCTCCCTCGCTGTCTCCCTCGCTGTCTCATGCGCTCTCTCTCGCAGTCTCTCTCGCTGTCTCCCTCGCTGTGTCCCTCGCTGTGTCCCTCGCTGTGTCCCTCACTGTCTCCCTCGCTGTCTCCCTCGCTGTCTCCCTCGCAGTCTCTCTCGCAGTCTCTCTCGCAGTCTCTCTCGCTGTCTCCCTCGCTTTCTCCCTCGCTTTCTCCCTCGCTTTCTCCCTCACTGTCTCTCTCGCAGTCTCTCTCGCAGTCTCTCTCGCTGTCTCCCTCGCTTTCTCCCTCGCTTTCTCCCTCGCTTTCTCCCTCGCTGTCTCTCTCGCAGTCTCTCTCGCAGTCTCTCTCGCAGTCTCTCTCGCAGTCTCTCTCGCTGTCCCTCTCGCTGTCCCTCTCGCAGTCTCTCTCGCTGTCTCCCTCGCAGTCTCTCTCGCAGTCTCCTTTGCAGTCTCTCTCGCTGTCTCTCTCGCTGTCTCTCTCGCTGTCTCTCTCGCAGCCTCTCTCGCAGTCTCTCTCGCAGTCTCCTTTGCAGTCTCTCTCGCTGTCACTCTCGCTGTCTCTCTCGCTGTCTCTCTCGCTGTCTCTCTCGCTGTCTCCCTTGCAGTCTCTCTTGCAGTCTCTCTCGCTGTCTCCCTCGCTGTGTCTCTCGCTCTCTCCCTCGCTGTCTCCCTCGCTGTCTCACGCGCTCTCTCTCGCAGTCTCTCTCGCTGTTGCCCTCGCTGTCTCTCTCGCACTCTCCCTCGCACTCTCCCTCGCAGTCTCTCTCGCTGTCTCCCTCGCTGTCTCCCTCGCTGTCTCCCTCGCTGTCTCCCTCGTCGTCTCCCTCGCCGTCTCCCTTGCAGTCACTCTCTCTGTATCCCCGGCTGTCTCTCTCGCTATCTCCATAGCAGTATCTCTCACTGTCTCCCTCGCTCTATCCCTCGCTGTATCTCTCGCAGTCTCTCTCACAGTCTCTCTCGCTGTCTCTCTCGCTGTCTCCCTCGCAGTCTCTCTCGCTCTCTCCCTCACTGTCTCTCTCGCCGTCTCTCTCGCCGTCTCTCTCGCCGTCTCTCTCTCCATCTCTCTCGCCATCTCTCTCGCCATCTCTCTCGCAGTCTCCCTCGCTGTCTCCCTCGCAGTCTCTCTCGCAGTCTCTCTCGCAGTCTCTCTCGCAGTCTCTCTCGCAGTCTCTCTCAGTCTCTCTCGCAGTCTCCCTCGCAGTCTCCCTCGCTGTCTCCCTCCCAGTCTCTCTCGCAGTCTCTCTCGCAGTCTCTCTCGCAGTCTCTCTCGCAGTCTCTCTCGCTGTCCCTCTCGCAGTCTCTCTCGCTGTCCCTCTCGCAGTCTCTCTCGCCGTCTCTCTCGCAGTCTCTCTCGCAGTCTCTCTCGCAGTCTCCTTTGCAGTCTCTCTCGCTGTCTCTCTCGCAGTCTCCCTCGCAGTCTCCCTCGCTGTCTCCCTCGCTGTCTCCCTCGCTGTCTCCCTCGCTGTCTCCCTCGCTGTCTCCCACGCAGTCTCCCTCGCAGTCTCCCTCGCAGTCTCTCTCGCTGTCTCCCTCGCTTTCTCCCTTGCTGTCTCTCTCGCTGTCTCTCTCGCTGTCTCCCTCGCAGTCTCTCTTGCAGTCTCCCTCGCAGTCTCTCTCGAAGTCGCTCTCGCTTTCTCCCTCACTGTCTCTCTCGCAGTCCTTCTCGCAGTCCTTCTCGCAGTCTCTCTCGCTGTCTCCAGCGCTGTCTCCCTCGCTGTCTCCCTCGCTGTCTCCCTCGCTATCTCCCTCGTTGTCTCCCTCGCTGTCTCCCACGCAGTCTCTCTCGCTGTCTCTCTCGCTGTCTCCATGGCTTTCTCCCTCGCTGTCTCTCTCGCTGTCTCTCTCGCAGTCTCTCTCACAGTCTCTCTCACAGTCTCTCTCGCTGTCTCCCTCGCAGTCTCTCTCGAAGTCGCTCTCGCTTTCTCCCTCGCTGTCTCTCTCGCAGTCCTTCTCGCAGTCCTTCTCGCAGTCTCTCTCGCTGTCTCCAGCGCTGTCTCCCTCGCTGTCTCCCTCGCTGTCTCCCTCGCTGTCTCCCACGCAGTCTCTCTCGCTGGCTCTCTCGCTGTCTCAATCGCTTTCTCCCTCGCTGTCTCTCTCGCTGCCTCTCTCGCTGTCTCCCTTGCTGTCTCCCTTGCAGTCTCCCTTGCAGTCTCTCTTGCAGT
Source organism: Heterodontus francisci (assembly GCF_036365525.1). Lineage (NCBI taxonomy): Eukaryota > Metazoa > Chordata > Chondrichthyes > Heterodontiformes > Heterodontidae > Heterodontus > Heterodontus francisci. Next base: position 323,749 of record NW_027141235.1, read on the forward strand.
CTCTCTCGCAGTCTCCCTCGCTGTCTCCCTCGCTGTCTCCCTCGCTGTCTCCCTCGCTGTGTCTCTCGCTCTCTCCCTCGCTGTCTCCCTCGCTGTCTCATGCGCTCTCTCTCGCAGTCTCTCTCGCTGTCTCCCTCACTGTGTCCCTCGCAGTCTCCCTCGCAGTCTCCCTCGCAGTCTCCCTCGCAGTCTCCCTCGCTGTCTCCCTCGCCATCTCCCTCGCCGTCTCCCTCGCCGTCTCCCTCGCCGTCTCCCTCGCCGTCTCCCTCGCCGTCTCCCTTGCAGTCACTCTCTCTGTATCCCCGGCTGTCTCTCTCGCTATCTCCATAGCAGTCTCTCTCACTGTCTCTGTCGCTGTCTCTGTCGCTGTCTCTGTCGCTGTCTCTGTCGCTGTCACTGTCGCTGTCTCTGTCGCTGTCTCCCTCGCTGTCTCCCTCGTCGTCTCTCTCGCTGTCTCTCTCGCTGTCTCTCTCAATGTACTCTCGCAGTCTCTCTCGCTGTCTCACTCGCTCTATCCCTCGCTGTATCTCTCGCAGTCTCTCTCGCAGTCTCTCTCACAGTCTCTCTCGCTGTCTCTCTCGCTGTCTACCTCTAGGTCTCTCTCGCTCTCTCCCTCACTGTCTCTCTCGCAGTCTCTCTCGCCGTCTCTCTCGCCATCTCTCTCGCAGACTCCCTCGCTGTCTCCCTCGCAGTCTCTCTCGCAGTCTCCCTCGCTGTCTCCCTCACAGTCTCTCTCGCTGTCTCCCTTGCAGTCTCCCACACAGTCTCTCACGCTTTCTCCCTCGCTTTCTCCCTCGCAGTCTCTCTCGCAGTCTCTCTCGCAGTCTCTCTCGCAGTCTCTCTCGCTGTCTCCCTCGCAGTCTCTCTCGCAGTCTCCTTTGCAGTCTCTCTCGCTGTCTCTCTCGCTGTCTCTCTCGCTGTCTCTCTCGCTGCCTCTCTCGCAGTCTCTCTCGCAGTCTCTCTCGCAGTCTCTCTCGCAGTCTCCCTCGCAGTCTGCCTCGCAGTCTCCCTCGCAGTCTCCCTCGCAGTCTCCCTCGCTCTCTCCCTCGCTCTCTCCCTCGCAGTCTCCCTCGCCGTCTCCCTCGCCGTCTCTCTCGCAGTCTCTCTCGCTGTCTTCCTCGCAGTTTCTCTCGCTGTCTCCCTCGCTGTCTCCCTCGCTGCCTCCCTCGCTGCCTCCCTCGCTGCCTCCCTAGCAGTCGCTCTCGCAGTCGCTCTCGCTGTCTCCCTCGCAGTCTCCCTCGCAGTCTCCCTCGCAGTCTCCCTCGCTGTCTCCCTCGCCATCTCCCTCGCCGTCTCCCTCGCCGTCTCCCTCGCCGTCTCCCTCGCCGTCTCCCTCGCCGTCTCCCTCGCCGTCTCCCTTGCAGTCACTCTCTCTGTATCCCCGGCTGTCTCTCTCGCTATCTCCATAGCAGTCTCTCTCACTGTCTCTGTCGCTGTCTCTGTCGCTGTCTCTGTCGCTGTCACTGTCGCTGTCTCTGTCGCTGTCTCCCTCGCTGTCTCCCTCGTCGTCTCTCTCGCTGTCTCTCTCGCTGTCTCTCTCAATGTACTCTCGCAGTCTCTCTCGCTGTCTCACTCGCTCTATCCCTCGCTGTATCTCTCGCAGTCTCTCTCGCAGTCTCTCTCACAGTCTCTCTCGCTGTCTCTCTCGCTGTCTACCTCTAGGTCTCTCTCGCTCTCTCCCTCACTGTCTCTCTCGCAGTCTCTCTCGCCGTCTCTCTCGCCATCTCTCTCGCAGTCTCCCTCGCTGTCTCCCTCGCAGTCTCTCTCGCAGTCTCCCTCGCTGTCTCCCTCACAGTCTCTCTCGCTGTCTCCCTTGCAGTCTCCCACACAGTCTCTCACGCTTTCTCCCTCGCTTTCTCCCTCGCAGTCTCTCTCGCAGTCTCTCTCGCAGTCTCTCTCGCAGTCTCTCTCGCAGTCTCTCTCGCTGTCTCCCTCGCAGTCTCTCTCGCAGTCTCCTTTGCAGTCTCTCTCGCTGTCTCTCTCGCTGTCTCTCTCGCTGTCTCTCTCGCTGCCTCTCTCGCAGTCTCTCTCGCAGTCTCTCTCGCAGTCTCCCTCGCAGTCTGCCTCGCAGTCTCCCTCGCAGTCTCCCTCGCAGTCTCCCTCGCTCTCTCCCTCGCTCTCTCCCTCGCAGTCTCCCTCGCCATCTCCCTCGCCGTCTCTCTCGCAGTCTCTCTCGCTGTCTTCCTCGCAGTTTCTCTCGCTGTCTCCCTCGCTGTCTCCCTCGCTGCCTCCCTCGCTGCCTCCCTCGCTGCCTCCCTCGCTGCCTCCCTAGCAGTCGCTCTCGCAGTCGCTCTCGCAGTCGCTCTCGCAGTCTCTATCGCTGTCTCCCTCGCTGTCTCCCTCGCTGTCTCCCTAGCAGTCGCTCTCGCTGTCTTCCTCGCTGTCTTTCTCGCTGTGTCCCTCGCAGTCTCTCTCGCAGTCTCTCTCGCAGTCTCTCTCGCAGTCTCTCTCGCAGTCTTCCTCGCAGTTTCTCTCGCTGTCTCCCTCGCTGCCTCCCACGCTGTCTCCCTCGCTGTCTCACGCGATCTCTCTCGCATTCTCTCTCGCTGTCTCCCTCGCTGTCTCCCACGCAGTCTCTCTCGCTGTCTCCATGGCTTTCTCCCTCGCTGTCTCTCTCGCTGTCTCTCTCGCTGTCTCTCTCGCTGTCTCTCTCGCTGTCTCCCTTGCAGTCTCTCTTGCAGTCTCTCTTGCAGTCTCTCTCGCTGTCTCCCTCGCTGTGTCTCTCGCTCTCTCCCTCGCTGTCTCCCTCGCTGTCTCATGCGCTCTCTCTCGCAGTCTCTCTCGCTGTTGCCCTCGCTGTGTCCCTCGCTGTCTCTCTCGCACTCTCCCTCGCAGTCTCTCTCGCTGTCTCCCTCACTGTCTCCCTCGCTGTCTCCCTCGTCGTCTCCCTCGCCGTCTCCCTTGCAGTCACTCTCTCTGTATCCCCGGCTGTCTCTCTCGCTATCTCCATAGCAGTATCTCTCACTGTCTCCCTCGCTCTATCCCTCGCTGTATCTCTCGCAGTCTCTCTCACAGTCTCTCTCGCTGTCTCTCTCGCTGTCTCCCTCGCAGTCTCTCTCGCTCTCTCCCTCACTGTCTCTCTCGCCGTCTCTCTCGCCGTCTCTCTCTCCATCTCTCTCGCCATCTCTCTCGCCATCTCTCTCGCAGTCTCCCTCGCTGTCTCCCTCGCAGTCTCTCTCGCAGTCTCTCTCGCAGTCTCTCTCGCAGTCTCTCTCGCAGTCTCTCTCGCAGTCTCCTTTGCAGTCTCTCTCGCTGTCTCTCTCGCAGTCTCCCTCGCAGTCTCCCTCGCTGTCTCCCTCGCTGTCTCCCTCGCTGTCTCCCTCGCTGTCTCCCTCGCTGTCTCCCTCGCTGTCTCCCACGCTGTCTCCCTCGCAGTCTCCCTCGCAGTCTCTCTCGCTGTCTCCCTCGCTTTCTCCCTTGCTGTCTCTCTCGCTGTCTCTCTCGCTGTCTCCCTCGCAGTCTCTCTTGCAGTCTCCCTCGCAGTCGCTCTCGCTTTCTCCCTCACTGTCTCTCTCGCAGTCCTTCTCGCAGTCCTTCTCGCAGTCCTTCTCGCAGTCTCTCTCGCTGTCTCCAGCGCTGTCTCCCTCGCTGTCTCCCTCGCTGTCTCCCTCGCTGTCTCCCTCGCTGTCTCCCTCGCTGTCTCCAGGGCTTTCTCCCTCGCTGTCTCTCTCGCTGTCTCTCTCGCTGTCTCCCTCGCAGTCTCTCTTGCAGTCTCCCTCGCAGTCGCTCTCGCTTTCTCCCTCACTGTCTCTCTCGCAGTCCTTCTCGCAGTCCTTCTCGCAGTCCTTCTCGCAGTCTCTCTCGCTGTCTCCAGCGCTGTCTCCCTCGCTGTCTCCCTCGCTGTCTCCCTCGCTGTCTCCCTCGCTGTCTCCCTCGCTGTCTCCCTCGCTGTCTCCAGGGCTTTCTCCCTCGCTGTCTCTCTCGCTGTCTCTCTCGCTGTCTCTCTCGCTGTCTCTCTCGCTGTCTCTCTCGCTGCCTCTCTCGCTGTCTCCCTTGCAGTCTCTCTTGCAGTCTCTCTCGCTGTCTCCCTCGCTGTCTCACGCGCTCTCTCTCGCAGTCTCTCTCGCTGTCTCTCTCGCTGTCTCCCTCGCTGTTTCCCTCGCTGTGTCCCTCGCTGTGTCCCTCGCTGTCTCTCTCGCAGTCTCCCTCGCAGTCTCCTTTGCAGTCTCTCTCGCAGTCTCTCTCGCAGTCTTCCTCGCAGTTTCTCTCGCTGTCTCCCTCGCTGCCTCCCACGCTGTCTCACGCGATCTCTCTCGCATTCTCTCTCGTTGTCTCCCTCGCTGTTTCCCTCGCTGTGTCCCTCGCTGTCTCCCTTGCAGTCTCTCTTGCAGTCTCTCTCGCTGTTTCCCTCGCTGTATCTCTCGCTCTCTCCCTCGCTGTCTCCCTCGCTGTCTCCCTCGCTGTCTCACGCGCTCTCTCTCGCAGTCTCTCTCGCTGTCTCTCTCGCTGTCTCTCTCGCTGTCTCCCTCGCTGTCTCCCTCGCTGTTTCCCTCGCTGTTTCCCTCGCTGTGTCCCTCGCTGTGTCCCTCGCTGTGTCCCTCGCTGTCTCCCTCGCTGTCTCCCTCGCTGTCTCCCTCGCTGTCTCCCTCGCCGTCTCCCTCGTCGTCTCCCTCGCCGTCTCCCTCGCCGTCTCCCTTGCCGTCTCCCTCGCCGTCTCCCTCGCCGTCTCTCTCAATGTACTCTCTCAATGTACTCTCGCTGTCTCCCTCGCTGTCTCCCTCGCTGTCTCACTCGCTCTATCCCTCGCTGTATCTCTCGCAGTCTCTCTCGCAGTCTCTCTCGCAGTCTCTCTCGCTGTCTCTCTCGCTGTCTCCCTTGCAGTCTCTCTCGCAGTCTCTCTCGCTGTCTCCCTCGCTGTTTCCCTCGCAGTCTCTCTCGCTGTCTCCCTCGCAGTCTCTCTCGAAGTCGCTCTCGCTTTCTCCCTCGCTGTCTCTCTCGCAGTCCTTCTCGCAGTCTCTCTCGCTGTCTCCAGCGCTGTCTCCCTCGCTGTCTCCCTCGCTGTCTCCCTCGCTGTCTCCCTCGCTGTCTCCCTCGCTGACTCACTCGCTGTCTCCCACGCAGTCTCTCTCGCTGTCTCCATCGCTTTCTCCCTCGCTTTCTCCCTCGCTTTCTCCCTCGCTGTCTCTCTTGCTGTCTCTCTCGCTGTCTCTCTCGCTGTCTCTCTCGCTGTCTCTCTCGCTGTCTCTCTCGCTGTCTCCCTTGCAGTCTCCCTTGCAGTCTCTCTTGCTGTCTCCCTCGCTGTCTCCCTCGCTGTCTCCCTCGCTGTGTCTCTCGCTCTCTCCCTCGCTGTCTCCCTCGCTGTCTCATGCGCTCTCTCTCGCAGTCTCTCTCGCTGTCTCCCTCGCTGTGTCCCTCGCTGTGTCCCTCGCTGTGTCCCTCGCAGTCTCCCTCGCTGTCTCCCTCGCTGTCTCCCTCGCAGTCTCTCTCGCAGTCTCTCTCGCTGTCTCCCTCGCTTTCTCCCTCGCTTTCTCCCTCGCTTTCTCCCTCGCTGTCTCTCTCGCAGTCTCTCTCGCAGTCTCTCTCGCTGTCTCCCTCGCTTTCTCCCTCGCTTTCTCCCTCGCTTTCTCCCTCGCTGTCTCTCTCGCAGTCTCTCTCACAGTCTCTCTCGCAGTCTCTCTCGCAGTCTCTCTCGCTGTCCCTCTCGCTGTCCCTCTCGCAGTCTCTCTCGCTGTCTCCCTCGCAGTCTCTCTCGCAGTCTCCTTTGCAGTCTCTCTCGCTGTCTCTCTCGCTGTCTCTCTCGCTGTCTCTCTCGCAGCCTCTCTCGCAGTCTCTCTCGCAGTCTCTCTCGCAGTCTCCCTCGCAGTCTGCCTCGCAGTCTCCCTCGCAGTCTCCCTCGCTGTCTCCCTCGCTGTCTCCCTCGCTCTCTCCCTCGCTCTCTCCCTCGCAGTCTCCCTCGCAGTCTCCCTCGCCGTCTCCCTCGCCGTCTCCCTCGCCGTCTCTCTCGCAGTCTCTCTCGCTGTCTTCCTCGCAGTTTCTCTCGCTGTCTCCCTCGCTGTCTCCCTCGCTGTCTCCCTCGCTGCCTCCCTCGCTGCCTCCCTAGCAGTCGCTCTCGCAGTTGCTCTCGCAGTCTCTCTCGCTGTCTCCCTCGCTGTCTCCCTCGCTGTCTCCCTCGCTGTCTCCCTCGCTGCCTCCCTCGCTGTCTCCCTAGCAGTCGCTCTCGCAGTCTCTCTCGCTGTCTTCCTCGCTGTGTCCCTCGCAGTCTCTCTCGCAGTCTCTCTCGCAGTCTCTCTCGCAGTCTCTCTCGCAGTCTTCCTCGCAGTTTCTCTCGCTGTCTCCCTCGCTGCCTCCCACGCTGTCTCCCTCGCTGTCTCCCTCGCTGTCTCACGCGATCTCTCTCGCATTCTCTCTCGCTGTCTCCCTCGCAGTCTCTCTCGAAGTCGCTCTCGCTTTCTCCCTCGCTGTCTCTCTCGCAGTCCTTCCCGCAGTCCTTCTCGCAGTCTCTCTCGCTGTCTCCAGCGCTGTCTCCCTCGCTGTCTCCCTCGCTGTCTCCCTCGCTGTCTCTCTTGCTGTCTCCCTCGCTGTCTCCCTCGCTGTCTCCCTCGCTGTCTCCCACGCAGTCTCTCTCGCTGTCTCTCTCGCTGTCTCTCTCGCTGTCTCCATGGCTTTCTCCCTCGCTGTCTCTCTCTCGCTGTCTCTCTCGCTGTCTCTCTCGCTGTCTCTCTCGCTGTCTCTCTCGCTGCCTCTCTCACTGTCTCTCTCGCTGTCTCCCTTGCAGTCTCTCTTGCAGTCTCTCTCGCTGTCTCCCTCGCTGTGTCTCTCGCTCTCTCCCTCGCTGTCTCCCTCGCTGTCTCACGCGCTCTCTCTCGCAGTCTCTCTCGCTGTTGCCCTCGTTGTGTCCCTCGCTGTCTCTCTCGCACTCTTGCTCGCTGTCTCCCTTGCTGTCTCCCTCGCAGTCTCTCTCGCTGTCTCCCTCGCTGTCTCCCTCGCTGTCTCCCTCGTCGTCTCCCTCGCCGTCTCCCTTGCAGTCACTCTCTCTGTATCCCTGGCTGTCTCTCTCGCTATCTCCATAGCAGTATCTCTCACTGTCTCCCTCGCTGTCTCTGTCTCTGTCGCTGTCTCTGTCGCTGTCTCTGTCGCTGTCTCTGTCGCTGTCTCCGTCGCTGTCTCCCTCGCTGTCTCCCTCGCTGTCTCCCTCGCCGTCTCCCTGGCCGTCTCCCTGGCCGTCTCCCTGGCCGTCTCCCTGGCCGTCTCCCTGGCCGTCTCTCTCGCTGTCTCTCTCGCTGTCTCTCTCGCTGTCTCTCTCAATGTACTCTCGCTGTCTCACTCGCTCTATCCCTCGCTGTATCTCTCGCAGTCTTTCTCACAGTCTCTCTCGCTGTCTCTCTCGCTGTCTCCCTCACTGTCTCTCTCGCCGTCTCTCTCGCCGTCTCTCTCGCCGTCTCTCTCGCCGTCTCTCTCTCCATCTCTCTCGCCATCTCTCTCGCAGTCTCCCTCGCTGTCTCCCTCGCAGTCTCTCTCGCAGTCTCTCTCGCAGTCTCTCTCGCAGTCTCTCTCGCAGTCTCTCTCGCAGTCTCCCTCGCTGTCTCCCTCCCAGTCTCTCTCGCAGCCTCTCTCGCAGTCTCTCTCGCAGTCTCTCTCGCAGTCTCTCTCGCTGTCCCTCTCGCAGTCTCTCTCGCTGTCCCTCTCGCAGTCTCTCTCGCAGTCTCTCTCGCAGTCTCCTTTGCAGTCTCTCTCGCTGTCTCTCTCGCAGTCTCCCTCGCAGTCTCCCTCGCAGTCTCCCTCGCAGTCTCCCTCGCTGTCTCCCTCGCTGTCTCCCTCGCTGTCTCCCTCGCTGTCTCCCTCGCTGTCTCCCACGCTGTCTCCCTCGCAGTCTCCCTCGCAGTCTCCCTCGCAGTCTCTCTCGCTGTCTCCCTCGCTTTCTCCCTTGCTGTCTCTCTCGCTGTCTCTCTCGCTGTCTCCCTCGCAGTCTCTCTTACATTCTCCCTCGCAGTCTCTCTCGAAGTCGCTCTCGCTTTCTCCCTCACTGTCTCTCTCGCAGTCCTTCTCGCAGTCCTTCTCGCAGTCCTTCTCGCAGTCTCTCTCGCTGTCTCCAGCGCTGTCTCCCTCGCTGTCTCCCTCGCTGTCTCCCTCGCTGTCTCCCTCGCTGTCTCCCTCGCTGTCTCCCTCGCTGTCTCCCACGCAGTCTCTCTCGCTGTCTCTCTCGCTGTCTCCATGGCTTTCTCCCTCGCTGTCTCTCTCGCTGTCTCTCTCGCTGTCTCTCTCGCTGTCTCTCTCGCTGTCTCTCTCGCAGTCTCTCTCGCTGCCTCTCTCGCTGTCTCTCTCGCTGTCTCTCTCGCTGTCTCTCTCGCTGTCTCCCTCGCTGTCTCACGCGATCTCTCTCGCATTCTCTCTCGTTGTCTCCCTCGCTGTTTCCCTCGCTGTGTCCCTCGCTGTGTCCCTCGCTGTCTCTCTCGCAGTCTCCCTCGCAGTCTCCTTTGCAGTCTCTCTCGCAGTCTCTCTCGCAGTCTCTCTCGCTGTCTCTCTCGCTGTCTCTCTCGCTGTCTCTCTCGCTGTCTCTCTCGCTGTCTCTCTCGCTGTCTCCCTTGCAGTCTCTCTTGCAGTCTCTCTCGCTGTTTCCCTCGCTGTATCTCTCGCTGTCTCCCTCGCTGTCTCCCTCGCTGTCTCCCTCGCTGTCTCACGAGCTCTCTCTCGCAGTCTCTCTCGCTGTCTCTCTCGCTGTCTCTCTCGCTGTGTCCCTCGCTGTGTCCCTCGCTGTTTCCCTCGCTGTGTCCCTCGCTGTGTCCCTCGCTGTCTCCCTCGCTGTCTCCCTCGCTGTCTCCCTCGTCGTCTCCCTCGCCGTCTCCCTCGCCGTCTCCCTCGCCGTCTCCCTCGCCGTCTCCCTCGCCGTCTCCCTCGCCGTCTCCCTCGCTGTCTCTCTCAATGTACTCTCGCTGTCTCCCTCGCTGTCCAACTCGCTCTATCCCTCGCTGTATCTCTCGCAGTCTCTCTCGCAGTCTCACTCACAGTCTCTCTCGCTGTCTCTCTCGCTGTCTCCCTCGCAGTCTCTCTCGCAGTCTCTCTCGCTGTCTCCCTCGCTGTTTCCCTCACAGTCTCTCTCGCTGTCTCCCTCGCAGTCTCTCTCGAAGTCGCTCTCGCTTTCTCCCTCGCTGTCTCTCTCGCAGTCCTTCTCGCAGTCCTTCTCGCAGTCTCTCTCGCTGTCTGCAGCGCTGTCTCCAGCGCTGTCTCCCTCGCTGTCTCCCTCGCTGTCTCCCTCGCTGTCTCCCTCGCTGTCTCCCTCGCTGTCTCCCACGCAGTCTCTCTTGCTGTCTCTCTCGCTGTCTCTCTCGCTGTCTCTCTCGCTGTCTCTCTCGCTGTCTCCCTTGCAGTCTCCCTTGCAGTCTCTCTTGCAGTCTCTCTCGCTGTCTCCCTCGCTGTCTCCCTCGCTGTGTCCCTCGCAGTCTCCCTCGCTGTCTCCCTCGCAGTCTCTCTCGCAGTCTCTCTCGCAGTCTCTCTCGCAGTCTCTCTCGCTGTCTCCCTCGCTTTCTCCCTCGCTTTCTCCCTCGCTTTCTCTCTCGCTGTCTCTCTCGCAGTCTCTCTCGCTGTCTCTCTCGCTGTCTCTCTCGCTGTCTCCCTCGCTTTCTCCCTCGCTTTCTCCCTCGCTGTCTCTCTCGCTGTCTCTCTCGCTGTCCCTCTCGCAGTCTCTCTCGCTGTCTCTCTCGCAGTCTCCTTTGCAGTCTCTCTCGCTGTCTCTCTCGCTGTCCCTCTCGCAGTCTCTCTCGCTGTCCCTCTCGCAGTCTCTCTCGCTGTCTCTCTCGCAGTCTCTCTCGCTGTCTCTCTCGCAGTCTCTCTCGCAGTCTCTCTCGCAGTCTCCCTCGCAGTCTGCCTCGCAGTCTCCCTCGCAGTCTCCCTCGCAGTCTCCCTCGCTGTCTCCCTCGCTCTCTCCCTCGCTCTCTCCCTCGCAGTCTCCCTCACCGTCTCCCTCGCAGTCTCTCTCGCTGTCTTCCTCGCAGTTTCTCTCGCTGTCTCCCTCGCTGTCTCCCTCGCTGTCTCCCTCGCTGCCTCCCTCGCTGCCTCCCTAGCAGTCGCTCTCGCAGTCGCTCTCGCAGTCTCCCTCGCTGTCTCCCTCGCTGTCTCCCTCGCTGCCTCCCTCGCTGTCTCCCTAGCAGTCGCTCTCGCAGTCTCTCTCGCTGTCTTCCTCGCTGTGTCCCTCGCAGTCTCTCTCGCAGTCTCTCTCGCAGTCTCTCTCGCAGTCTCTCTCGCAGTCTTCCTCGCAGTTTCTCTCGCTGTCTCCCTCGCTGCCTCCCACGCTGTCTCCCTCGCTGTCTCACGCGATCTCTCTCGCATTCTCTCTCGCTGTCTCCCTCTCAGTCTCTCTCGAAGTCGCTCTCGCTTTCTCCCTCGCAGTCCTTCTCGCAGTCCTTCTCGCAGTCCTTCTCGCAGTCTCTCTCGCTGTCTCCCTCGCTGTCTCCCTCGCTGTCTCCCTCGCTGTCTCCCTCGCTGTCTCTCTCGCTGTCTCTCTCGCTGTCTCCATGGCTTTCTCCCTCGCTGTCTCTCTCGCTGTCTCTCTCGCTGTCTCTCTCGCTGTCTCTCTCGCTGTCTCTCTCGCTGTCTCTCTCGCTGCCTCTCTCGCTGTCTCCCTTGCAGTCTCTCTTGCAGTCTCTCTCGCTGTCTCCCTCGCTGTGTCTCTCGCTCTCTCCCTCGCTGTCTCCCTCGCTGTCTCACGCGCTCTCTCTCGGAGTCTCTCTCGCTGTGTCCCTCGCTGTGTCCCTCGCTGTCTCTCTCGCACTCTCCCTCGCTGTCTCCCTCGCAGTCTCCCTCGCAGTCTCTCTCGCTGTCTCCCTCGCTGTCTCCCTCGCTGTCTCCCTCGTCGTCTCCCTCGCCGTCTCCCTTGCAGTCACTCTCTCTGTATCCCCGGCTGTCTCTCTCGCTATCTCCATAGCAGTATCTCTCACTGTCTCCCTCGCTGTCTCTGTCTCTGTCGCTGTCTCTGTCGCTGTCTCTGTCGCTGTCTCTGTCGCTGTCTCTGTCGCTGTCTCCGTCGCTGACTCCCTCGCTGTCTCCCTCGCTGTCTCCCTCGCTGTCTCCCTGGCCGTCTCCCTGGCCGTCTCCCTGGCCGTCTCCCTGGCCGTCTCCCTGGCCGTCTCTCTCGCTGTCTCTCTCAATGTACTCTCGCTGTCTCACTCGCTCTATCCCTCGCTGTATCTCTCGCAGTCTCTCTCACAGTCTCTCTCGCTGTCTCTCTCGCTGTCTCCCTCGCAGTCTCTCTCGCTCTCTCCCTCACTGTCTCTCTCGCCGTCTCTCTCGCCGTCTCTCTCTCCATCTCTCTCGCCATCTCTCTCGCAGTCTCCCTCGCTGTCTCCCTCGCAGTCTCTCTCGCAGTCTCTCTCGCAGTCTCTCTCGCAGTCTCTCTCGCAGTCTCTCTCGCTGTCCCTCTCGCTGTCCCTCTCGCTGTCCCTCTCGCAGTCTCTCTCGCCGTCTCTCTCGCAGTCTCTCTCGCAGTCTCTCTCGCAGTCTCTCTCGCAGTCTCTCTCGCTGTCTCTCTCGCAGTCTCCCTCGCAGTCTCCCTCGCTGTCTCCCTCGCTGTCTCCCTCGCTGTCTCCCTCGCTGTCTCCCTCACTGTCTCCCACGCTGTCTCCCTCGCAGTCTCCCTCACAGTCTCTCTCGCTGTCTCCCTCGCTTTCTCCCTTGCTGTCTCTCTCGCTGTCTCTCTCGCTGTCTCCCTCGCTGTCTCTCTTGCAGTCTCCCTCGCAGTCTCTCTCGAAGTCGCTCTCGCTTTCTCCCTCACTGTCTCTCTCGCAGTCCTTCTCGCAGTCCTTCTCGCAGTCCTTCTCGCAGTCTCTCTCGCTGTCTCCAGCGCTGTCTCCCTCGCTGTCTCCCTCGCTGTCTCCCTCGCTGTCTCCCTCGCTGTCTCCCTCGCTGTCTCCCTCGCTGTCTCCCTCGCTGTCTCCCACGCAGTCTCTCTCGCTGTCTCTCTCGCTGTCTCTCTCGCTGTCTCTCTCGCTGTCTCTCTCGCTGTCTCTCTCGCTGTCTCTCTCGCTGCCTCTCTCGCTGCCTCTCTCGCTGTCTCTCTTGCTGTCTCTCTCGCTGTCTCCCTTGCAGTCTCTCTTGCAGTCTCTCTCGCTGTTTCCCTTGCTGTATCTCTCGCTCTCTCCCTCGCTGTCTCCCTCGCTGTCTCCCTCGCTGTCTCCCTCGCTGTCTCCCTCGCTGTCTCATTCGCTGTCTCCCTCGCTGTTTCCCTCGCTGTGTCCCTCGCTGTCTCTCTCGCAGTCTCCCTCGCAGTCTCCTTTGCAGTCTCTCTCGCAGTCTCTCTCGCAGTCTTCCTCGCAGTTTCTCTCGCTGTCTGCCTCGCTGCCTCCCACGCTGTCTCACGCGATCTCTCTCGCATTCTCTCTCGTTGTCTCCCTCGCTGTTTCCCTCGCTGTTTCCCTCGCTGTGTCCCTCACTGTGTCCCTCGCTGTGTCCCTCGCTGTCTCTCTCGCAGTCTCCCTCGCAGTCTCCTTTGCAGTCTCCTTTGCAGTCTCTCTCGCAGTCTCTCTCGCAGTCTCTCTCGCAGTCTTCCTCGCTGTCTCTCTCGCTGTCTCTCTCGCTGTCTCTCTCGCTGTCTCCCTTGCAGTCTCTCTTGCAGTCTCTCTCGCTGTTTCCCTCGCTGTATCTCTCGCTCTCTCCCTCGCTGTCTCCCTCGCTGTCTCCCTCGCTGTCTCCCTCGCTGTCTCACGCGCTCTCTCTCGCAGTCTCTCTCGCTGTCTCTCTCGCTGTCTCTCTCGCTGTCTCCCTCGCTGTGTCCCTCGCTGTGTCCCTCGCTGTGTCCCTTGCTGTCTCTCTCGCAGTCTCCCTCGCTGTCTCCCTCGCTCTCTCCCTCGCCGTCTCCCTCGCCGTCTCCCTCGCCGTCTCCCTCGCCGTCTCTCTCGCTTTCTCTCTCAATGTACTCTCGCTGTCTCCCTCGCTGTCTCACTCGCTCTATCCCTCGCTGTATCTCTCGCAGTCTCTCTCGCAGTCTCTCTCACAGTCTGTCTCGCTGTCTCTCTCGCTGTCTCCCTCGCAGTCTCTCTCGCTCTCTCCCTCACTGTCTCCCTCGCAGTCTCTCTCGCAGTCTCTCTCGCTGTCTCCCTCGCTGTTTCCCTCACAGTCTCTCTCGCTGTCTCCCTCGCAGTCTCTCTCGAAGTCGCTCTCGCTTTCTCCCTCGCTGTCTCTCTCGCAGTCCTTCTCGCAGTCTCTCTCGCTGTCTCCAGCGCTGTCTCCCTCGCTGTCTCCCTCGCTGTCTCCCTCGCTGTCTCCCTCGCTGTCTCCCTCGCTGTCTCCCTCGCTGACTCCCTCGCTGTCTCCCACGCAGTCTCTCTCGCTGTCTCTCTCGCTGTCTCCATCGCTTTCTCCCTCGCTGTCTCTCTTGCTGTCTCTCTCGCTGTCCCTCTCGCTGTCTCTCTCGCTGTCTCTCTCGCTGTCTCCCTCGCAGTCTCTCTCGCAGTCTCTCTCGCTGTCTCCCTCGCTGTTTCCCTCACAGTCTCTCTCGCTGTCTCCCTCGCAGTCTCTCTCGAAGTCGCTCTCGCTTTCTCCCTCGCTGTCTCTCTCGCAGTCCTTCTCGCAGTCCTTCTCGCAGTCTCTCTCGCTGTCTGCAGCGCTGTCTCCAGCGCTGTCTCCCTCGCTGTCTCCCTCGCTGTCTCCCTCGCTGTCTCCCTCGCTGTCTCCCTCGCTGTCTCCCACGCAGTCTCTCTTGCTGTCTCTCTCGCTGTCTCTCTCGCTGTCTCTCTCGCTGTCTCTCTCGCTGTCTCCCTTGCAGTCTCCCTTGCAGTCTCTCTTGCAGTCTCTCTCGCTGTCTCCCTCGCTGTCTCCCTCGCTGTGTCCCTCGCAGTCTCCCTCGCTGTCTCCCTCGCAGTCTCTCTCGCAGTCTCTCTCGCAGTCTCTCTCGCAGTCTCTCTCGCTGTCTCCCTCGCTTTCTCCCTCGCTTTCTCCCTCGCTTTCTCTCTCGCTGTCTCTCTCGCAGTCTCTCTCGCTGTCTCTCTCGCTGTCTCTCTCGCTGTCTCCCTCGCTTTCTCCCTCGCTTTCTCCCTCGCTGTCTCTCTCGCTGTCTCTCTCGCTGTCCCTCTCGCAGTCTCTCTCGCTGTCTCTCTCGCAGTCTCCTTTGCAGTCTCTCTCGCTGTCTCTCTCGCTGTCCCTCTCGCAGTCTCTCTCGCTGTCCCTCTCGCAGTCTCTCTCGCTGTCTCTCTCGCAGTCTCTCTCGCTGTCTCTCTCGCAGTCTCTCTCGCAGTCTCTCTCGCAGTCTCCCTCGCAGTCTGCCTCGCAGTCTCCCTCGCAGTCTCCCTCGCAGTCTCCCTCGCTGTCTCCCTCGCTCTCTCCCTCGCTCTCTCCCTCGCAGTCTCCCTCACCGTCTCCCTCGCAGTCTCTCTCGCTGTCTTCCTCGCAGTTTCTCTCGCTGTCTCCCTCGCTGTCTCCCTCGCTGTCTCCCTCGCTGCCTCCCTCGCTGCCTCCCTAGCAGTCGCTCTCGCAGTCGCTCTCGCAGTCTCCCTCGCTGTCTCCCTCGCTGTCTCCCTCGCTGCCTCCCTCGCTGTCTCCCTAGCAGTCGCTCTCGCAGTCTCTCTCGCTGTCTTCCTCGCTGTGTCCCTCGCAGTCTCTCTCGCAGTCTCTCTCGCAGTCTCTCTCGCAGTCTCTCTCGCAGTCTTCCTCGCAGTTTCTCTCGCTGTCTCCCTCGCTGCCTCCCACGCTGTCTCCCTCGCTGTCTCACGCGATCTCTCTCGCATTCTCTCTCGCTGTCTCCCTCTCAGTCTCTCTCGAAGTCGCTCTCGCTTTCTCCCTCGCAGTCCTTCTCGCAGTCCTTCTCGCAGTCCTTCTCGCAGTCTCTCTCGCTGTCTCCCTCGCTGTCTCCCTCGCTGTCTCCCTCGCTGTCTCCCTCGCTGTCTCTCTCGCTGTCTCTCTCGCTGTCTCCATGGCTTTCTCCCTCGCTGTCTCTCTCGCTGTCTCTCTCGCTGTCTCTCTCGCTGTCTCTCTCGCTGTCTCTCTCGCTGTCTCTCTCGCTGCCTCTCTCGCTGTCTCCCTTGCAGTCTCTCTTGCAGTCTCTCTCGCTGTCTCCCTCGCTGTGTCTCTCGCTCTCTCCCTCGCTGTCTCCCTCGCTGTCTCACGCGCTCTCTCTCGGAGTCTCTCTCGCTGTGTCCCTCGCTGTGTCCCTCGCTGTCTCTCTCGCACTCTCCCTCGCTGTCTCCCTCGCAGTCTCCCTCGCAGTCTCTCTCGCTGTCTCCCTCGCTGTCTCCCTCGCTGTCTCCCTCGTCGTCTCCCTCGCCGTCTCCCTTGCAGTCACTCTCTCTGTATCCCCGGCTGTCTCTCTCGCTATCTCCATAGCAGTATCTCTCACTGTCTCCCTCGCTGTCTCTGTCTCTGTCGCTGTCTCTGTCGCTGTCTCTGTCGCTGTCTCTGTCGCTGTCTCTGTCGCTGTCTCCGTCGCTGACTCCCTCGCTGTCTCCCTCGCTGTCTCCCTCGCTGTCTCCCTGGCCGTCTCCCTGGCCGTCTCCCTGGCCGTCTCCCTGGCCGTCTCCCTGGCCGTCTCTCTCGCTGTCTCTCTCAATGTACTCTCGCTGTCTCACTCGCTCTATCCCTCGCTGTATCTCTCGCAGTCTCTCTCACAGTCTCTCTCGCTGTCTCTCTCGCTGTCTCCCTCGCAGTCTCTCTCGCTCTCTCCCTCACTGTCTCTCTCGCCGTCTCTCTCGCCGTCTCTCTCTCCATCTCTCTCGCCATCTCTCTCGCAGTCTCCCTCGCTGTCTCCCTCGCAGTCTCTCTCGCAGTCTCTCTCGCAGTCTCTCTCGCAGTCTCTCTCGCAGTCTCTCTCGCTGTCCCTCTCGCTGTCCCTCTCGCTGTCCCTCTCGCAGTCTCTCTCGCCGTCTCTCTCGCAGTCTCTCTCGCAGTCTCTCTCGCAGTCTCTCTCGCAGTCTCTCTCGCTGTCTCTCTCGCAGTCTCCCTCGCAGTCTCCCTCGCTGTCTCCCTCGCTGTCTCCCTCGCTGTCTCCCTCGCTGTCTCCCTCGCTGTCTCCCTCACTGTCTCCCACGCTGTCTCCCTCGCAGTCTCCCTCACAGTCTCTCTCGCTGTCTCCCTCGCTTTCTCCCTTGCTGTCTCTCTCGCTGTCTCTCTCGCTGTCTCCCTCGCTGTCTCTCTTGCAGTCTCCCTCGCAGTCTCTCTCGAAGTCGCTCTCGCTTTCTCCCTCACTGTCTCTCTCGCAGTCCTTCTCGCAGTCCTTCTCGCAGTCCTTCTCGCAGTCTCTCTCGCTGTCTCCAGCGCTGTCTCCCTCGCTGTCTCCCTCGCTGTCTCCCTCGCTGTCTCCCTCGCTGTCTCCCTCGCTGTCTCCCTCGCTGTCTCCCTCGCTGTCTCCCACGCAGTCTCTCTCGCTGTCTCTCTCGCTGTCTCTCTCGCTGTCTCTCTCGCTGTCTCTCTCGCTGTCTCTCTCGCTGTCTCTCTCGCTGCCTCTCTCGCTGCCTCTCTCGCTGTCTCTCTTGCTGTCTCTCTCGCTGTCTCCCTTGCAGTCTCTCTTGCAGTCTCTCTCGCTGTTTCCCTTGCTGTATCTCTCGCTCTCTCCCTCGCTGTCTCCCTCGCTGTCTCCCTCGCTGTCTCCCTCGCTGTCTCCCTCGCTGTCTCATTCGCTGTCTCCCTCGCTGTTTCCCTCGCTGTGTCCCTCGCTGTCTCTCTCGCAGTCTCCCTCGCAGTCTCCTTTGCAGTCTCTCTCGCAGTCTCTCTCGCAGTCTTCCTCGCAGTTTCTCTCGCTGTCTGCCTCGCTGCCTCCCACGCTGTCTCACGCGATCTCTCTCGCATTCTCTCTCGTTGTCTCCCTCGCTGTTTCCCTCGCTGTTTCCCTCGCTGTGTCCCTCACTGTGTCCCTCGCTGTGTCCCTCGCTGTCTCTCTCGCAGTCTCCCTCGCAGTCTCCTTTGCAGTCTCCTTTGCAGTCTCTCTCGCAGTCTCTCTCGCAGTCTCTCTCGCAGTCTTCCTCGCTGTCTCTCTCGCTGTCTCTCTCGCTGTCTCTCTCGCTGTCTCCCTTGCAGTCTCTCTTGCAGTCTCTCTCGCTGTTTCCCTCGCTGTATCTCTCGCTCTCTCCCTCGCTGTCTCCCTCGCTGTCTCCCTCGCTGTCTCCCTCGCTGTCTCACGCGCTCTCTCTCGCAGTCTCTCTCGCTGTCTCTCTCGCTGTCTCTCTCGCTGTCTCCCTCGCTGTGTCCCTCGCTGTGTCCCTCGCTGTGTCCCTTGCTGTCTCTCTCGCAGTCTCCCTCGCTGTCTCCCTCGCTCTCTCCCTCGCCGTCTCCCTCGCCGTCTCCCTCGCCGTCTCCCTCGCCGTCTCTCTCGCTTTCTCTCTCAATGTACTCTCGCTGTCTCCCTCGCTGTCTCACTCGCTCTATCCCTCGCTGTATCTCTCGCAGTCTCTCTCGCAGTCTCTCTCACAGTCTCTCTCGCTGTCTCTCTCGCTGTCTCCCTCGCAGTCTCTCTCGCTCTCTCCCTCACTGTCTCCCTCGCAGTCTCTCTCGCAGTCTCTCTCGCTGTCTCCCTCGCTGTTTCCCTCACAGTCTCTCTCGCTGTCTCCCTCGCAGTCTCTCTCGAAGTCGCTCTCGCTTTCTCCCTCGCTGTCTCTCTCGCAGTCCTTCTCGCAGTCTCTCTCGCTGTCTCCAGCGCTGTCTCCCTCGCTGTCTCCCTCGCTGTCTCCCTCGCTGTCTCCCTCGCTGTCTCCCTCGCTGTCTCCCTCGCTGACTCCCTCGCTGTCTCCCACGCAGTCTCTCTCGCTGTCTCTCTCGCTGTCTCCATCGCTTTCTCCCTCGCTGTCTCTCTTGCTGTCTCTCTCGCTGTCCCTCTCGCTGTCTCTCTCGCTGTCTCCCTTGCAGTCTCCCTTGCAGTCTCTCTTGCAGTCTCTCTCGCTGTCTCCCTCGCTGTCTCCCTCGCTGTGTCTCTCGCTCTCTCCCTCGCTGTCTCCCTCGCTGTCTCATGCGCTCTCTCTCGCTGTCTCCCTCACTGTCTCCCTCGCTGTGTCCCTCGCTGTGTCCCTCGCTGTGTCCCTCGCTGTGTCCCTCGCTGTGTCCCTCGCAGTCTCCCTCGCTGTCTCCCTCGCTGTCTCCCTCGCTGTCTCTCTCGCAGCCTCTCTCGCAGTCTCTCTCGCTGTCTCCCTCGCTGTCTCCCTCGCTTTCTCCCTCGCTTTCTCCCTCGCTTTCTCCCTCGCTTTCTCCCTCGCTTTCTCCCTCGCTTTCTCCCTCGCTGTCTCCCTCGCAGTCTCTCTCGCTGTCCCTCTCGCAGTCTCTCTCGCTGTCTCTCTCGCAGTCTCCCTCGCTGTCTCCCTCGCTGTCTCCCTCGCTGTCTCCCTCGCAGTCTCTCTCGCTGTCTTCCTCGCAGTTTCTCTCGCTGTCTCCCTCGCTGTCTCCCTCGCTGTCTCCCTCGCTGTCTCCCTCGCTGCCTCCCTAGCAGTCGCTCTCGCAGTTGCTCTCGCAGTCTCTCTCGCTGTCTCCCTCGCTGTCTCCCTCGCTGTCTCCCTCGCTGCCTCCCTCGCTGTCTCCCTAGCAGTCGCTCTCGCAGTCTCTCTCGCTGTCTTCCTCGCTGTGTCCCTCGCAGTCTCTCTCGCAGTCTCTCTCGCAGTCTCTCTCGCAGTCTCTCTCGCAGTCTCCCTCGCAGTTTCTCTCGCTGTCTCCCTCGCTGCCTCCCACGCTGTCTCCCTCGCTGTCTCACGCGATCTCTCTCGCATTCTCTCTCGCTGTCTCCCTCGCAGTCTCTCTCGAAGTCGCTCTCGCTTTCTCCCTCGCTGTCTCTCTCGCTGTCTCCCTCGCTGTCTCCCTCGCTGTCTCCCTCGCTGTCTCCCACGCAGTCTCTCTCGCTGTTTCTCTCGCTGTCTCTCTCGCTGTCTCCATGGCTTTCTCCCTCGCTGTCTCTCTCGCTGTCTCTCTCGCTGTCTCTCGCGCTGTCTCTCTCGCTGTCTCTCTCGCTGTCTCTCTCGCTGTCTCTCTCGCTGCCTCTCTCGCTGTCTCTCTCGCTGTCTCCCTTGCAGTCTCTCTTGCAGTCTCTCTCGCTGTCTCCCTCGCTGTGTCTCTCGCTCTCTCCCTCGCTGTCTCCCTCGCTGTCTCACGCGCTCTCTCTCGCAGTCTCTCTCGCTGTTGCCCTCGCTGTTGCCCTCGCTGTCTCCCTCGCTGTCTCCCTCGCAGTCTCTCTCGCTGTCTCCCTCGCTGTCTCCCTCGCTGTCTCACTCGCTGTCTCCCTCGTCGTCTCCCTCGCCGTCTCCCTTGCAGTCACTCTCTCTGTATCCCCGGCTGTATCTCTCGCTATCTCCATAGCAGTATCTCTCACTGTCTCCCTCGCTGTCTCTGTCTCTGTCGCTGTCTCTGTCGCTGTCTCTGTCGCTGTCTCTGTCGCTGTCTCCGTCGCTGTCTCCGTCGCTGTCTCCCTCGCTGTCTCCCTCGCTGTCTCCCTCGCCGTCTCCCTGGCCGTCTCCCTGGCCGTCTCCCTGGCCGTCTCCCTGGCCGTCTCCCTGGCCGTCTCCCTGGCCGTCTCTATCGCAGTCTCTCTCGCTGTCTCTCTCAATGTACTCTCGCTGTCTCACTCGCTCTATCCCTCGCTGTATCTCTCGCAGTCTCTCTCACAGTCTCTCTCGCTGCATCTCTCGCTGTCTCTCTCGCTCTCTCCCTCACTGTCTCTCTCGCCATCTCTCTCGCCGTCTCTCTCGCCGTCTCTCTCTCCGTCTCTCTCTCCATCTCTCTCGCCATCTCTCTCGCAGTCTCCCTCGCTGTCTCCCTCGCAGTCTCTCTCGCAGTCTCTCTCGCAGTCTCTCTCGCAGTCTCCCTCGCTGTCTCCCTCCCAGTCTCTCTCGCAGTCTCTCTCGCAGTCTCTCTCGCAGTCTCCTTTGCAGTCTCTCTCGCTGTCTCTCTCGCTGTCTCTCTCGCAGTCTCCCTCGCAGTCTCCCTCGCAGTCTCCCTCGCAGTCTCCCTCGCTGTCTCCCTCGCTGTCTCCCACGCTGTCTCCCTCGCAGTCTCCCTCGCAGTCTCCCTTGCAGTCTCTCTCGCTGTCTCCCTCGCTTTCTCCCTTGCTGTCTCTCTCGCTGTCTCTCTCGCTGTCTCCCTCGCAGTCTCTCTTGCAGTCTCCCTCGCAGTCTCTCTCGAAGTCGCTCTCGCTTTCTCCCTCACTGTCTCTCTCGCAGTCCTTCTCGCAGTCCTTCTCGCAGTCTCTCTCGCTGTCTCCAGCGCTGTCTCCCTCGCTGTCTCCCTCGCTGTCTCCCTCGCTGTCTCCCTCGCTGTCTCCCTCGCTGTCTCCCTCGCTGTCTCCCTCGCTGTCTCCCACGCAGTCTCTCTCGCTGTCTCTCTCGCTGTCTCCATGGCTTTCTCCCTCGCTGTCTCTCTTGCTGTCTCTCTTGCTGTCTCTCTCGCTGTCTCTCTCGCTGTCTCTCTCGCTGTCTCTCTCGCTGCCTCTCTCGCTGCCTCTCTCGCTGCCTCTCTCGCTGCCTCTCTCGCTGTCTCTCTCGCTGTCTCTCTCGCTGTCTCCCTTGCAGTCTCTCTTGCAGTCTCTCTCGCTGTTTCCCTCGCTGTATCTCTCGCTCTCTCCCTCGCTGTCTCCCTCGCTGTCTCACGCGCTCTCTCTCGCAGTCTCTCTCGCTGTCTCTCTCGCTGTCTCTCTCGCTGTCTCCCTCGCTGTTTCCCTCGCTGTGTCCCTCGCTGTGTCCCTCGCTTTCTCTCTCGCAGTCTCCCTCGCAGTCTCCTTTGCAGTCTCTCTCGCAGTCTCTCTCGCAGTCTTCCTCGCAGTTTCTCTAGCTGTGTCCCTCGCTGCCTCCCACGCTGTCTCACGTGATCTCTCTCGCATTCTCTCTCGTTGTTTCCCTCGCTGTGTCCCTCGCTGTGTCCCTCGCTGTGTCCCTCGCTGTGTCCCTCGCTGTCTCTCTCGCTGTCTCCCTCGCTGTCTCCCTCGCTGTCTCCCTCGCTGTCTCCCTCGCTGCCTCCCTCGCTGCCTCCCTAGCAGTCGCTCTCGCAGTCGCTCTCGCAGTCGCTCTCGCAGTCTCTCTCGCTGTCTCCCTCGCTGTCTCCCTCGCTGTCTCCCTCGCTGCCTCCCTCGCTGTCTCCCTAGCAGTCGCTCTCGCAGTCTCTCTCGCTGTCTTCCTCGCTGTGTCCCTCGCAGTCTCTCTCGCAGTCTCTCTCGCAGTCTCTCTCGCTGTCTCTCTCGCAGTCTCTCTCGCAGTCTCTCTCGCAGTCTCTCTCGCAGTCTTCCTCGCAGTTTCTCTCGCTGTCTCCCTCGCTGCCTCCCTCACTGTCTCACGCGATCTCTCTCGCATTCTCTCTCGCTGTCTCCCTCGCAGTCTCTCTCGAAGTCGCTCTCGCTTTCTCCCTCGCTGTCTCTCTCGCAGTCCTTCTCGCAGTCTCTCTCGCTGTCTCCAGCGCTGTCTCCCTTGCTGTCATTCGCTGTCTCCCTCGCTGTCTCCCTCGCTGTCTCCCTCGCTGTCTCCCACGCAGTCTCTCTCGCTGTCTCTCTCGCTGTCTCCATGGCTTTCTCCCTCGCTGTCTCTCTCGCTGTCTCTCTCGCTGTCTCTCTCGCTGTCTCTCTCGCTGTCTCTCTCACTGCCTCTCTCGCTGTCTTCCTTTCAGTCTCTCTTGCAGTCTCTCTCGCTGTCTCCCTCGCTGTGTCTCTCGCTCTCTCCCTCGCTGTCTCCCTCGCTGTCTCACGCGCTCTCTCTCGCAGTCTCTCTCGCTGTTGCCCTCGCTGTGTCCCTCGCTGTCTCTCTCGCACTCTCCCTCGCTGTCTCCCTCGCAGTCTCCCTCGCAGTCTCTCTCGCTGTCTCCCTCGCTGTCTCCCTCGCTGTCTCCCTCGTCGTCTCCCTCGCCGTCTCCCTTGCAGTCACTCTCTCTGAATCCCCGGCTGTCTCTCTCGCTATCTCCATAGCAGTATCTCTCACTGTCTCCCTCGCTGTCTCTGTCTCTGTCTCTGTCGCTGTCTTTGTCGCTGTCTCTGTCGCTGTCTCTGTCGCTGTCTCTGTCGCTGTCTCCGTCGCTGTCTCCGTCGCTGTCTCCCTCGCCGTCTCCCTGGCCGTCTCCCTGGCCGTCTCCCTGGCCGTCTCCCTGGCCGTCTCCCTGGCCGTCTCCCTGGCCGTCTCTCTCGCAGTCTCTCTCGCTGTCTCTCTCAATGTACTCTCGCTGTCTCACTCGCTCTATCCCTCGCTGTATCTCTCGCAGTCTCTCTCACAGTCTCTCTCGCTGTCTCTCTCGCTGTCTCCCTCGCAGTCTCTCTCGCTCTCTCCCTCACTGTCTCTCTCGCCGTCTCTCTCGCCGTCTCTCTCGCCGTCTCTCTCTCCATCTCTCTCGCCATCTCTCTCGCAGTCTCCCTCGCTGTCTTCCTCGCAGTCTCTCTCGCAGTCTCTCTCGCAGTCTCTCTCGCAGTCTCTCTCGCAGTCTCCCTCGCTGTCTCCCTCCCAGTCTCTCTCGCAGTCTCTCTCGCAGTCTCTCTCGCAGTCTCTCTCGCTGTCCCTCTCGCAGTCTCTCTCGACGTCTCTGTCGCAGTCTCTCTCGCAGTCTCTCTCGCAGTCTCCTTTGCAGTCTCTCTCGCTGTCTCTCTCGCAGTCTCCCTCGCAGTCTCCCTCGCTGTCTCCCTCGCTGTCTCCCTCGCTGTCTCCCTCGCTGTCTCCCTCGCTGTCTCCCTCACTGTCTCCCACGCTGTCTCCCACGCTGTCTCCCACGCTGTCTCCCTCGCAGTCTCCCTCGCAGTCTCCCTCGCAGTCTCCCTCGCAGTCTCCCTCGCAGTCTCTCTCGCTGTCTCCCTCGCTTTCTCCCTTGCTGTCTCTCTCGCTGTCTCTCTCGCTGTCTCCCTCGCAGTCTCTCTTGCAGTCTCCCTCGCAGTCTCTCTCGAAGTCGCTCTCGCTTTCTCCCTCACTGTCTCTCTCGCAGTCCTTCTCGCAGTCCTTCTCGCAGTCTCTCTCGCTGTCTCCAGCGCTGTCTCCCTCGCTGTCTCCCTCGCTGTCTCCCTCGCTGTCTCCCTCGCTGTCTCCCTCGCTGTCTCCCTCGCTGTCTCCCACGCAGTCTCTCTCGCTGTCTCTCTCGCTGTCTCTCTCGCTGTCTCTCTCGCTGTCTCTCTCGCTGTCTCTCTCGCTGTCTCTCTCGCTGCCTCTCTCGCTGTCTCTCTCGCTGTCTCTCTCGCTGTCTCCCTTGCAGTCTCTCTTGCAGTCTCTCTCGCTGTTTCCCTCGCTGTATCTCTCGCTCTCTCCCTCGCTGTCTCCCTCGCTGTCTCACGCGCTCTCTCTCGCAGTCTCTCTCGCTGTCTCTCTCGCTGTCTCTCTCGCTGTCTCCCTCGCTGTTTCCCTCGCTGTGTCCCTCGCTGTGTCCCTCGCTGTGTCCCTCGCTGTCTCTCTCGCTGTCTCCCTCGCAGTCTCCTTTGCAGTCTCTCTCGCAGTCTCTCTCGCAGTCTCTCTCGCAGTCTTCCTCGCTGTCTCTCTCGCTGTCTCTCTCGCTGTCTCCCTTGCAGTCTCTCTTGCAGTCTCTCTCGCTGTTTCCCTCGCTGTATCTCTCGCTCTCTCCCTCGCTGTCTCCCTCGCTGTCTCCCTCGCTGTCTCACGCGCTCTCTCTCGCTGTCTCTCTCGCTGTCTCTCTCGCTGTCTCTCTCGCTGTCTCCCTCGCTGTGTCCCTCGCTGTGTCCCTCGCTGTGTCCCTCGCTGTCTCTCTCGCAGTCTCCCTCGCTGTCTCCCTCGTCATCTCCCTCGCCGTCTCCCTCGCCGTCTCCCTCGCCGTCTCCCTCGCCGTCTCCCTCGCCGTCTCTCTCGCTGTCTCTCTCAATGTACTCTCGCTGTCTCCCTCGCTGTCTCACTCGCTCTATCCCTCGCTGAATCTCTCGCAGTCTCTCTCGCAGTCTCTCCCTCACTGTCTCCCTCGCAGTCTCTCTCGCAGTCTCTCTCGCTGTCTCCCTCGCTGTTTCCCTCACAGTCTCTCTCGCTGTCTCCCTCGCAGACTCTCTCGAAGTCGCTCTCGCTTTCTCCCTCGCTGTCTCCCTCGCTGTCTCCCTCGCTGTCTCCCTCGCTGTCTCCCTCGCTGTCTCTCTCGCTGACTCCCTCGCTGTCTCCCACGCAGTCTCTCTCGCTGTCTCCATCGCTTTCTCCCTCGCTGTCTCTCTCGCTGTCTCTCTCGCTGTCTCTCTCGCTGTCTCTCTCGCTGTCTCCCTTGCAGTCTCCCTTGCAGTCTCTCTTGCAGTCTCTCTCGCTGTCTCCCTCGCTGTCTCCCTCGCTGTGTCTCTCCCTCTCTCCCTCGCTGTCTCCCTCGCTGTCTCATGCGCTCTCTCTCGCAGTCTCTCTCGCTGTCTCCCTCACTGTGTCCCTCGCTGTGTCCCTCGCTGTGTCCCTCGCTGTGTCCCTCGCAGTCTCCCTCGCTGTCTCCCTCGCTGTCTCCCTCGCAGTCTCTCTCGCAGTCTCTCTCGCAGTCTCTCTCGCAGTCTCTCTCGCTGTCTCCCTCGCTTTCTCCCTCGCTTTCTCCCTCGCTTTCTCCCTCGCTTTCTCCCTCGCTTTCTCCCTCGCTTTCTCCCTCGCTGTCTCTCTCACTGTCTCTCTCGCAGTCTCTCTCGCTGTCCCTCTCGCAGTCTCTCTCGCTGTCTCTCTCGCAGTCTCCTTTGCAGTCTCTCTCGCTGTCTCCCTCGCTGTCTCCCTCGCTGTCTCCCTCGCTGCCTCCCTCGCTGCCTCCCAAGCAGTCGCTCTCGCAGTCGCTCTCGCAGTCTCTCTCGCTGTCTCCCTCGCTGTCTCCCTCGCTGTCTCCCTCGCTGCCTCCCTCGCTGTCTCCCTAGCAGTCGCTCTCGCAGTCTCTCTCGCTGTCTTCCTCGCTGTGTCCCTCGCAGTCTCTCTCGCAGTCTCTCTCGCAGTCTCTCTCGCAGTCTCTCTCGCAGTCTTCCTCGCAGTTTCTCTCGCTGTCTCCCTCGCTGTCTCCCTCGCTGTCTCCCTCGCTGTCTCCCTCGCTGTCTCCCTCGCTGTCTCCCACGCAGTCTCTCTCGCTGTCTCTCTCGCTGTCTCCATGGCTTTCTCCCTCGCTGTCTCTCTCGCTGTCTCTCTCGCTGTCTCTCTCGCTGTCTCTCTCGCTGTCTCTCTCGCTGCCTCTCTCGCTGTTTCTCTCGCTGTCTCCCTTGCAGTCTCCCTTGCAGTCTCTCTTGCAGTCTCTCTCGCTGTCTCCCTCGCTGTGTCTCTCGCTCTCTCCCTCGCTGTCTCCCTCGCTGTCTCACGCGCTCTCTCTCGCAGTCTCTCTCGCTGTTGCCCTCGCTGTGTCCCTCGCTGTCTCTCTCGCACTCTCCCTCGCTGTCTCCCTCGCTGTCTCCCTCGCAGTCTCTCTCTCTGTCTCCCTCGCTGTCTCCCTCGCTGTCTCCCTCGCTGTCTCCCTCGTCGTCTCCCTCGCCGTCTCCCTTGCAGTCACTCTCTCTGTATCCCTGGCTGTCTCTCTCGCTATCTCCATAGCAGTATCTCTCACTGTCTCCCTCGCTGTCTCTGTCTCTGTCGCTGTCTCTGTCGCTGTCTCTGTCGCTGTCTCTGTCGCTGTCTCTGTCGCTGTCTCTGTCGCTGTCTCCGTCGCTGTCTCCCTCGCTGTCTCCCTCGCCGTCTCCCTCGCCGTCTCCCTGGCCGTCTCCCTGGCCGTCTCCCTGGCCGTCTCTCTCGCAGTCTCTCTCGCTGTCTCTCTCAATGTACTCTCGCTGTCTCACTCGCTCTATCCCTCGCTGTATCTCTCGCAGTCTCTCTCACAGTTTCTCTCGCTGTCTCTCTCGCTGTCTCCCTCGCAGTCTCTCTCGCTCTCTCCCTCACTGTCTCTCTCGCCGTCTCTCTCGCCGTCTCTCTCGCCGTCTCTCTCACCGTCTCTCTCTCCATCTCTCTCGCCATCTCTCTCGCAGTCTCCCTCGCTGTCTCCCTCGCAGTCTCCCTCGCAGTCTCTCTCGCAGTCTCTCTCGCAGTCTCTCTCGCAGTCTCTCTCGCAGTCTCTCTCGCAGTCTCTCTCGCAGTCTCCATCGCTGTCTCTCTCTCCATCTCTCTCGCCATCTCTCTCGTTGTCTCCCTCGCTGTTTCCCTCGCTGTGTCCCTCGCTGTGTCCCTCGCTGTGTCCCTCGCTGTCTCTCTCACTGTCTCTCTCGCAGTCTCCCTCGCAGTCTCCTTTGCAGTCTCCCTCGCAGTCTCTCTTGCTGTCTCCCTCGCTGTCTCCCTCGCTATCTCCCTCGCTGTCTCCCTCACTGTGTCCCTCGCTCTCTCCCTCGCAGTCTCCCTCGCCGTCTCCCTCGCCGTCTCTCTCGCAGTCTCTCTCGCTGTCTTCCTCGCAGTTTCTCTCGCTGTCTCCCTCGCTGTCTCCCTCGCTGCCTCTCTCGCTGTCTCCCTAGCAGTCGCTCTCGCAGTCGCTCTCGCAGTCGCTCTCGCAGTCGCTCTCGCAGTCTCTCTCGCTGTCTCCTTCACTGTCTCTCTCGCCGTCTCTCTCGCTGTCTCTCTCAATGTACTCTCGCTGTCTCCCTCGCTGTCTCCCTCGCTGTCTCACTCGCTCTATCCCTCGCTGTATCTCTCGCAGTCTCTCTCGCAGTCTCTCTCACAGTCTCTCTCACTGTCTCTCTCGCTGTCTCCCTCGCAGTCTCTCTCGCTCTCTCCCTCACTGTCTCCCTCGCAGTCTCTCTCGCAGTCTCTCTCGCTGTCTCCCTCGCTGTTTCCCTCACAGTCTCTCTCGCTGTCTCCCTCGCAGTCTCTCTCGAAGTCGCTCTCGCTTTCTCCCTCGCTGTCTCTCTCGCAGTCCTTCTCGCAGTCCTTCTCGCAGTCTCCAGCGCTGTCTCCCTCGCTGTCTCCCTCGCTGTCTCCCTCGCTGTCTCCCTCGCTGTCTCCCTCGCTGTCTCCCTCGCTGACTCCCTCGCTGTCTCCCACGCAGTCTCTCTCGCTGTCTCTCTCGCTGTCTCCATCGCTTTCTCCCTCGCTGTCTCTCTCGCTGTCTCTCTCGCTGTCTCTCTCGCTGTCTCTCTCGCTGTCTCTCTCGCTATCTCTCTCGCTGTCTCCCTTGCAGTCTCTCTTGCAGTCTCTCTCGCTGTCTCCCTCGCTGTCTCCCTCGCTGTCTCCCTCGCTGTCTCCCTCGCTGTGTCTCTCGCTCTCTCCCTCGCTGTCTCCCTCGCTGTCTCCCTCGCTTTCTCCCTCGCCGTCTCTCTTGCAGTCTCTCTCGCTGTCTCCCTCGCTTTCTCCCTCGCCGTCTCTCTTGCAGTTTCTCTCGCAGTCTCTCTCGCAGTCTCCTTTGCAGTCTCTCTCGCTGTCTCTCTCGCTGTCTCCCTCGCAGTCTCCCTCGCAGTCTCCCTCGCTGTCTCCCTCGCTGTCTCCCTCGCTGTCTCCCTCGCTGTCTCCCTCGCTGTCTCCCTCACTGTCTCCCACGCTGTCTCCCTCGCAGTCTCCCTCGCAGTCTCCCTTGCTGTCTCTCTCGCTGTCTCTCTCGCTGTCTCCCTCGCAGTCTCTCTTGCAGTCTCCCTCGCAGTCTCTCTCGAAGTCGCTCTCGCTTTCTCCCTCACTGTCTCTCTCGCAGTCCTTCTCGCAGTCCTTCTCGCAGTCTCCCTCGCTGTCTCCCTCGCTGTCTCCCTCGCTGTCGCCCTCGCTGTCTCCCTCGCTGTCTCCCTCGCTGTCTCCCACGCAGTCTGTCTCGCTGTCTCTCTCGCTGTCTCCATGGCTTTCTCCCTCGCTGTCTCTCTCGCTGTCTCTCTCGCTGTCTCTCTAGCTGTCTCTCTCGCTGCCTCTCTCGCTGCCTCTCTCGCTGTCTCTCTCGCTGTCTCTCTCGCTGTCTCCCTTGCAGTCTCTCTTGCAGTCTCTCTCGCTGTTTCCCTCGCTGTATCTCTCGCTGTCTCTCTCGCTGTCTCTCTCGCTGTCTCCCTCGCTGTTTCCCTCGCTGTGTCCCTCGCTGTGTCCCTCGCTGTCTCTCTCGCAGTCTCCCTCGCAGTCTCCTTTGCAGTCTCTCTCGCAGTCTTCCTCGCAGTTTCTCTCGCTGTGTCCCTCGCTGCCTCCCACGCTGTCTCACGCGATCTCTCTCGCATTCTCTCTCGTTGTCTCCCTCGCTGTTTCCCTCGCTGTGTCCCTCGCTGTGTCCCTCGCTGTGTCCCTCGCTGTCTCTCTCACTGTCTCTCTCGCAGTCTCCCTCGCAGTCTCCTTTGCAGTCTCCCTCGCAGTCTCTCTTGCTGTCTCCCTCGCTGTCTCCCACGCTGTCTCCCTCGCTGTCTCCCTCACTGTGTCCCTCGCTCTCTCCCTCGCAGTCTCCCTCGCCGTCTCTCTCGCAGTCTCTCTCGCTGTCTTCCTCGCAGTTTCTCTCGCTGTCTCCCTCGCTGTCTCCCTCGCTGCCTCTCTCGCTGTCTCCCTAGCAGTCGCTCTCGCAGTCGCTCTCGCAGTCGCTCTCGCAGTCGCTCTCGCAGTCTCTCTCGCTGTCTCCTTCACTGTCTCTCTCGCCGTCTCTCTCGCTGTCTCTCTCAATGTACTCTCGCTGTCTCCCTCGCTGTCTCCCTCGCTGTCTCACTCGCTCTATCCCTCGCTGTATCTCTCGCAGTCTCTCTCGCAGTCTCTCTCACAGTCTCTCTCGCTGTCTCTCTCGCTGTCTCCCTCGCAGTCTCTCTCGCTCTCTCCCTCACTGTCTCCCTCGCAGTCTCTCTCGCAGTCTCTCTCGCTGTCTCCCTCGCTGTTTCCCTCACAGTCTCTCTCGCTGTCTCCCTCGCAGTCTCTCTCGAAGTCGCTCTCGCTTTCTCCCTCGCTGTCTCTCTCGCAGTCCTTCTCGCAGTCCTTCTCGCAGTCTCCAGCGCTGTCTCCCTCGCTGTCTCCCTCGCTGTCTCCCTCGCTGTCTCCCTCGCTGTCTCCCTCGCTGTCTCCCTCGCTGACTCCCTCGCTGTCTCCCACGCAGTCTCTCTCGCTGTCTCTCTCGCTGTCTCCATCGCTTTCTCCCTCGCTGTCTCTCTCGCTGTCTCTCTCGCTGTCTCTCTCGCTGTCTCTCTCGCTGTCTCTCTCGCTATCTCTCTCGCTGTCTCCCTTGCAGTCTCTCTTGCAGTCTCTCTCGCTGTCTCCCTCGCTGTCTCCCTCGCTGTCTCCCTCGCTGTCTCCCTCGCTGTGTCTCTCGCTCTCTCCCTCGCTGTCTCCCTCGCTGTCTCCCTCGCTTTCTCCCTCGCCGTCTCTCTTGCAGTCTCTCTCGCTGTCTCCCTCGCTTTCTCCCTCGCCGTCTCTCTTGCAGTCTCTCTCGCTGTCTCTCTCGCTGTCTCCCTTGCAGTCTCCCTTGCAGTCTCTCTTGCAGTCTCTCTCGCTGTCTCCCTCGCTGTCTCCCTCGCTGTGTCTCTCGCTCTCTCCCTCGCTGTCTCCCTCGCTGTCTCATGCGCTCTCTCTCGCAGTCTCTCTCGCTGTCTCCCTCGCTGTGTCCCTCGCTGTGTCCCTCGCTGTGTCCCTCGCAGTCTCCCTCGCTGTCTCCCTCGCAGTCTCTCTCGCAGTCTCTCTCGCAGTCTCTCTCGCTGTCTCCCTCGCTTTCTCCCTCGCTTTCTCCCTCGCTTTCTCCCTCGCTTTCTCCCTCGCTGTCTCTCTCGCTGTCTCTCTCGCTGTCCCTCTCGCAGTCTCTCTCGCTGTCCCTCTCGCAGTCTCTCTCGCTGTCTCTCTCGCAGTCTCCTTTGCAGTCTCTCTCGCTGTCTCTCTCGCAGTCTCCCTCGCTGTCTCCCTCGCTGTCTCCCTCGCTGTCTCCCTCGCTGTCTCCCTCGCTGTCTCCCTCGCTGTCTCCCTCGCAGTCTCTCTCGCTGTCTTCCTCGCAGCTTTTCTCGCTGTCTCCCTCGCTGTCTCCCTCGCTGTCTCCCTCGCTGCCTCCCTCGCTGCCTCCCAAGCAGTCGCTCTCGCAGTCTCTCTCGCAGTCTCTCTCGCTGTCTCCCTCGCTGTCTCCCTCGCTGTCTCCCTCGCTGCCTCCCTCGCTGTCTCCCTAGCAGTCGCTCTCGCAGTCTCTCTCGCTGTCTTCCTCGCTGTGTCCCTCGCAGTCTCTCTCGCAGTCTTCCTCGCAGTTTCTCTCGCTGTGTCCCTCGCTGCCTCCCACGCTGTCTCACGCGATCTCTCTCGCATTCTCTCTCGTTGTCTCCCTCGCTGTTTCCCTCGCTGTGTCCCTCGCTGTGTCCCTCGCTGTGTCCCTCGCTGTCTCTCTCACTGTCTCTCTCGCAGTCTCCCTCGCAGTCTCCTTTGCAGTCTCCCTCGCAGTCTCTCTTGCTGTCTCCCTCGCTGTCTCCCTCGCTGTCTCCCTCGCTGTCTCCCTCACTGTGTCCCTCGCTCTCTCCCTCGCAGTCTCCCTCGCCGTCTCCCTCGCCGTCTCTCTCGCAGTCTCTCTCGCTGTCTTCCTCGCAGTTTCTCTCGCTGTCTCCCTCGCTGTCTCCCTCGCTGCCTCTCTCGCTGTCTCCCTAGCAGTCGCTCTCGCAGTCGCTCTCGCAGTCGCTCTCGCAGTCGCTCTCGCAGTCTCTCTCGCTGTCTCCTTCACTGTCTCTCTCGCCGTCTCTCTCGCTGTCTCTCTCAATGTACTCTCGCTGTCTCCCTCGCTGTCTCACTCGCTCTATCCCTCGCTGTATCTCTCGCAGTCTCTCTCGCAGTCTCTCTCACAGTCTCTCTCGCTGTCTCTCTCGCTGTCTCCCTCGCAGTCTCTCTCGCTCTCTCCCTCACTGTCTCCCTCGCAGTCTCTCTCGCAGTCTCTCTCGCTGTCTCCCTCGCTGTTTCCCTCACAGTCTCTCTCGCTGTCTCCCTCGCAGTCTCTCTCGAAGTCGCTCTCGCTTTCTCCCTCGCTGTCTCTCTAGCAGTCCTTCTCGCAGTCCTTCTCGCAGTCTCCAGCGCTGTCTCCCTCGCTGTCTCCCTCGCTGTCTCCCTCGCTGTCTCCCTCGCTGTCTCCCTCGCTGTCTCCCTCGCTGACTCCCTTGCTGTCTCCCACGCAGTCTCTCTCGCTGTCTCTCTCGCTGTCTCCATCGCTTTCTCCCTCGCTGTCTCTCTCGCTGTCTCTCTCGCTGTCTCTCTCGCTGTCTCTCTCGCTGTCTCTCTCGCTGTCTCCCTTGCAGTCTCTCTTGCAGTCTCTCTCGCTGTCTCCCTCGCTGTCTCCCTCGCTGTCTCCCTCGCTGTCTCCCTCGCTGTGTCTCTCGCTCTCTCCCTCGCTGTCTCCCTCGCTGTCTCCCTCGCTTTCTCCCTCGCCGTCTCTCTTGCAGTCTCTCTCGCTGTCTCCCTCGCTTTCTCCCTCGCCGTCTCTCTTGCAGTCTCTCTCGCTGTCTCTCTCGCTGTCTCCCTTGCAGTCTCCCTTGCAGTCTCTCTTGCAGTCTCTCTCGCTGTCTCCCTCGCTGTCTCCCTCGCTGTGTCTCTCGCTCTCTCCCTCGCTGTCTCCCTCGCTGTCTCATGCGCTCTCTCTCGCAGTCTCTCTCGCTGTCTCCCTCACTGTGTCCCTCGCTGTGTCCCTCGCTGTGTCCCTCGCTGTGTCCCTCGCAGTCTCCCTCGCTGTCTCCCTCGCAGTCTCTCTCGCAGTCTCTCTCGCAGTCTCTCTCGCTGTCTCCCTCGCTTTCTCCCTCGCTTTCTCCCTCGCTTTCTCCCTCGCTTTCTCCCTCGCTGTCTCTCTCGCTGTCTCTCTCGCTGTCCCTCTCGCAGTCTCTCTCGCTGTCCCTCTCGCAGTCTCTCTCGCTTTCTCTCTCGCAGTCTCCTTTGCAGTCTCTCTCGCTGTCTCTCTCGCAGTCTCCCTCGCTGTCTCCCTCGCTGTCTCCCTCGCTGTCTCCCTCGCTGTCTCCCTCGCTGTCTCCCTCGCTGTCTCCCTCGCAGTCTCTCTCGCTGTCTTCCTCGCAGTTTTTCTCGCTGTCTCCCTCGCTGTCTCCCTCGCTGTCTCCCTCGCTGCCTCCCTCGCTGCCTCCCAAGCAGTCGCTCTCGCAGTCTCTCTCGCAGTCTCTCTCGCTGTCTCCCTCGCTGTCTCCCTCGCTGTCTCCCTCGCTGCCTCCCTCGCTGTCTCCCTAGCAGTCGCTCTCGCAGTCTCTCTCGCTGTCTTCCTCGCAGTTTTTCTCGCTGTCTCCCTCGCTGTCTCCCTCGCTGTCTCCCTCGCTGCCTCCCTCGCTGCCTCCCAAGCAGTCGCTCTCGCAGTCTCTCTCGCAGTCTCTCTCGCTGTCTCCCTCGCTGTCTCCCTCGCTGTCTCCCTCGCTGCCTCCCTCGCCGTCTCCCTTGCAGTCACTCTCTCTGTATCCCCGGCTCTCTCTCTCGCTATCTCCATAGCAGTATCTCTCACTGTCTCCCT
Source organism: Heterodontus francisci (assembly GCF_036365525.1). Taxonomy (NCBI): domain Eukaryota; kingdom Metazoa; phylum Chordata; class Chondrichthyes; order Heterodontiformes; family Heterodontidae; genus Heterodontus; species Heterodontus francisci. Next base: position 355,840 of record NW_027141235.1, read on the forward strand.
CGCTGTCTCTGTCTCTGTCGCTGTCTCTGTCGCTGTCTCTGTCGCTGTCTCTGTCGCTGTCTCCGTCGCTGTCTCCCTCGCTGTCTCCCTCGCTGTCTCCCTCGCCGTCTCCCTGGCCGTCTCCCTGGCCGTCTCCCTGGCCGTCTCCCTGGCCGTCTCCCTGGCCGTCTCCCTGGCCGTCTCTCTCGCAGTCTCTCTCGCTGTCTCTCTCAATGTACTCTCGCTGTCTCACTCCCTCTATCCCTCGCTGTATCTCTCGCAGTCTCTCTCACAGTCTCTCTCGCTGTCTCTCTCGCTGTCTCCCTCGCAGTCTCTCTCGCTCTCTCCCTCACTGTCTCTCTCGCCGTCTCTCTCTCAATCTCTCTCGCCATCTCTCTCGCAGTCTCCCTCGCTGTCTCCCTCGCAGTCTCTCTCGCAGTCTCTCTCGCAGTCTCTCTCGCAGTCTCTCTCGCAGTCTCCCTCGCTGTCTCCCTCGCTGTCTCCCTCCCAGTCTCCCTCGCTGTCTCCCTCCCAGTCTCTCTCGCAGTCTCTCTCGCTGTCCCTCTCGCAGTCTCTCTCGCTGTTTCCCTCGCTTTCTCCCTTGCTGTCTCTCTCGCTGTCTCTCTCGCTGTCTCTCTCGCTGTCTCCCTCGCAGTCTCTCTTGCAGTCTCCCTCGCAGTCTCTCTCGAAGTCGCTCTCGCTTTCTCCCTCACTGTCTCTCTCGCAGTCCTTCTCGCAGTCCTTCTCGCAGTCTCCCTCGCTGTCTCCCTCGCTGTCTCCCTCGCTGTCTGCCTCGCTGTCTCCCTCGCTGTCTCCCTCGCTGTCTCCCTCGCTGTCTCTCTCGCTGTCTCCATGGCTTTCTCCCTCGCTGTCTCTCTCGCAGTCTCTCTCGCTGTCTCTCTCGCTGTCTCTCTCGCTGCCTCTCTCGCTGTCTCTCTCACTGTCTCTCTCGCTGTCTCCCTTGCAGTCTCTCTTGCAGTCTCTCTCGCTGTTTCCCTCGCTGTATCTCTCGCTCTCTCCCTCGCTGTCTCCCTCGCTGTCTCACACGCTCTCTCTCGCAGTCTCTCTCGCTGTCTCTCTCGCAGTCTCTCTCGCTGTCCCTCTCGCAGTCTCTCTCGCAGTCTCTATCGCAGTCTCTCTCGCAGTCTCTCTCGCAGTCTCTCTCGCTGTCCCTCTCGCAGTCTCTCTCGCAGTCTCTCTCGCAGTCTCTCTCGCTGTCCCTCTCGCAGTCTCTCTCGCTGTGTCTCTCGCAGTCTCCCTCGCTGTCTCCCTCGCAGTCACTCTCGCAGTCTCTCTCGCAGTCTCTCTCGCAGTCTCTCTCGCAGTCTCTCTCGCAGTTTCTCTCGCTGTCTCCCTCGCTGCCTCCCACGCTGTCTCCCTCGCTGTCTCACGCGATCTCTCTCGCATTCTCTCTCGCTGTCTCCCTCGCAGTCTCTCTCGAAGTCGCTCTCGCTTTCTCCCTCGCTGTCTCTCTCGCAGTCCTTCTCGCAGTCCTTCTCGCAGTCTCTCTCGCTGTCTCCAGCGCTGTCTCCCTCGCTGTCTCCCTCGCTGTCTCCCTCGCTGTCTCCCTCGCTGTCTCCCTCGCTGTCTCCCTCGCTGTCTCCCACGCAGTCTCTCTCGCTGTCTCTCTCGCCGTCTCCATGGCTTTCTCCCTCGCTGTCTCTCTCGCTGTCTCTCTCGCTGTCTCTCGCGCTGTCTCTCTCGCTGTCTCTCTCGCTGTCTCTCTCGCTGTCTCTCTCGCTGTCTCCCTTGCAGTCTCTCTTGCAGTCTCTCTCGCTGTCTCCCTCGCTGTGTCTCTCGCTCTCTCCCTCGCTGTCTCCCTCGCTGTCTCACGCGCTCTCTCTCGCAGTCTCTCTTGCTGTTGCCCTCGCTGTGTCCCTCGCTGTCTCTCTCGCACTCTCCCTCGCTGTCTCCCTCGCTGTCTCCCTCGCAGTCTCTCTCGCTGTCTCCCTCGCTGTCTCCCTCGCTATCTCCCTCGTCGTCTCCCTCGCCGTCTCCCTTGCAGTCACTCTCTCTGTATCCCCGGCTCTCTCTCTCGCTATCTCCATAGCAGTATCTCTCACTGTCTCCCTCGCTGTCTCTGTCTCTGTCGCTGTCTCTGTCGCTGTCTCTGTCGCTGTCTCTGTCACTGTCTCCGTCGCTGTCTCCCTCGCTGTCTCCCTCGCCGTCTCCCTGGCCGTCTCCCTGGCCGTCTCCCTGGCCGTCTCCCTGGCCGTCTCCCTGGCCGTCTCCCTGGCCGTCTCTATCGCAGTCTCTCTCGCTGTCTCTCTCAATGTACTCTCGCTGTCTCACTCCCTCTATCCCTCGCTGTATCTCTCGCAGTCTCTCTCACAGTCTCTCTCGCTGTCTCTCTCGCTGTCTCCCTCGCAGTCTCTCTCGCTCTCTCCCTCACTGTCTCTCTCGCCGTCTCTCTCTCAATCTCTCTCGCCTTCTCTCTCGCAGTCTCCCTCGCTGTCTCCCTCGCAGTCTCTCTCGCAGTCTCTCTCGCAGTCTCTCTCGCAGTCTCTCTCGCAGTCTCTCTCGCAGTCTCTCTCGCAGTATCCCTCGCTGTCTCCCTCGCTGTCTCCCTCCCAGTCTCCCTCGCTGTCTCCCTCCCAGTCTCTCTCGCAGTCTCTCTCGCTGTCCCTCTCGCAGTCTCTCTCGCTGTTTCCCTCGCTTTCTCCCTTGCTGTCTCTCTCGCTGTCTCTCTCGCTGTCTCTCTCGCTGTCTCCCTCGCAGTCTCTCTTGCAGTCTCCCTCGCAGTCTCTCTCGAAGTCGCTCTCGCTTTCTCCCTCACTGTCTCTCTCGCAGTCCTTCTCGCAGTCCTTCTCGCAGTCTCCCTCGCTGTCTCCCTCGCTGTCTCCCTCGCTGTCTCCCTCGCTGTCTCCCTCGCTGTCTCCCTCGCTGTCTCCCACGCAGTCTCTCTCGCTGTCTCTCTCGCTGTCTCCATGGCTTTCTCCCTCGCTGTCTCTCTCGCAGTCTCTCTCGCTGTCTCTCTCGCTGTCTCTCTCGCTGCCTCTCTCGCTGTCTCTCTCGCTGTCTCTCTCGCTGTCTCCCTTGCAGTCTCTCTTGCAGTCTCTCTCGCTGTTTCCCTCGCTGTATCTCTCGCTCTCTCCCTCGCTGTCTCCCTCGCTGTCTCACGCGCTCTCTCTCGCAGTCTCTCTCGCTGTCTCTCTCGCAGTCTCTCTCGCTGTCCCTCTCGCAGTCTCTCTCGCAGTCTCTCTCGCAGTCTCTCTCGCTGTCTCCCTCGCTGTCTCCCTCGCTGTCTCCCTCGCTGTCTCCCTCGCAGTCTCTCTCGCTGTCTTCCTCGCAGTTTTTCTCGCTGTCTCCCTCGCTGTCTCCCTCGCTGTCTCCCTCGCTGCCTCCCTCGCTGCCTCCCAAGCAGTCGCTCTCGCAGTCTCTCTCGCAGTCTCTCTCGCTGTCTCCCTCACTGTCTCCCTCACTGTCTCCCTCGCTGCCTCCCTCGCTGTCTCCCTAGCAGTCGCTCTCGCAGTCTCTCTCGCTGTCTTCCTCGCTGTGTCCCTCGCAGTCTCTCTCGCAGTCTCTCTCGCAGTCTCTCTCGCAGTCTCTCTCGCAGTCTTCCTCGCAGTTTCTCTCGCTGTCTCCCTCGCTGCCTCCCACGCTGTCTCCCTCGCTGTCTCACGCGATCTCTCTCGCATTCTCTCTCGCTGTCTCCCTCGCAGTCTCTCTCGAAGTCGCTCTCGCTTTCTCCCTCGCTGTCTCTCTCGCAGTCCTTCTCGCAGTCCTTCTCGCAATCTCTCTCGCTGTCTCCAGCGCTGTCTCCCTCGCTGTCTCCCTCGCTGTCTCCCTCGCTGTCTCCCTCGCTGTCTCCCTCGCTGTCTCCCTCGCTGTCTCCCACGCAGTCTCTCTCGCTGTCTCTCTCGCCGTCTCCATGGCTTTCTCCCTCGCTGTCTCTCTCGCTGTCTCTCTCGCTGTCTCTCGCGCTGTCTCTCTCGCTGTCTCTCTCGCTGTCTCTCTCGCTGTCTCTCTCGCTGTCTCTCTCGCTGTCTCTCTTGCAGTCTCTCTCGCTGTCTCCCTCGCTGTGTCTCTCGCTGTCTCTCTCGCTGTCTCCCTTGCAGTCTCTCTTGCAGTCTCTCTCGCTGTCTCCCTCGCTGTGTCTCTCGCTCTCTCCCTCGCTGTCTCCCTCGCTGTCTCATGCGCTCTCTCTCGCAGTCTCTCTTGCTGTTGCCCTCGCTGTGTCCCTCGCTGTCTCTCTCGCACTCTCCCTCGCTGTCTCCCTCGCTGTCTCCCTCGCAGTCTCTCTCGCTGTCTCCCTCGCTGTCTCCCTCGCTATCTCCCTCGTCGTCTCCCTCGCCGTCTCCCTTGCAGTCACTCTCTCTGTATCCCCGGCTCTCTCTCTCGCTATCTCCATAGCAGTATCTCTCACTGTCTCCCTCGCTGTCTCTGTCTCTGTCGCTGTCTCTGTCGCTGTCTCTGTCGCTGTCTCTGTCGCTGTCTCCGTCGCTGTCTCCCTCGCTGTCTCCCTCGCTGTCTCCCTCGCCGTCTCCCTGGCCGTCTCCCTGGCCGTCTCCCTGGCCGTCTCCCTGGCCGTCTCCCTGGCCGTCTCCCTGGCCGTCTCTCTCGCAGTCTCTCTCGCTGTCTCTCTCAATGTACTCTCGCTGTCTCACTCCCTCTATCCCTCGCTGTATCTCTCGCAGTCTCTCTCACAGTCTCTCTCGCTGTCTCTCTCGCTGTCTCCCTCGCAGTCTCTCTCGCTCTCTCCCTCACTGTCTCTCTCGCCGTCTCTCTCTCAATCTCTCTCGCCATCTCTCTCGCAGTCTCCCTCGCTGTCTCCCTCGCAGTCTCTCTCGCAGTCTCTCTCGCAGTCTCTCTCACAGACTCTCTCGCAGTCTCTCTCGCAGTCTCCCTCGCTGTCTCCCTCGCTGTCTCCCTCCCAGTCTCCCTCGCTGTCTCCCTCCCAGTCTCTCTCGCAGTCTCTCTCGCTGTCCCTCTCGCAGTCTCTCTCGCTGTTTCCCTCGCTTTCTCCCTTGCTGTCTCTCTCGCTGTCTCTCTCGCTGTCTCTCTCGCTGTCTCCCTCGCAGTCTCTCTTGCAGTCTCCCTCGCAGTCTCTCTCGAAGTCGCTCTCGCTTTCTCCCTCACTGTCTCTCTCGCAGTCCTTCTCGCAGTCCTTCTCGCAGTCTCCCTCGCTGTCTCCCTCGCTGTCTCCCTCGCTGTCTCCCTCGCTGTCTCCCTCGCTGTCTCCCTCGCTGTCTCCCTCGCTGTCTCCCACGCAGTCTCTCTCGCTGTCTCTCTCGCTGTCTCCATGGCTTTCTCCCTCGCTGTCTCTCTCGCAGTCTCTCTCGCTGTCTCTCTCGCTGTCTCTCTCGCTGCCTCTCTCGCTGTCTCTCTCGCTGTCTCTCTCGCTGTCTCCCTTGCAGTCTCTCTTGCAGTCTCTCTCGCTGTTTCCCTCGCTGTATCTCTCGCTCTCTCCCTCGCTGTCTCCCTCGCTGTCTCACGCGCTCTCTCTCGCAGTCTCTCTCGCTGTCTCTCTCGCAGTCTCTCTCGCTGTCCCTCTCGCAGTCTCTCTCGCAGTCTCTCTCGCAGTCTCTCTCGCAGTCTCTCTCGCAGTCTCTCTCGCTGTCCCTCTCGCAGTCTCTCTCGCAGTCTCTCTCGCAGTCTCTCTCGCTGTCCCTCTCGCAGTTTCTCTCGCTGTGTCTCTCGCAGTCTCCCTCGCTGTCTCCCTCGCAGTCACTCTCGCAGTCTCTCTCGCAGTCTCTCTCGCAGTCTCTCTCGCAGTCTCTCTCGCAGTCTCTCTCGCTGTCTCTCTCGCAGTCCCTCTCGCAGTCTCTCACGCAGTCTCTCTCGCAGTCTCTCTCGCAGTCTCTCTCGCAGTCTCCCTCGCAGTCTCCCTCGCTGTCTCCCTCCCAGTCTCTCTCGCAGTCTCTCTCGCAGACTCTCTCGCAGTCTCTCTCGCAGTCTCTCTCGCAGTCTCCCTCGCTGTCTCCCTCCCAGTCTCTCTCGCAGTCTCTCTCGCAGTCTCTCTCGCAGTCTCTCTCGCAGTCTCTCTCGCAGTCTCCCTCGCTGTCTCCCTCGCAGTCACTCTCGCAGTCTCTCTCGCAGTCTCTCTCGCAGTCTCTCTCGCAGTCTCCTTTGCAGTCTCTCTCGCTGTCTCTCTCGCTGTCTCCCTCGCAGTCTCCCTCGCAGTCTCCCTCGCAGTCTCCCTCGCTGTCTCCCTCGCTGTCTCCCTCGCTGTCTCCCTCGCTGTCTCCCTCGCTGTCTCCCTCACTGTCTCCCACGCTGTCTCCCTTGCAGTCTCTCTCGCTGTCTCCCTCGCTTTCTCCCTCGCTGTCTCTCTCGCTGTCTCCCTCGCAGTCTCCCTCGCAGTCTCTCTTGCAGTCTCCCTCGCAGTCTCTCTCGAAGTCGCTCTCGCTTTCTCCCTCACTGTCTCTCTCGCAGTCCTTCTCGCAGTCCTTCTTGCCGTCTCCCTCGCTGTCTCCCTCGCTGTCTCCCTCGCTGTCTCCCTCGCTGTCTCCCTCGCTGTCTCCCACGCAGTCTCTCTCGCTGTCTGTCTCGCTGTCTCCATGGCTGTCTCTCTCGCTGTCTCTCTCGCTGTCTCTCTTGCTGTCTCTCTTGCTGTCTCTCTCGCTGTCTCTCTCGCTGTCTCTCTCGCTGTCTCTCTCGCTGCCTCTCTCGCTGCCTCTCTCGCTGCCTCTCTCGCTGTCTCTCTCGCTGTCTCTCTCGCTGTCTCCCTTGCAGTCTCTCTTGCAGTCTCTCTCGCTGTTTCCCTCGCTGTATCTCTCGCTCTCTCCCTCGCTGTCTCACGCGCTCTCTCTCGCAGTCTCTCTCGCTGTCTCTCTCGCTGTCTCTCTCGCTGTCTCCCTCGCTGTTTCCCTCGCTGTGTCCCTCGCTGTCTCTCTCGCAGTCTCCCTCGCAGTCTCCTTTGCAGTCTCTCTCGCAGTCTCTCTCGCAGTCTTCCTCGCAGTTTCTCTCGCTGTGTCCCTCGCTGCCTCCCACACTGTCTCACGCGATCTCTCTCGCATTCTCTCTCGTTGTCTCCCTCGCTGTTTCCCTCGCTGTGTCCCTCGCTGTGTCCCTCGCTGTGTCCCTCGCTGTGTCCCTCGCTGTCTCTCTCGCTGTCTCTCTCGCAGTCTCCCTCGCAGTTTCCTTTGCAGTCTCCCTCGCAGTCTCTCTTGCTGTCTCCCTCGCTGTCTCCCTCGCTGTCTCCCTCGCTGTCTCCCTCACTGTGTCCCTCGCTCTCTCCCTCGCAGTCTCCCTCGCCGTCTCCCTCGCTGTCTCTCTCGCAGTCTCTCTCGCTGTCTTCCTCGCAGTTTCTCTCGCTGTCTCCCTCGCTGTCTCCCTCGCTGTCTCCCTCGATGTCTCCCTAGCAGTCGCTCTCGCAGTCGCTCTCGCAGTCGCTCTCGCAGTCGCTCTCGCAGTCTCTCTCGCTGTCTCCCTCGCTGTCTCCCTCGCTGTCTCCCTCGCTGTGTCTCTCGCTCTCTCCCTCGCTGTCTCCCTCGCTGTCTCATGCGCTGTCTCTCGCAGTCTCTCTCGCTGTGTCCCTCGCTGTCTCCATCGCTGTGTCTCTCACTCTCTCCCTCGCTGTCTCCCTCGCTGTCTCACGCGCTCTCTCTCGCAGTCTCTCTCGCTGTCTCTCTCGCTGTCTCTCTCGCTTTCTCCCTCGCTGTCTCTCTCACTGTGTCCCTCGCTGTGTCCCTCGCTGTGTCCCTCGCTGTGTCCCTCGCTGACTCTCTCGCAGTCTCCCTCGCTGTCTCCCTCGCTGTCTCCCTCGCTGTCTCCCTCGCTGTCTCCCTCGCAGTCTCTCTCGCTGTCTCCCTCGCTGTCTCCCTCGCCGTCTCCCTCGCCGTCTCCCTTGCAGTCACTCTCTCTGTATCCCCGGCTGTCTCTCTCGCCAACTCCATAGCAGTATCTCTCACTGTCTCCCTCGCTGTCTCTGTCGCTGTCTCTGTCGCTGTCTCTGTCGCTGTCTCTGTCGCTGTCTCTGTCGCTGTCTCCCTCGCTGTCTCCCTCGCTGTCTCCCTCGTCGTCTCCCTGGCCGTCTCCCTGGCCGTCTCCCTGGCCGTCTCCCTGGCCGTCTCCCTCGCAGTCTCTCTCGCTGTCTCTCTCAATGTACTCTCGCTGTCTCCCTCGCTGTCTCACTCGCTCTCTCCCTCGCTGTATCTCTCGCAGTCTCTCTCACAGTCTCTCTCGCTGTCTCTCTCGCTGTCTCCCTCGCAGTCTCTCTCGCTCTCTCCCTCGCTGTCTCCCTCGCTGTCTCACGCGCTCTCTCTCGCAGTCTCTCTCGCTGTTGCCCTCGCTGTGTCCCTCGCTGTCTCTCTCGCACTCTCCCTCGCTGTCTCCCTCGCTGTCTCCCTCGCAGTCTCTCTCGCTGTCTCCCTCGCTGTCTCCCTCGCTGTCTCCCTCGTCGTCTCCCTCGCCGTCTCCCTTGCAGTCACTCTCTCTGTATCTCCGGCTGTCTCTCTCGCTATCTCCATAGCAGTATCTCTCACTGTCTCCCTCGCTGTCTCTGTCTCTGTCGCTGTCTCTGTCGCTGTCTCTGTCGCTGTCTCTGTCGCTGTCTCTGTCGCTGTCGCTGTCTCCGTCGCTGTCTCCGTCGCTGTCTCCGTCGCTGTCTCCCTCGCCGTCTCCCTGGCCGTCTCCCTGGCCGTCTCCCTGGACGTCTCCCTGGCCGTCTCCCTGGCCGTCTCCCTGGCCGTCTCTCTCGCTGTCTCTCTCGCTGTCTCTCTCAATGTACTCTCGCTGTCTCACTCGCTCTATCCCTCGCTGTATCTCTCGCAGTCTCTCTCACAGTCTCTCTCGCTGTCTCTCTCGCTGTCTCCCTCGCAGTCTCTCTCGCTCTCTCCCTCACTGTCTCTCTCGCCGTCTCTCTCGCCGTCTCTCTCGCCGTCTCTCTCTCCATCTCTCTCGCCGTCTCTCTCGCAGTCTCCCTCGCTGTCTCCCTCGCAGTCTCTCTCGCAGTCTCTCTCGCAGTCTCTCTCGCAGTCTCTCTCGCAGTCTCTCTCGCAGTCTCCCTCGCTGTCTCCCTCCCAGTCTCTCTCGCAGTCTCTCTCGCAGTCTCTCTCGCAGTCTCTCTCGCTGTCCCTCTCGCAGTCTCTCGCGCCGTCTCTCTCGCAGTCTCTCTCGCAGTCTCTCTCGCAGTCTCCTTTGCAGTCTCTCTCGCAGTCTCCCTCGCAGTCTCCCTCGCAGTCTCCCTCGCTGTCTCCCTCGCTGTCTCCCTCGCTGTCTCCCTCGCTGTCTCCCTCGCTGTCTCACGCGCTCTCTCTCGCTGTCTCTCTCGCTGTCTCTCTCGCTGTCTCTCTCGCTGTCTCCCTCGCTGTCTCCCTCGCTGTTTCCCTCGCTGTGTCCCTCGCTGTGTCCCTCGCTGTCTCTCTCGCAGTCTCCCTCGCAGTCTCCTTTGCAGTCTCTCTCGCAGTCTCTCTCGCAGTCTCTCTCGCAGTCTTCCTCGCAGTTTCTCTCGCTGTGTCCCTCGCTGCCTCCCACGCTGTCTCACGCGATCTCTCTCGCATTCTCTCTCGTTGTCTCCCTCGCTGTTTCCCTCGCTGTGTCCCTCGCTGTGTCCCTCGCTGTGTCCCTCGCTGTGTCCCTCGCTGTGTCCCTCGCTGTCTCTCTCGCTGTCTCTCTCGCAGTCTCCCTCGCAGTCTCCTTTGCAGTCTCTCTCGCAGTCTCTCTCGCAGTCTTCCTCGCTGTCTCTCTCGCTGTCTCTCTCGCTGTCTCCCTTGCAGTCTCTCTTGCAGTCTCTCTCGCTGTTTCCCTCGCTGTATCTCTCGCTCTCTCCCTCGCTGTCTCCCTCGCTGTCTCCCTCGCTGTCTCCCTCGCTGTCTCACGCGCTCTCTCTCGCAGTCTCTCTCGCTGTCTCTCTCGCTGTCTCTCTCGCTGTCTCTCTCGCTGTTTCCCTCCCTGTGTCCCTCGCTGTCTCTCTCGCAGTCTCCCTCGCTGTCTCCCTCGCAGTCTCCCTCGCCGTCTCCCTCGTCGTCTCCCTCGTCGTCTCCCTCGCCGTCTCCCTCGCCGTCTCCCTCGCCGTCTCCCTCGCCGTCTCCCTCGCCGCCTCCCTCGCCGTCTCCCTCGCCGTCTCTCTCGCCGTCTCCCTCGCTGTGTCCCTCGCTGTGTCCCTCGCAGTCTCCCTCGCTGTCTCCCTCGCTGTCTCTCTCGCAGTCTCTCTCGCAGTCTCTCTCGCTGTCTCCCTCGCTTTCTCCCTCGCTGTCTCTCTCGCTGTCCCTCTTGCAGTCTCTCTCGCAGTCTCTCTCGCAGTCTCTCTCGCTGTCCCTCTCGCAGTCTCCCTCGCAGTCTCTCTCGCAGTCTCCCTCGCAGTCTCTCTCGCAGTCTCTCTCGCTGTCCCTCTCGCAGTCTCCCTCGCAGTCTCTCTCGCAGTCTCTCTCGCTGTCTCTCTCGCAGTCTCTCTCACTGTCCCTCTCGCAGTCTCTCTCGCTGTCCCTCTCGCAGTCTCCCTCGCAGTCTCTCTCGCAGTCTCTCTCGCTGTCCCTCTCGCAGTCTCTCTCGCTGTCTCTCTCGCAGTCTCCCTCGCAGTCTCTCTCGCAGTCTCCCTCGCTGTCTCTCTCGCAGTCTCTCTCGCAGTCTCCCTCGCTGTCTCCCTCGCTGTCTCCCTCGCTGTCTCCCTCGCAGTCTCTCTCGCTGTCCCTCTCGCAGTCTCCCTCGCAGTCTCTCTCGCAGTCTCTCTCGCAGTCTCTCTCGCAGTCTCTCTCGCTGTCCCTCTCGCAGTCTCTCTCGCAGTCTCTCTCGCAGTCTCTCTCGCAGTCTCCCTCGCAGTCTCTCTCGCAGTCTCTCTCGCAGTCTCTCTCGCAGTCTCTCTCGCAGTCTCTCTAGCAGTCTCTCTCGCTGTCCCTCTCGCAGTCTCTCTCGCAGTCTCTCTCGCAGTCTCTCTCGCTGTCTCTCTCGCTGTCTCTCTCGCTGTCTCCCTTGCAGTCTCTCTTGCAGTCTCTCTCGCTGTTTCCCTCGCTGTATCTCTCGCTCTCTCCCTCGCTGTCTCCCTCGCTGTCTCCCTCGCTGTCTCCCTCGCTGTCTCACGCGCTCTCTCTCGCAGTCTCTCTCGCTGTCTCTCTCGCTGTCTCTCTCGCTGTCTCTCTCGCTGTTTCCCTCCCTGTGTCCCTCGCTGTCTCTCTCGCAGTCTCCCTCGCTGTCTCCCTCGCAGTCTCCCTCGCCGTCTCCCTCGTCGTCTCCCTCGTCGTCTCCCTCGCCGTCTCCCTCGCCGTCTCCCTCGCCGTCTCCCTCGCCGCCTCCCTCGCCGTCTCCCTCGCCGTCTCTCTCGCCGTCTCCCTCGCTGTGTCCCTCGCTGTGTCCCTCGCAGTCTCCCTCGCTGTCTCCCTCGCTGTCTCTCTCGCAGTCTCTCTCGCAGTCTCTCTCGCTGTCTCCCTCGCTTTCTCCCTCGCTGTCTCTCTCGCTGTCCCTCTTGCAGTCTCTCTCGCAGTCTCTCTCGCAGTCTCTCTCGCTGTCCCTCTCGCAGTCTCCCTCGCAGTCTCTCTCGCAGTCTCCCTCGCAGTCTCTCTCGCAGTCTCTCTCGCTGTCCCTCTCGCAGTCTCCCTCGCAGTCTCTCTCGCAGTCTCTCTCGCTGTCTCTCTCGCAGTCTCTCTCGCTGTCCCTCTCGCAGTCTCTCTCGCTGTCCCTCTCGCAGTCTCCCTCGCAGTCTCTCTCGCAGTCTCTCTCGCTGTCCCTCTCGCAGTCTCTCTCGCTGTCTCTCTCGCAGTCTCCCTCGCAGTCTCTCTCGCAGTCTCCCTCGCTGTCTCTCTCGCAGTCTCTCTCGCAGTCTCCCTCGCTGTCTCCCTCGCTGTCTCCCTCGCTGTCTCCCTCGCAGTCTCTCTCGCTGTCCCTCTCGCAGTCTCCCTCGCAGTCTCTCTCGCAGTCTCTCTCGCAGTCTCTCTCGCAGTCTCTCTCGCTGTCCCTCTCGCAGTCTCTCTCGCAGTCTCTCTCGCAGTCTCCCTCGCAGTCTCTCTCGCAGTCTCTCTCGCAGTCTCTCTCGCAGTCTCTCTCGCAGTCTCTCTCGCTGTCCCTCTCGCAGTCTCTCTCGCAGTCTCTCTCGCAGTCTCTCTCGCAGTCTCTCTCGCTGTCCCTCTCGCAGTCTCTCTCGCAGTCTCTCTCGCAGTCTCTCTCGCTGTCTCCCTCGCTGTCTCCCTCGCTGTCTCCCTCGCTGTCTCCCTCGCAGTCTCTCTCGCTGTCCCTCTCGCAGTCTCCCTCACAGTCTCTCTCGCAGTCTCTCTCGCAGTCTCTCTCGCAGTCTCCCTCGCATTCTCTCTCGCAGTCTCTCTCGCAGTCTCTCTCGCAGTCTCTCTCGCAGTCTCTCTCGCTGTCCCTCTCGCAGTCTCTCTCGCAGTCTCCCTCGCAGTCTCTCTCGCAGTCTCTCTCGCAGTCTCTCTCGCTGTCCCTCTCGCAGTCTCTCTCGCAGTCTCTCTCGCAGTCTCTCTCGCTGTCCCTCTCGCAGTCTCTCTCGCAGTCTCTCTCGCAGTCTCTCTCGCAGTCTCTCTCGCTGTCCCTCTCGCAGTCTCTCTCGCAGTCTCCCTCGCAGTCTCTCTCGCAGTCTCTCTCGCAGTCTCTCTCGCTGTCCCTCTCGCAGTCTCTCTCGCAGTCTCCCTCGCAGTCTCTCTCGCAGTCTCTCTCGCTGTCTCCCTCGCAGTCTCTCTCGCAGTCTCTCTCGCAGTCTCTCTCGCAGTCTCTCTCGCAGTCTCTCTCGCAGTCTCTCTCGCAGTCCCTCTCGCAGTCTCTCTCGCAGTCTCCCTCGCAGTCTCTCTCGCAGTCTCTCTCGCAGTCTCTCTCGCAGTCTCTCTCGCTGTCTCTCTCGCAGTCTCTCTCGCAGTCTCTCTCGCTGTCCCTCTCGCAGTCTCTCTCGCAGTCTCCCTCGCAGTCTCTCTCGCAGTCTCTCTCGCTGTCTCCCTCGCAGTCTCTCTCGCAGTCTCTCTCGCAGTCTCTCTCGCAGTCTCTCTCGCAGTCTCTCTCGCAGTCCCTCTCGCAGTCTCTCTCGCAGTCTCTCTCGCAGTCTCCCTCGCAGTCTCTCTCGCAGTCTCTCTCGCAGTCTCTCTCGCTGTCTCTCTCGCAGTCTCTCTCGCAGTCTCTCTCGCTGTCCCTCTCGCAGTCTCTCTCGCAGTCTCCCTCGCAGTCTCCCTCGCAGTCTCTCTCGCAGTCTCTCTCGCTGTCCCTCTCGCAGTCTCTCTCGCAGTCTCTCTCGCAGTCTCCCTCGCAGTCTCTCTCGCAGTCTCTCTCGCTGTCTCCCTCGCAGTCTCTCTCGCAGTCTCTCTCGCAGTCTCTCTCGCAGTCTCTCTCGCAGTCTCTCTCGCAGTCCCTCTCGCAGTCTCTCTCGCAGTCTCCCTCGCAGTCTCCCTCGCAGTCTCTCTCGCAGTCTCTCTCGCAGTCTCTCTCGCAGTCTCTCTCGCAGTCCCTCTCGCTGTCCCTCTCGCAGTCTCTCTCGCAGTCTCCCTCGCAGTCTCCCTCGCAGTCTCCCTCGCAGTCTCTCTCGCAGTCTCTCTCGCAGTCTCTCTCGCTGTCCCTCTCGCAGTCTCCCTCGCAGTCTCCCTCGCAGTCTCTCTCGCAGTCTCTGTCGCTGTCCCTCTCGCAGTCCCTCTCGCAGTCTCTCTCGCAGTCTCTCTCGCAGTCTCTCTCGCTGTCCCTCTCGCAGTCTCCCTCGCAGTCTCCCTCGCAGTCTCTCTCGCAGTCTCCCTCGCTGTCTCTCTCGCAGTCTCTCTCGCAGTCTCTCTCGCAGTCTCTCTCGCTGTCCCTCTCGCAGTCTCTCTCGCTGTCCCTCTCGCAGTCTCCCTCGCAGTCTCTCTCGCTGTCTCCCTCGCTTTCTCCCTCGCTGTCTCTCTCGCAGTCTCTCTCGCAGTCTCTCTCGCAGTCTCTCTCGCAGTCTCTCTCGCAGTCTCTCTCGCAGTCTCTCTCGCAGTCTCTCTCGCTGTCTCTCTCACAGTCTCCTTTGCAGTCTCTCTCGCTGTCTCTCTCGCAGTCTCTCTCGCAGTCTCTCTCGCAGTCTCTCTCGCTGTCTCTCTCGCAGTCTCCTTTGCCGTCTCTCTCGCTGTCTCTCTCGCAGTCTCCCTCGCTGTCTCCCTCGCTGTCTCCCTCGCTGTCTCCCTCCCAGTCTCTCTCGCAGTCTCTCTCGCAGTCTCCTTTGCAGTCTCTCTCGCAGTCTCTCTCGCAGTCTTCCTCGCTGTCTCTCTCGCTGTCTCTCTCGCTGTCTCCCTTGCAGTCTCTCTTGCAGTCTCTCTCGCTGTTTCCCTCACTGTATCTCTCGCTCTCTCCCTCGCTGTCTCCCTCGCTGTCTCCCTCGCTGTCTCCCTCGCTGTCTCCCTCGCTGTCTCACGCGCTCTCTCTCGCAGTCTCTCTCGCTGTCTCTCTCGCTGTCTCTCTCGCTGTCCCTCTCGCAGTCTCTCTCGCCGTCTCTCTCGCAGTCTCTCTCGCAGTCTCTCTCGCAGTCTCCTTTGCAGTCTCTCTCGCAGTCTCCCTCGCAGTCTCCCTCGCAGTCTCCCTCGCTGTCTCCCTCGCTGTCTCCCTCGCTGTCTCCCTCGCTGTCTCCCTCGCTGTCTCACGCGCTCTCTCTCGCAGTCTCTCTCGCTGTCTCTCTCGCTGTCTCTCTCGCTGTCTCCCTCGCTGTCTCCCTCGCTGTTTCCCTCGCTGTGTCCCTCGCTGTGTCCCTCGCTGTCTCTCTCGCAGTCTCCCTCGCAGTCTCCTTTGCAGTCTCTCTCGCAGTCTCTCTCGCAGTCTCTCTCGCAGTCTTCCTCGCAGTTTCTCTCGCTGTGTCCCTCGCTGCCTCCCACGCTGTCTCACGCGATCTCTCTCGCATTCTCTCTCGTTGTCTCCCTCGCTGTTTCCCTCGCTGTGTCCCTCGCTGTGTCCCTCGCTGTGTCCCTCGCTGTGTCCCTCGCTGTGTCCCTCGCTGTCTCTCTCGCTGTCTCTCTCGCTGTCTCCCTCGCAGTCTCCTTTGCAGTCTCTCTCGCAGTCTCTCTCGCAGTCTTCCTCGCTGTCTCTCTCACTGTCTCTCTCGCTGTCTCCCTTGCAGTCTCTCTTGCAGTCTCTCTCGCTGTTTCCCTCACTGTATCTCTCGCTCTCTCCCTCGCTGTCTCCCTCGCTGTCTCCCTCGCTGTCTCCCTCGCTGTCTCCCTCGCTGTCTCACGCGCTCTCTCTCGCAGTCTCTCTCGCTGTCTCTCTCGCTGTCTCTCTCGCTGTCTCCCTCGCTGTTTCCCTCCCTGTGTCCCTCGCTGTCTCTCTCGCAGTCTCCCTCGCTGTCTCCCTCGCAGTCTCCCTCGCCGTCTCCCTCGTCGTCTCCCTCGCCGTCTCCCTCGCCGTCTCCCTCGCCGTCTCCCTCGCCGTCTCCCTCGCCGTCTCCCTCGCCGTCTCCCTCGCCGTCTCCCTCGCCGTCTCTCTCGCCGTCTCCCTCGCTGTGTCCCTCGCTGTGTCCCTCGCAGTCTCCCTCGCTGTCTCCCTCGCTGTCTCTCTCGCAGTCTCTCTCGCAGTCTCTCTCGCTGTCTCCCTCGCTTTCTCCCTCGCTGTCTCTCTCGCTGTCCCTCTCGCAGTCTCTCTCGCAGTCTCTCTCGCAGTCTCTCTCGCTGTCCCTCTCGCAGTCTCCCTCGCAGTCTCTCTCGCAGTCTCCCTCGCAGTCTCTCTCGCAGTCTCTCTCGCTGTCCCTCTCGCAGTCTCCCTCGCAGTCTCTCTCGCAGTCTCTCTCGCTGTCTCTCTCGCAGTCTCTCTCGCTGTCCCTCTCGCAGTCTCTCTCGCTGTCCCTCTCGCAGTCTCCCTCGCAGTCTCTCTCGCAGTCTCTCTCGCTGTCCCTCTCGCAGTCTCTCTCGCTGTCTCTCTCGCAGTCTCCCTCGCAGTCTCTCTCGCAGTCTCCCTCGCTGTCTCTCTCGCAGTCTCTCTCGCAGTCTCCCTCGCTGTCTCCCTCGCTGTCTCCCTCGCTGTCTCCCTCGCAGTCTCTCTCGCTGTCCCTCTCGCAGTCTCCCTCGCAGTCTCTCTCGCAGTCTCTCTCGCAGTCTCTCTCGCTGTCCCTCTCGCAGTCTCTCTCGCAGTCTCTCTCGCAGTCTCTCTCGCAGTCTCTCTCGCAGTCTCTCTCGCAGTCTCCCTCGCAGTCTCTCTCGCAGTCTCTCTCGCAGTCTCTCTCGCAGTCTCTCTCGCAGTCTCTCTCGCTGTCCCTCTCGCAGTCTCTCTCGCAGTCTCTCTCGCAGTCTCTCTCGCTGTCCCTCTCGCACTCTCTCTCGCAGTCTCTCTCGCAGTCTCTCTCGCTGTCTCTCTCGCTGTCTCCCTCGCTGTCTCCCTCGCTGTCTCCCTCGCTGTCTCCCTCGCAGTCTCTCTCGCTGTCCCTCTCGCAGTCTCCCTCACAGTCTCTCTCGCAGTCTCTCTCGCAGTCTCTCTCGCAGTCTCTCTCGCAGTCTCCCTCGCAGTCTCTCTCGCAGTCTCTCTCGCAGTCTCTCTCGCAGTCTCTCTCGCTGTCCCTCTCGCAAGCTCTCTCGCAGTCTCCCTCGCAGTCTCTCTCGCAGTCTCTCTCGCAGTCTCTCTCGCTGTCCCTCTCGCAGTCTCTCTCGCAGTCTCTCTCGCAGTCTCTCTCGCAGTCTCTCTCGCAGTCTCTCTCGCTGTCCCTCTCGCAGTCTCTCTCGCAGTCTCCCTCGCAGTCTCTCTCGCAGTCTCTCTCGCAGTCTCTCTCGCTGTCCCTCTCGCAGTCTCTCTCGCAGTCTCCCTCGCAGTCTCTCTCGCAGTCTCTCTCGCTGTCTCCCTCGCAGTCTCTCTCGCAGTCTCTCTCGCAGTCTCTCTCGCAGTCTCTCTCGCAGTCTCTCTCGCAGTCTCTCTCGCAGTCCCTCTCGCAGTCTCTCTCGCAGTCTCCCTCGCAGTCTCTCTCGCAGTCTCTCTCGCAGTCTCTCTCGCAGTCTCTCTCGCAGTCTCTCTCGCTGTCTCTCTCGCAGTCTCTCTCGCAGTCTCTCTCGCTGTCCCTCTCGCAGTCTCTCTCGCAGTCTCCCTCGCAGTCTCCCTCGCAGTCTCTCTCGCAGTCTCTCTCGCTGTCCCTCTCGCAGTCTCTCTCGCAGTCTCTCTCGCAGTCTCCCTCGCAGTCTCCCTCGCAGTCTCTCTCGCTGTCTCCCTCGCAGTCTCTCTCGCAGTCTCTCTCGCAGTCTCTCTCGCAGTCTCTCTCGCAGTCTCTCTCGCAGTCCCTCTCGCAGTCTCTCTCGCAGTCTCCCTCGCAGTCTCCCTCGCAGTCTCTCTCGCAGTCTCTCTCGCAGTCTCTCTCGCAGTCTCTCTCGCAGTCCCTCTCGCTGTCCCTCTCGCAGTCTCTCTCGCAGTCTCCCTCGCAGTCTCCCTCGCAGTCTCTCTCGCAGTCTCTCTCGCAGTCTCTCTCGCTGTCCCTCTCGCAGTCTCCCTCGCAGTCTCCCTCGCAGTCTCTCTCGCAGTCTCTGTCGCTGTCCCTCTCGCAGTCCCTCTCGCAGTCTCTCTCGCAGTCTCTCTCGCAGTCTCTTTCGCTGTCCCTCTCGCAGTCTCCCTCGCAGTCTCCCTCGCAGTCTCTCTCGCAGTCTCCCTCGCTGTCTCTCTCGCAGTCTCTCTCGCAGTCTCTCTCGCAGTCTCTCTCGCTGTCCCTCTCGCAGTCTCTCTCGCTGTCCCTCTCGCAGTCTCCCTCGCAGTCTCTCTCGCTGTCTCCCTCGCTTTCTCCCTCGCTGTCTCTCTCGCTGTCCCTCTCGCAGTCTCTCTCGCAGTCTCTCTCGCAGTCTCTCTCGCAGTCTCTCTCGCAGTCTCTCTCGCTGTCTCTCTCGCAGTCTCCTTTGCAGTCTCTCTCGCTGTCTCTCTCGCAGTCTCTCTCGCAGTCTCTCTCGCAGTCTCTCTCGCTGTCTCTCTCGCAGTCTCCTTTGCCGTCTCTCTCGCTGTCTCTCTCGCAGTCTCCCTCGCTGTCTCTCTCGCTGTCTCCCTCGCTGTCTCCCTCGCTGTCTCCCTCGCTGTCTCCCTCGCTGTCTCCCTCGCTGTCTCCCTCGCAGTCTCACTCGCAGTCTCACTCGCAGTCTCACTCGCAGTCTCTCTCGCTGTCTCCCTCGCTTTCTCCCTCGCTTTCTCCCTCGCTGTCTCTCTCGCTGTCTCTCTCGCTGTCTCCCTCGCTGTCTCTCTTGCAGTCTCTCTTGCAGTCTCTCTCGCTGTCTCTCTCGCTGTCTCCCTTGCAGTCTCTCTTGCAGTCTCTCTTGCAGTCTCTCTTGCAGTCTCTCTCGCTGTTTCCCTCTCGGTATCTCTCGCTCTCTCCCTCGCTGTCTCCCTCGCTGTCTCCCTCGCTGTCTCCCTCGCTGTATCTCTCGCTCTCTCCCTCGCTGTCTCCCTCGCTGTCTCCCTCGCTGTCTCCCTCGCAGTCTCTCTCGCTGTCTCTCTCGCTGTCTCTCTCGCTGTCTCCCTCGCTGTCTCCCTCGCTGTCTCCCTCGCTGTTTCCCTCGCTGTGTCCCTCGCTGTCTCTCTCTCAGTCTCCCTCGCTGTCTCCCTTGCTGTCTCCCTCGTCGTCTCCCTCGTCGTCTCCCTCGCCGTCTCCCTCGCCGTCTCCCTCGCCGTCTCCCTCGCCGTCTCCCTCGCCGTCTCCCTCGCCGTCTCCCTCGCCGTCTCCCTCGCCGTCTCTCTCGCCGTCTCTCTCAATGTACTCTCGCTGTCTCCCTCGCTGTCTCACTCGCTCTATCCCTCGCTGTATCTCTCGCAGTCTCTCTCGCAGTCTCTCTCGCTGTCTCTCTCGCTGTCTCCCTCGCTGTCTTCCTCGCAGTCTCTCTCGCTCTCTCCCTCACTGTCTTCCTCGCAGTCTCTCTCGCAGTCTCTCTCGCTGTCTCCCTCGCTGTTTCCCTCACAGTCTCTCTCGCTGTCTCCCTCGCAGTCTCTCTCGAAGTCGCTCTCGCTTTCTCCCTCACTGTCTCTCTCGCAGTCCTTCTAGCAGTCTCTCTCGCTGTCTCCAGCGCTGTCTCCCTCGCTGTCTCCCTCGCTGTCTCCCTCGCTGTCTCCCTCGCTGTCTCCCTCGCTGTCTCCCTCGCTGTCTCCCTCGCTGACTCCCTCGCTGTCTCCCACGCAGTCTCTCTCGCTGTCTCTCTCGCTGTCTCCATCGCTTTCTCCCTCGCTGTCTCTCTTGCTGTCTCTCTCGCTGTCTCTCTCGCTGTCTCTCTCGCTGTCTCTCTCGCTGTCTCTCTCGCTGTCTCTCTCGCTGTCTCTCTCGCTGCCTCTCTCGCTGTCTCCCTCGCTGTCTCCCTTGCAGTCTCCCTTGCAGTCTCTCTTGCAGTCTCTCTCGCTGTCTCTCTCGCTGTCTCCCTTGCAGTCTCCCTTGCAGTCTCTCTTGCAGTCTCTCTCGCTGTCTCCCTCGCTGTCTCCCTCGCTGTGTCTCTCGCTCTCTCCCTCGCTGTCTCCCTCGCTGTCTCATGCGCTCTCTCTCGCAGTCTCTCTCGCTGTCTCCCTCACTGTGTCCCTCGCTGTGTCCCTCGCTGTGTCCCTCGCAGTCTCCCTCGCTGTCTCCCTCGCAGTCTCTCTCGCAGTCTCTCTCGCTGTCTCCCTCGCTGTCTCCCTCGCTTTCTCCCTCGCTTTCTCCCTCGCTTTCTCCCTCGCTGTCTCTCTCGCTGTCTCTCTCGCTGTCCCTCTCGCAGTCTCTCTCGCAGTCTCTCTCGCTGTCCCTCTCGCAGTCTCTCTCGCTGTCTCTCTCGCTGTCTCCCTCGCTGTCTCCCTCGCTGTCTCCCTCGCTGTCTCCCTCGCTGTCTCACTCGCAGTCTCCCTCGCAGTCTCTCTAGCTGTCTCCCTCGCTTTCTCCCTCGTTTTCTCCCTCGCTTTCTCCCTCGCTGTCTCTCTCGCTGTCTCTCTCGCTGTCTCTCTCGCTGTCTCCCTCGCAGTCTCTCTTGCTGTCTCCCTCGCTGTCTCCCTCGCTGTCTCCCTCGCTGTCTCCCTCACTGTGTCCCTCGCTCTCTCCCTCGCAGTCTCCCTCGCCGTCTCCCTCGCCGTCTCTCTCGCAGTCTCTCTCGCTGTCTTCCTCGCAGTTTCTCTCGCTGTCTCCCTCGCTGCCTCTCTCGCTGTCTCCCTAGCAGTCGCTCTCGCAGTCGCTCTCGCAGTCGCTCTCGCAGTCGCTCTCGCAGTCGCTCTCGCAGTCTCTCTCGCTGTCTCCTTCGCTGTCTCCCTCGCTGTCTCCCTCGCTGTGTCTCTCGCTCTCTCCCTCGCTGTCTCCCTCGCTGTCTCATGCGCTCTCTCTCGCAGTCTCTCTCGCTGTCTCCCTCACTGTGTCCCTCGCTGTGTCTCTTGCTCTCTCCCTCGCTGTCTCCCTCGCTGTCTCACGCGCTCTCTCTCGCAGTCTCTCTCGCTGTCTCTCTCGCTGTCTCTCTCGCTTTCTCCCTCGCTGTCTCTCTCGCTTTCTCCCTCGCTGTGTCCCTCGCTGTGTCCCTCGCTGTGTCCCTCGCTGTGTCCCTCGCTGTCTCTCTCGCTGTCTCTCTCGCAGTCTCCCTCGCTGTCTCCCTCGCTGTCTCCCTCGCTGTCTCCCTCGCAGTCTCTCTCGCTGTCTCCCTCGCTGTCTCCCTCGTCATCTCCCTCGCCGTCTCCCTTGCAGTCACTCTCTCTGTATCCCCGGCTGTCTCTCTCGCCAACTCCATAGCAGTATCTCTCACTGTCTCCCTCGCTGTCTCTGTCGCTGTCTCTGTCGCTGTCTCTGTCGCTGTCTCTGTCGCTGTCTCCCTCGCTATCTCCCTCGCTGTCTCCCTCGCTGTCTCCCTCGCCGTCTCCCTCGTCGTCTCCCTGGCCGTCTCCCTGGCCGTCTCCCTGGCCGTCTCCCTGGCCGTCTCCCTAGCCATCTCCCTGGGCGTCTCCCTCGCAGTCTCTCTCGCTGTCTCTCTCGCTGTCTCTCTCAATGTACTCTCGCTGTCTCCCTCGCTGTCTCACTCGCTCTCTCCCTCGCTGTATCTCTCGCAGTCTCTCTCACAGTCTCTCTCGCTGTCTCTCTCGCTGTCTCCCTCGCAGTCTCTCTCGCTCTCTCCCTCACTGTCTCTCTCGCCGTCTCTCTCGCCGTCTCTCTCTCCATCTCTCTCGCTTTCTCCCACGCAGTCTCCCTCGCTGTCTCCCTCGCTGTCTCCCTCGCTGACTCCCTCGCTGTCTCCCACGCAGTCTCTCTCGCTGTCTCTCTCGCTGTCTCCATCGCTTTCTCCCTCGCTGTCTCTCTTGCTGTCTCTCTCGCTGTCTCTCTCGCTGTCTCTCTCGCTGTCTCTCTCGCTGTCTCTCTCGCTGCCTCTCTCGCTGTCTCCCTCGCTGTCTCCCTTGCAGTCTCCCTTGCAGTCTCTCTTGCAGTCTCTCTCGCTGTCTCTCTCGCTGTCTCCCTTGCAGTCTCCCTTGCAGTCTCTCTTGCAGTCTCTCTCGCTGTCTCCCTCGCTGTCTCCCTCGCTGTGTCTCTCGCTCTCTCCCTCGCTGTCTCCCTCGCTGTCTCATGCGCTCTCTCTCGCAGTCTCTCTCGCTGTCTCCCTCACTGTGTCCCTCGCTGTGTCCCTCGCTGTGTCCCTCGCAGTCTCCCTCGCTGTCTCCCTCGCAGTCTCTCTCGCAGTCTCTCTCGCTGTCTCCCTCGCTGTCTCCCTCGCTTTCTCCCTCGCTTTCTCCCTCGCTTTCTCCCTCGCTGTCTCTCTCGCTGTCTCTCTCGCTGTCCCTCTCGCAGTCTCTCTCGCAGTCTCTCTCGCTGTCCCTCTCGCAGTCTCTCTCGCTGTCTCTCTCGCTGTCTCCCTCGCTGTCTCCCTCGCTGTCTCCCTCGCTGTCTCCCTCGCTGTCTCACTCGCAGTCTCCCTCGCAGTCTCTCTAGCTGTCTCCCTCGCTTTCTCCCTCGTTTTCTCCCTCGCTTTCTCCCTCGCTGTCTCTCTCGCTGTCTCTCTCGCTGTCTCTCTCGCTGTCTCCCTCGCAGTCTCTCTTGCTGTCTCCCTCGCTGTCTCCCTCGCTGTCTCCCTCGCTGTCTCCCTCACTGTGTCCCTCGCTCTCTCCCTCGCAGTCTCCCTCGCCGTCTCCCTCGCCGTCTCTCTCGCAGTCTCTCTCGCTGTCTTCCTCGCAGTTTCTCTCGCTGTCTCCCTCGCTGCCTCTCTCGCTGTCTCCCTAGCAGTCGCTCTCGCAGTCGCTCTCGCAGTCGCTCTCGCAGTCGCTCTCGCAGTCTCTCTCGCTGTCTCCTTCGCTGTCTCCCTCGCTGTCTCCCTCGCTGTGTCTCTCGCTCTCTCCCTCGCTGTCTCCCTCGCTGTCTCATGCGCTCTCTCTCGCAGTCTCTCTCGCTGTCTCCCTCACTGTGTCCCTCGCTGTGTCTCTTGCTCTCTCCCTCGCTGTCTCCCTCGCTGTCTCACGCGCTCTCTCTCGCAGTCTCTCTCGCTGTCTCTCTCGCTGTCTCTCTCGCTTTCTCCCTCGCTGTCTCTCTCGCTTTCTCCCTCGCTGTGTCCCTCGCTGTGTCCCTCGCTGTGTCCCTCGCTGTGTCCCTCGCTGTCTCTCTCGCTGTCTCTCTCGCAGTCTCCCTCGCTGTCTCCCTCGCTGTCTCCCTCGCTGTCTCCCTCGCAGTCTCTCTCGCTGTCTCCCTCGCTGTCTCCCTCGTCATCTCCCTCGCCGTCTCCCTTGCAGTCACTCTCTCTGTATCCCCGGCTGTCTCTCTCGCCAACTCCATAGCAGTATCTCTCACTGTCTCCCTCGCTGTCTCTGTCGCTGTCTCTGTCGCTGTCTCTGTCGCTGTCTCTGTCGCTGTCTCTGTCGCTGTCTCCCTCGCTATCTCCCTCGCTGTCTCCCTCGCTGTCTCCCTCGCCGTCTCCCTCGTCGTCTCCCTGGCCGTCTCCCTGGCCGTCTCCCTGGCCGTCTCCCTGGCCGTCTCCCTAGCCATCTCCCTGGGCGTCTCCCTCGCAGTCTCTCTCGCTGTCTCTCTCGCTGTCTCTCTCAATGTACTCTCGCTGTCTCCCTCGCTGTCTCACTCGCTCTCTCCCTCGCTGTATCTCTCGCAGTCTCTCTCACAGTCTCTCTCGCTGTCTCTCTCGCTGTCTCCCTCGCAGTCTCTCTCGCTCTCTCCCTCACTGTCTCTCTCGCCGTCTCTCTCGCCGTCTCTCTCTCCATCTCTCTCGCTTTCTCCCACGCAGTCTCTCTCGCAGTCTCTCTCGCAGTCTCTCTCGCAGTCTCTCTCGCAGTCTCCCTCGCAGTCTCCCTCGCTGTCTCCCTCCCAGTCTCTCTCGCAGTCTCTCTCGCAGTCTCTCTCACAGTCTCTCTCGCTGTCTCTCTCGCAGTCTCTCTCGCAGTCTCCTTTGCAGTCTCTCTCGCAGTCTCTCTCGCTGTCTCCCTCACAGTCTCTCTCGCTGTCTCCCTCGCAGTCTCTCTCGAAGTCGCTCTCGCTTTCTCTCTCGCTGTCTCTCTCGCAGTCCTTCTCGCAGTCCTTCTCGCAGTCTCTCTCGCTGTCTCCCTCGCTGTCTCCCTCGCATTCTCCCTCGCAGTCTCTCTCGCTGTCTCTCTCGCTGTCTCTCTCGCTGTCTCTCTCGCTGTCTCCATGGCTTTCTCCCTCGCTGTCTCTCTCGCTGTCTCTCTCGCTGTCTCTCTCGCTGTCTCCCTCGCAGTCTCTCTTGCAGTCTCTCTCGCTGTCTCCCTCGCTGTCTCCCTCGCTGTCTCCCTCGCTCTCTCCCTCACTGTGTCCCTCGCTCTCTCCCTCGCAGTCTCCCTCACCGTCTCCCTCACCGTCTCCCTCGCCGTCTCTCTCGCTGTCTTCCTCGCAGTTTCTCTCGCAGTTTCTGTCGCAGTCTCTCTTGCAGTCTCTCTTGCAGTCTCTCTCGCTGTTTCCCTCGCTGTATCTCTCGCTCTCTCCCTCGCTGTCTCCCTCGCTGTCTCACGCGCTCTCTCTCGCAGTCTCTCTCGCAGTCTCTCTCGCTGTCTCTCTCGCTGTCTCTCTCGCTGTCTCTCTCGCTGTGTCCCTCGCTGTGTCCCTCGCTGTGTCCCTCGCTGTCTCCCTCGCTGTCTCCCTCGCTGTCTCCCTCGCTGTCTCCCTCGCCGTATCCCTCGCCGTCTCCCTCGCCATCTCCCTCGCCGTCTCCCTCGCCGTCTCTGTCGCTGTCTCACTCGCTCTATCCCTCGCTGTATCCCTCGCTGTATCTCTCGCAGTCTCTCTCGCAGTCTCTCTCACAGTCTCTCTCGCTGTCTCTCTCGCTGTCTCTCTCGCTGTCTCCCTCGCAGTCTCTCTCGCTGTCTCCCTCGCTGTTTCCCTCACAGTCTCTCTCGCTGTCTCCCTCGCAGTCTCTCTCGAAGTCGCTCTCGCTTTCTCCCTCGCTTTCTCCCTCGCTGTCTCTCTCGCAGTCCTTCTCGCAGTCCTTCTCGCAGTCTCTCTCGCAGTCTCTCTCGCTGTCTCCCTCGCTGTCTACCTCGCTGTCTCCCACGCAGTCTCTCTCGCTGTCTCCATCGCCTTCTCCCTCGCTGTCTCTCTTGCTGTCTCTCTCGCTGTCTCTCTCGCTGTCTCTCTCGCTGTCTCTCTCGCTGTCTCCCTTGCAGTCTCCCTTGCAGTCTCCCTCGCTGTCTCTCTCGCAGTCTCTCTCGCAGTCTCTCTCGCAGTCTCTCTCGCAGTCTCTCTCGCTGTCCCTCTCGCAGTCTCTCTCGCTGTCCCTCTCGCAGTCTCTCTCGCAGTCTCCCTCGCTGTCTCTCTCGCTGTCTCCCTCGCTGTGTCTCTCGCTCTCTCCCTCGCTGTCTCCCTCGCTGTCTCATGCGCTCTCTCTCGCAGTCTCTCTCGCTGTCTCCCTCACTGTGTCCCTCGCTGTGTCCCTCGCTGTGTCCCTCGCTGTGTCCCTCGCAGTCTCCCTCGCAGTCTCTCTCGCTGTCTCCCTTGCAGTCTCCCTCGCAGTCTCCCTCGCAGTCTCTCTCGCTTTCTCCCTCGCAGTCTCTCTCGCAGTCTCTCTCGCTTTCTCCCTCGCAGTCTCTCTCGCAGTCTCTCTCGCAGTCTCTCTCGCAGTCTCTCTCGCCGTCTTCCTCGCAGTCTTCCTCGCAGTCTTCCTCGCAGTCTTCCTCGCAGTCTTCCTCGCACTCTCCCTCGCTGTCTCCCTCGCAGTCTCTCTCGCTGTCTCCATCGCCTTCTCCCTCGCTGTCTCTCTTGCTGTCTCTCTCGCTGTCTCTCTCGCTGTCTCTCTCGCTGTCTCTCTCGCTGTCTCCCTTGCAGTCTCCCTTGCAGTCTCCCTCGCTGTCTCCCTCGCTGTCTCCCTCGCTGTGTCCCTCGCTGTGTCCCTCGCAGTCTCCCTCGCTGTCCCCCTCGCTGTCTCTCTCGCAGTCTCTCTCGCAGTCTCTCTCGCAGTCTCTCTCGCTGTCCCTCTCGCAGTCTCTCTCGCTGTCCCTCTCGCAGTCTCTCTCGCAGTCTCCCTCGCTGTCTCTCTCGCTGTCTCCCTCGCTGTGTCTCTCGCTCTCTCCCTCGCTGTCTCCCTCGCTGTCTCATGCGCTCTCTCTCGCAGTCTCTCTCGCTGTCTCCCTCACTGTGTCCCTCGCTGTGTCCCTCGCTGTGTCCCTCGCTGTGTCCCTCGCAGTCTCCCTCGCTGTCTCCCTCGCAGTCTCTCTCGCAGTCTCTCTCGCAGTCTCTCTCGCAGTCTCTCTCGCAGTCTCTCTCGCAGTCCCTCTCGCTGTCTCTCTCGCAGTCTCTCTCGCTGTCCCTCTCGCAGTCTCTCTCGCTGTCTCTCTCGCTGTCTCTCTCGCAGTCTCTCTCGCAGTCTCTCTCGCAGTCTCTCTCGCTGTCTCTCTCGCTGTCCCTCTCGCAGTCTCTCTCGCTGTCTCTCTCGCTGTCCCTCTCGCAGTCTCTCTCGCAGTCTCTCTCGCTGTCCCTCTCGCAGTCTCTCTCGCAGTCTCCCTCGCTGTCTCTCTCGCTGTCTCCCTCGCTGTCTCCCTCGCTGTCTCCCTCGCTGTCTCCCTCGCTGTCTCCCTCGCAGTCTCACTCGCAGTCTCACTCGCAGTCTCTCTCGCTGTCTCCCTCGCTGTCTCTCTCGCTGTCTCTCTCGCTGTCTCTCTCGCTGTCTCCCTCGCTGTCTCCCTCGCTGTCTCTCTTGCAGTCTCTCTCGCTGTCTCCCTCGCTGTCTCCCTCGCTGTCTCCCTCGCTGTCTCCCTCACTGTGTCCCTCGCTCTCTCCCTCGCAGTCTCACTCACCGTCTCCCTCGCCGTCTCTCTCGCTGTCTTCCTCGCAGTTTCTCTCGCTGTCTCCCTCGCTGTCTCCCTCGCTGTCTCTCTCGCTGTCTCTCTCGCTGCCTCCCTCGCTGCCTCCCTCGCTGTCTCCCTAGCAGTCGCTCTCGCAGTCGCTCTCGCAGTCGCTCTCGCAGTCGCTCTCGCAGTCTCTCTCGCTGTCTCCCTCGCTGTCTCCCTCGCTGTCTCCCTAGCAGTCGCTCTCGCAGTCTCTCTCGTTGTCTTCCTCGCTGTGTCCCTCGCAGTCTCTCTCGCAGTCTCTCTCGCAGTCTCTCTCGCAGTCTCTCTCGCAGTCTTCCTCGCAGTTTCTCTCGCTGTCTCCCTCGCTGCCTCACGCGATCTCTCTCGCATTCTCTCTCGTTGTCTCCCTTGCATTCTCTCTCGCTGTCTCCAGCGCTGTCTCCCTCGCCATCTCCCTGGCTGTCTCTCTCGCAGTTAGTCTCGCAGTCTCTCTCGCTGTATCCCTCGCTGTCTCTCTCGCTATCTCCATAGCAGTCTCTCTCGCAGTCTCCCTCGCTGTCTCCCTCACAGTCTCCCTCACAGTCTCTCTCGCAGTCTCTCTCGCATTCTCTCTCGCTATCTCTCTCGCTATCTCCCTCGCTATCTCCCTCGCTATCTCCCTCGCTATCTCCCTCGCTATCTCCCTCGCTATCTCCTTCGCTGTCTCCCTCGCTGTCTCCCTCGCTGTCTCTCTCGCTGTCTCCCTTGCAGTCTCCCTCGCAGTCTCCCTCGCAGTCTCTCTCGCTTTCTCCCTCGCAGTCTCTCTCGCAGTCTCTCTCGCTTTCTCCCTCGCAGTCTCTCTCGCAGTCTCTCTCGCAGTCTCTCTCGCAGTCTCTCTCGCAGTCTTCCTCGCAGTCTTCCTCGCAGTCTTCCTCGCAGTCTTCCTCGCAGTCTTCCTCGCACTCTCCCTCGCTGTCTCCCTCGCAGTCTCTCTCGCAGTCTCTCTCGCAGTCTCTCTTGCAGTCTCTCTTGCAGTCTCTCTTGCAGTCTCTCTTGCAGTCTCTCTTGCTGTCTCTCTTGCTGTCTCCCTCGCAGTCTCCCTCGCAGTCTCCCTCGCAGTCTCCCTCGCAGTCTCCCTCGCTGTCTCCCTCGCTGTCTCACGCGATCTCTCTCGCATTCTCTCTCGCATTCTCTCTCGTCTCTCTCACAGTCTCTCTTGCTGTCTCTGTCGCTGTCTCCCTCGCTGTCTCCCTCGCTGTCTCCCTCGTTGTCTCCCTCGCTGCCTCCCTCGCTGCCTCCCTCGCAGTCTCTCTCGAAGTCTCTCTCGAAGTCTCTCTCGAAGTCTCTCTCGAAGTCTCTCTCGAAGTCTCTCTCGAAGTCTCTCTCGCTGTCTCTCTCGCTGTCTCTCTCGCTGTCTCCCTCGCTTTCTCCCTCGCTGTCTCCCTCGCTGTCTCTCTCGCCGTCTCCCTCGCCGTCTCAATCGCTGTCTCCCTCGCAGTGTCTCTCGCTGTATCCCTCGCTGTTTTTCTCGCTATCTCCATAGCAGTCTCTCTCGCAGTTTCTCTCGCTTTCTCCCTCGCAGTCTCTCTCGCTGTCTCCCTCACAGTCTCACTCGCAGTCTCTCTCGCTGTCTCCCTCACAGTCTCTCTCGCTGTCTCCCTCGCTGTCTCCCTCGAGGTCTCTCTCACAGTCTCTCTCGCAGTCTCTCTCGCTGACTCCCTCGCAGTTTCTATCGCTGTCTCCCTCGTGTTCTCTCTCGCTTTCTCCCTCGCTCTCTCCCTCGCTCTCTCCCTCGCAGTCTCTCTCGCAGTCTCTCTCGCAGTCTCTCTCGCAGTCTCTCTCGCTATCTCTCTCGCTATCTCTCTCGCTATCTCTCTCGCTATCTCCCTCGCTATCTCCCTCGCTATCTCCCTCGCTGTCTTGCTCGCTGTCTCCCTTGCAGTCTCCCTCGCAGTCTCTCTCGCTTTCTCCCTCGCAGTCTCTCTCGCTTTCTCCCTCGCAGTCTCTCTCGCAGTCTCTCTCGCTGTCTCTCTCGCTGTCTCCCTTGCAGTCTCCCTCGCAGTCTCTGTCGCTTTCTCCCTCGCAGTCTCTCTCGCTTTCTCCCTCGCAGTCTCTCTCGCAGTCTCTCTCGCTTTCTCTCTCGCTTTCTCCCTCGCTCTCTCCCTTGCAGTCTCTCTCGCAGTCTCTCTCGCAGTCTCTCTCGCAGTCTCTCTCGCAGTCTCTCTCGCAGTCTCTCTCGCTGTCTCTCTCGCTGTCTCCCTCGCTGTCTCCCTCGCTGTCTCCCTCGCTGTCTCCCTCGCTTTCTCTCTCGCTTTCTCCCTCGCTCTCTCCCTTGCAGTCTCTCTCGCAGTCTCTCTCGCAGTCTCTCTCGCAGTCTCTCTCGCAGTCTCCCTCGCAGTCTCCCTCGCAGTCTCTCTCGCAGTCTCTCTCGCAGTCTCCCTCGCAGTCTCCCTCGCAGTCTCTCTCGCAGTCTCTCTCGCAGTCTCTCTCGCAGTCTCTCTCGCAGTCTCTCTCGCAGTCCTTCTCGCATTCTCTCTCGCTGTCTCCCTCGCTGTCTCCCTCGCTGTATCCCACGCAGTCTCTCTCGCTGTCTCTCACGCGCTCTCTCTCGCAGTCTCTATCGCTGTCTCCCTCGCAGTCTCCCTCGCAGTCTCCCTCGCTGTCTCCCTCGCTGTCTCCCTCGCTGTGTCCCTCGCTGTGTCCCTCGCTGTCTCTCTCGCAGTTTCCCTCGCTGTCTCTCTCGCAGTTTCCCTCGCTGTCTCCCTCGCTGTCTCCCTCGCTGTCTCCCTCGCAGTCTCCCTCGCAGTCTCTCTCGCTGTCTCCCTCGCTGTCTCCCTCGCTGTCTCCCTCGCTGTCTCCCTCGCTGTCTCCCTCGCTGTCTCCCTCGCAGTCACTCTCTCTGTATCCCCCGCTGTCTCTCTCGCTATCTCCATAGCAGTCTCTCTCACTGTCTCTCTCGCTGTCTCTCTCGCTGTCTCTCTCAATGTACTCTCGCTGTCTCCCTCGCTCTATCCCTCGCTGTATCTCTCGCAGTCTCTCTCGCAGTTTCTCTCGCAGTCTCTCTCGCTGTCTCCCTCTCAGTCTCTCTCACTCTCTCTCTCGCAGTCTCTCTCGCCATCTCTCTCTCCGTCTCTCTCGCCATCTCTCTCGCCGTCTCTCTCGCCGTCTCCCTCGCAGTCTCCCTCGCAGTCTCCCTCGCAGTCTCTCTCGCAGTCTCTCTCGCAGTCTCTCTCGCAGTCTCCCTCGCAGTCTCCCTCGCAGTCTCCCTCGCAGTCTCCCTCGCATTCTCCCTCACAGTCTCTCTCGCTGTCTCCATTGCAGTCTCCCACACAGTCTCTGTCGCTTTCTCCCTCGCTTTCTCCCTCGCAGTCTCTCTCGCAGTCTCTCTCGCAGTCTCTCTCGCAGTCTCTCTCGCAGTCTCTCTCGCTGTCCCTCTCGCAGTCTCTCTCGCAGTCTCTCTCGCAGTCTCTCTCGCAGTCTCTCTCGCAGTCTCCCTCGCAGTCTCTCTCGCAGTCTCCTTTGCAGTCTCTCTCGCTGTCTCTCTCGCTGTCTCTCTCGCTGTCTCCCTCGCAGTCTCCCTCGCAGTCTCCCTCGCTGTCTCCCTCGCTGTTTCCCTCACAGTCTCGCTGTCTCCCTCGCAGTCTCTCTCGAAGTCGCTCTCGCTTTCTCCCTCGCTGTCTCTCTCGCAGTCCTTCTCGCATTCTCTCTCGCTGTCTCCAGCGCTGTCTCCCTCGCCATCTCCCTCGCTGTCTCCCTCGCCATCTCCCTCGCTGTCTCCCTCGCAGTTAGTCTCGCAGTCTCTCTCGCAGTCTCTCTCGCTGTATCCCTCGCTGTATCCCTCGCTGTATCCCTCGCTGTCTCCCTCACAGTCTCCCTCGCAGTCTCTCTCGCAGTCTCTCTCGCAGTCTCTCTCGCTATCTCCCTCGCTATCTCCCTCGCTATCTCCCTCGCTATCTCCCTCGCAGTCTCTCTCGCAGTCTCTCTCGCAGTCTCTCTCGCAGTCTCTCTCGCAGTCTCTCTCGCAGTCTTCCTCGCAGTCTTCCTCGCAGTCTTCCTCGCATTCTCCCTCGCTTTCTCCCTCGCTGTCTCCCTCGCTGTCTCCCTCGCAGTCTCCCTCGCAGTCTCTCTTGCAGTCTCTCTTGCAGTCTCCCTCGCTGTCTCCCTCGCTGCCTCCCTCGCTGTCTCCCTCGCTGTCTCCCTCGCTGTCTCACGCGATCTCTCTCGCATTCTCTCTCGTCTCCCTCGCAGTCTCTCTCGCTGTGTCCATCGCAGTCTCTCTCACAGTCTCTCTTGCTGTCTCTGTCGCTGTCTCCCTCGCTGTCTCCCTCGCTGTCTCCCTCGCTGTCTCCCTTGCTGTCTCCCTCGCTGCCTCCCTCGCTGCCTCCCTCGCAGTCTCTCTCGAAGTCTCTCTCGCTGTCTCTCTCGCTGTCTCTCTCGCTGTCTCTCTCGCTGTCTCTCTCGCTGTCTCCCTCGCTGTCTCCATCGCTGTCTCCCTCGCCGTCTCTCTCGCCGTCTCTCTCGCCGTCTCCCTCGCCGTCTCCCTCGCCGTCTCAATCGCTGTCTCCCTCGCAGTGTCTCTCGCTGTATCCCTCGCTGTTTTTCTCGCTATCTCCATAGCAGTCTCTCTCGCAGTTTCTCTCGCTTTCTCCCTCGCAGTCTCTCTCGCTGTCTCCCTCACAGTCTCACTCGCAGTCTCTCTCGCTGTCTCTCTCGCTGTCTCTCTCGCTGTCTCCCTCGCTGTCTCCCTCATAGTCTCCCTCGCTGTCTCCCTCGCTGTCTCCCTCGCTGTCTCCCTCGAGGTCTCTCTCACAGTCTCTCTCGCAGTCTCTCTCGCTGACTCCCTCGCAGTTTCTATCGCTGTCTCCCTCGTGTTCTCTCTCGCTTTCTCCCTCGCTCTCTCCCTCGCAGTCTCTCTCGCAGTCTCTCTCGCAGTCTCTCTCGCTATCTCTCTCGCTATCTCTCTCGCTATCTCCCTCGCTATCTCCCTCGCTATCTCCCTCGCTATCTCTCTCGCTGTCTCTCTCGCTGTCTCCCTTGCAGTCTCCCTCGCAGTCTCTCTCGCTTTCTCCCTCGCAGTCTCTCTCGCTTTCTCCCTCGCAGTCTCTCTCGCTTTCTCCCTCGCAGTCTCTCTCGCAGTCTCTCTCGCAGTCGCTCTCGCAGTCTCTCTTGCAGTCTCTCTCGCAGTCTCTCTCGCAGTCTTCATCGCAGTTTCTCTCGCTGTCTCCCTCGCTGCCTCCCACGGTGTCTCCCTCGCAGTCTCTCTTGCAGTCTCTCTTGCAGTCTCTCTCGCTGTCTCTCTCGCTGTCTCTCTCGCTGTCTCCCTCGCAGTCTCCCTCGCAGTCTCCCTCGCTGTCTCCCTCGCTGTTTCCCTCACAGTCTCGCTGTCTCCCTCGCAGTCTCTCTCGAAGTCGCTCTCGCTTTCTCCCTCGCTGTCTCTCTCGCAGTCCTTCTCGCATTCTCTCTCGCTGTCTCCAGCGCTGTCTCCCTCGCCATCTCCCTCGCTGTCTCCCTCGCCATCTCCCTCGCTGTCTCCCTCGCAGTTAGTCTCGCAGTCTCTCTCGCAGTCTCTCTCGCTGTATCCCTCGCTGTATCCCTCGCTCTATCCCTCGCTGTCTCCCTCACAGTCTCCCTCGCAGTCTCTCTCGCAGTCTCTCTCGCAGTCTCTCTCGCTATCTCCCTCGCTATCTCCCTCGCTATCTCCCTCGCTATCTCCCTCGCAGTCTCTCTCGCAGTCTCTCTCGCAGTCTCTCTCGCAGTCTCTCTCGCAGTCTTCCTCGCAGTCTTCCTCGCAGTCTTCCTCGCAGTCTTCCTCGCATTCTCCCTCGCTGTCTCCCTCGCTGTCTCCATGCAGTCTCCCTCGCAGTCTCCCTCGCAGTCTCTCTTGCAGTCTCTCTTGCAGTCTCTCTTGCTGTCTCTGTCGCTGTCTCCCTCGCTGTCTCCCTCGCTGTCTCCCTCGCTGTCTCCCTCGCTGTCTCCCTCGCTGCCTCCCTCGCTGCCTCCCTCGCAGTCTCTCTCGAATTCTCTCTCGCTGTCTCTCTCGCTGTCTCTCTCGCTGTCTCTCTCGCTGTCTCTCTCGCTGTCTCTCTCGCTGTCTCCCTCGCTGTCTCCATCGCTGTCTCCCTCGCCGTCTCTCTCGCCGTCTCTCTCGCCGTCTCCCTCGCCGTCTCCCTCGCCGTCTCAATCGCTGTCTCCCTCGCAGTGTCTCTCGCTGTATCCCTCGCTGTTTTTCTCGCTATCTCCATAGCAGTCTCTCTCGCAGTTTCTCTCGCTTTCTCCCTCGCAGTCTCTCTCGCTGTCTCCCTCACAGTCTCACTCGCAGTCTCTCTCGCTGTCTCTCTCGCTGTCTCTCTCGCTGTCTCCCTCGCTGTCTCCCTCATAGTCTCCCTCGCTGTCTCCCTCGCTGTCTCCCTCGCTGTCTCCCTCGAGGTCTCTCTCACAGTCTCTCTCGCAGTCTCTCTCGCTGACTCCCTCGCAGTTTCTATCGCTGTCTCCCTCGTGTTCTCTCTCGCTTTCTCCCTCGCTCTCTCCCTCGCAGTCTCTCTCGCAGTCTCTCTCGCAGTCTCTCTCACTATCTCTCTCGCTATCTCTCTCGCTATCTCCCTCGCTATCTCCCTCGCTATCTCCCTCGCTATCTCTCTCGCTGTCTCTCTCGCTGTCTCCCTTGCAGTCTCCCTCGCAGTCTCTCTCGCTTTCTCCCTCGCAGTCTCTCTCGCTTTCTCCCTCGCAGTCTCTCTCGCTTTCTCCCTCGCAGTCTCTCTCGCAGTCTCTCTCGCAGTCGCTCTCGCAGTCTCTCTTGCAGTCTCTCTCGCAGTCTCTCTCGCAGTCTCTCTCGCAGTCTTCGTCGCAGTTTCTCTCGCTGTCTCCCTCGCTGCCTCCCACGGTGTCTCCCTCGCAGTCTCTCTTGCAGTCTCTCTTGCAGTCTCTCTTGCAGTCTCTCTTGCTGTCTCCCTCGCTGTGTCTCTCGCTCTCTCTCTCGCAGTCTCCCTCGCTGTCTCCCTCGCTATCTCCCTCGCTGTCTCCCTCGCTGTCTCACGCGATCTCTCTCACATTCTCTCTCGTTGTCTCCCTCGCAGTCTCTCTCGCTGTGTCCCTCGCAGTCTCTCTCGCAGTCTCTATTGCTGTCTCTGTCGCTGTCTCCCTCGCTGTCTCCCTCGCTGTCTCCCTCGCTGTCTCCCTCGCAGTCTCTCTCGAAGTCTCTCTCGCTGTCTCCCTCGCTGTCTCCCTCGCTGTCTCCCTCGCTTTCTCTCTCGCTGTCTCCCTCGCTTTCTCTCTCGCTTTCTCTCTCGCTGTCTCCCTCGCTTTCTCTCTCGCTTTCTCCCTCGCTCTCTCCCTCGCTCTCTCCCTCGCAGTCTCCCTCGCTGTCTCCCTCGCTGTCTCCCTCGCTGTCTCCCTCGCCGTCTCCCTCGCCGTCTCCCTCGCCGTCTCCCTCGCCGTCTCCCTCGCTGTCTTCCTCGCTGTCTCCCTCGCTGTTTCCCTCGCTTTCTCTCTCGCTTTCTCTCTCGCTGTCTCCCTCGCTTTCTCTCTCGCTTTCTCCCTCGCTATCTCCATAGCAGTCTCTCTCACTGTCTCTCTCGCTGTCTCTCTCGCTGTCTCTCTCAATGTACTCTCGCTGTCTCCCTCGCTCTATCCCTCGCTGTATCTCTCGCAGTCTCTCTCGCAGTCTCTCTCGCAGTCTCTCTCGCAGTCTCTCTCGCAGTCTCTCTCGCTGTCTCCCTCTCAGTCTCTCTCGCAGTCTCTCTCGCCGTCTCTCTCTCCGTCTCTCTCTCCGTCTCTCTCTCCGTCTCTCTCGCCGTCTCTCTCGCCGTCTCTCTCGCCATCTCTCTCGCCGTCTCTCTCGCAGTCTCCCTCGCAGTCTCCCTCGCAGTCTCCCTCGCAGTCTCTCTCGCAGTCTCTCTCGCAGTCTCCCTCGCAGTCTCCCTCGCCGTCTCCCTCGCAGTCTCCCTCGCAGTCTCCCTCGCAGTCTCTCTCGCAGTCTCTCTCGCAGTCTCCCTCACAGTCTCCCTCACAGTCTCCCTCGCAGTCTCCCTCGCAGTCTCCCTCGCAGTCTCCCTCGCAGTCTCTCTCGCTGTCTCCATTGCAGTCTCCCACACAGTCTCCCTCGCTTTCTCCCTCGCAGTCTCTCTCGCAGTCTCTCTCGCAGTCTCTCTCGCAGTCTCTCTCGCAGTCTCTCTCGCTGTCCCTCTCGCAGTCTCTCTCGCAGTCTCTCTCGCAGTCTCTCTCGCTGTCTCCCTCGCAGTCTCTCTCGCAGTCTCCTTTGCAGTCTCTCTCGCTGTCTCTCTCTCGCTGTCTCTCTCTCGCTGTCTCCCTCGCAGTCTCCCTCGCTGTCTCCCTCGCTGTTTCCCTCACAGTCTCGCTGTCTCCCTCGCAGTCTCTCTCGAAGTCGCTCTAGCTTTCTCCCTCGCTGTCTCTCTCGCAGTCCTTCTCGCATTCTCTCTCGCTGTCTCCAGCGCTGTCTCCAGCGCTGTCTCCCTCGCCATCTCCCTCGCTGTCTCCCTCGCAGTTAGTCTCGCAGTCTCTCTCGCTGTATCCCTCGCTGTCTCCCTCACAGTCTCCCTCACAGTCTCTCTCGCAGTCTCTCTCGCAGTCTCTCTCGCTATCTCTCTCGCTATCTCCCTTGCTATATCCCTCGCTATCTCTCTCGCAGTCTCTCTCGCAGTCTCTCTCGCAGTCTCTCTCGCAGTCTTCCTCGCAGTCTTCCTCGCAGTCTTCCTCGCAGTCTTCCTCGCAGTCTTCCTCCCAGTCTTCCTTGCAGTCTCCCTCGCTGTCTCCCTTGCTGTCTCTCTTGCAGTCTCTCTTGCAGTCTCTCTTGCAGTCTCTCTTGCTGTCTCTCTTGCTGTCTCTCTTGCTGTCTCCCTCGCAGTCTCCCTCGCAGTCTCCCTCGCAGTCTCCCTCGCTGTCTCCCTCGCTGTCTCCCTCGCTGTTTCCCTCGCTGTATCACGCGATCTCTCTCGCATTCTCTCTCGTCTCCCTCGCAGTCTCTCTCGCTGTGTCCATCGCAGTCTCTCTCACAGTCTCTCTTGCTGTCTCTGTCGCTGTCTCCCTCGCTGTCTCCCTCGCTGTCTCCCTCGCTGTCTCCCTCGCTGTCTCCCTCGCTGTCTCCTTCGCTGTCTCCTTCGCTGCCTCCCTCGCAGTCTCTCTCGAAGTCTCTCTCGCTGTCTCTCTCGCTGTCTCCCTCGCTGTCTCCCTCGCTGTCTCCCTCGCTGTCTCCCTCGCCGTCTCTCTCGCCGTCTCTCTCGCCGTCTCTCTCGCCGTCTCTCTCGCCGTCTCCCTCGCCGTCTCAATCGCTCTCTCAATCGCTGTCTCCCTCGCAGTGTCTCTCGCTGTTTTTGTCGCTATCTCCATAGCAGTCTCTCTCGCAGTTTCTCTCGCTTTCTCCCTCGCAGTCTCTCTCGCAGTCTCTCTCGCTGTCTCCCTCACAGTCTCACTCGCAGTCTCTCTCGCTGTCTCTCTCGCTGTCTCCCTCGCTGTCTCCCTCACAGTCTCCCTCGCTGTCTCCCTCGCTGTCTCCCTCGAGGTCTCTCTCACAGTCTCTCTCGCTGACTCCCTCGCAGTTTCTATCGCTGTCTCCCTCGTGTTCTCTCTCGCTTTCTCCCTCGCTCTCTCCCTCGCAGTCTCCCTCGCAGTCTCTCTCGCAGTCTCTCTCGCTATCTCTCTCGCTATCTCCCTCGCTATCTCCCTCGCTATCTCCCTCGCTATCTCTCTCGCTGTCTCTCTCGCTGTCTCCCTTGCAGTCTCCCTCGCAGTCTCCCTCGCAGTCTCTCTCGCAGTCTCTCTCGCTTTCTCCCTCGCAGTCTCTCTCGCAGTCTCTCTCGCAGTCTCTCTCGCAGTCTCTCTTGCAGTCTCTCTTGCAGTCTTCGTCGCAGTTTCTCTCGCTGTCTCCCTCGCTGCCTCCCACGCTGTCTCCCTCGCAGTCTCTCTTGCAGTCTCCCTCGCTGTGTCTCTCGCTCTCTCTCTCGCAGTCTCCCTCGCTGTCTCCCTCGCTATCTCCCTCGCTGTCTCCCTCGCTGTCTCACGCGATCTCTCTCACATTCTCTCTCGTTGTCTCCCTCGCAGTCTCTCTCGCTGTGTCCCTCGCAGTCTCTCTCGCAGTCTCTATTGCTGTCTCTCTCGCTGTGTCCCTCGCTGTCTCCCTCGCTGTCTCCCTCGCTGTCTCCCTCGCTGTCTCTCTCGAAGTCTCTCTCGCTGTCTCCCTCGCTGTCTCCCTCGCTGTCTCCCTCGCTTTCTCTCTCGCTTTCTCCCTCGCTCTCTCCCTTGCAGTCTCTCTCGCAGTCTCTCTCGCAGTCTCCCTCGCAGTCTCCCTCGCAGTCTCTCTCGCAGTCTCTCTCGCAGTCTCTCTCGCTGTCTCCCTCGCTGTCTCCCTCGCTGTCTCCCTCGCTGTCTCCCTCGCTGTCTCCCTCGCTGTCTCTCTCACTTTCTCCCTCGCTCTCTCCCACAGTCTCTCTCGAAGTCTCTCTCGCAGTCTCCCTCGCAGTCTCCCTCGCAGTCTCCCTGGCAGTCTCCCTGGCAGTCTCTCTCGCAGTCTCCCTCGCAGTCTCTCTCGCAGTCTCCCTCGCAGTCTCTCTCGCAGTCCCCTCGCTGTCTCCCTCGCTGTTTCCCTCACAGTCTCTGTCGCTGTCTCCCTCGCTGTCTCCCTCGCTGTCTCCCTCGCTGTCTCCCTCGCTGTCTCCCTCGCTGTCTCCTTCGCTGTCTCCTTCGCTGCCTCCCTCGCAGTCTCTCTCGAAGTCTCTCTCGCTGTCTCTCTCGCTGTCTCCCTCGCTGTCTCCCTCGCTGTCTCCCTCGCTGTCTCCCTCGCTGTCTCCCTCGCCGTCTCTCTCGCCGTCTCTCTCGCCGTCTCTCTCGCCGTCTCTCTCGCCGTCTCCCTCGCCGTCTCAATCGCTCTCTCAATCGCTGTCTCCCTCGCAGTGTCTCTCGCTGTTTTTGTCGCTATCTCCATAGCAGTCTCTCTCGCAGTTTCTCTCGCTTTCTCCCTCGCAGTCTCTCTCGCAGTCTCTCTCGCTGTCTCCCTCACAGTCTCACTCGCAGTCTCTCTCGCTGTCTCTCTCGCTGTCTCCCTCGCTGTCTCCCTCACAGTCTCCCTCGCTGTCTCCCTCGCTGTCTCCCTCGAGGTCTCTCTCACAGTCTCTCTCGCTGACTCCCTCGCAGTTTCTATCGCTGTCTCCCTCGTGTTCTCTCTCGCTTTCTCCCTCGCTCTCTCCCTCGCAGTCTCCCTCGCAGTCTCTCTCGCAGTCTCTCTCGCTATCTCTCTCGCTATCTCCCTCGCTATCTCCCTCGCTATCTCCCTCGCTATCTCTCTCGCTGTCTCTCTCGCTGTCTCCCTTGCAGTCTCCCTCGCAGTCTCCCTCGCAGTCTCTCTCGCAGTCTCTCTCGCTTTCTCCCTCGCAGTCTCTCTCGCAGTCTCTCTCGCAGTCTCTCTCGCAGTCTCTCTTGCAGTCTCTCTTGCAGTCTTCGTCGCAGTTTATCTCGCTGTCTCCCTCGCTGCCTCCCACGCTGTCTCCCTCGCAGTCTCTCTTGCAGTCTCGCTCGCTGTGTCTCTCGCTCTCTCTCTCGCAGTCTCCCTCGCTGTCTCCCTCGCTATCTCCCTCGCTGTCTCCCTCGCTGTCTCACGCGATCTCTCTCACATTCTCTCTCGTTGTCTCCCTCGCAGTCTCTCTCGCTGTGTCCCTCGCAGTCTCTCTCGCAGTCTCTATTGCTGTCTCTCTCGCTGTGTCCCTCGCTGTCTCCCTCGCTGTCTCCCTCGCTGTCTCCCTCGCTGTCTCCCTCGCTGTCTCTCTCGAAGTCTCTCTCGCTGTCTCCCTCGCTGTCTCCCTCGCTGTCTCCCTCGCTTTCTCTCTCGCTTTCTCCCTCGCTCTCTCCCTTGCAGTCTCTCTCGCAGTCTCTCTCGCAGTCTCCCTCGCAGTCTCCCTCGCAGTCTCTCTCGCAGTCTCTCTCGCAGTCTCTCTCGCTGTCTCCCTCGCTGTCTCCCTCGCTGTCTCCCTCGCTGTCTCCCTCGCTGTCTCTCTCGCTTTCTCCCTCGCTCTCTCCCGCAGTCTCTCTCGAAGTCTCTCTCGCAGTCTCCCTCGCAGTCTCCCTCGCAGTCTCCCTGGCAGTCTCCCTGGCAGTCTCTCTCGCAGTCTCCCTCGCAGTCTCTCTCGCAGTCTCCCTCGCAGTCTCTCTCGCAGTCCCCTCGCTGTCTCCCTCGCTGTTTCCCTCACAGTCTCTCTCGCTGTCTCCCTCGCAGTCTCTCTCGAAGTCGCTCTCGCTTTCTCCCTCGCTGTCTCTCTCGCAGTCCTTCTCGCATTCTCTCTCGCTGTCTCCCTCAGTGTCTCCCTCGGTGTCTCCCTCGCTGTCTCCCACGCAGTCTCTCTCGCTGTCTCTCAAGCGCTCTCTCTCGCAGTCTCTCTCGCTGTCTCCCTCGCAGTCTCCCTCGCAGTCTCCCTCGCTGTCTCCCTCGCTGTCTCCCTCGCTGTCTCCCTCGCTGTGTCCCTCGCTGTGTCCCTCGCTGTGTCCCTCGCTGTCTCTCTCGCAGTTTCCCTCGCTGTCTCTCTCACAGTTTCCCTCGCTGTCTCCCTCGCTGTCTCCCTCGCTGTCTCCCTCGCTGTCTCCCTCGCAGTCTCCCTCGCAGTCTCCCTCGCAGTCTCTCTCGCAGTCTCTCTCGCAGTCTCCCTCGCTGTCTCCCTCGCTGTCTCCCTCGCTGTCTCCCTCGCTGTCTCCCTCGCCGTCTCCCTCGCCATCTCCCTCGCAGTCACTCTCTCTGTATCCCCCGCTGTCGCTGTCTCTGTCGATGTCTCTGTCGCTGTCTCTGTCGCTGTCTCTGTCGCTGTCTCTGTCGCTGTCTCCCTCTCTGTCTCCCTCGCTGTCTCCCTCGCCGTCTCCCTCGTCGTCTCCCTCGTCGTCTCCCTCGTCGTCTCCCTCGACGTCTCCCTCGTCGTCTCCCTCGTCGTCTCCCTCGACGTCTCCCTCGCAGTCTCCCTCGCAGTCTCTCTCGCAGTCTCTCTCGCTGTCTCTCTCGCTGTCTCTCTCGCTGTCTCTCTCAATGTACTCTCGCTGTCTCCCTCGCTCTATCCCTCGCTGTATCTCTCGCAGTCTCTCTCGCAGTCTCTCTCGCAGTCTCTCTCGCAGTCTCTCTCGCAGTCTCTCTCGCAGTCTCTCTCGCTGTCTCTCTCGCTGTCTCTCTCGCTGTCTCCCTCTCAGTCTCTCTCACTCTCTCTCTCGCAGTCTCTCTCGCCGTCTCTCTCTCCATCTCTCTCGCCGTCTCTCTCGCAGTCTCCCTCGCAGTCTCCCTCGCAGTCTCTCTCGCAGTCTCTCTCGCAGTCTCTCTCGCAGTCTCTCTCGCAGTCTCCCTCGCAGTCTCCCTCGCAGTCTCCCTCGCAGTCTCCCTCACAGTCTCCATTGCAGTCTCCCACACAGTCTCTGTCGCTTTCTCCCTCGCTTTCTCCCTCGCAGTCTCTCTCGCAGTCTCCCTCGCAGTCTCTTTCGCAGTCTCTCTCGCTGTCCCTCTCGCAGTCTCTCTCGCAGTCTCTCTCGCAGTCTCTCTCGCTGTCTCCCTCGCACTCTCTCTCGCAGTCTCCTTTGCAGTCTCTCTCGCTGTCTCTCTCGCTGTCTCCCTCGCAGTCTCCCTCGCAGTCTCCCTCGCAGTCTCCCTCGCTGTCTCTCTCGCTGTCTCTCTCGCTGTCTCCCTCGCTGTTTCCCTCACAGTCTCCCTCGCTGTCTCCCTCGCTGCCTCTCACGCAGTCGCTCTCACTTTCTCCCTCGCTGTCTCTCTCGCAGTCCTTCTCGCAGTCTCTCTCGCAGTCTCTCTCGCAGTCTCTCTCGCAGTCTCTCTCGCTGTCTCCCTCGCTTTCTCCCTCGCTGTCTCTCTCGCTGTCTCTCTCGCTGTCTCTCTCGCTGTCTCTCTCGCTGTCTCTCTCGCTGTCTCCCTCGCAGTCTCTCTCGCAGTCTCTCTCGCTGTCTCTCTCGCTGTCTCTCTCGCTGTCTCCCTCGCTGTCTCCCTCGCTGTCTCCCTCGCTGTCTCCCTCGCAGTCTCCCTCGCTGTCTCCCTCGCTGTGTCCCTCGCTGTGTCCCTCGCTGTCTCTCTCGCTGTCTCTCTCGCAGTTTCCCTCGCTGTCTCTCTCGCAGTTTCCCTCGCTGTCTCCCTCGCTGTCTCCCTCGCTGTCTCCCTCGCTGTCTTACACGCAGTCTCCCTCGCAGTCTCCCTCGCAGTCTCCCTCGCAGTCTCCCTCGCAGTCTCTCTCGCAGTCTCCCTCGCTGTCTCCCTCGCTTTCTCCCTCGCTGTCTCTCTCGCTGTCTCTCTCGCTGTCTCTCTCGCTGTCTCTCTCGCTGTCTCTCTCGCTGTCTCTCTCGCTGTCTCCCTCGCAGTCTCCCTCGCTGTCTCCCTCGCTGTCTCCCTCGCTGTGTCCCTCGCTGTCTCTCTCGCAGTTTCCCTCGCTGTCTCTCTCGCTGTTTCCCTCGCTGTCTCCCTCGCAGTCTCCCTCGCAGTCTCCCTCGCAGTCTCCCTCGCAGTCTCCCTCGCAGTCTCCCTCGCTGTCTCCCTCGCTGTCTCACGCGATCTCTCTCACATTCTCTCTCGTTGTCTCCCTCGCAGTCTCTCTCGCTGTGTCCCTCGCAGTCTCTCTCGCAGTCTCTATTGCTGTCTCTCTCGCTGTGTCCCTCGCTGTCTCCCTCGCTGTCTCCCTCGCTGTCTCCCTCGCTGTCTCTCTCGAAGTCTCTCTCGCTGTCTCCCTCGCTGTCTCCCTCGCTGTCTCCCTCGCTTTCTCTCTCGCTTTCTCCCTCGCTCTCTCCCTTGCAGTCTCTCTCGCAGTCTCTCTCGCAGTCTCCCTCGCAGTCTCCCTCGCAGTCTCTCTCGCAGTCTCTCTCGCAGTCTCTCTCGCTGTCTCCCTCGCTGTCTCCCTCGCTGTCTCCCTCGCTGTCTCCCTCGCTGTCTCTCTCGCTTTCTCCCTCGCTCTCTCCCGCAGTCTCTCTCGAAGTCTCTCTCGCAGTCTCCCTCGCAGTCTCCCTCGCAGTCTCCCTGGCAGTCTCCCTGGCAGTCTCTCTCGCAGTCTCCCTCGCAGTCTCTCTCGCAGTCTCCCTCGCAGTCTCTCTCGCAGTCCCCTCGCTGTCTCCCTCGCTGTTTCCCTCACAGTCTCTCTCGCTGTCTCCCTCGCAGTCTCTCTCGAAGTCGCTCTCGCTTTCTCCCTCGCTGTCTCTCTCGCAGTCCTTCTCGCATTCTCTCTCGCTGTCTCCCTCAGTGTCTCCCTCGGTGTCTCCCTCGCTGTCTCCCACGCAGTCTCTCTCGCTGTCTCTCAAGCGCTCTCTCTCGCAGTCTCTCTCGCTGTCTCCCTCGCAGTCTCCCTCGCTGTCTCCCTCGCTGTCTCCCTCGCTGTCTCCCTCGCTGTCTCCCTCGCTGTGTCCCTCGCTGTGTCCCTCGCTGTCTCTCTCGCAGTTTCCCTCGCTGTCTCTCTCGCAGTTTCCCTCGCTGTCTCCCTCGCTGTCTCCCTCGCTGTCTCCCTCGCTGTCTCCCTCGCAGTCTCCCTCGCAGTCTCCCTCGCAGTCTCTCTCGCAGTCTCCCTCGCTGTCTCCCTCGCTGTCTCCCTCGCTGTCTCCCTCGCCGTCTCCCTCGCCATCTCCCTCGCAGTCACTCTCTCTGTATCCCCCGCTGTCGCTGTCTCTGTCGCTGTCTCTGTCGATGTCTCTGTCGCTGTCTCTGTCGCTGTCTCTGTCGCTGTCTCCCTCTCTGTCTCCCTCGCTGTCTCCCTCGCCGTCTCCTTCGTCGTCTCCCTCGTCGTCTCCCTCGTCGTCTCCCTCGTCGTCTCCCTCGTCGTCTCCCTCGACGTCTCCCTCGCAGTCTCCCTCGCAGTCTCTCTCGCAGTCTCTCTCGCTGTCTCTCTCGCTGTCTCTCTCGCTGTCTCTCTCGCTGTCTCTCTCAATGTACTCTCGCTGTCTCCCTCGCTCTATCCCTCGCTGTATCTCTCGCAGTCCCTCTCGCAGTCTCTCTCGCAGTCTCTCTCGCAGTCTCTCTCGCAGTCTCTCTCGCAGTCTCTCTCGCTGTCTCTCTCGCTGTCTCTCTCGCAGTCTCTCTCTTGCAGTCTCTCTCGCTGTCTCCCTCTCAGTCTCTCTCACTCTCTCTCTCGCAGTCTCTCTCACAGTCTCTCTCGCCGTCTCTCTCTCCATCTCTCTCGCCGTCTCTCTCGCAGTCTCCCTCGCAGTCTCCCTCGCAGTCTCCCTCGCAGTCTCTCTCGCAGTCTCTCTCGCAGTCTCCCTCGCAGTCTCCCTCGCAGTCTCCCTCGCAGTCTCCCTCGCAGTCTCCCTCACAGTCTCCCACACAGTCTCTGTCGCTTTCTCCCTCGCTTTCTCCCTCGCAGTCTCTCTCGCAGTCTCTCTCGCAGTCTCTCTCGCAGTCTCTTTCGCAGTCTCTCTCGCTGTCCCTCTCGCAGTCTCTCTCGCAGTCTCTCTCGCAGTCTCTCTCGCTGTCTCCCTCGCACTCTCTCTCGCAGTCTCCTTTGCAGTCTCTCTCGCTGTCTCTCTCGCTGTCTCCCTCGCAGTCTCCCTCGCAGTCTCCCTCGCAGTCTCCCTCGCTGTCTCTCTCGCTGTCTCTCTCGCTGTCTCCCTCGCTGTTTCCCTCACAGTCTCCCTCGCTGTCTCCCTCGCTGTCTCTCACGCAGTCGCTCTCACTTTCTCCCTCGCTGTCTCTCTCGCAGTCCTTCTCGCAGTCTCTCTCGCAGTCTCTCTCGCAGTCTCTCTCGCAGTCTCTCTCGCTGTCTCCCTCGCTTTCTCCCTCGCTGTCTCTCTCGCTGTCTCTCTCGCTGTCTCTCTCGCTGTCTCTCTCGCTGTCTCTCTCGCTGTCTCCCTCGCAGTCTCTCTCGCAGTCTCTCTCGCTGTCTCTCTCACTGTCTCTCTCGCTGTCTCCCTCGCTGTCTCCCTCGCTGTCTCCCTCGCAGTCTCCCTCGCAGTCTCCCTCGCTGTCTCCCTCGCTGTGTCCCTCGCTGTGTCCCTCGCTGTCTCTCTCGCTGTCTCTCTCGCAGTTTCCCTCGCTGTCTCTCTCGCAGTTTCCCTCGCTGTCTCCCTCGCTGTCTCCCTCGCTGTCTCCCTCGCTGTCTTCCACGCAGTCTCCCTCGCAGTCTCCCTCGCAGTCTCCCTCGCAGTCTCCCTCGCAGTCTCTCTCGCAGTCTCCCTCGCTGTCTCCCTCGCTTTCTCCCTCGCTGTCTCTCTCGCTGTCTCTCTCGCTGTCTCTCTCGCTGTCTCTCTCGCTGTCTCCCTCGCAGTCTCCCTCGCTGTCTCCCTCGCTGTCTCCCTCGCTGTGTCCCTCGCTGTCTCTCTCGCAGTTTCCCTCGCTGTCTCTCTCGCTGTTTCCCTCGCTGTCTCCCTCGCTGTCTCCCTCGCAGTCTCCCTCGCAGTCTCCCTCGCAGTCTCCCTCGCAGTCTCCCTCGCAGTCTCTCTCGCAGTCTCCCTCGCAGTCTCCCTCGCTGTCTCCCTCGCTGTCTCCCTCGCTGTCTCCCTCGCTGTCTCCCTCGCCGTCTCCCTCGCAGTCACTCTCTCTGTATCCCCCGCTGTCTCTCTCGCTATCTCCATAGCATTCTCTCTCGCTGTCTCCCTCGCTGTCTCCCTCGCTGTCTCCCTCGCTGTCTCCCTCGCTGTCTCCGTCTCTGTCTCTGTCTCTGTCTCTGTCGCTGTCTCTGTCGCTGTCTCCCTCTCTGTCTCTGTCGCTGTCTCCCTCTCTGTCTCCCACGCTGTCTCCCTCGTCGTCTCCCTCGTCATCTCCCTCGTCGTCTCCCTCGTCGTCTCCCTCGTCGTCTCCCTCGTCGTCTCCCTCGCAGTCTCTCTCGCAGTCTCTCTCGCTGTCACTCTCGCTGTCTCTCTCGCTGTCTCTCTCAATGTACTCTCGCTGTCTCCCTTGCTGTCTCCCTCGCTGTCTCCCTTCTGTCTCCCTCGCTCTATCCCTCGCTGTATCACTCGCAGTCTCACTCGCAGTCTCTCTCGCAGTCTCTCTCGCAGTCTCTCTCGCAGTCTCTCTCGCAGTCTCTCGCAGTCTCTCTCGCTGTCTCTCTCGCTGTCTCCCTCTCAGTCTCTCTCACTCTCTCTCTCGCAGTCTCTCTCGTCGTCTCTCTCTCCATCTCTCTCTCCATCTCTCTCGCCGTCTCTCTCGCCGTCTCTCTCGCAGTCTCGCTCGCAGTCTCCCTCGCAGTCTCTCTCGCAGTCTCTCTCGCAGTCTCTCTCGCAGTCTCTCTCGCAGTCTCTCTCGCAGTCTCTCTCGCAGTCTCCCTCACAGTCTCTCTCGCTGTCTCCCTCGCAGTCTCTCTCGCAGTCTCTCGCAGTCTCTCGCAGTCTCTCTCGCAGTCTCTCTCGCTGTCCCTCTCGCAGTCTCTCTCGCAGTCTCCCTCGCAGTCTCCCTCGCAGTCTCTCTCGCAGTCTCTCTCGCAGTCTCTCTCGCTGTCTCTCTCAATGTACTCTCGCTGTCTCCCTCGCTGTCTCCCTCGCTGTCTCCCTCGCTCTATCCCTCGCTCTATCCCTCGCTCTATCCCTCGCTGTATCTCTCGCAGTCTCTCTCGCAGTCTCTCTCGCAGTCTCTCTCGCAGTCTCTCTCGCTGTCTCCCTTTCAGTCTCTCTCACTCTCTCTCTCGCAGTCTCTCTCGTCGTCTCTCTCTCCATCTCTCTCACCATCTCTCTCGCTGTCTCTCTCGCCGTCTCTCTCGCAGTCTCCCTCGCAGTCTCCCTCGCAGTCTCTCTCGCAGTCTCTCTCGCAGTCTCCCTCGCAGTCTCCCTCGCAGTCTCTCTCGCAGTCTCTCTCGCAGTCTCTCTCGCAGTCTTCCTCCCAGTCTTCCTTGCAGTCTCCCTCGCTGTCTCCCTCGCTGTCTCCCTCGCTGTCTCTCTTGCAGTCTCTCTTGCTGTCTCTCTTGCTGTCT
The DNA here is from genome assembly GCF_036365525.1 of Heterodontus francisci. NCBI lineage: Eukaryota > Metazoa > Chordata > Chondrichthyes > Heterodontiformes > Heterodontidae > Heterodontus > Heterodontus francisci. Next base: position 400,626 of record NW_027141235.1, read on the forward strand.
CCCTCGCAGTCTCCCTCGCAGTCTCCCTCGCAGTCTCCCTCGCTGTCTCCCTCGCTGTCTCCCTCGCTGTCTCCCTCGCTGTATCACGCGATCTCTCTCGCATTCTCTCTCGTCTCCCTCGCAGTCTCTCTCGCTGTGTCCATCGCAGTCTCTCTCACAGTCTCTCTTGCTGTCTCTGTCGCTGTCTCCCTCGCTGTCTCCCTCGCTGTCTCCCTCGCTGTCTCCCTCGCTGTCTCCTTCGCTGCCTCCCTCGCTGCCTCCCTCGCAGTCTCTCTCGAAGTCTCTCTCGCTGTCTCTCTCGCTGTCTCCCTCGCTGTCTCCCTCGCTGTCTCCCTCGCTGTCTCCCTCGCTGTCTCCCTCGCTGTCTCCCTCGCCGTCTCTCTCGCCATCTCTCTCGCCGTCTCTCTCGCCGTCTCCCTCGCCGTCTCAATCGCTGTCTCAATCGCTGTCTCCCTCGCAGTGTCTCTCGCTGTTTTTGTCGCTATCTCCATAGCAGTCTCTCTCGCAGTTTCTCTCGCTTTCTCCCTCGCAGTCTCTCTCGCAGTCTCTCTCGCTGTCTCCCTCACAGTCTCACTCGCAGTCTCTCTCGCTGTCTCTCTCGCTGTCTCCCTCGCTGTCTCCCTCACAGTCTCCCTCGCTGTCTCCCTCGAGGTCTCTCTCACAGTCTCTCTCGCTGACTCCCTCGCAGTTTCTATCGCTGTCTCCCTCGTGTTCTCTCTCGCTTTCTCCCTCGCTCTCTCCCTCGCAGTCTCTCTCGCAGTCTCTCTCGCTATCTCCCTCGCTATCTCCCTCGCTATCTCCCTCGCTATCTCCCTCGCTATCTCCCTCGCTATCTCTCTCGCTGTCTCTCTCGCTGTCTCCCTTGCAGTCTCCCTCGCAGTCTCCCTCGCAGTCTCCCTCGCAGTCTCTCTCGCAGTCTCTCTCGCTTTCTCCCTCGCAGTCTCTCTCGCAGTCTCTCTTGCAGTCTCTCTCGCAGTCTTCGTCGCAGTTTCTCTCGCTGTCTCCCTCGCTGCCTGCCACGCTGTCTCCCTCGCAGTCTCTCTTGCAGTCTCCCTCGCTGTGTCTCTCGCTCTCTCTCTCGCAGTCTCCCTCGCTGTCTCCCTCGCTATCTCCCTCGCTGTCTCACGCGATCTCTCTCACATTCTCTCTCGTTGTCTCCCTCGCAGTCTCTCTCGCTGTGTCCCTCGCAGTCTCTCTCGCAGTCTCTATTGCTGTCTCTCTCGCTGTGTCCCTCGCTGTCTCCCTCGCTGTCTCCCTCGCTGTCTCCCTCGCTGTCTCTCTCGAAGTCTCTCTCGCTGTCTCCCTCGCTGTCTCCCTCGCTGTCTCCCTCGCTTTCTCTCTCGCTTTCTCCCTCGCTCGCTCCCTTGCAGTCTCTCTCGCAGTCTCTCTCGCAGTCTCCCTCGCAGTCTCCCTCGCAGTCTCCCTCGCAGTCTCTCTCGCAGTCTCTCTCGCAGTCTCTCTCGCTGTCTCCCTCGCTGTCTCCCTCGCTGTCTCCCTCGCTGTCTCCCTCGCTGTCTCTCTCGCTGTCTCTCTCGCTGTCTCTCTCGCTGTCTCTCTCGCTGTCTCTCTCGCTGTCTCGCTCGCTGTCTCTCTCGCTGTCTCTCTCGCTGTCTCCCTCGCTGTCTCCCTCGCAGTCTCCCTCGCAGTCTCCCTCGCTGTCTCCCTCGCTGTGTCCCTCGCTGTGTCCCTCGCTGTGTCCCTCGCTGTCTCTCTCGCAGTTTCCCTCGCTGTCTCTCTCGCAGTTTCCCTCGCTGTCTCCCTCGCTGTCTCCCTCGCTGTCTCCCTCGCTGTCTTCCACGCAGTCTCCCTCGCAGTCTCCCTCGCAGTCTCCCTCGCAGTCTCCCTCGCAGTCTCTCTCGCATTCTCCCTCGCTGTCTCCCTCGCTTTCTCCCTCGCTGTCTCTCTCGCTGTCTCTCTCGCTGTCTCCCTCGCTGTCTCTCTCGCAGTCTCTCTCGCAGTCTCTCTCGCTGTCTCTCTCGCTGTCTCTCTCGCTGTCTCTCTCGCTGTCTCTCTCGCTGTCTCTCTCGCTGTCTCCCTCGCTGTCTCCCTCGCTGTGTCCCTCGCTGTCTCTCTCGCAGTTTCCCTCGCTGTCTCTCTCGCAGTTTCCCTCGCTGTCTCCCTCGCTGTCTCCCTCGCAGTCTCCCTCGCAGTCTCCCTCGCAGTCTCCCTTGCAGTCTCCCTCGCAGTCTCCCTCGCAGTCTCTCTCGCAGACTCCCTCGCAGTCTCCCTCGCAGTCTCCCTCGCTGTCTCCCTCGCTGTCTCCCTCGCTGTCTCCCTCGCTGTCTCCCTCGCCGTCTCCCTCGCCGTCTCCCTCGCAGTCACTCTCTCTGTATCCCCCGCTGTCTCTCTCGCTATCTCCATAGCAGTCTCTCTCGCTGTCTCCCTCGCTGTCTCCCTCGCTGTCTCCCTCACTGTCTCCGTCTCTGTCGCTGTCTCTGTCGCTGTCTCTGTCGCTGTCTCTGTCGCTGTCTCCCTCTCTGTCTCTGTCGCTGTCTCCCTCTCTGTCTCCCTCGCTGTCTCCCTCGCCGTCTCCCTCGTCGTCTCCCTCGTCATCTCCCTCGTCGTCTCCCTCGTCGTCTCCCTCGTCGTCTCCCTCGTCGTCTCCCTCGCAGTCTCTCTCGCAGTCTCTCTCGCTGTCTCTCTCGCTGTCTCTCTCGCTGTCTCTCTCGCTGTCTCTCTCAATGTACTCTCGCTGTCTCCCTCTCTGTCTCCCTCTCTGTCTCCCTCTCTGTCTCCCTCGCTGTCTCCCTCGCCGTCTCCCTCGTCGTCTCCCTCGTCGTCTCCCTCGTCGTCTCCCTCGTCGTCTCCCTCGTCGTCTCCCTCGCAGTCTCTCTCGCAGTCTCTCTCGCTGTCTCTCTCGCTGTCTCTCTCGCTGTCTCTCTCGCTGTCTCTCTCAATGTACTCTCGCTGTCTCCCTCGCTGTCTCCCTCGCTGTCTCCCTTCTGTCTCCCTCGCTCTATCCCTCGCTGTATCACTCGCAGTCTCACTCGCAGTCTCACTCGCAGTCTCTCTCGCAGTCTCTCTCGCAGTCTCTCTCGCTGTCTCTCTCGCTGTCTCCCTCTCAGTCTCTCTCACTCTCTCTCTCGCAGTCTCTCTCGTCGTCTCTCTCTCCATCTCTCTCTCCATCTCTCTCGCCGTCTCTCTCGCCGTCTCTCTCGCAGTCTCGCTCGCAGTCTCCCTCGCAGTCTCTCTCACAGTCTCTCTCGCAGTCTCTCTCGCAGTCTCTCTCGCAGTCTCTCTCGCAGTCTCCCTCGCAGTCTCCCTCACAGTCTCTCTCGCTGTCTCCCTCGCAGTCTCTCTCACAGTCTCTCGCAGTCTCTCTCGCAGTCTCTCTCGCAGTCTCTCTCGCTGTCCCTCTCGCAGTCTCTCTCGCAGTCTCCCTCGCAGTCTCTCTTGCAGTCTCTCTCGCAGTCTCTCTCGCTGTCTCTCTCAATGTATTCTCGCTCTCTCCCTCGCTGTCTCCCTCGCTCTATCCCTCGCTCTATCCCTCGCTCTATCCCTCGCTGTATCTCTCGCAGTCTCTCTCGCAGTCTTCCTCCCAGTCTTCCTCGCAGTCTCCCTCGCAGTCTCCCTCGCAGTCTCCCTCGCAGTCTCCCTCGCAGTCTCCCTCGCTGTCTCCCTCGCTGTCTCCCTCGCTGTCTCCCTCGCTGTATCACGCGATCTCTCTCGCATTCTCTCTCGTCTCCCTCGCAGTCTCTCTCGCTGTGTCCATCGCAGTCTCTCTCACAGTCTCTCTTGCTGTCTCTGTCGCTGTCTCCCTCGCTGTCTCCCTCGCTGTCTCCCTCGCTGTCTCCTTCGCTGCCTCCCTCGCTGCCTCCCTCGCAGTCTCTCTCGAAGTCTCTCTCGCTGTCTCTCTCGCTGTCTCCCTCGCTGTCTCCCTCGCTGTCTCCCTCGCTGTCTCCCTCGCTGTCTCCCTCGCTGTCTCCCTCGCCGTCTCTCTCGCCGTCTCTCTCGCCGTCTCTCTCGCCGTCTCCCTCGCCGTCTCAATCGCTGTCTCAATCGCTGTCTCCCTCGCAGTGTCTCTCGCTGTTTTTGTCGCTATCTCCATAGCAGTCTCTCTCGCAGTTTCTCTCGCTTTCTCCCTCGCAGTCTCTCTCGCAGTCTCTCTCGCTGTCTCCCTCACAGTCTCACTCGCAGTCTCTCTCGCTGTCTCTCTCGCTGTCTCCCTCGCTGTCTCCCTCACAGTCTCCCTTGCTGTCTCCCTCGAGGTCTCTCTCACAGTCTCTCTCGCTGACTCCCTCGCAGTTTCTATCGCTGTCTCCCTCGTGTTCTCTCTCGCTTTCTCCCTCGCTCTCTCCCTCGCAGTCTCTCTCGCAGTCTCTCTCGCTATCTCCCTCGCTATCTCCCTCGCTATCTCCCTCGCTATCTCCCTCGCTATCTCCCTCGCTATCTCCCTCGCTATCTCTCTCGCTGTCTCCCTTGCAGTCTCCCTCGCAGTCTCCCTCGCAGTCTCCCTCGCAGTCTCTCTCGCAGTCTCTCTCGCTTTCTCCCTCGCAGTCTCTCTCGCAGTCTCTCTCGCAGTCTCTCTTGCAGTCTCTCTCGCAGTCTTCGTCGCAGTTTCTCTCGCTGTCTCCCTCGCTGCCTGCCACGCTGTCTCCCTCGCAGTCTCTCTTGCAGTCTCCCTCGCTGTGTCTCTCGCTCTCTCTCTCGCAGTCTCCCTCGCTGTCTCCCTCGCTATCTCCCTCGCTGTCTCCCTCGCTGTCTCACGCGATCTCTCTCACATTCTCTCTCGTTGTCTCCCTCGCAGTCTCTCTCGCTGTGTCCCTCGCAGTCTCTCTCGCAGTCTCTATTGCTGTCTCTCTCGCTGTGTCCCTCGCTGTCTCCCTCGCTGTCTCCCTCGCTGTCTCCCTCGCAGTCTCCCTCGCTGTCTCCCTCGCTGTCTCTCTCGAAGTCTCTCTCGCTGTCTCCCTCGCTGTCTCCCTCGCTTTCTCTCTCGCTTTCTCCCTCGCTCTCTCCCTTGCAGTCTCTCTCGCAGTCTCTCTCGCAGTCTCCCTCGCAGTCTCCCTCGCAGTCTCCCTCGCAGTCTCTCTCGCAGTCTCTCTCGCTGTCTCCCTCGCTGTCTCCCTCGCTGTCTCCCTCGCTGTCTCCCTCGCTGTCTCTCTCGCTGTCTCTCTCGCTGTCTCTCTCGCTGTCTCTCTCGCTGTCTCTCTCGCTGTCTCCCTCACAGTCTCTCTCGCTGTCTCGCTCGCTGTCTCTCTCGCTGTCTCTCTCGCTGTCTCCCTCGCTGTCTCCCTCGCAGTCTCCCTCGCAGTCTCCCTCGCTGTCTCCCTCGCTGTGTCCCTCGCTGTGTCCCTCGCTGTGTCCCTCGCTGTCTCTCTCGCAGTTTCCCTCGCTGTCTCTCTCGCAGTTTCCCTCGCTGTCTCCCTCGCTGTCTCCCTCGCTGTCTCCCTCGCTGTCTTCCACGCAGTCTCCCTCGCAGTCTCCCTCGCAGTCTCCCTCGCAGTCTCCCTCGCAGTCTCTCTCGCATTCTCCCTCGCTGTCTCCCTCGCTTTCTCCCTCGCTGTCTCTCTCGCTGTCTCTCTCGCTGTCTCCCTCGCTGTCTCTCTCGCAGTCTCTCTCGCAGTCTCTCTCGCTGTCTCTCTCGCTGTCTCTCTCGCTGTCTCTCTCGCTGTCTCTCTCGCTGTCTCTCTCGCTGTCTCCCTCGCTGTCTCCCTCGCTGTGTCCCTCGCTGTCTCTCTCGCAGTTTCCCTCGCTGTCTCTCTCGCAGTTTCCCTCGCTGTCTCCCTCGCTGTCTCCCTCGCAGTCTCCCTCGCAGTCTCCCTCGCAGTCTCCCTTGCAGTCTCCCTCGCAGTCTCCCTCGCAGTCTCTCTCGCAGACTCCCTCGCAGTCTCCCTCGCAGTCTCCCTCGCTGTCTCCCTCGCTGTCTCCCTCGCTGTCTCCCTCGCCGTCTCCCTCGCCGTCTCCCTCGCAGTCACTCTCTCTGTATCCCCCGCTGTCTCTCTCGCTATCTCCATAGCAGTCTCTCTCGCTGTCTCCCTCGCTGTCTCCCTCGCTGTCTCCCTCGCTGTCTCCCTCGCTGTCTCCGTCTCTGTCGCTGTCTCTGTCGCTGTCTCTGTCGCTGTCTCTGTCGCTGTCTCTGTCGCTGTCTCCCTCTCTGTCTCTGTCGCTGTCTCCCTCTCTGTCTCCCTCGCTGTCTCCCTCGTCGTCTCCCTCGTCGTCTCCCTCGTCATCTCCCTCGTCGTCTCCCTCGTCGTCTCCCTCGTCGTCTCCCTCGCCGTCTCCCTCGCAGTCTCTCTCGCAGTCTCTCTCGCAGTCTCTCTCGCTGTCTCTCTCGCTGTCTCTCTCAATGTACTCTCGCTGTCTCCCTCGCTGTCTCCCTCGCTGTCTCCCTTCTGTCTCCCTCGCTCTATCCCTCGCTGTATCACTCGCAGTCTCACTCGCAGTCTCACTCGCAGTCTCTCTCGCAGTCTCTCTCACAGTCTCTCTCGCAGTCTCTCTCGCAGTCTCTCTCGCTGTCTCTCTCGCTGTCTCCCTCTCAGTCTCTCTCACTCTCTCTCTCGCAGTCTCTCTCGTCGTCTCTCTCTCCATCTCTCTCTCCATCTCTCTCGCCGTCTCTCTCGCCGTCTCTCTCGCAGTCTCGCTCGCAGTCTCCCTCGCAGTCTCTCTCACAGTCTCTCTCGCAGTCTCTCTCGCAGTCTCTCTCGCAGTCTCTCTCGCAGTCTCCCTCGCAGTCTCCCTCACAGTCTCTCTCGCTGTCTCCCTCGCAGTCTCTCTCGCAGTCTCTCGCAGTCTCTCGCAGTCTCTCTCGCAGTCTCTCTCGCAGTCTCTCTCGCTGTCCCTCTCGCAGTCTCTCTCGCAGTCTCCCTCGCAGTCTCTCTCGCAGTCTCTCTCGCAGTCTCTCTCGCTGTCTCTCTCAATGTACTCTCGCTCTCTCCCTCGCTGTCTCCCTCGCTCTATCCCTCGCTCTATCCCTCGCTCTATCCCTCGCTGTATCTCTCGCAGTCTCTCTCGCAGTCTCTCTCGCAGTCTCTCTCGCAGTCTCTCTCGCAGTCTCCCTCTCAGTCTCTCTCACTCTCTCTCTCGCATTCTCTCTCGTCGTCTCTCTCTCCATCTCTCTCACCATCTCTCTCGCTGTCTCTCTCGCCGTCTCTCTCGCAGTCTCCCTCGCAGTCTCCCTCGCAGTCTCCCTCGCAGTCTCTCTCGCAGTCTCTCTCGCAGTCTCCCTCGCAGTCTCCCTCGCAGTCTCCCTCGCAGTCTCCCTCACAGTCTCTCTCGCTGTCTCCATTGCAGTCTCCCACACAGTCTCTGTCGCTTTCTCCCTCGCTTTCTCCCTCGCAGTCTCTCTCGCAGTCTCTCTCGCAGTCTCTCTCGCAGTCTCTCTCGCTGTCCCTCTCGCAGTCTCTCTCGCAGTCTCTCTCGCTGTCTCCCTCGCAGTCTCTCTCGCAGTCTCCTTTGCAGTCTCTCTCGCTGTCTCTCTCGCTGTCTCTCTCGCTGTCTCCCTCGCAGTCTCCCTCACAGTCTCCCTCGCAGTCTCCCTCGCAGTCTCCCTCGCAGTCTCCCTCGCAGTCTCCCTCGCAGTCTCTCTCGCTGTCTCCCTCGCTGTTTCCCTCACAGTCTCCCTCGCTGTCTCCCTCGCTGTCTCCCTCGCAGTCTCTCACGCAGTCGCTCTCACTTTCTCCCTCGCTGTCTCTCTTGCAGTCCTTCTCGCAGTCTCTGTTGCTGTCTCCCTCGCTGTCTCCCTCGCTGTCTCCCTCGCTGCCTCCCTCGCTGTCTCCCTCGCTGTCTCCCTCGCTGTCTCCCTCGCTGTCTCCCTCGCTGTCTACCTCGCTGTCTCCCTCGCTGTCTCCCTCGCTGTCTTCCATGCTGTCTCCCTCGCAGTCTCCCTCGCAGTCTCCCTCGCAGTCTCTCTCGCTGTCTCCCTCGCTTTCTCTCTCGCTGTCTCTCTCGCTGTCTCTCTCGCTGTCTCTCTCGCTGTCTCCCTCGCAGTCTCTCTTGCAGTCTCTCTTGCAGTCTCTCTCGTTGTCTCCCTCGCTGTCTCCCTCGCTGTCTCCCTCGCTGTCTCCCTCGCTGTCTCCCTCGCTGACTCCCTCGCTGTGTCCCTCGCTCTCCCCCTCGCTCTCCCCCTCGCTCTCCCCCTCGCTCTCCCCCTCGCTCTCTCCCTCGCTGTCTCCCTCGCTGTCTCCCTCGCTGTCTCTCTCGCAGTCTCTCTCGCTGTCTTCCTCGCTGTGTCCCTCGCAGTCTCTCTTGCAGTCTCTATTGCTGCCTCTGTCGCTGTCTCCCTCGCTGTCTCCCTCGCTGTCTCCCTCGCTGTCTCCCTCGCTGCCTCCCTCGCAGTCTCTCTCGAAGTCTCTCTCGCTGTCTACCTCGCTGTCTCCCTCGCTGTCTCTCTCGCTGCCTCCCTCGCAGTCTCTCTCGAAGTCTCTCTCGCTGTCTACCTCGCTGTCTCCCTCGCTCTCTCTCTCTCGCTCTCTCCCTCGCCGTCTCCCTCGCCGTCTTAATCGCTGTCTCCCTCGCATTCTCTCTCGCAGTGTCTCTCGCTGTCTTCCTCGCTGTGTCCCTCGCAGTCTCTCTCGCAGTCTCTCTCGCAGTCTCTCTCACAGTCTTCCTCTCAGTTTCTCTCGCTGTCTCCCTCGCTGCCTCCCACGCTGTCTCCCTCGCTGTCTCACGCGATCTCTCTCGCATTCTCTCTCGTTGTCTCCCTTGCAGTCTCTCTCGCTGTGTCCCTCGCAGTCTCTCTTGCAGTCTCTATTGCTGCCTCTGTCGCTGTCTCCCTCGCTGTCTCCCTCGCTGTCTCCCTCGCTGTCTCCCTCGCTGCCTCCCTCGCAGTCTCTCTCGAAGTCTCTCTCGCTGTCTACCTCGCTGTCTCCCTCGCTGTCTCTCTCGCTGCCTCCCTCGCAGTCTCTCTCGAAGTCTCTCTCGCTGTCTACCTCGCTGTCTCCCTCGCTCTCTCTCTCGCTCTCTCCCTCGCCGTCTCCCTCGCCGTCTTAATCGCTGTCTCCCTCGCATTCTCTCTCGCAGTGTCTCTCGCTGTATCCCTCGCTGTCTCTCTCGCTATCTCCATAGCAGTCTCTCTCGCAGTTTCTCTCGCTTCCTCCCTCGCAGTCTCTCTCGCTGTCTCCCTCACAGTGTCTCTCGCTGTCTCTCTCACTGTCTCCCTCGCTGTCTCTCTCACTGTCTCCCTCGCTGTCTCCCTCACAGTCTCTCTCTCTGTCTCCCTCGCTGTCTCCCTCGCTGTCTCCCTCGAGGTCTCTCTCGCAGTCTCTCTCGCAGTCTCTCTCGCAGTCTCTCTCGCAGTCTCTCTCGCAGTCTCTCTCGCTGACTCCCTCGCAGTTTCTATCGCTGTCTCCCTCGCAGTCTCTCTCGCTTTCTCCCTCGCTCTCTCCCTCGCAGTCTCTCTCGCAGTCTCCCTCGCTGTCTCCCTCGCAGTCTCCCTCGCTGTCTACCTCGCTCTCTCTCTCGCTGTCACCCTCGCTGTCACCCTCGCTGTCTCCCTTGCAGTCTCCCACACAGTCTCTCACGCTTTCTCCCTCGCTTTATCCCTCGCTTTCTCCCTCGCAGTCTCTCTCGCAGTCTCTCTCGCAGTCTCTCTCGCAGTCTCTCTCGCAGTCTCTCTCGCTGTCCCTCTCGCAGTCTCTCTCGCAGTCTCTCTCGCTGACTCCCTCGCAGTTTCTATCGCTGTCTCCCTCGCAGTCTCTCTCGCTTTCTCCCTCGCTCTCTCCCTCGCAGTCTCTCTCGCAGTCTCCCTCGCTGTCTCCCTCGCAGTCTCCCTCGCTGTTTCCCTCGCTGTCTACCTCGCTCTCTCTCTCGCTGTCACCCTCGCTGTCTCCCTTGCAGTCTCCCACACAGTCTCTCACGCTTTCTCCCTCGCTTTCTCCCTCGCTTTCTCCCTCGCAGTCTCTCTCGCAGTCTCTCTCGCAGTCTCTCTCGCAGTCTCTCTCGCAGTCTCTCTCGCAGTCTCTCTCGCTGTCCCACTCGCAGTCTCCCTCGCAGTCTCTCTCGCAGTCTCCTTTGCAGTCTCTCTCGCTGTCTCTCTCGCTGTCTCTCTCGCAGTCTCCCTCGCAGTCTGCCTCGCAGTTTCCCTCGCAGTCTCTTTCGCTGTCTCCCTCACAGTCTCTTTCGCTGTCTCCCTCGCAGTCTCCCTCGCAGTCTCTCTCGCAGTCGCTCTCACTTTCTCCCTCGCTGTCTCTCTCGCAGTCCTTCTCGCAGTCCTTCTCGCAGTCTCTCTCGCTGTCTCTCTCGCTGTCTCTCTCGCTGTCTCTCTCGCTGTCTCTCTCGCTGTCTCCCTCGCTGTCTCCCTCGCTGTCTCCCTCGCTGTCTGCCTCGCTGTCTCCCTCGCTGTCTCTCTCGCAGTCTCTCTCGCAGTCTCTCTCGCTGTCTCTCTCGCTGTCTCCCTCGCAGTCTCCCTCGCAGTCTCCCTCGCTGTCTCCCTCGCTGTGTCCCTCGCTGTCTCTCTCGCAGTTTCCCTCGCTGTCTCTCTCGCAGTTGCCCTCGCTGTCTCCCTCGCTGTCTCCCTCGCAGTCTCCCTCGCAGTCTCCCTCGCAGTCTCCCTCGCAGTCTCTCTCGCAGTCTCTCTCGCAGTCTCCCTCGCTGTCTCCCTCGCAGTCTCCCTCGCAGTCTCCCTCGCTGTCTCCCTCGCTGTCTCCCTCGCTGTCTCCCTCGCCGTCTCCCTCGCAGTCACTCTCTCTGTATCCCCCGCTGTCTCTCTCGCTATCTCCATAGCAGTCTCTCTCGCTGTCTCCCTCGCTGTCTCCCTCGCTGTCTCCCTCGCTGTCTCCCTCGCTGTCTCCGTCTCTGTCGCTGTCTCTGTCGCTGTCTCCCTTTCTGTCTCCCTCTCTGTCTCCCTCTCTGTCTCCCTCTCTGTCTCCCTCTCTGTCTCCCTCGCTGTCTCCCTCGCCGTCTCCCTCGTCGTCTCCCTCGTCGTCTCCCTCGTCGTCTCCCTCGTCGTCTCCCTCGTCGTCTCCCTCGCAGTCTCTCTCGCAGTCTCTCTCGCTGTCTCTCTCGCTGTCTCTCTCGCTGTCTCTCTCAATGTACTCTCGCTGTCTCCCTCGCTGTCTCCCTCGCTGTCTCCCTTCTGTCTCCCTCGCTCTATCCCTCGCTGTATCACTCGCAGTCTCACTCGCAGTCTCTCTCGCTGTCTCTCTCGCTGTCTCTCTCGCTGTCTCCCTCTCAGTCTCTCTCGCAGTCTCTCTCGCCGTCTCTCTCTCCATCTCTCTCTCCGTCTCTCTCGCCGTCTCTCTCGCCGTCTCTCTCGCCGTCTCTCTCGCCGTCTCTCTCGCAGTCTCGCTCGCAGTCTCTCTCGCAGTCTCTCTCGCAGTCTCTCTCGCAGTCTCCCTCGCAGTCTCCCTCGCAGTCTCTCTCGCAGTCTCTCGCAGTCTCTCTCGCAGTCTCTCTCGCTGCCCCTCTCGCAGTCTCTCTCGCAGTCTCCCTCGCAGTCTCTCTCGCAGTCTCTCTCGCTGTCTCTCTCAATGTACTCTCGCTGTCTCCCTCGCTGTCGCCCTCGCTCTATCCCTCGCTCTATCCCTCGCTCTATCCCTCGCAGTCTCTCTCGCAGTCTCTCTCGCAGTCTCTCTCGCAGTCTCTCTCGCTGTCTCCCTCTCAGTCTCTCTCACTCTCTCTCTCGCAGTCTCTCTCGTCGTCTCTCTCTCCATCTCTCTCACCATCTCTCTCGCTGTCTCTTTCGCTGTCTCCCTCACAGTCTCTTTCGCTGTCTCCCTCGCAGTCTCCCTCGCAGTCTCTCTCGCAGTCGCTCTCACTTTCTCCCTCGCTGTCTCTCTCGCAGTCCTTCTCGCAGTCCTTCTCGCAGTCTCTCTCGCTGTCTCTCTCGCTGTCTCTCTCGCTGTCTCTCTCGCTGTCTCTCTCGCTGTCTCCCTCGCTGTCTCCCTCGCTGTCTCCCTCGCTGTCTCCCTCGCTGTCTCTCTCGCAGTCTCTCTCGCAGTCTCTCTCGCTGTCTCTCTCGCTGTCTCCCTCGCAGTCTCCCTCGCAGTCTCCCTCGCTGTCTCCCTCGCTGTGTCCCTCGCTGTCTCTCTCGCAGTTTCCCTCGCTGTCTCTCTCGCAGTTGCCCTCGCTGTCTCCCTCGCTGTCTCCCTCGCAGTCTCCCTCGCAGTCTCCCTCGCAGTCACCCTCGCAGTCTCTCTCGCAGTCTCTCTCGCAGTCTCTCTCGCAGTCTCCCTCGCTGTCTCCCTCGCAGTCTCCCTCGCAGTCTCCCTCGCTGTCTCCCTCGCTGTCTCCCTCGCTGTCTCCCTCGCCGTCTCCCTCGCAGTCACTCTCTCTGTATCCCCCGCTGTCTCTCTCGCTATCTCCATAGCAGTCTCTCTCGCTGTCTCCCTCGCTGTCTCCCTCGCTGTCTCCCTCGCTGTCTCCCTCGCTGTCTCCGTCTCTGTCGCTGTCTCTGTCGCTGTCTCCCTTTCTGTCTCCCTCTCTGTCTCCCTCTCTGTCTCCCTCTCTGTCTCCCTCTCTGTCTCCCTCGCTGTCTCCCTCGCCGTCTCCCTCGTCGTCTCCCTCGTCGTCTCCCTCGTCGTCTCCCTCGTCGTCTCCCTCGTCGTCTCCCTCGCAGTCTCTCTCGCAGTCTCTCTCGCTGTCTCTCTCGCTGTCTCTCTCGCTGTCTCTCTCAATGTACTCTCGCTGTCTCCCTCGCTGTCTCCCTCGCTGTCTCCCTTCTGTCTCCCTCGCTCTATCCCTCGCTGTATCACTCGCAGTCTCACTCGCAGTCTCTCTCGCTGTCTCTCTCGCTGTCTCTCTCGCTGTCTCCCTCTCAGTCTCTCTCGCAGTCTCTCTCGCCGTCTCTCTCTCCATCTCTCTCTCCGTCTCTCTCGCCGTCTCTCTCGCCGTCTCTCTCGCCGTCTCTCTCGCCGTCTCTCTCGCAGTCTCGCTCGCAGTCTCTCTCGCAGTCTCTCTCGCAGTCTCTCTCGCAGTCTCCCTCGCAGTCTCCCTCGCAGTCTCTCTCGCAGTCTCTCGCAGTCTCTCTCGCAGTCTCTCTCGCTGCCCCTCTCGCAGTCTCTCTCGCAGTCTCCCTCGCAGTCTCTCTCGCAGTCTCTCTCGCTGTCTCTCTCAATGTACTCTCGCTGTCTCCCTCGCTGTCGCCCTCGCTCTATCCCTCGCTCTATCCCTCGCTCTATCCCTCGCAGTCTCTCTCGCAGTCTCTCTCGCAGTCTCTCTCGCAGTCTCTCTCGCTGTCTCCCTCTCAGTCTCTCTCACTCTCTCTCTCGCAGTCTCTCTCGTCGTCTCTCTCTCCATCTCTCTCACCATCTCTCTCGCTGTCTCTTTCGCTGTCTCCCTCACAGTCTCTTTCGCTGTCTCCCTCGCAGTCTCCCTCGCAGTCTCTCTCGCAGTCGCTCTCACTTTCTCCCTCGCTGTCTCTCTCGCAGTCCTTCTCGCAGTCCTTCTCGCAGTCTCTCTCGCTGTCTCTCTCGCTGTCTCTCTCGCTGTCTCTCTCGCTGTCTCTCTCGCTGTCTCCCTCGCTGTCTCCCTCGCTGTCTCCCTCGCTGTCTCCCTCGCTGTCTCTCTCGCAGTCTCTCTCGCAGTCTCTCTCGCTGTCTCTCTCGCTGTCTCCCTCGCAGTCTCCCTCGCAGTCTCCCTCGCTGTCTCCCTCGCTGTGTCCCTCGCTGTCTCTCTCGCAGTTTCCCTCGCTGTCTCTCTCGCAGTTGCCCTCGCTGTCTCCCTCGCTGTCTCCCTCGCAGTCTCCCTCGCAGTCTCCCTCGCAGTCACCCTCGCAGTCTCTCTCGCAGTCTCTCTCGCAGTCTCTCTCGCAGTCTCCCTCGCTGTCTCCCTCGCAGTCTCCCTCGCAGTCTCCCTCGCTGTCTCCCTCGCTGTCTCCCTCGCTGTCTCCCTCGCCGTCTCCCTCGCAGTCACTCTCTCTGTATCCCCCGCTGTCTCTCTCGCTATCTCCATAGCAGTCTCTCTCGCTGTCTCCCTCGCTGTCTCCCTCGCTGTCTCCCTCGCTGTCTCCCTCGCTGTCTCCGTCTCTGTCGCTGTCTCTGTCGCTGTCTCCCTTTCTGTCTCCCTCTCTGTCTCCCTCTCTGTCTCCCTCTCTGTCTCCCTCTCTGTCTCCCTCGCTGTCTCCCTCGCCGTCTCCCTCGTCGTCTCCCTCGTCGTCTCCCTCGTCGTCTCCCTCGTCGTCTCCCTCGTCGTCTCCCTCGCAGTCTCTCTCGCAGTCTCTCTCGCTGTCTCTCTCGCTGTCTCTCTCGCTGTCTCTCTCAATGTACTCTCGCTGTCTCCCTCGCTGTCTCCCTCGCTGTCTCCCTTCTGTCTCCCTCGCTCTATCCCTCGCTGTATCACTCGCAGTCTCACTCGCAGTCTCTCTCGCTGTCTCTCTCGCTGTCTCTCTCGCTGTCTCCCTCTCAGTCTCTCTCGCAGTCTCTCTCGCCGTCTCTCTCTCCATCTCTCTCTCCGTCTCTCTCGCCGTCTCTCTCGCCGTCTCTCTCGCCGTCTCTCTCGCCGTCTCTCTCGCAGTCTCGCTCGCAGTCTCTCTCGCAGTCTCTCTCGCAGTCTCTCTCGCAGTCTCCCTCGCAGTCTCCCTCGCAGTCTCTCTCGCAGTCTCTCGCAGTCTCTCTCGCAGTCTCTCTCGCTGCCCCTCTCGCAGTCTCTCTCGCAGTCTCCCTCGCAGTCTCTCTCGCAGTCTCTCTCGCTGTCTCTCTCAATGTACTCTCGCTGTCTCCCTCGCTGTCGCCCTCGCTCTATCCCTCGCTCTATCCCTCGCTCTATCCCTCGCAGTCTCTCTCGCAGTCTCTCTCGCAGTCTCTCTCGCAGTCTCTCTCGCTGTCTCCCTCTCAGTCTCTCTCACTCTCTCTCTCGCAGTCTCTCTCGTCGTCTCTCTCTCCATCTCTCTCACCATCTCTCTCGCTGTCTCTTTCGCTGTCTCCCTCACAGTCTCTTTCGCTGTCTCCCTCGCAGTCTCCCTCGCAGTCTCTCTCGCAGTCGCTCTCACTTTCTCCCTCGCTGTCTCTCTCGCAGTCCTTCTCGCAGTCCTTCTCGCAGTCTCTCTCGCTGTCTCTCTCGCTGTCTCTCTCGCTGTCTCTCTCGCTGTCTCTCTCGCTGTCTCCCTCGCTGTCTCCCTCGCTGTCTCCCTCGCTGTCTCCCTCGCTGTCTCTCTCGCAGTCTCTCTCGCAGTCTCTCTCGCTGTCTCTCTCGCTGTCTCCCTCGCAGTCTCCCTCGCAGTCTCCCTCGCTGTCTCCCTCGCTGTGTCCCTCGCTGTCTCTCTCGCAGTTTCCCTCGCTGTCTCTCTCGCAGTTGCCCTCGCTGTCTCCCTCGCTGTCTCCCTCGCAGTCTCCCTCGCAGTCTCCCTCGCAGTCACCCTCGCAGTCTCTCTCGCAGTCTCTCTCGCAGTCTCCCTCGCTGTCTCCCTCGCAGTCTCCCTCGCAGTCTCCCTCGCTGTCTCCCTCGCTGTCTCCCTCGCTGTCTCCCTCGCCGTCTCCCTCGCAGTCACTCTCTCTGTATCCCCCGCTGTCTCTCTCGCTATCTCCATAGCAGTCTCTCTCGCTGTCTCCCTCGCTGTCTCCCTCGCTGTCTCCCTCGCTGTCTCCGTCTCTGTCGCTGTCTCTGTCGCTGTCTCCCTTTCTGTCTCCCTCTCTGTCTCCCTCTCTGTCTCCCTCTCTGTCTCCCTCTCTGTCTCCCTCGCTGTCTCCCTCGCCGTCTCCCTCGTCGTCTCCCTCGTCGTCTCCCTCGTCGTCTCCCTCGTCGTCTCCCTCGTCGTCTCCCTCGCAGTCTCTCTCGCAGTCTCTCTCGCTGTCTCTCTCGCTGTCTCTCTCGCTGTCTCTCTCGCTGTCTCTCTCAATGTACTCTCGCTGTCTCCCTCGCTGTCTCCCTCGCTGTCTCCCTTCTGTCTCCCTCGCTCTATCCCTCGCTGTATCACTCGCAGTCTCACTCGCAGTCTCTCTCGCTGTCTCTCTCGCTGTCTCTCTCGCTGTCTCCCTCTCAGTCTCTCTCGCAGTCTCTCTCGCCGTCTCTCTCTCCATCTCTCTCTCCGTCTCTCTCGCCGTCTCTCTCGCCGTCTCTCTCGCCGTCTCTCTCGCCGTCTCTCTCGCAGTCTCGCTCGCAGTCTCTCTCGCAGTCTCTCTCGCAGTCTCTCTCGCAGTCTCCCTCGCAGTCTCCCTCGCAGTCTCTCTCGCAGTCTCTCGCAGTCTCTCTCGCAGTCTCTCTCGCTGCCCCTCTCGCAGTCTCTCTCGCAGTCTCCCTCGCAGTCTCTCTCGCAGTCTCTCTCGCTGTCTCTCTCAATGTACTCTCGCTGTCTCCCTCGCTGTCTCCCTCGCTCTATCCCTCGCTCTATCCCTCGCTCTATCCCTCGCAGTCTCTCTCGCAGTCTCTCTCGCAGTCTCTCTCGCAGTCTCTCTCGCTGTCTCCCTCTCAGTCTCTCTCACTCTCTCTCTCGCAGTCTCTCTCGTCTTCTCTCTCTCCATCTCTCTCACCATCTCTCTCGCTGTCTCTCTCGCCGTCTCTCTCGCAGTCTCCCTCGCAGTCTCCCTCGCAGTCTCTCTCGCAGTCTCTCTCGCAGTCTCCCTCGCAGTCTCCCTCGCAGTCTCCCTCGCAGTCTCCCTCACAGTCTCTCTCGCTGTCTCCATTGCAGTCTCCCACACAGTCTCTGTCGCTTTCTCCCTCGCTTTCTCCCTCGCAGTCTCTCTCGCAGTCTCTCTCGCAGTCTCTCTCGCAGTCTCTCTCGCTGTCCCTCTCGCAGTCTCTCTCGCTGTCTCCCTCGCAGTCTCTCTCGCAGTCTCCTTTGCAGTCTCTCTCGCTGTCTCTCTCGCTGTCTCCCTCACAGTCTCCCTCGCAGTCTCCCTCGCAGTCTCCCTCGCAGTCTCCCTCGCAGTCTCTCTCACTGTCTCCCTCGCTGTTTCCCAAACAGTCTCCCTCGCTGTCTCCCTCGCTGTCTCCCTCGCTGTCTCCCTCGCAGTCTCTCACGCAGTCGCTCTCACTTTCTCCCTCGCTGTCTCTCTTGCAGTCCTTCTCGCAGTCTCTGTTGCTGTCTCCCTCGCTGTCTCCCTCGCTGTCTCCCTCGCTGTCTCCCTCGCTGTCTTCCACGCTGTCTCCCTCGCAGTCTCCCTCGCAGTCTCCCTCGCAGTCTCCCTCGCAGTCTCTCTCGCTGTCTCCCTCGCTGTCTCCCTCGCTGTCTCCCTCGCTGTCTCCCTCGCTGTCTCCCTCGCTGTGTCCCTCGCTCTCCCCCTCGCTCTCCCCCTCGCTCTCCCCCTCGCTCTCTCCCTCGCAGTCTCCCTCGCTGTCTCCCTCGCTGTCTCTCTCGCAGTCTCTCTCGCTGTCTTCCTCGCTGTGTCCCTCGCAGTCTCTCTCGCAGTCTCTCTCGCAGTCTCTCTCGCAGTCTCTCTCGCAGTCTGTCTCGCAGTCTCTCTCGCAGTCTTCCTCTCAGTTTCTCTCGCTGTCTCCCTCGCTGCCTCCCACGCTGTCTCCCTTGCTGTCTCACGCGATCTCTCTCGCATTCTCTCTCGTTGTCTCCCTTGCAGTCTCTCTCGCTGTGTCCCTCGCAGTCTCTCTCGCAGTCTCTATTGCTGCCTCTGTCGCTGTCTCCCTCGCTGTCTCCCTCGCTGTCTCCCTCGCTGTCTCCCTCGCAGTCTCTCTCGAAGTCTCTCTCGCTGTCTACCTCGCTGTCTCCCTCGCTGTCTCTCTCGCTGCCTCCCTCGCAGTCTCTCTCGAAGTCTCTCTCGCTGTCTACCTCGCTGTCTCCCTCGCTCTCTCTCTCGCTCTCTCCCTCGCCGTCTCCCTCGCCGTCTTAATCGCTGTCTCCCTCGCATTCTCTCTCGCAGTGTCTCTCGCTGTATCCCTCGCTGTCTCTCTCGCTATCTCCATAGCAGTCTCTCTCGCAGTTTCTCTCGCTTCCTCCCTCGCAGTCTCTCTCGCTGTCTCCCTCACAGTGTCTCTCGCTGTCTCTCTCACTGTCTCCCTCGCTGTCTCCCTCACAGTCTCTGTCGCTGTCTCCCTCGCTGTCTCCCTCGAGGTCTCTCTCGCAGTCTCTCTCGCAGTCTCTCTCGCAGTCTCTCTCGCAGTCTCTCTCGCAGTCTCTCTCGCTGTCTCTCTCGCTGTCTCTCTCGCTGACTCCCTCGCAGTTTCTATCGCTGTCTCCCTCGCAGTCTCTCTCGCTTTCTCCCTCGCTCTCTCCCTCGCAGTCTCTCTCGCAGTCTCCCTCGCTGTCTCCCTCGCAGTCTCCCTCGCTGTTTCCCTCGCTGTCTACCTCGCTCTCTCTCTCGCTGTCACCCTCGCTGTCTCCCTTGCAGTCTCCCACACAGTATCTCACGCTTTCTCCCTCGCTTTCTCCCTCGCAGTCTCTCTCGCAGTCTCTCTCGCAGTCTCTCTCGCAGTCTCTCTCGCAGTCTCTCTCGCTGTCCCTCTCGCAGTCTCTCTCGCAGTCTCTCTCGCAGTCTCTCTCGCAGTCTCTCTCGCAGTCTCCCTCGCAGTCTCTCTCGCAGTCTCCTTTGCAGTCTCTCTCGCTGTCTCTCTCGGTGTCTCTCTCGCTGTCTCTCTCGCTGTCTCTCTCGCTGTCTCTCTCGCTGTCTCTCTCGCTGTCTCTCTCGCAGTCTCCCTCGCAGTCTGCCTCGCAGTTTCCCTCGCAGTCTCTTTCGCTGTCTCCCTCACAGTCTCTTTCGCTGTCTCCCTCGCAGTCTCCCTCGCAGTCGCTCTCACTTTCTCCCTCGCTCTCTCTCTCGCAGTCCTTCTCGCAGTCCTTCTCGCAGTCTCTCTCGCTGTCTCTCTCGCTGTCTCTCTCGCTGTCTCTCTCGCTGTCTCTCTCGCTGTCTCCCTCGCTGTCTCCCTCGCTGTCTCCCTCGCTATCTCCCTCGCTGTCTCCCACGCTGTCTCCCTCGCAGTCTCCCTCGCAGTCTCCCTCGCAGTCTCCCTCGCAGTCTCTCTCGCTGTCTCCCTCGCTGTCTCTCTCGCTGTCTCTCTCGCTGTCTCTCTCGCTGTCTCCCTCGCAGTCTCTCTCGCAGTCTCTCTCGCATTCTCTCTCGCATTCTCTCTCGCTGTCTCCAACGCTGTCTCCAACGCTGTCTCCCTCGCTGTCTCCCTCGCTGTCTCCCTCGCTGTCTCCCTCGCTGTCTCCCTTGCTGTCTCCCACGCAGTTTCTCTCGCTGTCTCTCTCGCTGTCTCCATCGCTTTCTCCCTCGCTGTCTCTCTCGCTGTCTCTCTCGCTGTCTCTCTCGCTGTCTCTCTCGCTGTCTCTCTTGCAGTCTCTCTCGCTGTCTCCCTCGCTGTGTGTCTCGCTCTCTCCCTCGCTGTCTCACGCGCTCTCTCTCGCTGTCTCTCTCGCTGTCTCCCTCACTCTGTCCCTCGCCGTCTCCCTCGCCGTCTCCCTCGCCGTCTCCCTCGCCGTCTCCCTCGCCGTCTCCCTCGCCGTCTCCCTTGCAGTCACTCTCTCTGTATCCCCGGCTGTCTCTCTCGCTATCTCCATAGCAGTCTCTCTCACTGTCTCTGTCGCTGTCTCTGTCGCTGTCTCTGTCGCTGTCTCTGTCGCTGTCTCCCTCGCTGTCTCACTCGCTCTATCCCTCGCTGTATCTCTCGCGGTCTCTCTCGCAGTCTCTCTCACAGTCTCTCTCGCTGTCTCTCTCGCAGTCTCTCTCGCAGGCTCCCTCGCAGTCTCTCTCGCAGTCACTCTCGCAGTCACTCTCGCAGTCTCCCTCGCAGTCTCCCTCGCAGTCTCCCTCGCAGTCTCCCTCGCAGTCTCTCTCGCTGTCTCCCTCGCTGTTTCCCTCGCATTCTCTCTCGCTGTCTGCCTCGCAGTCTCTCTCGAAGTCGCTCTCGCTTTCTCCCTCGCTGTCTCTCTCGCAGTCTCTCTCGCTGTCTCCCTCGCTGTCTCCCTCGCTGTCTCCCTCGCTGTCTCCCACGCAGTCTCTCTCGCTGTCTCTCTCGCTGTCTCTCTCGCTGTCTCCATCGCTTTCTCCCTCGCTGTTTCTCTCGCTGTCTCTCTCGCTGTCTCTCTCGCTGTCTCTCTCGCTGTCTCTCTCGCTGTCTCTCTCGCTGCCTCTCTCGCTGTCTCTCTCGCTGTCTCTCTCGCTGTCTCTCTCGCTGTCTCTCTCGCTGCCTCTCTTGCAGTCTCTCTCGCTGTCTCCCTCGCTGTCTCCCTCGCTGTGTCTCTCGCTCTCTCCCTCGCTGTCTCCCTCGCCGTCTCACACGCTCTCTCGCAGTCTCTCTCGCTGTCTCCCTCACTGTGTCCCTCGCAGTCTCCCTCGCTGTTTCCCTCGCTGTCTCCCTCGCTGTCTCCCTCGCTGTCTCCCTCGCTGTCTCCCTCGAGGTCTCTCTCGCAGTCTCTCTCGCAGTCTCTCTCGCTGTCTCTCTCACTGTCTCTCTCGCTGACTCCCTCGCAGTTTCTATCGCTGTCTCCCTCGCAGTCTCTCTCGCTTTCTCCCTCGCTTTCTCCCTCGCTTTCTCCCTCGCTCTCTCCCTCGCAGTCTCTCTCGCAGTCTCTCTCGCAGTCTCTCTCGCAGTCTCCCTCGCTGTCTCCCTCGCAGTCTCCCTCGCTGTTTCCCTCGCTCTCTCTCTCGCTCTCTCTCTCGCTGTCTCCCTCGCTGTCTCCCTCGCTGTCTCCCTCGCTGTCTCCCTCGCTGTCTCCCTCGCTGTCTCCCTCGCAGTCTCCCTCACTATCCCTCTCGCAGTCTCTCTAGCAGTCTCTCTCGCTGTCTCCCTCACAGTCTCTCTCGCTGTCTCTCTCGCTGTCTCCCTTGCAGTCTCCCACACAGTCTCTCACGCTTTCTCCCTCGCTTTCTCCCTCGCTTTCTCCCTCGCCGTCTCTCTCGCTTTCTCTCTCGCAGTCTCTCTCGCTGTCCCTCTCGCAGTCTCTCTCGCTGTCCCTCTCGCAGTCTCTCTCGCTGTCCCTCTCGCCGTCTCTCTCGCAGTCTCTCTCGCTGTCCCTCTCGCAGTCTCTCTCGCAGTCTCTCTCGCAGTCTCTCTCGCTGTCCCTCTCGCAGTCTCTCTCGCTGTCTCCCTCGCAGTCTCTCTCGCAGTCTCCTTTGCAGTCTCTCTCGCTGTCTCTCTCGCTGTCTCTCTCGCTGTCTCTCTCGCTGTCTCTCTCGCAGTCTCTCTCGCTGTCTCTCTCGCAGTCTCCCTCGCAGTCTGCCTCGCAGTTTCCCTCGCAGTCTCTTTCGCTGTCTCCCTCGCTGTTTCCCTCACAGTCTCTTTCGCTGTCTCCCTCGCAGTCTCCCTCGCAGTCTCTCTCGCAGTCCTTCTCGCAGTCCTTCTCGCAGTCCTTCTCGCTGTCTCTCTCGCTGTCTCTCTCGCTGTCTCCCTCGCTGTCTCCCTCGCTGTCTCCCTCGCTGTCTCTCTCGCTGTCTCTCTCGCTGTCTCCCTCGCAGTCTCCCTCGCAGTCTCCCTCGCAGTCTCCCTCGCAGTCTCTCTCGCTGTCTCTCTCGCTGTGACTCTCGCTGTCTCCCTCGCTTTCTCCCTCGCTGTCTCTCTCGCTGTCTCTCTCGCTGTCTCCCTTGCTGTCTCCCTCGCAGTCTCTCTTGCAGTCTCTCTCGCAGTCTCTCTCGCAGTCTCTCTCGCTGTCTCTCTCGCTGTCTCCAGCGCTGTCTCCCTCGCTGTCTCCCTCGCTGTCTCCCTCGCTGTCTCACTCGCTTTCTCCCTCGCTGTCTCCCTCGCTGTCTCCCTCGCTGTCTCCCTCGCTGTCTCCCTCGCTGTCTCCCTCGCATTCTCCCACGCATTCTCTCTCGCTTTCTCCCTCGCTGTCTCTCTCGCTGTCTCTCTCGCTGTCTCTCTCGCTGTCTCTCTCGCTGCCTCTCTCGCTGTCTCCCTTGCAGTCTCTCTCGCAGTCTCTCTCGCTGTGTGTCTCGCTCTCTCGCTCGCTGTCTCACGCGCTATCTCCATAGCATTCTCTCTCACTGTCTCTGTCACTGTCTCTGTCGCTGTCTCTGTCGCTGTCTCGCAGTCCCACTCGCAGTCTCCCTCGCAGTCTCTCTCGCAGTCTCCTTTGCAGTCTCTCTCGCTGTCTCTCTCGCTGTCTCTCTTGCTGTCTCTCTCGCTGTCTCTCTCGCTGTCTCTCTCGCTGACTCTCTCGCAGTCTCCCTCGCAGTCTGCCTCGCAGTTTCCCTCGCAGTCTCTTTCGCTGTCTCCCTCGCTCTTTCCCTCACAGTCTCTTACGCTGTCTCCCTCGCAGTCTCCCTCGCAGTCTCTCTCGCAGTCGCTCTCACTTTCTCCCTCGCTGTCTCTCTCGCAGTCCTTCTCGCAGTCCTTCTCGCAGTCCTTCTCGCAGTCCTTCTCGCTGTCTCTCTCGCTGTCTCTCTCGCTGTCTCTCTCGCTGTCTCCCTCGCTGTCTCCCTCGCTGTCTCCCTCGCTGTCTCCCACGCTGTCTACCACGCTGTCTCCCACGCTGTCTCCCACGCTGTCTCCCTCGCAGTCACCCTCGCAGTCTCTCTCGCTGTCTCTCTCGCTGTCTCTCTCACTGTCTCTCTCGCTGTCTCCCTCGCTTTCTCCCTCGCTGTCTCCCTCGCAGTCTCCCTCGCAGTCTCCCTCGCAGTCTCCCTCGCAGTCTCCCTCGCAGTCTCTCTCGCTATCTCTCTCGCTGTCTCTCTCGCTGTCTCTCTCGCTGTCTCCCTCGCTGTCTCCCTCGCTGTCTCCCTCGCTGTCTCCCACGCAGTCCCTCTCGCTGTCTCTCTCGCTGTCTCTCTCGCTGTCTCCATCGCTTTCTCTCTCGCTGTCTCTCTCGCTGTCTCTCTCGCTGTCTCTCTCGCTGCCTCTCTCGCTGTCTCTCTCGCTGTCTCCCTTGCAGTCTCTCTCGCAGTCTCTCTCGCTGTGTGTCTCGCTCTCTCGCTCGCTGTCTCACGCGCTATCTCCATAGCATTCTCTCTCACTGTCTCTGTCACTGTCTCTGTCGCTGTCTCTGTCGCTGTCTCTGTCGCTGTCTCTGTCGCTGTCTCTGTCGCTGTCTCCGTCGCTGTCTCCCTCGCTGTCTCCCTCGTCGTCTCCCTCGTCGTCTCCCTCGTCGTCTCCCTCGCCGTCTCCCTGGCCGTCTCCCTGGCCGTCTCCCTGGCCGTCTCCCTGGCCGTCTCTCTCGCAGTCTCTCTTGCTGTCTCTCTCGCTGTCTCTCTCGCTGTCTCTCTCGCTGTCTCTCTCGCTGTCTCCCTCGCTGTCTCACTCTCTCTATCCCTCGCTGTATCTCTCGCTGTCTCCCTCGCTGTTTCCCTCACAGTCTCTCTCGCTGTCTGCCTCGCAGTCTCTCTCGAAGTCGCTCTCGCTTTCTCCCTCGCTGTCTCTCTCGCAGTCCTTCTCGCAGTCTCTCTCGCTGTCTCCAGCGCTGTCTCCCTCGCTGTCTCCCTCGCTGTCTCCCTCGCTGTCTCTCTCGCTGTCTCTCTCGCTGTCTCCATCGCTTTCTCCCTCGCTGTCTCTCTCGCTGTCTCTCTCGCTGTCTCTCTCGCTGTCTCTCTCGCTGTCTCTCTCGCTGTCTCCCTTGCAGTCTCTCTTGCAGTCTCTCTCGCTGTCTCCCTCGCTGTCTCCCTCACTGTGTCTCTCGCTCTCTCCCTCGCTGTCTCACACGCTCTCTCTCGCAGTCTCCCTCGCTGTCTCCCTCGCTGTCTCCCTCATCGTCTCCCTCGCCGTCTCCCTTGCAGACACTCTCTCTGTATCCCCGGCTGTCTCTCTCGCTGTCTCTGTCGCTGTCTCTGTCGCTGTCTCTGTCGCTGTCTCTGTCGCTGTCTCTGTCGCCGTCTCCCTCGCCGTCTCCCTCGCCGTCTCCCTCGCCGTCTCCCTCGCAGTCTCCCTCGCAGTCTCTCTCGCAGTCTCTCTCGCTGACTCTCTCAATGTACTCTCGCTGTCTCCCTCACTCTATCCCTCGCTGTATCTCTCGCAGTCTCTCTCGCAGTCTCTCTCGCAGTCTCTCTCGCAGTCTCTCTCGCTGTCTCCCTCGCAGTCTCTCTCGCTCTCTCTCTCACTGTCTCTCTCGCAGTCTCTCTCTCCATCTCTCTCACCATCTCTCTCGCCGTCTCTCTCGCAGTCTCCCTCGCTGTCTCCCTCGCTGTCTCCCTCGCTGTCTCCCTCGCAGTCTCTCTCGCAGTCTCTCTCGCAGTCTCTCTCGCAGTCTCCCTCGCTGTCTCCCTCACAGTCTCTCTCGCTGTCTCCCTTGCAGTCTCCCACACAGTCTCTCATGCTTTCTCCCTCGCTTTCTCCCTCGCAGTCTCTCTCGCAGTCTCTCTCGCAGTCTCTCTCGCAGTCTCTCTCGCAGTCTCTCTCGCTGTCCCTCTCGCAGTCTCTCTCGCTGTCCCTCTCGCAGTCTCTCTCGCTGTCTCCCTCGCAGTCTCTCTCGCAGTCTCCTTTGCAGTCTCTCTCGCTGTCTCTCTCGCTGTCTCTCTCACTGTCTCTCTCGCTGTCTCTCTCGCTGTCTCTCTCGCTGTCTCTCTCGATGTCTCTCTCGCAGTCTCACTCGCAGTCTGCCTCGCAGTCTCCCTCGCAGTCTCTCTCGTAGTCTCCTTTGCAGTCTCTCTCGCTGTCTCTCTCGCTGTCTCTCTCGCTGTCTCTCTCGCTGTCTCTCTCGCATTCTCTCTCGCAGTCTCCCTCGCAGTCTCTTTCGCTGTCTCCCTCGCTGTTTCCCTCACAGTCTCCCTCGCAGTCTCCCTCGCAGTCTCACTCGCAGTCTCTCTCGCAGTCGCTCTCGCTTTCTCCCTCGCTGTCTCTCTCGCAGTCCTTCTCGCAGTCTCTCTCGCAGTCTCTCTCGCTGTCTCTCTCGCTGTCTCCCTCGCTGTCTCCCTCGCTGTCTCCCTCGCTGTCTCCCTCGCTGTCTCCCTCGCTGTCTCCCTCGCTGTCTACCTCACTGTCTCCCACGCTGTCTCCCACGCTGTCTCCCACGCAGTCTCCCTCGCAGTCTCCCTCGCAGTCTCCCTCGCTGTCTCCCTCGCTTTCTCCCTCGCTGTCTCTCTCGCTGTCTCCCTCGCTGTCTCCCTCGCTGTCTCCCTCGCTGTCTCCCTCGCTGTCTCCCGTGCTGTCTCCCTCACTGTCTCCCTCGCTCTCTCCCTCGCAGTCTCCCTCACTGTCTCCCTCGCCGTCTCTCTCGCAGTCTCTCTCGCTGTCTTCCTCGCAGTTTCTCTCGCTGTCTCCCTCGCTGCCTCCCTCGCTGTCTCCCAAGCAGTCGGTCTCGCAGTCTCTCTCGCTGTCTCCCTCGCTGTCTCCCTCACTGCCTCCCTCGCTGTCTCCCTAGCAGTCGCTCTCGCAGTCTCTCTCGCTGTCTTCCTCGCTGTGTCCCTCGCAGTCTCTCTCGCAGTCTTACTCGCAGTTTCTCTCGCTGTCTCCCACGCTGTCTCCCTCGCTGTCTCACGCGATCTCTCTCGCATTCTCTCTCGTTGTCTCCCTTGCAGTCTCTCTCGCTGTGTCCCTCGCAGTCTCTCTCGCAGTCTCTATTGCTGTCTCTGTCGCTGTCTCCCTCGCTGTCTCCCTCGCTGTCTCCCTCGCTGTCTCCCTCGCTGCCTCCCTCGCAGTCTCTCTCGAAGTCTCTCTCGCTGTCTACCTCGCTGTCTCCCTCGCTCTCTCTCTCGCTCTCTCTCTCGCCGTCTCCCTCGCCGTCTTAATCGCTGTCTCCCTCGCATTCTCTCTCGCAGTGTCTCTCGCTGTCTCCCTCGCAGTCTCCCACACAGTCTCTCACGCTTTCTCCCTCGCT
Organism: Heterodontus francisci; assembly: GCF_036365525.1. Classification (NCBI taxonomy): domain Eukaryota; kingdom Metazoa; phylum Chordata; class Chondrichthyes; order Heterodontiformes; family Heterodontidae; genus Heterodontus; species Heterodontus francisci. The sequence goes on from NW_027141235.1 coordinate 426,130, forward strand.
TTCTCCCTCGCAGTCTCTCTCGCAGTCTCTCTCGCAGTCTCTCTCGCAGTCTTTCTCGCAGTCTCTCTCGCAGTCTCTCTCGCTGTCCCTCTCGCAGTCTCTCTCGCTGTCCCTCTCGCAGTCTCTCTCGCAGTCTCTCTCGCTGTCTCCCTCGCAGTCTCTCTCGCAGTCTCCTTTGCAGTCTCTCTCGCTGTCTCTCTCGCTGTCTCTCTCGCTGTCTCTCTCGCTGTCTCTCTCGCTGTCTCTCTCGCAGTCTCCCTCGCAGTCTGCCTCGCAGTCTCCCTCGCAATCTCTCTCGTAGTCTCCTTTGCAGTCTCTCTCGCTGTCTCTCTCGCTGTCTGTCTCGCTGTCTCTCTCGCTGTCTGTCTCGCTGTCTCTCTCGCTGTCTCTCTCGCATTCTCTCTCGCATTCTCTCTCGCAGTCTCCCTCGCAGTCTCCCTCGCAGTCTCTTTCGCTGTCTCCCTCGCTGTTTCCCTCACAGTCTCTTTCGCTGTCTCCCTCGCAGTCTCCCTCGCAGTCGCTCTCACTTTCTCCCTCGCTGTCTCTCTCGCAGTCCTTCTCGCAGTCTCTCTCGCAGTCTCTCTCGCTGTCTCTCTCGCTGTCTCTCTCGCTGTCTCCCTCGTTGTCTCCCTCGCTGTCTCCCTCGCTGTCTCCCTCGCTGTCTCCCTCGCTGTCTCCCACGCTGTCTCCCTCGCTGTCTCCCACGCTGTCTCCCTCGCAGTCTCCCTCGCAGTCTCCCTCGCAGTCTCCCTCGCAGTCTCTCTCGCTGTCTCCCTCGCTTTCTCCCTCGCTGTCTCCCTCGCTGTCTCTCTCGCTGTCTCCCTCGCAGTCTCTCTCGCTGTCTCCCTCGCTGTCTCCCTCGCTGTCTCCCTCGCTGTCTCCCTCGCAGTCTCCCTCACCGTCTCCCTCGCCGTCTCTCTCGCAGTCTCTCTCGCTGTCTTCCTCGCAGTTTCTCTCGCTGTCTCCCTCGCTGCCTCCCTCGCTGTATCCCAAGCAGTCGCTCTCGCAGTCTCCCTCGCTGTCTCCCTCACTGCCTCCCTCGCTGTCTCCCTCGCTGTCTCCCTAGCAGTCGCTCTCGCAGTCTCTCTCGCTGTCTTCCTCGCTGTGTCCCTCGCAGTCTCTCTCGCAGTCTCTCTCGCAGTCTTACTCGCAGTTTCTCTCGCTGTCTCCCTCGCTGCCTCCCACGCTGTCTCCCTCGCTGTCTCACGCGATCTCTCTCGCATTCTCTCTCGTTGTCTCCCTTGCAGTCTCTCTCGCTGTGTCCCTCGCAGTCTCTCTCGCAGTCTCTATTGCTGTCTCTGTCGCTGTCTCCCTCGCTGCCTCCCTCGCAGTCTCTCTCGAAGTCTCTCTCGCTGTCTACCTCGCTGTCTCCCTCGCTCTCTCTCTCGCTCTCTCTCTCGCCGTCTCCCTCGCCGTCTTAATCGCTGTCTCCCTCACATTCTCTCTCGCAGTGTCTCTCGCTGTCTCCCTCGCAGTCTCTCTCGCTGTCTCCCTCACAGTCTCTCTCGCTGTCTCCCTCGCAGTCTCTCTCGAAGTCGCTCTCGCTTTCTCCCTCGCTGTCTCTCTCGCAGTCCTTCTCGCAGTCCTTCTCGCAGTCTCTCTCGCTGTCTCCAGCGCTGTCTCCCTCGCTGTCTCCCTCGCTGTCTCCCTCGCTGTCTCCCTCGCTGTCTCCCACGCAGTCTCTCTCGCTGTCTCTCTCGCTGTCTCCATGGCTTTCTCCCTCGCTGTCTCTCTCGCTGTCTCTCTCGCTGTCTCTCTCGCTGTCTCTCTCGCTGTCTCCCTTGCAGTCTCTCTCGCTGTCTCCCTCACTGTGTCTCTCGCTCTCTCCCTCGCTGTCTCCCTCGCTGTCTCATGCGCTCTCTCTCGCAGTCTCTCTCGCTGTCTCCCTCGCTGTCTCCCTCGCTGTGTCCCTCGCTGTCTCCCTCGCTGTCTCCCTCGCTGTGTCCCTCGCTGTGTCCCTCGCTGTCTCTCTCGCAGTCTCCCTCGCTGTCTCCCTCGCTGTCTCCCTCGCAGTCTCCCTCGCTGTCTCCCTCGCTGTCTCCCTCGTCGTCTCCCTCGCCGTCTCCCTTGCAGTCACTCTCTCTGTATCCCCGGCTGTCTCTCTCGCTATCTCCATAGCAGTCTCTCTCACTGTCTCTGTCTCTGTCGCTGTCTCTGTCGCTGTCTCTGTCGCTGTCTCCCTCGCTGTCTCCCTCGCTGTCTCCCTGGCCGTCTCCCTGGCCGTCTCCCTGGCCGTCTCCCTGGCCGTCTCCCTGGCCGTCTCTCTCGCAGTCTCTCTCGCAGTCTCTCTCGCAGTCTCTCTCGCAGTCTCTCTCGCTGTCTCTCTCAATGTACTCTCGCTGTCTCCCTCGCTGTCTCACTCGCTCTATCCCACGCTGTATCTCTCGCAGTCTCTCTCACAGTCTCTCTCACAGTCTCTCTCACTGTCTCTCTCGCTGTCTCCCTCGCAGTCTCTCTCGCTCTCTCCCTCACTGTCTCTCTCGCCGTCTCTCTCTCCATCTCTCTCGCCATCTCTCTCGCAGTCTCCTTCGCTGTCTCCCTCGCTGTCTCCCTCGCAGTCTCTCTCGCAGTCTCTCTCGCAATCTCTCTCGCTGTCTCTCTCGCTGTCCCTCTCGCTGTCTCTCTCGCTGTCTCCCTCACTGTGTCCCTCGCAGTCTCCCTCGCTGTCTCCCTCGCTGTCTCCCTCGCCGTCTCCCTTGCAGTCACTCTCTCTGTATCCCCGGCTGTCTCTCTCGCTATCTCCATAGCATTCTCTCTCACTGTCTCCCTCGCTGTCTCTGTCGCTGTCTCTGTCACTGTCTCTGTCGCTGTCTCTGTCGCTGTCTCTGTCGCTGTCTCTGTCGCTGTCTCCCTCGCCGTCTCCCTCGAAGTCTCTCTCGCTGTCTCTCTCAATGTACTCTCGCTGTCTCCCTCACTGTCTCACTCGCTCTATCCCTCGCTGTATCTCTCGCAGTCTCTCTCGCAGTCTCTCTCACAGTCTCTCTCGCAGTCTCTCTCACAGTCTCTCTCGCTGTCTCTCTCGCTGTCTCCCTCGCAGTCTCTCTCGCTCTCTCCCTCACTGTCACTCTCGCAGTCTATCTCGCCGTCTCTCTCTCCATCTCTCTCGCCATCTCTCTAGCCATCTCTCTCGCAGTCTCCCTCGCTGTCTCCCTCGCTGTCTCCCTCGCAGTCTCCCTCGCAGTCTCCCTCGCAGTCTCTCTCGCAGTCTCTCTCGCAGTCTCTCTCGCAGTCTCTCTCGCAGTCTCTCTCGCAGTCTCCCTCGCTGTCTCCCTCACGGTCTCTCTCGCTGTCTCCCTTGCAGTCTCCCACACAGTCTCTCACGCTTTCTCCCTCGCTTTCTCCCTCGCAGTCTCTATCGCAGTCTCTCTCGCAGTCTCTCTCGCAGTCTCTCTCGCAGTCTCTCTCGCAGTCTCTCTCGCTGTCTCTCTCGCTGTCTCTCTCGCAGTCTCCCTCGCAGTCTCCCTCGCAGTCTCTCTCGTAGTCTCCTTTGCAGTCTCTCTCGCTGTCTCTCTCGCTGTCTCTCTCGCTGTCTCTCTCGCTGTCTCTCTCGCAGTCTCTCTCGCAGTCTCTCTCGCAGTCTCCCTCGCAGTCTCCCTCGCAGCCTCTTTCGCTGTCTCCCTCGCTGTTTCCCTCACAGTCTCTTTCGCTGTCTCCCTCGCAGTCTCCCTCGCAGTCTCTCTCGCAGTCGCTTTCACTTTCTCCCTCGCTGTCTCTCTCGCAGTCCTTCTCGCAGTCCTTCTCGCAGTCTCTCTCACTGTCTCTCTCGCTGTCTCCCTCGCTGTCTCTCTCGCTGTCTCCCTCGCTGTCTCCCTCGCTGTCTCCCTCGCTGTCTCCCTCGCTGTCTCCCTCGCTGTCTCCCTCACTGTCTCCCACGCTGTCTCCCTCGCAGTCTCCCTCGCAGTCTCCCTCGCAGTCTCCCTCGCTGTCTCCCTCGCTTTCTCCCTCGCTGTCTCTCTCGCTGTCTCTCTCGCTGTCTCCCTCGCTTTCTCCCTCACAGTCTCCCTCGCTGTCTCCCTCGCTGTCTCCCTCGCTGTCTCCCTCGCTGTCTCCCTCACTGTGTCCCTCGCTCTCTCCCTCGCAGTCTCCCTCACCGTCTACCTCGCCCTCTCTCTCGCAGTCTCTCTCGCTGTCTTCCTCGCAGTCTCTCTCGCTGTCTCCCTCGCTGTCTCCCTCGCTGCCTCCCTCGCTGCCTCCCTCGCTGCCTCCCAAGCAGTCGCTCTCGCAGTCGCTCTCGCAGTCGCTCTCGCAGTCTCTCTCGCTGTCTCCCTCGCTGTCTCCCTCACTGCCTCCCTCGCTGTCTCCCTAGCAGTCGCTCTCGCAGTCTCTCTCGCTGTCTTCCTCGCTGTGTCCCTCGCAGTCTCTCTCGCAGTCTTACTCGCAGTTTCTCTCACTGTCTCCCTCGCTGCCTCCCACGCTGTCTCCCTCGCTGTCTCCCTCGCTGTCTCCCACGCTGTCTCCCTCGCTGTCTCACGCGATCTCTCTCGCATTCTCTCTCGTTGTCTCCCTTGCAGTCTCTCTCGCTGTGTCCCTCGCAGTCTCTCTCGCAGTCTCTAATGCTGTCTCTGTCGCTGTCTCCCTCGCTGTCTCCCTCGCTGCCTCTCTCGAAGTCTCTCTCGCTATCTACCTCGCTGTCTCCCTCGCTCTCTCTCTCGCTCTCTCTCTCGCAGTGTCTCTCGCAGTCTCCCTCGCAGTCTCCCTCGCAGTCTCTCTCGCTGTCTCCCTCACAGTCTCTCTCGAAGTCGCTCTCGCTTTCTCCCTCGCTGTCTCTCTCGCAGTCCTTCTCGCAGTCCTTCTCGCAGTCTCTCTCGCTGTCTCCAGCGCTGTCTCCCTCGCTGTCTCCCTCGCTGTCTCCCATGCAGTCTCTCTCGCTGTCTCTCTCGCTGTCTCCATGGCTTTCTCCCTCGCTGTCTCTCTCGCTGTCTCTCTCGCTGTCTCTCTCGCTGTCTCTCTCGCTGTCTCTCTCGCTGCCTCTCTCGCTGTCTCTCTCGCTGTCTCCCTTGCTGTCTCTCTTGCAATCTCTCTCGCTGTCTCCCTCACTGTGTCTCTCGCTCTCTCCCTCGCTGTCTCCCTCGCTGTCTCATGCGCTCTCTCTCGCAGTCTCTCTCGCTGTCCCCCTCGCTGTCTCCCTCGCTGTTTCCCTCGCTGTGTCCCTCGCTGTGTCCCTCGCTGTGTCCCTCGCTGTCTCTCTCGCTGTCTCTCTCGCAGTCTCCCTCGCTGTCTCCCTCGCTGTCTCCCTCGCTGTCTCCCTCGCAGTCTCTCTCGCTGTCTCCCTCGTCGTCTCCCTCGCCGTCTCCCTTGCAGTCACTCTCTCTGTATCCCCGGCTGTCTCTCTCGCTATCTCCATAGCAGTCTCTCTCACTGTCTCCCTCGCTGTCTCTGTCTCTGTCGCTGTCTCTGTCGCTGTCTCTGTTGCTGTCTCCCTGGCCGTCTCCCTGGCCGTCTCCCTGGCCGTCTCTCTCGCAGACTCTCTCGCTGTCTCTCTCAATGTACTCTCGCTGTCTCCCTCGCTGTCTCACTCGCTCTATCCCTCGCTGTATCTCTCGCAGTCTCTCTCACAGTCTCTCTCACAGTCTCTCTCGCTGTCTCCCTCGCAGTCTCTCTCGAAGTCGCTCTCGCTTTCTCCCTCGCTGTCTCTCTCGCAGTCCTTCTCGCAGTCCTTCTCGCAGTCTCTCTCGCTGTCTCCAGCGCTGTCTCCCTCGCTGTCTCCCTCGCTGTCTCCCTCGCTGTCTCCCTCGCTGTCTCCCTCGCTGTCTCCCTCGCTGTCTCCCACGCAGTCTCTCTCGCTGGCTCTCTCGCTGTCTCAATCGCTTTCTCCCTCGCTGCCTCTCTCGCTGTCTCTCTCGCTGTCTCCCTTGCAGTCTCTCTTGCAGTCTCTCTTGCAGTCTCTCTTGCAGTCTCTCTCGCAGTCTCTCTCGCAGTCTCCCTCGCTGTCTCCCTCGCTGTCTCCCTCGCTGTCTCCCTCGCTGTGTCTCTCGCTCTCTCCCTCGCTGTCTCCCTCGCTGTCTCATGCGCTCTCTCTCGCAGTCTCTCTCGCTGTCTCCCTCACTGTGTCCCTCGCAGTCTCCCTCGCAGTCTCCCTCGCAGTCTCCCTCGCTGTCTCCCTCGCTGTCTCCCTCGCCGTCTCCCTCGCCGTCTCCCTCGCCGTCTCCCTCGCCATCTCCCTCGCCGTCACTCTCTCTGTATCCCCGGCTGTCTCTCTCGCTATCTCCATAGCAGTCTCTCTCACTGTCTCCCTCGCTGTCTCCCTCGCTGTCTCTGTCGCTGTCTCTGTCGCTGTCGCTGTCTCTGTCGCTGTCTCTGTCGCTGTCTCTGTCGCTGTCACTGTCGCTGTCTCTGTCGCTGTCTCCCTCGCTGTCTCCCTCGTCGTTTTTCTCGCTGTCTCTCTCAATGTACTCTCGCAGTCTCTCTCGCTGTCTCACTCGCTCTATCCCTCGCTGTATCTCTCGCAGTCTCTTTCGCAGTCTCTCTCACAGTCTCTCTCGCTGTCTCTCTCGCTGTCTACCTCGCAGTCTCTCTCGCTCTCTCCCTCACTGTCTCTCTCGCAGTCTCTCTCGCCGTCTCTCTCGCCATCTCTCTCGCAGTTTCTCTCGCTGTCTCCCTCGCTGTCTCCCTCGCTGCCTCCCTCGCTGCCTCCCTCGCTGCCTCCCTCGCTGCCTCCCTCGCTGTCTCCCAAGCAGTCGCTCTCGCAGTCGCTCTCGCAGTCTCTCTCACTGTCTCCCTCGCTGTCTCCCTCACTGCCTCCCTCGCTGTCTCCCTAGCAGTTGCTCTCGCAGTCGCTCTCGCAGTCTCTCTCGCTGTCTTCTTCGCTGTGTCCCTCGCAGTCTCTCTCGCAGTCTCTCTCGCAGTCTCTCTCGCAGTCTTACTCGCAGTTTCTCTCGCTGTCTCCCTCGCTGCCTCCCACGCTGTCTCCCTCGCTGTCTCACGCGATCTCTCTCGCATTCTCTCTCGTTGTCTCCCTTGCAGTCTCTCTCGCTGTGTCCCTCGCAGTCTCTCTCGCAGTCTCTATTGCTGTCTCTGTCGCTGTCTCCCTCGCTGTCTCCCTCACTGCCTCTCTCGAAGTCTCTCTCGCTGTCTACCTCGCTGTCTCCCTCGCTCTCTCTCTCGCTCTCTCTCTCGCCGTCTCCCTCGCCGTCTTAATCGCTGTCTCCCTCGCATTCTCTCTCGCAGTGTCTCTCGCTGTCTCCCTCGCAGTCTCCCTCGCAGTCTCTCTCGCTGTCTCCCTCGCAGTCTCTCTCGAAGTCGCTCTCGCTTTCTCCCTCGCTGTCTCTCTCGCAGTCCTTCTCGCAGTCCTTCTCGCAGTCTCTCTCGCTGTCTCCAGCGCTGTCTCCCTCGCTGTCTCCCTCGCTGTCTCCCTCGCTGTCTCCCATGCAGTCTCTCTCGCTGTCTCTCTCGCTGTCTCCATGGCTTTCTCCCTCGCTGTCTCTCTCGCTGTCTCTCTCGCTGTCTCTCTCGCTGTCTCTCTCGCTGTCTCCCTTGCAGTCTCTCTTGCAGTCTCTCTCGCTGTCTCCCTCACTGTGTCTCTCGCTCTCTCCCTCGCTGTCTGCCTCGCTGTCTCATGCGCTCTCTCTCGCAGTCTCTCTCGCTGTCTCCCTCGCTGTGTCCCTCGCTGTGTCCCTCGCTGTGTCCCTCGCTGTGTCCCTCGCTGCGTCCCTCGCTGTCTCTCTCGCAGTCTCCCTCGCAGTCTCCCTCGCTGTCTCCCTCGCTGTCTCCCTCGCAGTCTCTCACGCTGTCTCCCTCGCTGTCTCCCTCGCTGTCTCCCTCGTCATCTCCCTCGCCGTCTCCCTTGCAGTCACTCTCTCTGTATCCCCGGCTGTCTCTCTCGCTATCTCCATAGCAGTCTCTCTCACTGTCTCCCTCGCTGTCTCTGTCTCTGTCGCTGTCTCTGTCGCTGTCTCTGTCGCTGTCTCCCTCGCTGTCTCCCTCGCTGTCTCCCTGGCCGTCTCCCTGGCCGTCTCCCTGGCCGTCTCCCTGGCCGTCTCCCTGGCCGTCTCCCTCGCAGTCTCTCTCGCAGTCTCTCTCGCTGTCTCTCTCAATGTACTCTCGCTGTCTCCCTCGCTGTCTCACTCGCTCTATCCCTCACTGTATCTCTCGCAGTCTCTCTCACAGTCTCTCTCACAGTCTCCCTCGCAGTCTCTCTCGAAGTCGCTCTCGCTTTCTCCCTCGCTGTCTCTCTCGCAGTCCTTCTCGCAGTCCTTCTCGCAGTCTCTCTCGCTGTCTCCAGCGCTGTCTCCCTCGCTGTCTCCCTCGCTGTCTCCCTCGCTGTCTCCCTCGCTGTCTCCCTCGCTGTCTCCCTCGCTGTCTCCCTCGCTGTCTCCCACGCAGTCTCTCTCGCTGTCTCTCTCGCTGTCTCAATCGCTTTCTCCCTCGCTGTCTCTCTTGCAGTCTCTCTTGCAGTCTCTCTCGCAGTCTCCCTCGCTGTCTCCCTCGCTGTCTCCCTCGCTGTGTCTCTCGCTCTCTCCCTCGCTGTCTCCCTCGCTGTCTCATGCGCTCTCTCTCGCAGTCTCTCTCGCTGTCTCCCTCACTGTGTCCCTCGCAGTCTCCCTCGCAGTCTCCCTCACAGTCTCCCTCGCTGTCTCCCTCGCTGTCTCCCTCGCCGTCGCCCTCGCCGTCTCCCTCGCCGTCTCCCTCACCGTCTCCCTCGCCGTCTCCCTCGCCGTCTCCCTCGCCGTCTCCCTCGCCGTCTCCCTCGCCGTCTCCCTTGCAGTCACTCTCTCTGTATCCCCGGCTGTCTCTCTCGCTATCTCCATAGCAGTCTCTCTCACTGTCTCCCTCGCTGTCTCTGTCGCTGTCTCTGTCGCTGTATCTGTCGCTGTCTCTGTCGCTGTCTCTGTCGCTGTCTCTGTCGCTGTCTCCCTCGCTGTCTCCCTCGTCGTCTCTCTCGCTGTCTCTCTCAATGTACTCTCGCTGTCTCTCTCGCTGTCTCACTCGCTCTATCCCTCGCTGTATCTCTCGATGTCTCCCTCGTCGTCTCTCTCGCTGTCTCTCTCAATGTACTCTCGCTGTCTCTCTCGCTGTCTCACTCGCTCTATCCCTCGCTGTATCTCTCGCAGTCTCTCTCGCAGTCTCTCTCGCAGTCTCTCTCGCCGTCTCTCTCGCCATCTCTCTCGCAGTCTCCCTCGCTGTCTCCCTCGCTGTCTCCCTCGCAGTCTCCCTCGCTGTCTCCCTCACAGTCTCTCTCGCTGTCTCCCTTGCAGTCTCCCACACAGTCTCTCACGCTTTCTCCCTCGCTTTCTCCCTCGCAGTCTCTCTCGCAGTCTCTCTCGCTGTCCCTCTCGCTGTCCCTCTCGCAGTCTCTCTCGCTGTCTCCCTCGCAGTCTCTCTCGCAGTCTCCTTTGCAGTCTCTCTCGCTGTCTCTCTCGCTGTCTCTCTCGCTGTCTCTCTCGCTGCCTCTCTCGCAGTCTCTCTCGCAGTCTCTCTCGCAGTCTCCCTCGCTGTCTCCCTCGCTCTCTCCCTCGCTCTCTCCCTCGCAGTCTCCCTCGCAGTCTCTCTCGCTGCCTCTCTCGCAGTCTCTCTCGCTGCCTCTCTCGCAGTCTCTCTCGCAGTCTCTCTCGCAGTCTCTCTCGCTGTCTTCCTCGCAGTTTCTCTCGCTGTCTCCCTCGCTGTCTCCCTCGCTGCCTCCCTCGCTGCCTCCCTAGCAGTCGCTCTCGCAGTCGCTCTCGCAGTCTCTCTCACTGTCTCCCTCGCTGTCTCCCTCGCTGTCTCCCTCGCTGCCTCCCTCGCTGTCTCCCTAGCAGTCGCTCTCGCAGTCTCTCTCGCTGTCTTCCTCGCTGTGTCCCTCGCAGTCTCTCTCGCAGTCTCTCTCGCAGTCTCTCTCGCAGTCTCTCTCGCAGTCTCTCTCGCTGTCTCCCTCGCTGCCTCCCTCGCTGTCTCACGCGATCTCTCTCGCAATCTCTCTCGCTGTCTCCCTCGCAGTCTCTCTCGAAGTCGCTCTCGCTTTCTCCCTCGCTGTCTCTCTCGCAGTCCTTCTCGCAGTCCTTCTCGCAGTCTCTCTCGCTGTCTCCAGCGCTGTCTCCCTCGCTGTCTCCCTCGCTGTCTCCCTCGCTGTCTCCCTCGCTGTCTCCCTCGCTGTCTCCCACGCTGTCTCTCTCGCTGTCTCTCTCGCTGTCTCTCTCGCTGTCTCCATGGCTTTCTCCCTCGCTGTCTCTCTCGCTGTCTCTCTCGCTGTCTCTCTCGCTGTCTCTCTCGCTGTCTCTCTTGCAGTCTCTCTCGCTGTCTCCCTCGCTGTATCTCTCGCTCTCTCCCTCGCTGTCTCACGCGCTCTCTCTCGCAGTCTCTCTCGCTGTCTCTCTCGCTGTCTCTCTCGCTGTCTCCCTCGCTGTGTCCCTCGCTGTGTCCCTCGCTGTGTCCCTCGCTGTCTCTCTCGCAGTCTCCCTCGCTGTCTCCCTCGCTGTCTCCCTCGCTGTCTCCCTCGCTGTCTCCCTCGCAGTCTCTCTCGCTGTCTCCCTCGCTGTCTCCCTCGCTGTCTCCCTCGCTGTCTCCCTCGTCGTCTCCCTCGCCGTCTCCCTTGCAGTCACACTCTCTGTATCCCCGGCTGTCTCTCTCGCTATCTCCATAGCAGTCTCTCTCACTGTCTCCCCCGCTGTCTCTGTCTCTGTCGCTGTCTCTGTCGCTGTCTCTGTCTCTGTCGCTGTCTCTGTCGCTGTCTCTGTCGCTGTCTCCCTCGCTGTCTCCCTCGCTGTCTCCCTGGCCGTCTCCCTGGCCGTCTCCCTGGCCGTCTCCCTGGCCGTCTCCCTGGCCGTCTCCCTGGCCGTTTCACTGGCCGTCTCACTGGCCGTCTCCCTCGCAGTCTCTCTCGCAGTCTCTCTCGCTGTCTCTCTCAATGTACTCTCGCTGTCTCCCTCGCTGTCTCACTCGCTCTATCCCTCGCTGTATCTCTCGCAGTCTCTCTCACAGTCTCTCTCGCTGTCTCTCTCGCTGTCTCCCTCGCAGTCTCTCTCGCTCTCTCCCTCACCGTCTCTCTCGCCGTCTCTCTCGCCGTCTCTCTCGCCGTCTCTCTCGCCGTCTCTCTCGCCGTCTCTCTCTCCATCTCTCTCGCCATCTCTCTCGCAGTCTCCCTCGCTGTCTCCCTCGCAGTCTCCCTCGCAGTCTCCCTCGCAGTCTCCCTCGCTGTCTCCCTCTCAGTCTCCCTCGCAGTCTCCCTCGCAGTCTCTCTCGCAGTCTCTCTCGCAGTCTCTCTCGCAGTCTCCCTCGCTGTCTCCCTCGCAGTCTCTCTCGCAGTCTCTCTCGCAGTCTCTCTCGCTGTCCCTCTCGCAGTCTCTCTCGCTGTCCCTCTCGCAGTCTCTCTCGCTGTCTCCCACGCTGTCTCTCTCGCAGTCTCTCTCGCAGTCTCTCTCGCAGTCTCTCTCGCTGTCTCCCTCGCTTTCTCCCTCGCTGTCTCTCTCGCTGTCTCTCTCGCTGTCTCCCTCGCAGTCTCTCTTGCAGTCTCCCTTGCAGTCTCTCACGCTGTCTCCCTCGCTGTCTCTCTCGCTGTCTCCCTCGCTGTCTCACGCGCTCTCTCTCGCAGTCTCTCTCGCTGTCTCTCTCGCTGTGTCCCTCGCTGTGTCCCTCGCAGTCTCCCTCGCTGTGTCCCTCGCAGTCTCCCTCGCTGTCTCCCTCGCTGTCTCCCTCGCTGTCTCCCTCGCCGTCTCCCTCGCCGTCTCCCTCGCCGTCTCCCTTGCAGTCACTCTCTCTGTATCCCCGGCTGTGTCTCTCGCTTGTCCATAGCAGTCTCTCTCACTGTCTCTGTCGCTGTCTCTGTCGCTGTCTCTGTCGCTGTCTCCCTTGCTGTCTCCCTTGCTGTCTCCCTTGCTGTCTCCCTCGCTGTCTCCCTCGTCGTCTCCCTCGTCGTCTCCCTGGCCGTCTCCCTGGCCGTCTCCCTGGCCGTCTCCCTGGCCGTCTCCCTCGCAGTCTCTCTCGCAGTCTCTCTCCCCGTCTCTCTCGCTGTCTCTCTCAATGTCCTCTCGCTGTCTCCTCGCTGTCTCACTCGCTCTATCCCTCGCTGTATCTCTCGCAGTCTCTCTCACAGTCTCTCTCGCAGTCTCTCTCGCAGTCTCTCTCGCTGTCTCTCTCGCAGTCTCCCTCGCAGTCTCCCTCGCAGTCTCCCTCGCAGTCTCACTCGCAGTCTCTCTCGCAGTCACTCTCGCAGTCTCTCTCGCAGTCTCCCTCGCAGTCTCCCTCGCAGTCTATCTCGCTGTCTCCCTCGCAGTCTCTCTCGAAGTCGCTCTCGCTTTCTCCCTCGCTGTCTCTCTCGCAGTCCTTCTCGCAGTCTCTCTCGCTGTCTCCAGCGCTGTCTCCCTCGCTGTCTCCCTCGCTGTCTCCCTCGCTGTCTCCCTCGCTGTCTCCCTCACTGTCTCTCTCGCTGTCTCTCTCGCTGTCTCTCTCGCTGTCTCCATCGCTTTCTCCCTCGCTGTCTCTCTCGCTGTCTCTCTCGCTGTCTCTCTCGCTGTCTCTCTCGCTGTCTCTCTCGCTGCCTCTCTCGCTGTCTCTCTCGCTGTCTCCCTTGCCGTCTCTCTTGCAGTCTCTCTCGCTTTCTCCCTCGCTGTCTCCCTCACTGTGTCTCTTGCTCTCTCCCTCGCTGTCTCCCTCGCTGTCTCATGCGCTCTCTCTCGCATTCTCTCTCGCTGTCTCCCTCACTGTGTCCCTCGCTGTGTCCCTCGCTGTCTCTCTCGCAGTCTCCCTCGCTGTCTCCCTCGCCGTCTCCCTCGCCGTCTCCCTTGCAGTCACTCTCTCTGTATCCCCGGCTGTCTCTTTCGCTATCTCCATAGCCGTCTCTCTCACTGTCTACCTCGCTGTCTCTGTCGCTGTCTCTGTCACTGTCTCCCTCGCTGTCTCCCTCGCTGTCTCCCTCGCTGTCTCCCTCGCTGTCTCCCTCGCTGTCTCCCTCGCCATCTCCCTCGCCGTCTCCCTCGCCGTCTCCCTCGCCGTCTCCCTCGCCGTCTCCCTCGCAGTCTCTCTCGCAGTCTCTCTCGCTGTCTCTCTCAATGTACTCTCGCTGTCTCCCTCGCTGTCTCACTCGCTCAATCCCTCGCTGTCTCTCTCGCAGTCTCTCTCGCAGTCTCTCTCGCAGTCTCTCTCGCAGTCTCTCTCGCTGTCGCTCTCGCTGTCTCCCTCGCAGTCTCTCTCGCTCTCTCCCTCACTGTCTCTCTCGCAGTCTCTCTCGCTGTCTCTCTCGCTGTCTCCCTCGCAGTCTCTCTCGCTCTCTCCCTCACTGTCTCTCTCGCAGTCTCCCTCGCTGTCTCCCTCGCAGTCTCCCTCGCTGTCTCCCTCGCTGTCTCCCTCGCAGTCTCTCTCGCAGTCTCTCTCGCAGTCTCTCTCGCAGTCTCTCTCGCAGTCTCTCTCGCTGTCCCTCTCGCAGTCTCTCTCGCTGTCTCCCTCGCAGTCTCCCTCGCAGTCTCTCTCGCTGTCTCTCTCGCTGTCTCTTCCGCTGTCTCCCTCGCTGTTTCCCTCACAGTCTCTTTCGCAGTCTCCCTCGCAGTCTCCCTCGCAGTCTCCCTCGCAGTCTCCCTCGCAGTCTCCCTCGCAGTCCTTCTCGCAGTCCTTCTCGCAGTCCTTCTCGCAGTCTCCCTCGCTGTCTCCCTCGCTGTCTCCCTCGCTGTCTCCCTCGCTGTCTCCCTCGCTGTCTCCCACGCTGTCTCCCTCGCAGTCTCTCTCGCTGTCTCTCTCGCTGTCTCCCTCGCTTTCTCCCTCGCTGTCTCTCTCGCTGTCTCTCTCGCTGTCTCCCTCGCAGTCTCTCTCGCAGTCTCCCTCGCTGTCTCCCTCACAGTCTCTCTCGCTGTCTCCCTGGCAGTCTCCCACACAGTCTCTCACGCTTTCTCCCTCGCTTTCTCCCTCGCAGTCTCTCTCGCAGTCTCTCTCGCAGTCTCTCTCGCAGTCCTTCTCTCAGTCCTACTCGCAGTCTCCCTCGCTGTCTCCCTCGCTGTCTCCCTCGCTGTCTCCCTCGCTGTCTCCCTCGCTGTCTCCCACGCTGTCTCCCTCGCAGTCTCTCTCGCTGTCTCCCTCGCTTTCTCCCTTGCTGTCTCTCTCGCTGTCTCTCTCGCTGTCTCTCTCGCTGTCTCCCTCGCTGTCTCCCTCGGTCTCTCTCGCTGTCTCTCTCGCTGTCTCTCTCGCTGTCTCTCTCGCTGTCTCCCTCGCAGTCTCTCTCGCAGTCTCTCTCGCTGTCTCCCTCGCTGTCTCCCTCGCTGTCTCCCTCGCTGTCTCCCTCGCTGTCTCCCTCACTGTGTCCCTCGCTCTCTCCCTCGCTCTCTTCCTCGCGGTCTCTCTCGCAGTCTCTCTCGCTGTCTTCCTCGCAGTTTCTCTCGCAGTTTCTCTCGCAGTTTCTCTCGCAGTTTCTCTCGCCGTCTCCCTCGCTGTCTCCCTCGCTGCCTCCCTAGCAGTCGCTCTCGCAGTCGCTCTCGCAGTCGCTCTCGCTGTCTCCATCGCTGTCTCCATCGCTGTCTCCCTCGCAGTCTCCCTCGCAGTCTCCCTCGCTGTCTCCCTCGCTGCCTCCCTCGCTGTCTCCCTAGCAGTCGCTCTCGCAGTCTCTCTCGCTGTCTTCCTCGCTGTGTCCCTCGCTCTCTCCCTCGCTCTCTTCCTCGCGGTCTCTCTCGCAGTCTCTCTCGCTGTCTTCCTCGCAGTTTCTCTCGCAGTTTCTCTCGCAGTTTCTCTCGCAGTTTCTCTCGCCGTCTCCCTCGCTGTCTCCCTCGCTGCCTCCCTAGCAGTCGCTCTCGCAGTCGCTCTCGCAGTCGCTCTCGCTGTCTCCATCGCTGTCTCCATCGCTGTCTCCCTCGCAGTCTCCCTCGCAGTCTCCCTCGCTGTCTCCCTCGCTGCCTCCCTCGCTGTCTCCCTAGCAGTCGCTCTCGCAGTCTCTCTCGCTGTCTTCCTCGCTGTGTCCCTCGCAGTCTCTCTCGCAGTCTCTCTCGCAGTCTCTCTCGCAGTCTCTCTCGCAGTCTCTCTCGCAGTCTTCCTCGCTGTCTCCCTCGTGCCTCCCACGCTGTCTCCCTCACTGTCTCACGCGATCTCTCTCGCATTCTCTCTCGTTGTCTCCCTTGCTGTCTCTCTCGCTGTCTCTCTCGCTGTCTCTCTCGCTGTCTCCCTCGCAGTCTCTCTTGCCGTCTCTCTCGCTGTCTCCCTCGCTGTCTCCCTCGCTGTCTCCCTCGCTGTCTCCCTCGCTGTCTCCCTCGCTCTCTCCCTCGCTCTCTCCCTCGCCGTCTCTCTCGCAGTCTCTCTCGCTGTCTTCCTCGCAGTTTCTCTCGCAGTTTCTCTCGCCGTCTCCCTCGCTGTCTCCCTCGCTGCCTCCCTCGCTGTCTCCCTAGCAGTCGCTCTCGCAGTCGCTCTCGCAGTCTCTCTCGCTGTCTCCATCGCTGTCTCCCTCGCAGTCTCCCTCGCTGTCTCCCTCGCTGCCTCCCTCGCTGTCTCCCTAGCAGTCGCTCTCGCAGTCTCTCTCGCTGTCTTCCTCGCTGTGTCCCTCGCAGTCTCTCTCGCAGTCTCTCTCGCAGTCTCTCTCGCAGTCTCTCTCGCAGTCTTCCTCGCTGTCTCCCTCGCTGCCTCCCACGCTGTCTCCCTCACTGTCTCACGCGATCTCTCTCGCATTCTCTCTCGTTGTCTCCCTTGCATTCTCTCTCGCTGCGTCCCTCGCAGTCTCTCTCGCAGTCTCTCTCGCAGTCTCTATTGCTGTCTCCCTCGCTGTCTCCCTCGTTGTCTCCCTCGCTGTCTCCCTCGCTGTCTCCCTCACTGCCTCCCTCGCAGTCTCTCTCGAAATCTCTCTCGCTGTCTCCCTCGCTGTCTCCCTCGCTGTCTCTCTCGCTCTCTCTCTCGCCGTCTCCCTCGCCGTCTTATTCGCTGTCTCCCTCGCATTCTCTCTCGCAGTGTCTCTCGCTGTCTCCCTCGCAGTCTCCCTCGCAGTCTCTCTCGCTGTCTCCCTCACAGTCTCTCTCGCTGTCTCCCTCGCAGTCTCTCTCGAAGTCGCTCTCGCTTTCTCCCTCGCTTTCTCCCTCGCTGT
Organism: Heterodontus francisci; assembly: GCF_036365525.1. Classification (NCBI taxonomy): domain Eukaryota; kingdom Metazoa; phylum Chordata; class Chondrichthyes; order Heterodontiformes; family Heterodontidae; genus Heterodontus; species Heterodontus francisci. The sequence goes on from NW_027141235.1 coordinate 442,085, forward strand.
CTCTCTCGCAGTCCTTCTCGCAGTCCTTCTCGCAGTCTCTCTCGCTGTCTCCCTCGCTGTGTCTCTCGCTCTCTCCCTCGCTGTCTCCATCGCTGTCTCACGCGCTCTCTCTCGCAGTCTCTCTCGCTGTCTCTCTCGCTGTCTCTCTCGCTGTCTCTCTCGCTGTCTCCCTCGCTGTCTCCCTCGCTGTGTCCCTCGCTGTATCCCTCGCTGTCTCTCTCGCAGTCTCCCTCGCTGTCTCCCTCGCTGTCTCCCTCGTCGTCTCCCTGGCCGTCTCCCTGGCCGTCTCCCTGGCCGTCTCCCTGGCCGTCTCCCTCGCAGTCTCTCTCGCTGTCTCTCTCGCTGTCTCTCTCAATGTACTCTCGCTGTCTCCCTCGCTGTCTCACTCGCTCTATCCCTCGCTGTATCTCTCGCAGTCTCTCTCACAGTCTCTCTCGCTGTCTCCCTCGCAGTCTCTCTCGCTCTCTCCCTCACTGTCTCTCTCGCCGTCTCTCTCGCCGTCTCTCTCGCCGTCTCTCTCGCCGTCTCTCTCTCCATCTCTCTCGCCATCTCTCTCGCAGTCTCCCTCGCAGTCTCTCTCGCAGTCTCTCTCGCAGTCTCTCTGGCTGTCTCCCTCGCAGTCTCTCTCGCAGTCTCTCTCGCAGTCTCTCTCGCAGTCTCTCTCGCAGTCTCTCTCGCAGTCTCCCTCGCTGTCTCCCTCCCAGTCTCTCTCGCAGTCTCTCTCGCAGTCGCTCTCGCAGTCTCTCTCGCAGTCTCTCTCGCTGTCTCTCTCGCAGTCTCTCTCGCAGTCTCTCTCGCAGTCTCCTTCGCAGTCTCTCTCGCTGTCTCTCTCGCTGTCTCCCACGCTGTCTCCCTCGCAGTCTCTCTCGCAGTCTCTCTCGCAGTCTCTCTCGCAGTCTCTCTCGCAGTCTCTCTCGCTGTCTCCCTCGCTTTCTCCCTCGCTGTCTCTCTCGCTGTCTCTCTCGCTGTCCCTCTCGCAGTCTCTCTCGCTGTCCCTCTCGCATTCTCTCTCGCTGTCTCCCTCGCTGTCTCCCTCGCTGTCTCCCTCGCTGTCTCCCTCGCTGTCTCCCTCGCTGTCTCCCTCACTGTCTCCCTCGCTGTCTCCCTCGCTGTCTCCCTCGCTGTCTCCCTCACTGTCTCCCACGCTGTCTCCCTCGCAGTCTCTCTCGCAGTCTCTCTCGCTGTCTCCCTCGCTTTCTCCCTCGCTGTCTCTCTCGCTGTCTCTCTCGCTGTCTCCCTCGCAGTCTCTCTTGCAGTCCCTCTCGCTGTCTCCCTCGCTGTCTCCCTCGCCGTCTCTCTCGCCGTCTCTCTCGCCGTCTCTCTCGCCGTCTCTCTCGCCGTCTCTCTCGCCGTCTCTCTCTCCATCTCTCTCGCAGTCTCCCTCGCAGTCTCTCTCGCAGTCTCTCTCGCAGTCTCCCTCGCTGTCTCCCTCGCAGTCTCTCTCGCAGTCTCTCTCGCAGTCTCTCTCGCAGTCTCTCTCGCAGTCTCTCTTGCAGTCTCCCTCGCTGTCTCCCTCCCAGTCTCTCTCGCAGTCTCTCTCGCAGTCTCTCTCGCAGTCTCTCTCGCAGTCTCTCTCGCAGTCTCTCTCGCTGTCTCTCTCGCAGTCTCTCTCGCAGTCTCTCTCGCAGTCTCCTTCGCAGTCTCTCTCGCTGTCTCTCTCGCTGTCTCCCACGCTGTCTCCCTCGCAGTCTCTCTCGCAGTCTCTCTCGCAGTCTCTCTCGCAGTCTCTCTCGCAGTCTCTCTCGCTGTCTCCCTCGCTTTCTCCCTCGCTGTCTCTCTCGCTGTCTCTCTCGCTGTCCCTCTCGCAGTCTCTCTCGCTGTCCCTCTCGCATTCTCTCTCGCTGTCTCCCTCGCTGTCTCCCTCGCTGTCTCCCTCGCTGTCTCCCTCGCTGTCTCCCTCACTGTCTCCCTCGCTGTCTCCCTCGCTGTCTCCCTCGCTGTCTCCCTCACTGTCTCCCACGCTGTCTCCCTCGCAGTCTCTCTCGCAGTCTCTCTCGCTGTCTCCCTCGCTTTCTCCCTCGCTGTCTCTCTCGCTGTCTCTCTCGCTGTCTCCCTCGCAGTCTCTCTTGCAGTCCCTCTCGCTGTCTCCCTCGCTGTCTCCCTCGCTGTCTCCCTCGCTGTCTCCCTCGCTGTCTCCCTCACTGTGTCCCTCGCTCTCTCCCTCGCAGTCTCCCTCGCCGTCTCCCTCGCCGTCTCCCTCGCCGTCTCTCTCGCAGTCTCTCTCACTGTCTTCCTCGCAGTTTCTCTCGCAGTCTCTCTCGCTGTCCCTCTCGCAGTCTCTCTCGCAGTCTCTCTCGCTGTCTCTCTCGCAGTCTCTCTCGCAGTCTCCTTTGCAGTCTCTCTCGCAGTCCTTCTCGCAGTCCTTCTCGCTGTCTCTCTCGCTGTCTCCCACGCTGTCTCCCACGCTGTCTCCCTCGCAGTCTCTCTCACAGTCTCTCTCGCAGTCTCTCTCGCAGTCTCTCTCGCAGTCTCTCTCGCAGTCTCTCTCGCTGTCTCCCTCGCTTTCTCCCTCGCTGTCTCTCTCGCTGTCTCTCTCGCTGTCTCTCTCGCAGTCTCTCTCGCTGTCCCTCTCGCAGTCACTCTCGCAGTCTCTCTCGCAGTCTCTCTCGCAGTCTCTCTCGCAGTCTCCTTTGCAGTCTCTCTCGCTGTCTCTCTCACAGTCTCCCTCGCTGTCTCTCTCGCAGTCTCCCTCGCTGTCTCCCTCGCTGTCTCCCTCGCTGTCTCCCTCGCTGTCTCCCTCACTGTCTCCCACGCTGTCTCCCTCGCAGTCTCTCTCGCTGTCTCCCTCGCTTTCTCCCTCGCTGTCTCTCTCGCTGTCTCTCTCGCTGTCTCCCTCGCAGTCTCTCTTGCAGTCCCTCTCGCTGTCTCCCTCGCTGTCTCCCTCGCTGTCTCCCTCGCTGTCTCCCTCACTGTGTCCCTCGCTCTCTCCCTCGCAGTCTCCCTCGCCGTCTCCCTCGCCGTCTCTCTCGCAGTCTCTCTCACTGTCTTCCTCGCAGTTTCTCTCGCTGTCTCCCTCGCTGTCTCGCTCGCTGTCTCCCTCGCTGCCTCTCTCGCTGTCTCCCTAGCAGTCGCTCTCGCAGTCGCTCTCGCAGTCGCTCTCGCAGTCTCTCTCGCTGTCTCCCTCGCTGACTCCCTCGCTGCCGCCCTCGCTGTCTCCCTAGCAGTCGCTCTCGCAGTCTCTCTCGCTGTCTTCCTCGCTGTGTCCCTCGCCGTCTCTCTCGCAGTCTCTCTCGCAGTCTCTCTCACAGTCTCTCTCGCAGTCTCTCTCGCAGTCTTCCTCGCAGTTTCTCTCGCGGTCTCCCTCGCTGCCTCCCACGCTGTCTCCCTCGCTGTCTCACGCGATCTCTCTCGCATTCTCTCTCGTTGTCTCCCTTGCAGTCTCTCTCGCTGTGTCCCTCGCAGTCTCTCTCGCAGTCTCTCTCGCAGTCTCTATTGCTGTCTCTGTCGCTGTCTCCCTCGCTGTCTCCCTCGCTGTCTCCCTCGCTGCCTCCCTCGCAGTCTCTCTCGAAGTCTCTCTCGCTGTCTCCCTCGCTGTCTCTCTCTCTCTCGCCATCTCCCTCGCCGTCTTAATCGCTGTCTCCCTCGCATTCTCTCTCGCAGTGTCTCTCGCTGTCTCCCTCGCAGTCTCCCTCGCAGTCTCCCTCGCAGTCTCTCTCGCTGTCTCCCTCACAGTCTCTCTCGCTGTCTCCCTCGCAGTCTCTCTCGAAGTCGCTCTCGCTTTCTCCCTCGCTGTCTCTCTCGCAGTCCTTCTCGCAGTCTCTCTCGCTGTCTCCAGCGCTGTCTCCCTCGCTGTCTCCCTCGCTGTCTCCCTCGCTGTCTCCCTCGCTGTCTCCCTCGCTGTCTCTCTCGCAGTCTCCCTCGCAGTCTGCCTCGCAGTCTACCTCGCAGTCTCTTTCACTGTCTCCCTCGCTGTTTCCCTCACAGTCTCTTTCGCTGTCTCCCTCGCAGTCTCCCTCGCAGTCTCCCTCGCAGTCTCCCTCGCAGTCTCCCTCGCAGTCTCTCTCGCAGTCGCTCTCACTTTCTCCCTCGCTGTCTCTCTCGCAGTCCTTCTCGCAGACCTTCTCGCAGTCTCTCTCGCAGTCTCTCTCGCTGTCTCTCTCGCTGTCTCCCTCGCTGTCTCCCTCGCTGTCTCCCTCGCTGTCTCCCTCGCTGTCTCCCTCGCTGTCTCCCTCACTGTCTCCCTCGCTGTCTCCCTCACTGTCTCCCACGCTGTCTCCCTCGCAGTCTCCCTCGCAGTCTCTCTCGCAGTCTCTCTCGCTGTCTCTCTCGCTGTTTCCCTCGCTTTCTCCCTCGCTGTCTCCCTCGCTGTCTCCCTCGCTGTCTCCCTCGCTGTCTCTCTCGCTGTCTCCCTCGCTGTCTCCCTCGCTGTCTCACGCGATCTCTCTCGCTGTCTCTCTCGCTGTCTCTCTCGCTGTCTCTCTCGCTGTCTCCCTCGCAGTCTCTCTTGCAGTCTCCCTCGCTGTCTCCCTCGCTGTCTCCCTCGCTGTCTCCCTCGCTGTCTCCCTCACTGTGTCCCTCGCTCTCTCCCTCGCAGTCTCCCTCGCCGTCTCTCTCGCAGTCTCTCTCGCTGTCTTCCTCGCAGTTTCTCTCGCAGTTTCTCTCGCCGTCTCCCTCGCTGTCTCCCTCGCTGCCTCCCTCGCTGTCTCCCTAGCAGTCGCTCTCGCAGTCGCTCTCGCAGTCTCTCTCGCTGTCTCCATCGCTGTCTCCCTCGCAGTCTCCCTCGCAGTCTCCCTCGCAGTCTCCCTCGCTGTCTCCCTCGCTGCCTCCCTCGCTGTCTCCCTCGCAGTCGCTCTCGCAGTCTCTCTCGCTGTCTTCCTCGCTGTGTCCCTCGCAGTCTCTCTCGCAGTCTCTCTCGCAGTCTCTCTCGCAGTCTCTCTCGCAGTCTTCCTCGCAGTTTCTCTCGCTGTCTCCCTCGCTGCCTCCCACGCTGTCTCCCTCGCTGCCTCCCACGCTGTCTCCCTCACTGTCTCACGCAATCTCTCTCGCATTCTCTCTCGTTGTCTCCCTTGCAGTCTCTCTCGCTGTGTCCCTCGCAGTCTCTCTCGCAGTCTCTATTGCTGTCTCCCTCGCTGTCTCCCTCGCTGTCTCCCTCGCTGTCTCCCTCGCTGCCTCCCTCGCAGTCTCTCTCGAAATCTCTCTCGCTGTCTCCCTCGCTGTCTCCCTCGCTGTCTCCCTCGCTGTCTCTCTCGCTCTCTCTCTCGCCGTCTCCCTCGCCGTCTTATTCGCTGTCTCCCTCGCATTCTCTCTCGCAGTCTCTCTCGCTGTCTCCCTCACAGTCTCTCTCGCTGTCTCCCTCGCAGTCTCTCTCGAAGTCGCTCTCGCTTTCTCCCTCGCTTTCTCCCTCGCTCTCTCTCTCGCAGTCCTTCTCGCAGTCCTTCTCGCAGTCTCTCTCGCTGTCTCCCTCGCTGTGTCTCTCGCTCTCTCCCTCGCTGTCTCCCTCGCTGTCTCACGCGCTCTCTCTCGCTGTCTCTCTCGCTGTCTCTCTCGCTGTCTCTCTCGCTGTCTCTCTCACTGTCTCCCTCGCTGTCTCCCTCGCTGTGTCCCTCGCTGTCTCTCTCGCAGTCTCCCTCGCAGTCTCCCTCGCTGTCTCCCTCGCTGTCTCCCTCGCTGTCTCCCTCGCTGTCACCCTCGTCGTCTCCCTCGCCGTCTCCCTTGCAGTCACTCTCTCTGTATCCCCGGCTGTCTCTCTCGCTATCTCCATAGCAGTATCTCTCACTGTCTCCCTCGCTGTCTCTGTCTCTGTCTCTGTCGCTGTCTCTGTCGCTGTCTCTGTCGCTGTCTCTGTCGCTGTCTCTGTCGCTGTCTCCCTCGCTGTCTCCCTCGCAGTCTCTCTCGCTGTCTCCCTCACAGTCTCTCTCGCTGTCTCCCTCGCAGTCTCTCTCGAAGTCGCTCTCGCTTTCTCCCTCGCTTTCTCCCTCACTCTCTCTCTCTCGCAGTCCTTCTCGCAGTCCTTCTCGCAGTCTCTCTCGCTGTCTCCCTCGCTGTGTCTCTCGCTCTCTCCCTCTCTGTCTCCCTCGCTGTCTCACGCGCTCTCTCTCGCTGTCTCTCTCGCTGTCTCTCTCGCTGTCTCTCTCGCTGTCTCTCTCACTGTCTCCCTCGCTGTGTCCCTCGCTGTCTCTCTCGCAGTCTCCCTCGCAGTCTCCCTCGCTGTCTCCCTCGCTGTCTCCCTCGCTGTCTCCCTCGTCGTCTCCCTCGCCATCTCCCTTGCAGTCACTCTCTCTGTATCCCCGGCTGTCTCTCTCGCTATCTCCATAGCAGTATCTCTCACTGTCTCCCTCGCTGTCTCTGTCTCTGTCTCTGTCTCTGTCGCTGTCTCTGTCGCTGTCTCTGTCGCTGTCTCTGTCGCTGTCTCCCTCGCTGTCTCCCTCGCTGTCTCCCTCGCCGTCTCCCTCGTCGTCTCCCTCGTCGTCTCCCTCGTCGTCTCCCTCGTCGTCTCCCTCATCGTCTCCCTGGCCGTCTCCCTGGCCGTCTCCCTGGCCGTCTCCCTGGCCGTCTCCCTGGCCGTCTCCCTCGCAGTCTCTCTCGCAGTCTCTCTCGCTGTCTCTCTCAATGTACTCTCGCTGTCTCCCTCGCTGTCTCACTCGCTCTATCCCTCGCTGTATCTCTCGCAGTCTCTCTCACAGTCTCTCTCGCTGTCTCTCTCGCTGTCTCCCTCGCAGTCTCTCTCGCTCTCTCCCTCACTGTCTCTCTCGCCGTCTCTCTCGCCGTCTCTCTCGCCGTCTCTCTCGCCGTCTCTCTCTCCATCTCTCTCGCAATCTCTCTCGCAGTCTCCCTCGCTGTCTCCCTCGCAGTCTCTCTCGCAGTCTCTCTCGCAGTCTCTCTCGCAGTCTCTCTCACATTCTCCCTCGCAGTCTCCCTCCCAGTCTCTCTCGCAGTCTCTCTCGCAGTCTCTCTCGCAGTCTCTCTCGCAGTCTCTCTCGCAGTCTCTCTCGCTGTCCCTCTCGCAGTCTCTCTCGCTGTCTCTCTCGCAGTCTCTCTTGCAGTCTCTCTCGCAGTCTCTCTCGCAGTCTCCTTTGCAGTCTCTCTCGCAGTCTCTCTCGCTGTCTCTCTCTCTGTCCCTCTCGCAGTCTCTCTCGCTGTCTCTCTCGCAGTCTCTCTCGCAGTCTCTCTCGCAGTCTCTCTCGCAGTCTCCTTTGCAGTCTCTCTCGCTGTCTCTCTCGCTGTCTCCCACGCTTTCTCCCTCGCAGTCTCTCTCGCAGTCTCTCTCGCAGTCTCTCTCGCTGTCTCCCTCGCTTTCTCCCTCGCTGTCTCTCTCGCTGCCGCCCTCGCTGTCTCCCTAGCAGTCGCTCTCGCAGTCTCTCTCGCTGTCTTCCTCGCTGTGTCTCTCGCCGTCTCTCTCGCAGTCTCTCTCGCAGTCTCTCTCGCAGTCTCTCTCGCAGTCTTCCTCGCAGTTTCTCTCGCTGTCTCCCTCGCTGCCTCCCACGCTGTCTCCCTCGCTGTCTCACGCGATCTCTCTCGCATTCTCTCTCGTTGTCTCCCTTGCAGTCTCTCTCGCTGTGTCCCTCGCAGTCTCTCTCGCAGTCTCTATTGCTGTCTCTGTCGCTGTCTCCCTCGCTGTCTCCCTCGCTGCCTCCCTCGCAGTCTCTCTCGAAGTCTCTCTCGCTGTCTCCCTCGCTGTCTCTCTCTCTCTCGCAGTCTCCCTCGCCGTCTTAATCGCTGTCTCCCTCGCATTCTCTCTCGCAGTGTCTCTCGCTGTCTCCCTCGCAGTCTCCCTCGCAGTCTCCCTCGCAGTCTCTCTCGCTGTCTCCCTCACAGTCTCTCTCGCTGTCTCCCTCGCAGTCTCTCTCGAAGTCGCTCTCGCTGTCGCTCTCGCTGTCTCCCTCGCTGTCTCCCTCGCTGTCTCCCTCGCTGTCTCCCTCGCTGTCTCCCACGCAGTCTCTCTCGCTGTCTCTCTCGCTGTCTCCATGGCTTTCTCCCTCGCTGTCTCTCTCGCTGTCTCTCTCGCTGTCTCTCTCGCTGTCTCTCTCGCTGTCTCTCTCGCTGCCTCTCTCGCTGTCTCTCTCGCTGTCTCCCTTGCAGTCTCTCTTGCAGTCTCTCTCGCTGTCTCCCTCGCTGTCTCTCTCGCTGTGTCCCTCGCTGTGTCCCTCGCTGTGTCCCTCGCTGTGTCCCTCGCTGTCTCTCTCGCAGTCTCCCTCGCTGTCTCCCTCGCTGTCTGCCTCGCTGTCTCCCTCGCTGTCTCCCTCGCTGTCTCCCTCGCAGTCTCCCTCGCTGTCTCTCTCGCTGTCTCTCTCGCTGTCTCCCTCGCTGTCTCCCTCGCTGTCTCCCTCGTCGTCTGCCTCGCCGTCTCCCTTGCAGTCACACTCTCTGTATCCCCGGCTGTCTCTCTCGCTATCTCCATAGCAGTCTCTCTCACTGTCTCCCCCGCTGTCTCTGTCTCTGTCTCTGTCGCTGTCGCTGTCTCTGTCGCTGTCTCTGTCGCTGTCTCTGTCGCTGTCTCCCTCGCTGTCTCCCTCGCTGTCTCCCTGGCCGTCTCCCTGGCCATCTCCCTGGCCGTCTCCCTGGCCGTCTCCCTGGCCGTCTCCCTCGCAGTCTCTCTCGCTGTCTCTCTCAATGTACTCTCGCTGTCTCCCTCGCTGTCTCACTCGCTCTATCCCTCGCTGTATCTCTCGCAGTCTCTCTCACAGTCTCCCTCGCTGTCTCCCTCGCAGTCTCCCTCGCTGTCTCCCTCGCTGTCTCCCTCGCTTTCTCCCTCGCAGTCTCCCTCGCAGTCTCCCTCGCAGTCTCCCTCGCAGTCTCTCTCGCAGTCTCTCTCGCAGTCTCTCTCGCAGTCTCTCTCGCAGTCTCCCTCGCTGTCTCCCTCGCAGTCTCTCTTGCAGTCTCTCTCGCAGTCTCTCTCGCAGTCTCTCTCGCTGTCCCTCTCGCAGTCTCTCTCGCTGTCCCTCTCGCAGTCTCTCTCGCTGTCTCTCTCGCTGTCTCCCACGCTGTCTCCCTCGCAGTCTCTCTCGCAGTCTCTCTCGCAGTCTCTCTCGATGTCTCCCTCGCTTTCTCCCTCGCTGTCTCTCTCGCTGTCTCTCTCGCTGTCTCTCTCGCTGTCTCCCTCGCAGTCTCTCTTGCAGTCTCTCTCGCTGTCTCCCTTGCAGTCTCTCTTGCAGTCTCTCTCGCTGTCTCCCTCGCTGTCTCTCTCGCTGTCTCCCTCGCTGTCTCACGCGCTCTCTCTCGCAGTCTCTCTCGCTGTGTCCCTCGCTGTCTCCCTCGCTGTCTCCCTCGCCGTCTCCCTCGCCGTCTCCCTCACCGTCTCCCTTGCAGTCACTCTCTCTGTATCCCCGGCTGTCTCTCTCGCTATCTCCCTCGCAATCTCTCTCGCAGTCTCTGTCGCTGTCTCTGTCGCTGTCTCTGTCGCTGTCTCTGTCGCTGTCTCTGTCGCTGTCTCTGTCGCTGTCTCCCTCGCTGTCTCCCTGGCCGTCTCCCTGGCCGTCTCCCTCGCATTCTCTCTCGCAGTCCCTCTCGCTGTCCCTCTCGCAGTCTCTCTCGCTGTCTCCCTCGCAGTCTCTCTCGCAGTCTCCTTTGCAGTCTCTCTCGCTGTCTCTCTCGCTGTCTCTCTCGCTGTCTCTCTCGCTGTCTCCCTCGCTGTCTCCCTCGCTGTCTCCCTCGCTGTCTCCCACGCAGTCTCTCTCGCTGTCTCTCTCGCTGTCTCCATCGCTTTCTCCCTCGCTGTCTCTCTCGCTGTCTCTCTCGCTGTCTCTCTCGCTGTCTCTCTCGCTGTCTCTCTCGCTGTCTCCCTTGCAGTCTCCCTTGCAGTCTCTCTCGCTGTCTCTCTCGCTGTCTCTCTCGCTGTCTCCCTTGCAGTCTCCCTTGCAGTCTCTCTTGCAGTCTCTCTCGCTGTCTCTCTCGCTGTCTCCCTCGCTGTCTCCCTCGCTGTGTCTCTTGCTCTCTCCCTCGCTGTCTCCCTCGCTGTCTCATGCGCTCTCTCTCGCAGTCTCTCTCGCTGTCTCCCTCACTGTGTCCCTCGCTGTGTCCCTCGCTGTCCCTCTCGCAGTCTCTCTCGCAGTCTCTCTCGCTGTCTCTCTCGCTGTCTCTCTCGCAGTCTCTCTCGCAGTCTCCTTTGCAGTCTCCCTCGCTGTCTCCCTCGCTGTCTCCCTCGCTGTCTCCCTCGCTGTCTCCCTCGCTGTCTCCCTCGATGTCTCCCTCGCTGTCTCCCTCGCTGTCTCCCTCGCAGTCTCCCTCGCAGTCTCCCTCGCAGTCTCCCTCGCTGTCTCCCTCGCTTTCTCCCTCGCTGTCTCTCTCGCTGTCTCTCTCGCTGTCTCCCTCGCAGTCTCTCTCGCAGTCCCTCTCGCTGTCTCCCTCGCTGTCTCCCTCGCTGTCTCCCTCGCTGTCTCCCTCACTGTGTCCCTCGCTCTCTCCCTCGCAGTCTCCCTCACCGTCTCCCTCGCCGTCTCTCTCGCAGTCTCTCTCACTGTCTTCCTCGCAGTTTCTCTCGCTGTCTCCCTCGCTGTCTCCCTCTCTGTCTCCCTCGCTGTCTCCCTCGCTGTCTCCCTCGCTGCCTCCCTCACTGTCTCCCTAGCAGTCGCTCTCGCAGTCGCTCTCGCAGTCGCTCTCGCAGTCTCTCTCGCTGTCTCCCTCGCTGTCTCCCTCGCTGTCTCCCTAGCAGTCGCTCTCGCAGTCTCTCTCGCTGTCTTCCTCGCTGTGTCCCTCGCCGTCTCTCTCGCAGTCTCTCTCGCAGTCTCTCTCGCAGTCTCTCTCGCAGTCTCTCTCGCAGTCTTCCTCTCAGTTTCTCTCGCTGTCTCCCTCGCTGCCTCCCACGCTGTCTCCCTCGCTGTCTCACGCGATCTCTCTCGCATTCTCTCTCGTCTCCCTTGCAGTCTCTCTCGCTGTGTCCCTCGCAGTCTCTCTCGCAGTCTCTATTGCTGTCTCTGTCGCTGTCTCCCTCGTTGTCTCCCTCGCTGTCTCCCTCGCTGTCTCCCTCGCTGTCTCTCTCGAAGTCTCTCTCGCTGTCTCCCTCGCTGTCTCTCTCTCTCTCGCCGTCTCCCTCCCCCTCTCCCTCGCCGTCTTAATCGCTGTCTCCCTCGCATTCTCTCTCGCAGTGTCTCTCGCTGTCTCCCTCGCAGTCTCCCTCGCAGTCTCCCTCGCAGTCTCCCTCGCAGTCTCCCTCGCAGTCTCCCTCGCAGTCTCCCTCGCATGCTCCCTCGCAGTCTCCCTCACAGTCTCTCTCGCTGTCTCCCTCGCAGTCTCTCTCGAAGTCGCTCTCGCTTTCTCCCTCGCTATCTCTCTCGCAGTCCTTCTCGCAGTCTCTCTCGCTGTCTCCAGCGCTATCTCCCTCGCTGTCTCCCTCGCTGTCTCCCTCGCTGTCTCCCTCGCTGTCTCTCTCGCTGTCTCCATGGCTTTCTCCCTCGCTGTCTCTCTCGCTGTCTCTCTCGCTGTCTCTCTCGCTGCTTCTCTCGCTGTCTCTCTCGCTGTCTCTCTCGCTGTCTCTCTCGCTGCCTCTCTCGCTGTCTCTCTCGCTCTCTCCCTTGCAGTCTCCCTTGCAGTCTCTCTCGCTGTCTCCCTCGCTGCATCTCTCGCTCTCTCCCTCGCTGTCTCCCTCGCTGTCTCCCTCGCTCTCTCTCGCAGTCTCTCTCGCTGTCTCTCTCGCTGTCTCTCTCGCTGTCTCCCTCGCTGTGTCCCTCGCTGAGTCCCTCGCTGTGTCCCTTGCTGTGTCCCTCGCTGTGTCCCTCGCTGTGTCCCTCGCTGTCTCTCTCGCAGTCTCCCTCGCTGTCTCCCTCGCTGTCTCCCTCGCTGTCTCCCTCGCTGTCTCTCTCGCCGTCTCCCTCGCCGTCTCTCTCTCCATCTCTCTCGCCATCTCTCTCGCAGTCTCCCTCGCTGTCTCCCTCGCAGTCTCCCTCGCTGTCTCCCTCGCAGTCTCCCTCGCAGTCTCTCTCGCAGTCTCTCTCGCTGTCCCTCTCGCAGTCTCTCTCGCTGTCTCTCTCGCAGTCTCTCTCGCAGTCTCTCTCGCAGTCTCTCTCGCAGTCTCCCTCGCAGTCTGCCTCGCAGTCTCCCTCGCAATCTCTTCCGCTGTCTCCCTCGCTGTTTCCCTCACAGTCTCTTTCGCAGTCTCCCTCGCAGTCTCTCTCGCAGTCGCTCTCACTTTCTCCCTCGCTGTCTCTCTCGCAGTCCTTCTCGCAGTCCTTCTCGCAGTCTCTCTCGCTGTCTCTCTCGCTATCTCCCTCGCTGTCTCCCTCGCTGTCTCCCTCGCTGTCTCCCTCGCTGTCTCCCTCGCTGTCTCCCACGCTGTCTCCCACGCTGTCTCCCTCGCAGTCTCTCTCGCTGTCTCTCTCGCTTTCTCCCTCGCTGTCTCCCTCGCTGTCTCTCTCGCTGTCTCCCTCGCAGTCTCTCTCGCAGTCTCTCTCGCTGTCTCCCTCGCTGTCTCCCTCGCTGTCTCCCTCACTGTCTCCCTCGCTGTCTCCCTCGCTGTCTCCCTCGCTGTCTCCCTCACTGTGTCCCTCGCTCTCTCCCTCGCAGTCTCCCTCGCAGTCTCTCTCGCAGTCTCTCTCGCAGTCTCACTCGCTGTCTCTCTCAATGTACTCTCGCTGTCTCCCTCGCTGTCTCACTCGCTCTATCCCTCGCTGTATCTCTCGCAGTCTCTCTCACAGTCTCTCTCGCTGTCTCTCTCGCTGTCTCCCTCGCAGTCTCTCTCGCTGTCTCTCTCGCTCTCTCCCTCACTGTCTCTCTCGCCGTCTCTCTCGCCGTCTCTCTCGCCGTCTCTCTCTCCATCTCTCTCGCCATCTCTCTCGCAGTCTCCCTCGCTGTCTCCCTCGCAGTCTCCCTCGCTGTCTCCCTCGCAGTCTCCCTCGCAGTCTCTCTCGCAGTCTCTCTCGCTGTCCCTCTCGCAGTCTCTCTCGCTGTCCCTCTCGCAGTCTCTCTCGCTGTCTCTCTCGCAGTCTCTCTCGCAGTCTCCTTTGCAGTCTCTCTCGCTGTCTCTCTCGCTGTCTCCCACGCTGTCTCCCTCGCAGTCTCCCTCGCAGTCTCCCTCGCAGTCTCTCTCGCAGTCTCTCTCGCTGTCTCTCTCGATGTACTCTCGCTGTCTCCCTCGCTGTCTCACTCGCTCTATCCCTCGCTGTATCTCTCGCTGTCTCTCTCGCAGTCTCTCTCGCAGTCTCTCTCGCTGTCTCTCTCGCAGGCTCCCTCGCAGTCTCTCTCGCAGTCACTCTCGCAGTCTCTCTCGCAGTCTCCCTCGCAGTCTCCCTCGCAGTCTCTCTCGCTGTCTCCCTCGCTGTTTCCCTCACAGTCTCTCTCGCTGTCTCCCTCGCAGTCTCTCTCGAAGTCGCTCTCGCTTTCTCCCTCGCTGTCTCTCTCGCAGTCCTTCTCGCAGTCCTTCTCGCAGTCTCTCTCGCTGCCTCTCTCGCTGTCTCTCTCGCTGTCTCTCTTGCTGTCTCTCTCGCAGTCTCTCTCGCTGTCTCTCTCGCTGTCTCCCTCGCTGTCTCCCTCGCTGTCTCCCTCGCTGTCTCCCTCGCTGTCTCCCTCGCTGTGTCTCTCGCTCTCTCCCTCGCTGTCTCCCTCGCTGTCTCATGCGCTCTCTCTCGCAGTCTCTCTCGCTGTCTCCCTCACTGTGTCCCTCGCTGTGTCCCTCGCTGTCTCCCTCGCAGTCTCCCTCGCTGTCTCCCTCGCTGTCTCCCTCGCCGTCTCCCTTGCAGTCACTCTTTCTGTATCCCGGGCTGTCTCTTACGCTATCTCCATAGCAGTCTCTCTCACTGTCTCTGTCGCTGTCTCTGTCGCTGTCTCTGTCGCTGTCTCCCTCGCTGTCTCCCTCGCCGTCTCCCTCGCCGTCTCCCTCGCCGTCTCCCTCGCCGTCTCCCTCGCCGTCTCTCTCGCTGTCTCTCTCAATGTACTCTCGCTGTCTCCCTCGCTGTCTCACTCGCTCTATCCCTCGCTGTATCTCTCGCAGTCTCTCTCACAGTCTCTCTCGCTGTCTCTCTCGCTGTCTCCCTCGCAGTCTCTCTCGCTCTCTCCCTCACTGTCTCTCTCGCAGTCTCTCTCGCCGTCTCTCTCGCCATCTCTCTCGCAGTCTCCCTCGCTGTCTCCCTCGCTGTCTCCCTCGCTGTCTCCCTCGCTGTCTCCCTCGCAGTCTCCCTCGCAGTCTCCCTCGCAGTCTCCCTCGCATTCTCTCTCGCAGTCTCTCTCGCAGTCTCTCTCGCAGTCTCTCTCGCAGTCTCTCTCGCAGTCTCTCTCGCTGTCCCTCTCGCTGTCCCTCTCGCAGTCTCTCTCGCTGTCTCCCTCGCAGTCTCTCTCGCAGTCTCCTTTGCAGTCTCTCTCGCTGTCTCTCTCGCTGTCTCTCTCGCTGTCTGTCTCGCTGTCTCTCTCGCTGTCTCTCTCGCTGTCTCTCTCGCAGTCTCCCTCGCAGTCTGCCTCGCAGTCTCCCTCGCAGTCTCTTCCGCTGTCTCCCTCGCTGTTTCCCTCACAGTCTCTTTCGCAGTCTCCCTCGCAGTCTCCCTCGCAGTCTCCCTCGCAGTCTCCCTCGCAGTCTCCCTCGCAGTCTCTCTCGCAGTCGCTCTCACTTTCTCCCTCGCTGTCTCTCTCGCTGTCTCTCTCGCAGTCCTTCTCGCAGTCCTTCTCGCAGTCTCTCTCGCTGTCTCTCTCGCTGTCTCCCTCGCTGTCTCCCTCGCTGTCTCCCTCACAGTCTCTCTCGCTTTCTCCCTCGCTGTCTCCCTCGCTCTCTCCCTCGCAGTCTCCCTCGCAGTCTCTCTCGCAGTCTCTCTCGCAGTCTCACTCGCTGTCTCTCTCAATGTACTCTCGCTGTCTCCCTCGCTGTCTCACTCGCTCTATCCCTCGCTGTATCTCTCGCAGTCTCTCTCACAGTCTCTCTCGCTGTCTCTCTCGCTGTCTCCCTCGCAGTCTCTCTCGCTGTCTCTCTCGCTCTCTCCCTCACTGTCTCTCTCGCCGTCTCTCTCGCCGTCTCTCTCGCCGTCTCTCTCTCCATCTCTCTCGCCATCTCTCTCGCAGTCTCCCTCGCTGTCTCCCTCGCAGTCTCCCTCGCTGTCTCCCTCGCAGTCTCCCTCGCAGTCTCTCTCGCAGTCTCTCTCGCTGTCCCTCTCGCAGTCTCTCTCGCTGTCCCTCTCGCAGTCTCTCTCGCTGTCTCTCTCGCAGTCTCTCTCGCAGTCTCCTTTGCAGTCTCTCTCGCTGTCTCTCTCGCTGTCTCCCACGCTGTCTCCCTCGCAGTCTCCCTCGCAGTCTCCCTCGCAGTCTCTCTCGCAGTCTCTCTCGCTGTCTCTCTCGATGTACTCTCGCTGTCTCCCTCGCTGTCTCACTCGCTCTATCCCTCGCTGTATCTCTCGCTGTCTCTCTCGCAGTCTCTCTCGCAGTCTCTCTCGCTGTCTCTCTCGCAGGCTCCCTCGCAGTCTCTCTCGCAGTCACTCTCGCAGTCTCTCTCGCAGTCTCCCTCGCAGTCTCCCTCGCAGTCTCTCTCGCTGTCTCCCTCGCTGTTTCCCTCACAGTCTCTCTCGCTGTCTCCCTCGCAGTCTCTCTCGAAGTCGCTCTCGCTTTCTCCCTCGCTGTCTCTCTCGCAGTCCTTCTCGCAGTCCTTCTCGCAGTCTCTCTCGCTGCCTCTCTCGCTGTCTCTCTCGCTGTCTCTCTTGCTGTCTCTCTCGCAGTCTCTCTCGCTGTCTCTCTCGCTGTCTCCCTCGCTGTCTCCCTCGCTGTCTCCCTCGCTGTCTCCCTCGCTGTCTCCCTCGCTGTGTCTCTCGCTCTCTCCCTCGCTGTCTCCCTCGCTGTCTCATGCGCTCTCTCTCGCAGTCTCTCTCGCTGTCTCCCTCACTGTGTCCCTCGCTGTGTCCCTCGCTGTCTCCCTCGCAGTCTCCCTCGCTGTCTCCCTCGCTGTCTCCCTCGCCGTCTCCCTTGCAGTCACTCTTTCTGTATCCCGGGCTGTCTCTTACGCTATCTCCATAGCAGTCTCTCTCACTGTCTCTGTCGCTGTCTCTGTCGCTGTCTCTGTCGCTGTCTCCCTCGCTGTCTCCCTCGCCGTCTCCCTCGCCGTCTCCCTCGCCGTCTCCCTCGCCGTCTCCCTCGCCGTCTCTCTCGCTGTCTCTCTCAATGTACTCTCGCTGTCTCCCTCGCTGTCTCACTCGCTCTATCCCTCGCTGTATCTCTCGCAGTCTCTCTCACAGTCTCTCTCGCTGTCTCTCTCGCTGTCTCCCTCGCAGTCTCTCTCGCTCTCTCCCTCACTGTCTCTCTCGCAGTCTCTCTCGCCGTCTCTCTCGCCATCTCTCTCGCAGTCTCCCTCGCTGTCTCCCTCGCTGTCTCCCTCGCTGTCTCCCTCGCTGTCTCCCTCGCAGTCTCCCTCGCAGTCTCCCTCGCATTCTCTCTCGCAGTCTCTCTCGCAGTCTCTCTCGCAGTCTCTCTCGCAGTCTCTCTCGCTGTCCCTCTCGCTGTCCCTCTCGCAGTCTCTCTCGCTGTCTCCCTCGCAGTCTCTCTCGCAGTCTCCTTTGCAGTCTCTCTCGCTGTCTCTCTCGCTGTCTCTCTCGCTGTCTGTCTCGCTGTCTCTCTCGCTGTCTCTCTCGCTGTCTCTCTCGCAGTCTCCCTCGCAGTCTGCCTCGCAGTCTCCCTCGCAGTCTCTTCCGCTGTCTCCCTCGCTGTTTCCCTCACAGTCTCTTTCGCAGTCTCCCTCGCAGTCTCCCTCGCAGTCTCCCTCGCAGTCTCCCTCGCAGTCTCTCTCGCAGTCGCTCTCACTTTCTCCCTCGCTGTCTCTCTCGCTGTCTCTCTCGCAGTCCTTCTCGCAGTCCTTCTCGCAGTCTCTCTCGCTGTCTCTCTCGCTGTCTCCCTCGCTGTCTCCCTCGCTGTCTCCCTCACAGTCTCTCTCGCTTTCTCCCTCGCTGTCTCCCTCGCAGTCTCTCTCGCTGTCTCCCTCGCTGTCTCCCTCACTGTCTCCCTCGCTGTCTCCCTCGCTGTCTCCCTCACTGTGTCCCTTGCTCTCTCCCTCGCTCTCTCCCTCGCAGTCTCCCTCTCCGTCTCCCTCGCCGTCTCTCTCGCAGTCTCTCTCGCCGTCTTCCTCGCAGTTTCTCTCGCTGTCTCCCTCGCTGTCTCCCTCGCTGCCTCCCTCGCTGTCTCCCTAGCAGTCGCTCTCGCAGTCGCTCTCGCAGTCTCTCTCGCTGTCTCCCTCGCTGTCTCCCTCGCTGCCTCCCTCGCTGTCTCCCTAGCAGTCGCTCTCGCAGTCTCTCTCGCAGTCTTCCTCGCTGTGTCCCTCGCAGTCTCTCTCGCAGTCTCTCTCGCAGTCTCTCTCGCAGTCTCTCTCGCAGTCTCCCTCGCAGTCTCTCTCGCTGTCTCTCTCGCTGTCTCTCTCGCTGTCTCCCTCGCTGTCTCCCTCGCTGTCTCCCTCGCTGTCTCCCTCGCTGTCTCCCACGCTGTCTCCCTCGCAGTCTCTCTCGCAGTCTCCTTTGCAGTCTCTCTCGCTGTCTCTCTCGCTGTCTCCCACGCTGTCTCCCTCGCAGTCTCCCTCGCAGTCTCCCTCGCAGTCTCTCTCGCAGTCTCTCTCGCTGTCTCTCTCGATGTACTCTCGCTGTCTCCCTCGCTGTCTCACTCGCTCTATCCCTCGCTGTATCTCTCGCAGTCTCTCTCGCAGTCTCTCTCGCTGTCTCTCTCGCAGTCTCTCTCGCAGTCTCTCTCGCTGTCTCTCTCGCAGGCTCCCTCGCAGTCTCTCTCGCAGTCACTCTCGCAGTCACTCTCGCAGTCTCTCTCGCAGTCTCCCTCGCAGTCTCCCTCGCAGTCTCTCTCGCAGTCTCCCTCGCTGTTTCCCTCACAGTCTCTCTCGCTGTCTCCCTCGCAGTCTCTCTCGAAGTCGCTCTCGCTTTCTCCCTCGCTGTCTCTCTCGCAGTCCTTCTCGCAGTCCTTCTCGCAGTCTCTCTCGCTGCCTCTCTTGCTGTCTCTCTCGCTGTCTCTCTCGCTGTCTCTCTCGCAGTCTCTCTCGCTGTCTCTCTCGCTGTCTCCCTCGCTGTCTCCCTCGCTGTCTCCCTCGCTGTCTCCCTCGCTGTCTCCCTCGCAGTCTCCCTCGCATTCTCTCTCGCAGTCTCTCTCGCAGTCTCTCTCGCAGTCTCTCTCGCAGTCTCTCTCGCTGTCTCCCTCGCAGTCTCCCTCGCATTCTCTCTCGCAGTCTCTCTCGCAGTCTCTCTCGCAGTCTCTCTCGCTGTCTCCCTCGCAGTCTCTCTCGCAGTTTCCTTTGCAGTCTCTCTCGCTGTCTCTCTCGCTGTCTCTCACGCTGTCTCTCTCGCTGTCTCTCTCGCAGTCTCCCTCGCAGTCTGCCTCGCAGTCTCCCTCGCAGTCTCTTCCGCTGTCTCCCTTGCTGTTTCCCTCACAGTCTCTTTCGCAGTCTCCCTCACAGTCTCCCTCGCAGTCTCCCTCGCAGTCTCCCTCGCAGTCTCTCTCGCAGTCGCTCTCACTTTCTCCCTCGCTGTCTCTCTCGCTGTCTCTCTCGCAGTCCTTCTCGCAGTCCTTCTCGCAGTCTCTCTCGCTGTCTCTCTCGCTGTCTCCCTGGCTGTCTCCCTCGCTGTCTCCCTCACAGTCTCTCTCGCTTTCTCCCTCGCTGTCTCCCTCGCAGTCTCTCTCGCTATCTCCCTCGCTGTCTCCCTCACTGTCTCCCTCGCTGTCTCCCTCGCTGTCTCCCTCACTGTGTCCCTCGCTCTCTCCCTCGCAGTCTCCCTCGCAGTCTCCCTCACCGTCTCCCTCGCCGTCTCTCTCGCAGTCTCTCTCGCCGTCTTCCTCGCAGTTTCTCTCGCTGTCTCCCTCGCTTTCTCCCTCGCTGCCTCCCTCGCTGTCTCCCTAGCAGTCGCTCTCGCAGTCGCTCTCGCAGTCTCTCTCGCTGTCTCCCTCGCTGTCTCCCTCGCTGTCTCCCTAGCAGTCGCTCTCGCAGTCTCTCTCGCAGTCTTCCTCGCTGTGTCCCTCGCAGTCTCTCTCGCAGTCTCTCTCGCAGTCTCTCTCGCAGTCTCTCTCGCAGTCTCTCTCGCAGTCTCTCTCGCAGTCTCTCTCGCAGTCTCCCTCGCAGTCTCTCTCGCTGTCTCTCTCGCTGTCTCTCTCGCTGTCTCCCTCGCTGTCTCCCTCGTTGTCTCCCTCGCTGTCTCCCTCGCTGTCTCCCTCGCTGTCTCCCACGCTGTCTCCCTCGCAGTCTCCCTCGCAGTCTCTCTCGCTGTCTCGCTCGCTGTCTCCCTCGCTTTCTCCCTCACTGTCTCCCTCGCTGTCTCTCTCGCTGTCTCCCTCGCAGTCTCTCTCGCAGTCTCTCTCGCTGTCTCCCTCGCTGTCTCCCTCGCTGTCTCCCTCGCTGTCTCCCTCGCTGTCTCCCTCACTGTGTTCCTCACTGTGTCCCTCGCTCTCTCCCTCGCTCTCTCCCTCGCAGTCTCCCTCGCAGTCTCCCTCGCCGTCTCCCTCGCCGTCTCCCTCGCCGTCTCTCTCGCAGTCTCTCTCGCTGTCTTCCTCGCAGTTTCTCTCACTGTCTCCCTCACTGTCTCCCTCGCTGTCTCCCTCGCTGCCTCCCTCGCTGTCTCCCTAGCAGTCGCTCTCGCAGTCTCTCTCGCAGTCTCTCTCGCTGTCTCCCTCACTGTCTCCCTCGCTGTCTCCCTCGCTGTCTCCCTCGCTGCCTCCCTCGCTGTCTCCCTACCAGTCTCTCTCGCAGTCTCTCTCGCTGTCTCTCTCGCTGTCTCTCTCGCTGTCTCTCTCGCAGTCTTCCTTGCAGTTTCTCTCGCTGTCTCCCTCGCTGCCTCCCACGCTGTCTCCCTCGCTGTCTCACGCGATCTCTCTCGCATTCTCTCTCGTTGTCTCCCTTGCAGTCTCTCTCGCTGTGTCCCTCGCAGTCTCTCTCGCAGTCTCTGTTGCTGTCTCTGTCGCTGTCTCCCTCGCTGTCTCCCTCGCTGTCTCCCTCGCTGTCTCCCTCGCTGTCTCCCTCGCTGTCTCCCTCGCTGCCTCCCTCGCAGTCTCTCTCGAAGTCTCTCTCGCTGTCTACCTCGCCGTCTTAATCGCTGTCTCCCTCGCATTCTCTCTCGCTGTCTCCCTCGCAGTCTCCCTCGCAGTCTCTCTCGCTGTCTCCCAAACAGTCTCTCTCGCTGTCTCCCTCGCAGTCTCTCTCGAAGTCGCTCTCTCTTTCTCCCTCGCTGTCTCTCTCGCTGTCTCTCTCGCAGTCCTTCTCGCAGTCCTTCTCGCAGTCTCTCTCGCTGTCTCCAGCGCTGTCTCCCTCGCTGTCTCCCTCGCTGTCTCCCTCGCTGTCTCCCTAGCTGTCTCCCTCGCTGTCTCCCACGCAGTCTCTCTCGCTGTCTCTCTCGCTGTCTCCATGGCTTTCTCCCTCGCTGTCTCTCTCGCTGTCTCTCTCGCTGTCTCTATCGCTGTCTCTCTCGCTGTCTCTCTCGCTGTCTCTCTCGCTGTCTCTCTCGCTGTCTCCCTCGCTGTCTCCCTCGCTGTCTCCCTCGCTGTCTCCCTTGCAGTCTCTCTTGCAGTCTCTCTCGCTGTCTCCCTCGCTGTGTCTCTCGCTCTCTCCCTCGCTGTCTCCCTCGCTGTCTCACGCGCTCTCTCTCGCAGTCTCTCTCGCTGTCTCTCTCGCTGTCTCTCTCGCTGTGTCCCTCACTGTGGCCCTCGCTGTGTCCCTCGCTGTCTCTCTCGCAGTCTCCCTCGCTGTCTCCCTCGCTGTCTCCCTCGCTGTCTCCCTCGCTGTCTCCCTCGCAGTCTCCCTCGCAGTCTCTCTCGCTGTCTCCCTCGCTGTCTCCCTCGTCGTCTCCCTCGCCGTCTCCCTTGCAGTCACTCTCTCTGTATCCCCGGCTGTCTCTCTCGCTATCTCCATAGCAGTATCTCTCACTGTCTCCCTCGCTGTCTCTGTCTCTGTCGCTGTCTCTGTCGCTGTCTCTGTCGCTGTCTCTGTCGCTGTCGCTGTCGCTGTCTCCCTCGCTGTCTCCCTCGTCGTCTCACTCGCCGTCTCCCTGGCCGTCTCCCTGGCCGTCTCCCTGGCCGTCTCCCTCGCAGTCTCTCTCGCAGTCTCTCTCGCTGTCTCTCTCAATGTACTCTCGCTGTCTCCCTCGCTGTCTCACTCGCTCTATCCCTCGCTGTATCTCTCGCAGTCTCTCTCACTGTCTCTCTCGCTGTCTCTCTCGCTGTCTCCCTCGCAGTCTCTCTCGCAGTCTCTCTCGCTTTCTCCCTCGCTCTGTCCCTCGCAGACTCTCTCGCTGTCTCCCTCGCAGTCTCCCTCGCAGTCTCCCTCGCAGTCTCCCTCGCAGTCTCCCTCGCTGTCTCCCTCGCTGTCTCCCTCGCAGTCTCTCTCGCTCTCTCCCTCGCTGTCTCTCTCGCCGTCTCTCTCGCCGTCTCTCTCGCCGTCTCTCTCGCCGTCTCTCTCTCCATCTCTCTCTCCATCTCTCTCGCAGTCTCCCTCGCTGTCTCCCTCGCAGTCTCTCTCGCAGTCTCCCTCGCAGTCTCCCTCGCAGTCTCTCTCGCAGTCTCTCTCGCAGTCTCCCTCGCTGTCTCCCTTGCTGTCTCCCTCCCAGTCTCTCTCGCAGTCTCTCTCGCAGTCTCTCTCGCTGTCTCTCTCGCAGTCTCTCTCGCAGTCTCCTTTGCAGTCTCTCTCGCTGTCTCTCTCGCTGTCTCTCTCGCTGTCTCTCTCGCAGTCTCTCTCGCAGTCTCTGTCGCAGTCTCTCTCGCTGTCTCCCTCGATTTCTCCCTCGCTGTCTCTCTCGCTGTCTCTCTCGCTGTCTCTCTCGCTGTCTCTCTCGCTGTCTCCCTCGCAGTCTCTCTTGCAGTCTCTCTCGCTGTCTCCCTCGCTGTCTCCCTCGCTGTCTCCCTCGCTGTCTCCCTCGCAGTTTCTCTCACTTTCTCCCTCGCAGTCTCTCTCGCAGTCTCCCTCGCAGTCTCTCTCGCAGTCTCTCTCGCAGTCTCTCTCGCAGTCTCTCTCGCAGTCTCTCTCGCAGTCTCTCTCGCTGTCTCCCTCGCTGTCTCCCTCGCAGTCTCCCTCGCTGTCTCCCTCGCAGTCTCTCTCACAGTCTCTCTCGCAGTCTCTCTCGCTGTCTCCCTCGCAGTCTCTATCGCTGTCTCCCTCGCAGTCTCTCTCGCAGTCTCTCTCGCTTTCTCCCTCGCTCTGTCCCTCGCAGACTCTCTCGCTGTCTCCCTCGCAGTCTCCCTCGCTGTCTCCCTCGCTGTCTCTCTCGCTGTCTCTCTCGCTGTCTCCCTCGCAGTCTCTCTTGCAGTCTCCCTCGCTGTCTCCCTCGCTGTCTCCCTCGCTGTCTCCCTCGCTGTCTCCCTCGCTGTCTCCCTCGCTGTGTCCCTCGCTCTCTCCCTCGCAGTCTCCCTCGCTGTCTCTCTCGCTGTCTTCCTCGCAGTTTCTCTCGCTGTCTCCCTCGCTGTCTCCCTCGCTGTCTCCCTCGCTGTCTCCCTCGCTGTCTCTCTCGCTGCCTCCCTCGCTGCCTCCCTCGCAGTCGCTCTCGCAGTCTCTCTCGCAGTCTCCCTCGCTGTCTCCCTCGCTGTCTCCCTCGCTGTCTCCCTCGCTGTCTCTCTCGCTGTCCCTCTCGCAGTCTCTCTCGCAGTCCCTCTCGCAGTCTCTCTCGCTGTCTCTCTCGCTGTCTCCCTCGCAGTCTCTCTTGCAGTCTCTCTTGCAGTCTCTCTCGCTGTCTCCCTCGCTGTCTCCCTCGCTGTCTCCCTCGCTGCCTCCCTCGCAGTCTCTCTCGAAGTCTCTCTCGCTGTCTCCCTCGCTGTCTCTCTCGCTCTCTCTCTCGCCATCTCCCTCGCAGTCTCTCTCGCAGTGTCTCTCGCTGTATCCCTCGCTGTCTCTCTCGCTATTTCCCTAGCAGTCTCTCTCGCAGTTTCTCTCGCTGTCTCCCTCGCAGTCTCTCTCGCTGTCTCTATCACAGTCTCTCTCGCTGTCTCCCTCGCAGTCTCCCTCGCAGTCTCTATCGCTGTCACCCTCGCAGTCTCTCTCGCAGTCTCTCTCGCTTTCTCCCTCGCTCTGTCCCTCGCAGACTCTCTCGCTGTCTCCCTCGCTGTCTCCCTCGCAGTCTCCCTCGCTGTCTCCCTCGCTGTCTCCCTCGCTGTCTCCCTCGCTGTCTCCCTCGCTGTCTCTCTCGCTGCTCCCTCGCTGTCTCCCTCGCAGTCTCTCTCGCAGTCTCCCTCGTTGTCTCCCTCGTTGTCTCCCTCGTTGTCTCCCTCGCTGTCTCCCTCGCTGTCTCCCTCGCTGTCTCCCTCGCTCTCTCCCTCGCTCTCTCCCTCGCTCTCTCCCTTGCAGTCTCTCTCGCTGTCTTCCTCGCAGTTTCTCTCGCTGTCTCCCTCGCTGTCTCCCTCGCTGTCTCCCTCGCTGCCTCCCTCGCTGTCTCCCTCGCTGTCTCCCTCGCAGTTGCTCTCGCAGTCTCTCTCGCAGTCTCTCTCGCAGTCTCTCTCGCAGTCTCCCTCGCTGTCTCCCTCGCTGTCTCCCTCGCTGTCTCCCTCGCTGTCTCCCTCGCTGTCTCCCTCGCTGCCTCCCTCGTTGCCTCCCTCGCAGTCTCTCTCGAAGTCTCTCTCGCTGTCTCTCTCGCTGTCTCTCTCGCTGTCTCCCTCGCTGTCTCCCTCGCTGTCTCCCTCGCTGTCTCTCTCGCTCTCTCTCTCGCCGTCTCCCTCGCAGTCTCTCTCGCCGTATCCCTCGCTGTCTCTCTCGCTATTTCCCTAGCAGTCTCTCTCGCAGTTTCTCTCGCTGTCTCCCTCGCAGTCTCTCTCGCTGTCTCCCTCGCAGTCTCTCTCGCAGTCTCTCTCGCAGTCTCTCTCGCTGTCTCCCTCACTGTCTCCCTCACTGTCTCCCTCACAGTCTCTCTCGCTGTCTCCCTCGCAGTCTCTCTCACAGTCTCTCTCGCAGTCTCTCTCGCTGTCTCCCTCGCAGTCTCTCTCGCAGTCTCTCTCGCTTTCTCCCTCGCTCTCTCCCTCGCAGACTCTCTCGCTGTCTCCCTCGCAGTCTCCCTCGCTGTCTCCCTCGCTGTCTCTCTCGCTGTCTCTCTCAGTCTCTCTCGCTGTCTCCCTCGCAGTCTCCCTCGAAGTCTCCCTCGAAGTCACCCTGGATGTCTCTCTCGCAGTCTCTCTCGCATTCTCTTTCGCTGTCTCTCTCGATGTCTCTCTCGTTGTCTCCCTCGCTGTCTCCCTCTCAGTCCCTATCTCAGTCTCGCTCTCAGTCTCTCTCGCATTCACTCTCGCTGTCTCCCTCGCACTCTCTGGCTTTCTCTCTCGCAGTCCCTCTCACTGTCTCTCTCGCAGTCTCTCTCGCAGTCTCTCTCGCAGTCTCTCTCGCAGTCTCTCTCGCTGTCTCCCTCGCTGTCTCCCTCGCAGTCTCCCTCGCAGTCTCCCTCGCAGTCTCTCTCGCAGTCACTCTCACTTTCTCCCTCGCTGTCTCTCTCGCAGTCCTTCTCGCAGTCCTTCTCGCAGTCCCTCTCGCTGTCTCCCTCGCTGTCTCCCTCGCTGTCTCCCATGCTGTCTCCCTCGCAGTCTCCCTCGCAGTCTCCCTCGCAGTCTCCCTCGCAGTCTCCCTCGCAGTCTCTCTCGCTGTCTCTCTCGCTGTCTCCCTCGCTTTCTCCCTCGCTGTCTCTCTCGCTGTCTCTCTCTCTGTCTCCCTCGCAGTCTCTCTCGCAGTCTCTCTCGCTGTCTCCCTCGCTGTCTCCCTCGCTGTCTCCCTCGCTGTCTCCCTCGCTCTCTCCCTCGCAGTCTCCCTCGCCGTCTCCCTCGCCGTCTCTCTCGCAGTCTCTCTCGCTGTCGTCCTCGCAGTTTCTCTCGCTGTCTCCCTCGCTGTCTCCCTCGCTGCCTCCCGAGCAGTCGCTCTCGCAGTCGCTCTCGCAGTCTCTCTCGCTGTCTCCCTCGCTGTCTCCCTCGCTGTCTCCCTCGCTGCCTCCCTAGCAGTCGCTCTCGCAGTCACTCTCGCTGTCTTCCTCGCTGTGTCCCTCGCAGTCTCTCTCGTAGTCTCTCTCGCAGTCTCTCTCGCAGTCTTCCTCGCAGTTTCTCTCGCTGTCTCCCTCGCTGCCTCCCACGCTGTCTCCCTCGCTGTCTCACGCGATCTCTCTCGCATTCTCTCTCGTTGTCTCCCTTGCAGTCTCTCTCGCTGTGTCCCTCGCAGTCTCTCTCGCAGGCTTTATTGCTGTCTCTGTCGCTGTCTCCGTCGCTGTCTCCCTCGCTGTCTCCCTCGCTGTCTCCCTCGCTGTCTCCCTCGCAGTCTCTCTCGAAGTCTCTCTCGCTGTCTACCTCGCTGTCTCCCTCGCTGTCTCTCTCGCTCTCTCTCTCGCCGTCTCCCTCGCTGTCTGAATCGCTGTCTCCCTCGCATTCTCTCTCGCAGTGTCTCTCGCTGTCTCCCTCGCAGTCTCCCTCGCAGTCTCTCTCGCTGTCTCCCTCACAGTCTCTCTCGCTCTCTCCCTCGCTGTCTCCCTCGCTGTCTCATGCGCTCTCTCTCGCAGTCTCTCTCGCTGTCTCCCTCGCTGTCTCCCTCGCTGTCTCCCTCGCCGTCTCCCTCGCCGTCTCCCTCGCCGTCTCCCTCACCGTCTCCCTCGCCGTCTCCCTTGCAGTCACTCTCTCTGTATGCCCGGCTGTCTCTCTCGCTGTCTCCATAGCAGTCTCTCTCACTGTCTCTGTCGCTGTCTCTGTCGCTGTCTCCCTCGCTGTCTCCCTCGCTGTCTCCCTCGCTGTCTCCCTCGCCGTCTCCCTCGTCGTCTCCCTCGTCGTCTCCCTCGTCGTCTCCCTCGTCGTCTCCCTCGTCGTCTCCCTCGTCGTCTCCCTGGCCGTCTCCCTGGCCGTCTCCCTGGCCCTCTCCCTGGCCGTCTCCCTGGACGTCTCCCTGGCCGTCTCCCTGGCCGTCTCCCTGGCCGTCTCCCTGGCCGTCTCCCTCGCAGTCTCTCTCGCAGTCTCTCTCGCTGTCTCTCTCCATGTACTCTCGCTGTCTCCCTCACTGTATCTCTCGCAGTCTCTCTCGCAGTCTCTCTCGCAGTCTCTCTCGCAGTCTCTCTCGCTGTCTCTCTCGCAGGCTCCCTCGCAGGCTCCCTCGCAGTCTCGCTCGCAGTCACTCTCACAGTCTCTCTCGCAGTCTCTCTCGCAGTCTCCCTCGCAGTCTCCCTCGCAGTCTCCCTCGCAGTCTCTTACGCTGTCTCCCTCGCTGTTTCCCTCACAGTCTCTCTCGCTGTCTCCCTCGCAGTCTCTCTCGAAGTCGCTCTCGCTTTCTCCCTCGCTGTCTCTCTCGCAGTCCTTCTCGCAGTCTCTCTCGCTGTCTCCAGCGCTGTCTCCCTCGCTGTCTCCCTCGCTGTCTCCCACACAGTCTCTCTCGCTGTCTCCATCGCTGTCTCTCTCGCTGTCTCTCTCGCTGTCTCTCTCGCTGTCTCTCTCGCTGTCTCTCTCGCTGTCTCTCTCGCTGCCTCTCTCGCTGCCTCTCTCGCTGTCTCTCTCGCTGTCTCCCTTGCAGTCTCTCTTGCAGTCTCTCTCGCTGTCTCCCTCGCTGTCTCCCTCGCTGTGTCTCTTGCTCTCTCCCTCGCTGTCTCCCTCGCTGTCTCATGCGCTCTCTCTCGCTGTCTCTCTCGCTGTCTCCCTCGCTGTGTCCCTCGCTGTGTCCCTCGCAGTCTCCCTCGCTGTCTCCCTCGCCGTATCCCTTGCAGTCACTCTCTCTGTATCCCCGGCTGTCTCTTTCGCTATCTCCATAGCAGTCTCTCTCACTGTCTCCCTCGCTGTCTCTCTCGCAGTCTCCCTCGCTGTCTCCCTCGCTGTCTCCCTCGCTGTCTCCCTCGCTGTCTCCCTCGCTGTCTTGCTCGCCGTCTCCCTCGCCGTCTCTCTCGCAGTCTCTCTCGCTGTCTCTCTCAATGTACTCTCGCTGTCTCCCTCGCTGTCTCACTCGCTCTATCCCTCGCTGCATCTCTCGCAGTCGCTCTCGCAGTCTCTCTCGCAGTCTCCCTCGCTGTCTCCCTCGCAGTCTCTCTCGAAGTCTCTCTCGCAGTCTCTCTCGCTGTCTCCCTCGCTGTCTCCCTCGCTGTCTCCCTCGCTGTCTCTCTCGCTCTCTCTCTCGCAGTCTCTCTCGCAGTGTCTCTCGCTGTATCCCTCGCTGTCTCTCTCGCTATTTCCCTAGCAATCTCTCTCGCAGTTTCTCTCGCTTTCTCCCTCGCAGTCTCTCTCGCTGTCTCCCTCGCTGTCTCCCTCGCAGTCTCTCTCGCAGTCTCTCTCGCAGTCTCTCTCGCAGTCTCTCTCGCTGTCTCCCTCGCTGTCTCCCTCACAGTCTCCCTCGCTGTCTCCCTCGCAGTCTCTCTCGCAGTCTCTCTCGCTGTCTCCCTCGCAGTCTCTATCGCTGTCTCCCTCGCAGTCTCTCTCGCAGTCTCTCTCGCTTTCTCCCTCGCTCTGTCCCTCGCAGACTCTCTCGCTGTCTCCCTCGAAGTCACCCTGGATGTCTCTCTCGCAGCCTCTCTCGCATTCTCTTTCGCTGTCTCTCTCGATGTCTCTCTCGTTGTCTCCCTCGCAGTCTCCCTCGCAGTCTCCCTCGCTGTCTCCCTCGCTGTCTCTCTCGCTGTCTCTCTCGCTGTCTCCCTCGCAGTCTCCCTCGCAGCCTCCCTCGCTGTCTCCCTCGCTGTCTCCCTCGTCGTCTCCCTCGTCGTCTCCCTCGTCGTCTCCCTCGTCGTCTCCCTCGCCATCTCCCTCGCCGTCTCCCTCGCCGTCTCCCTGGCCGTCTCCCTGGCCGTCTCCCTGGCCGTCTCCCTGGCCCTCTCCCTGGCCGTCTCCCTGGACGTCTCCCTGGCCGTCTCCCTGGCCGTCTCCCTGGCCGTCTCCCTCGCAGTCTCTCTCGCAGTCTCTCTCGCTGTCTCCCTCACAGTCTCTCTCGCTGTCTCCCTCGCAGTCTCTCTCACAGTCTCTCTCGCAGTCTCTCTCGCTGTCTCCCTCGCAGTCTCAATCGCTGTCTCTCTCGCAGTCTCTCTCGCTTTCTCCCTCGCTCTCTCCCTCGCAGAATCTCTCGCTCTCTCCCTCGCAGACTCTCTCGCTGTCTCCCTCGCAGTCTCCCTCGCTGTCTCCCTCGCTGTCTCCCTCGCTGTCTCTCTCGCTGTCTCTCTCAGTCTCTCTCGCTGTCTCCCTCGCAGTCTCCCTCGAAGTCTCCCTCGAAGTCACCCTGGATGTCTCTCTCGCAGTCTCTCTTGCATTCTCTTTCGCTGTCTCTCTCGATGTCTCTCTCGTTGTCTCCCTCGCTGTCTCCCTCTCAGTCTCTCTCTCAGTCTCTCTCTCAGTCTCTCTCTCAGTCTCTCTCTCAGTCTCTCTCTCAGTCTCTCTCACATTCTCTCTCGCTGTCTCCCTCGCACTCTCTGGCTTTCTCTCTCGCAGTCCCTCTCACTGTCTCTCTCGCAGTCTCTCTCGCAGTCTCTCTCGCAGTCTCTCTCGCAGTCTCTCTCGCAGTCTCTCTCACAGTCTCTCTCGCTGTCTCTCTCGCTGTCTCTCTCGCTGTCTCCCTCACAGTCTGCCTCGCAGTCTCCCTCGCAGTCTCTTTCGCTGTCTCCCTCGCTGTTTCCCTCACAGTCTCTTTCGCTGTCTCCCTCGCAGTCTCCCTCGCAGTCTCTCTCGCAGTCACTCTCACTTTCTCCCTCGCTGTCTCTCTCGCTGTCTCTCTCGCTGTCTCTCTCGCATTCCTTCTCGCAGTCCTTCTCGCAGTCTCTCTCGCTGTCTCTCTCGCTGTCTCCCTCGCTGTCTCCCTCGCTGTCTCCCTCGGTGTCTCCCATGCTGTCTCCCTCGCAGTCTCCCTCGCAGTCTCTCTCGCTGTCTCTCTCGCTGTCTCCCTCGCTTTCTCCTTCGCTGTCTCCCATGCTAAGAGAGGGCATGAAAAATGCTTGGCGGGTAGGATAAAAGAAAACCCCAAGGCCTTTTACGCGTATGTCAGAAATATGAGGATGACTAGGGGGACCGTAGGTCCGGTCAAGGACAATAGCGGGAGACTGTGTGTTGAGCCGGAAGAGATAAGTGAGGTTTTGAATGAGTACTTCTCTTCGGTATTTACGAATGAGAAGGGGTGTATTACTGAAGAGGACGGTGGGAAGCAGACTGGTAAGCTCGAGGAAGTGCTCGTTAGGAGGGGAGATGTGTTGGGGTTTTTGAATAACTTGAAGATAGACAAGTCTCCCGGGCCTGACGGGGTATATCCAAGGATGTTATGGGAAGCAAGGGATGAAATTGCAGAGCCGCTGGCAATGATCTTTTCATCTTCTCTGCTGACGGGGGTGGTACCAGGTGATTGGAGGGTGGCAAATGTTGTGCCCCTGTTCAAGAAAGGGAATAGGAACAACCCTGGGAATTACAGGCCAGTTAGTCTTACTTCGGTGGTAGGCAAGTTGATGGAAAAGGTGCTGAGGGATAGGATTTCTGAGCATCTGGAAAGACACTGCTTGATTCGGGACAGTCAGCACGGTTTTGTGAGGGGTAGGTCTTGCCTCACAAGCCTGATTGAATTCTTTGAGCAGGTGACCAAGCAAGTGGATGAGGGTAAACCAGTGGATGTGGTGTACATGGATTTTAGTAAGGCATTTGATAAGGTCCCCCATGGTAGACTTATGGAGAAAGTCAGGAGGCATGGGATAGTGGGGAATGTGGCCAGTTGGATTAAGAATTGGCTAACTGATAGAAGGCAGAGAGTGGTCTTAGATGGTAAATACTCAGCCTGGAGCCCAGTTACCAGTGGCGTGCCGCAGGGATCAGTTCTGGGTCCTCTCCTGTTTGTGATTTTTATTAACGACTTGGATGAGGAAGTCGAAGGGTGGGTCAGTAAATTTGCAGATGATACAAAGGTTGGTGGAGTTGTGGATACCGAGGAGGGCTATTGTCGTCTGCAAAGGGACTTGGATAGGTTGCAGTGCTGGGCTGAAAAGTGGCAGATGGAGTTTAACCCTGAAAAGTGTGAGGTCGTCCATTTTGGAAGGACAAACATGAATGCAAAATACTGGGTTAACGGTAGGGTTCTTGGGCATGTGGAGGAGCAGAGAGACCTTGGGGTCTATGTGCATAGATCATTGAAAGTTGCAACTCAAGTGGATAGGGCTGTGAAGAAGGCATATGGGGTGTTAGCGTTCATTAGCAGAGGGATTGAATTTAAGAGCCGTGAGGTGATGATGCAGCTGTACAGGACCTTGGTAAGGCCTCATTTGGAGTACTGTGTGCAGTTCTGGTCGCCTCATTTTAGGAAGGATGTGGAAGCCTTGGAGAGGGTGCAGAGGAGATTTACCAGGATGTTGCCTGGAATGGAGAATAAGTCTTACGAGGAAAGGCTGAACATTCTAGGCCTCTTCTCATTAGAACGGAGAAGGATGAGGGGTGACATGATAGAGGTTTATAAGATGATCAGGGGAATAGATAGGGTAGACAGTCAGAAACTTTTTCCCCAGGTGGAGCAAAGCGTTACAAGGGGTCATAAATTTAAGGTGAAGGGTGGGAGTTATAAGGGGGATGTCAGGGGAAGGTTCTTTACCCAGAGAGTGGTCGAGGCATGGAATGCCTTGCCCGGGGAAGTTGTTGAGTCAGAAAGTTTAGGGACTTTCAAAAGGCGTTTGGATAGGTATATGGATAAAGGAGAATGATGGGGTATAGATTAAATTGTCCTTGACAGAGGACAAAGGATCGGCACAACATTGTGGGCCGAAGGGCCTGTTCTGTGCTGTATGTTCTATGTTCTATGTTCTATGCTGTCTCCCATGCTGTCTCCCTCGCAGTCTCTCTCGCTGTCTCTCTCGCTGTCTCCCTCGCTTTCTCCTTCGCTGTCTCTCTCGCTGTCTCTCTCGCTGTCTCCCTTGCAGTCTCCCTTGCAGTCTCTCTCGCTGTCTGCCTCGCTGTCTCCCTCGCTGTCTCCCTCGCTGTCTCCCTCGCTGTCTCCCTCGCTGTCTCCCTCGCAGTCTCCCTCGCAGTCTCCCTCACCGTCTCTCTCGCAGTCTCTCTCGCAGTCTCTCTCGCAGTCTCTCTCGCTGTCTCCCTCGCAGTCTCTCTCGCTGTCTCCCTCGCTGTCTCCCTCGCTGCCTCCCTCGCTGCCTCCCTAGCAGTCGCTCTCGCAGTCTCTCTCGCTGTCTCTCTCGCTGTCTCCCTCGCAGTCTCTCTCGCTCTCTCCCTCACTGTCTCTCTCGCCGTCTCTCTCGCCGTCTCTCTCGCCGTCTCTCTCGCCGTCTCTCTCTCCATCTCTCTCGCCGTCTCTCTCGCAGTCTCCCTCGCTGTCTCCCTCGCTGTCTCCCTCGCAGTCTCTCTAGCAGTCTCTCTCGCAGTCTCCCTCGCTGTCTCCCTCCCAGTCTCTCTCGCAGTCTCTCTCACAGTCTGTCTCGCTGTCCCTCTTGCAGTCTCTCTCGCAGTCCCTCTCGCAGTCTCTCTCGCTGTCTCCCTCGCAGTCTCTCTTGCAGTCTCTCTCGCTGTCTCTCTCTCTGTCTCCCACGCTGTCTCCCTCGCTGTCTCCCTCGCTGTCTCCCTCGCTGTCTCCCTCGCTGTCTCCCTCGCTGTGTCCCTCGCTCTCTCCCTCGCAGTCTCCCTCGCTGTCTTCCTCGCAGTTTCTCTCGCTGTCTCCCTCGCTGTCTCCCTCGCTGTCTCCCTCGCTGTCTCCCTTGCAGTCGCTCTCGCAGTCTCCCTCGCTGTCTCCCTCGCTGTCTCCCTCGCTGTCTCCCTCGCTCTCTCTCTCGCCGTCTCCCTCGCAGTCTCTCTCGCAGTGTCTCTCGCTGTATCCCTCGCTGTCTCTCTCGCTATTTCCTTAGCAGTCTCTCTCGCAGTTTCTCTCGCTTTCTCCCTCGCAGTCTCTCTCGCTGTCTCCCTCGCAGTCTCTCTCGCAGTCTCTCTCGCAGTCTCTCTCGCAGTCTCTCTCGCAGTCTCTTTCGCAGTCTCTCTCGCTGTCTCCCTCGCTGTCTCCCTCACACTCTCCCTCGCTGTCTCCCTCGCAGTCTCTCTCACAGTCTCTCTCGCTGTCTCCCTCACAGTCTCTATCGCTGTCTCCCTCGCAGTCTCTCTCGCAGTCTCTCTCGCTTTCTCCCTCGCTCTGTCCCTCGCAGACTCTCTCGCTGTCTCCCTCGCAGTCTCCCTCGCAGTCTCTCTTGCAGTCTCCCTCGCTGTGTCCCTCGCTGTCTCCCTCGCTGTGTCCCTCGCTGTGTCCCTCGCTGTGTCCCTCGCTGTGTCCCTCGCAGTCTCCCTCGCTGTCTCTCTCGCTGTCTCTCTCGCTGTCTCTCTCGCAGTTTCTCTCGCTGTCTCCCTCGCTGTCTCCCTCGCTGTCTCCCTCGCTGTCTCCCTCGCTGCCTCCCTCGCTGTCTCCCTCGCTGTCTCCCTCGCTGTCGCTCTCGCAGTCGCTCTCGCAGTCTCTCTCGCAGTCTCCCTCGCTGTCTCTCTCGCTGTCTCCCTCGCTGTCTCCCTCGCTGTCTCCCTCGCTGCCTCCCTCACAGTCTCTCTCGAAGTCTCCCTCGCTGTCTCCCTCGCTGTCTCCCTCGCTGTCTCCCTCGCTGTCTCCCTCGCTCTCTCTCTCGCCGTCTCCCTCGCCGTCTCCCTCGCAGTCTCTCTCGCAGTGTCTCTCGCTTTCTCCCTCGCAGTCTCTCTCGCAGTGTCTCTCGCTTTCTCCCTCGCAGTCTCTCTCGCTGTCTCCCTCGCAGTCTCTCTCGCAGTCTCTCTCGCTGTCTCCCTCACTGTCTCCCTCACAGTCTCTCTCGCTGTCTCCCTCACAGTCTCTCTCGCTGTCTCCCTCGCAGTCTATCTCACAGTCTCTCTCGCAGTCTCTCTCGCTGTCTCCCTCGCAGTCTCTATCGCTGTCTCCCTCGCAGTCTCTCTCGCAGTCTCTCTCGCAGTCTCTCTCGCATTCTCTCTCGCATTCTCTCTCGCTTTCTCCCTCGCTCTCTCCCTCGCAGAATCTCTCGCTCTCTCCCTCGCAGACTCTCTCGCTGTCTCCCTCGCAGTCTCCCTCGCTGTCTCCCTCGCTGTCTCCCTCGCTGTCTCCCTCGCTGTCTCCCTCGCTGTCTCCCTCGCTGTCTCTCTCGCTGTCTCTCTCGCAGTCTCTCTCGCTGTCTCCCTCGCAGTCTCCCTCGAAGTCTCCCTCGAAGTCACCCTGGATGTCTCTCTCGCAGTCTCTCTTACATTCTCTTTCGCTGTCTCTCTCGATGTCTCTCTCGTTGTCTCCCTCGCTGTCGCCCTCTCAGTCTCTCTCTCAGTCTCTCTCTCAGTCTCTCTCTCAGTCTCTCTCTCAATCTCTCTCGCATTCTCTCTCGCTGTCTCCCTCGCACTCTCTGGCTTTCTCTCTCGCAGTCCCTCTCACTGTCTCTCTCGCAGTCTCTCTCGCAGTCTCTCTCGCAGTCTCTCTCGCAGTCTCTCTCGCAGTCTCTCTCACAGTCTCTCTCGCTGTCTCTCTCGCTGTCTCTCTCGCTGTCTCCCTCACAGTCCGCCTCGCAGTCTCCCTCGCAGTCTCTTTCGCTGTCTCCCTCGCTGTTTCCCTCACAGTCTCTTTCGCTGTCTCCCTCGCAGTCTCCCTCGCAGTCTCTCTCGCAGTCACTCTCACTTTCTCCCTCGCTGTCTCTCTCGCTGTCTCTCTCGCTGTCTCTCTCGCATTCCTTCTCGCAGTCCTTCTCGCAGTCTCTCTCGCTGTCTCTCTCGCTGTCTCCCTCGCTGTCTCCCTCGCTGTCTCCCTCGCTGTCTCCCATGCTGTCTCCCTCGCAGTCTCCCTCGCAGTCTCTCTCACTGTCTCTCTCGCTGTCTCCCTCGCTTTCTCCTTCGCTGTCTCCCATGCTGTCTCCCATGCTGTCTCCCTCGCAGTCCCCCTCACAGTCTCTCTCGCTGTCTCTCTCGCTGTCTCCCTCGCTTTCTCCTTCGCTGTCTCTCTCGCTGTCTCTCTCGCTGTCTCCCTTGCAGTCTCTCTCGCTGTCTGCCTCGCTGTCACCCTCGCTGTCTCCCTCGCTGTCTCCCTCGCTGTCTCCCTCGCTGTCTCCCTCGCAGTCTCCCTCGCAGTCTCCCTCACCGTCTCTCTCGCAGTCTCTCTCGCTGTCTTCCTCGCAGTCTCTCTCGCTGTCTCCCTCGCAGTCTCTCTCGCTGTCTCCCTCGTTGTCTCCCTCGCTGCCTCCCTCGCTGTCTCCCTAGCAGTCGCTCTCGCAGTCTCTCTCGCTGTCTTCCTCGCAGTTTCTCTCGCTGTCTCCCTCGCTGTCTCACTCGCTCTATCCCTCGCTGTATCTCTCGCAGTCTCTCTCACAGTCTCTATCGCTGTCTCTCTCGCTGTCTCCCTCGCAGTCTCTCTCGCTCTCTCCCTCACTGTCTCTCTCGCCGTCTCTCTCGCCGTCTCTCTTGCCGTCTCTCTCTCCATCTCTCTCGCCATCTCTCTCGCAGTCTCCCTTGCTGTCTCCCTCGCTGTCTCCCTCGCAGTCTCTCTAGCAGTCTCTCTCGCAGTCTCCCTCGCTGTCTCCCTCCCAGTCTCTCTCGCAGTCCCTCTCGCAGTCTCTCTCGCTGTCCCTCTCGCAGTCTCTCTCGCAGTCCCTCTCGCAGTCTCTCTCGCTGTCTCTCTCGCAGTCTCTCTCGCAGTCCCTCTCGCAGTCTCTCTCGCTTTCTCCCTCGCTTTCTCTCTCGCTGTCTCTCTCGCTGTCTCTCTCGCTGTCTCCCTCGCAGTCTCTCTTGCAGTCTCTCTTGCAGTCTCTCTCGCTGTCTCTCTCTCTGTCTCCCTCGCTGTCTCCCTCGCTGTCTCCCTCGCTGTCTCCCTCGCTGTCTCCCTCGCTGTCTCCCTCGCTCTCTCCCTCGCAGTCTCCCTCGCTGTCTCCCTCGCCGTCTCCCTCGCTGTCTCCCTCGCTGTCTCCCTCGCTGTCTCCCTCGCTGTCTCCCTCGCTCTCTCCCTCGCAGTCTCCCTCGCTGTCTCCCTCGCCGTCTCTCTCGCAGTCTCTCTCGCTGTCTTCCTCGCAGTTTCTCTCGCTGTCTCCCTCGCTGTCTCCCTCGCTGTCTCCCTCGCTGTCTCCCTTGCAGTCGCTCTCGCAGTCTC
Source organism: Heterodontus francisci (assembly GCF_036365525.1). NCBI lineage: Eukaryota > Metazoa > Chordata > Chondrichthyes > Heterodontiformes > Heterodontidae > Heterodontus > Heterodontus francisci. The sequence goes on from NW_027141235.1 coordinate 476,904, forward strand.
CCTCGCTGTCTCCCTCGCTCTCTCTCTCGCCGTCTCCCTCGCAGTCTCTCTCGCAGTGTCTCTCGCTGTATCCCTCGCTGTCTCTCTCGCTATTTCCTTAGCAGTCTCTCTCGCAGTTTCTCTCGCTTTCTCCCTCGCAGTCTCTCTCGCAGTCTCTCTCGCAGTCTCTTTGGCAGTCTCTCTCGCTGTCTCCCTCGCTGTCTCCCTCACACTCTCCCTCGCTGTCTCCCTCGCAGTCTCTCTCACAGTCTCTCTCGCTGTCTCCCTCGCAGTCTCTATCGCTGTCTCCCTCGCAGTCTCTCTCGCAGTCTCTCTCGCTTTCTCCCTCGCTCTGTCCCTCGCAGACTCTCTCGCTGTCTCCCTCGCAGTCTCCCTCGCAGTCTCCCTCGCTGTCTCCCTCGCTGTCTCCCTCGCTGTCTCCCTCGCTGTCTCCCTCGCTGTCTCTCTCGCTGTCTCCCTCGCTGTCTCCCTCGCTGTCTCCCTCGCTCTCTCTCTCGCCGTCTCCCTCGCAGTCTCTCTCGCAGTGTCTCTCGCTTTCTCCCTCGCAGTCTCTCTCGCTGTCTCCCTCGCAGTCTCTCTCGCAGTCTCTCTCGCTGTCTCCCTCACTGTCTCCCTCACAGTCTCTCTCGCTGTCTCCCTCACAGTCTCTCTCGCTGTCTCCCTCACAGTCTCTCTCGCTGTCTCCCTCGCAGTCTCTCTCACAGTCTCTCTCGCAGTCTCTCTCGCAGTCTCTCTCGCTGTCTCCCTCGCAGTCTCTATCGCTGTCTCCCTCGCAGTCTCTCTCGCATTCTCTCTCGCTTTCTCCCTCGCTGTCTCCCTCGCAGAATCTCTCGCTCTCTCCCTCGCTGTCTCCCTCGCTGTCTCCCTCGCTGTCTCCCTCGCAGTCTCCCTCGCAGTCTCCCTCGCTGTCTCCCTCGCTGTCTCTCTCGCTGTCTCTCTCAGTCTCTCTCGCTGTCTCCCTCGCAGTCTCCCTCGAAGTCTCCCTCGAAGTCACCCTGGATGTCTCTCTCGCAGTCTCTCTCGCATTCTCTTTCGCTGTCTCTCTCGATGTCTCTCTCGTTGTCTCCTTCGCTGTCTCTCTCTCAGTCTCTCTCTCAGTCTCTCTCTCAGTCTCTCTCTCAGTCTCTCTCTCAGTCTCTCTCGCATTCTCTCTCGCTGTCTCCCTCGCACTCTCTGGCTTTCTCTCTCGCAGTCCCTCTCACTGTCTCTCTCGCAGTCTCTCTCGCAGTCTCTCTCGCAGTCTCCCTCGCAGTCACTCTCACTTTCTCCCTCGCTGTCTCTCTCACTGTCTCTCTCGCATTCCTTCTCGCAGTCCTTCTCGCAGTCTCTCTCGCTGTCTCCCTCGCTGTCTCCCTCGCTGTCTCCCTCGCTGTCTCCCATGCTGTCTCCCTCGCAGTCTCCCTCGCAGTCTCTCTCGCTGTCTCTCTCGCTGTCTCTCTCGCTGTCTCCCTTGCAGTCTCTCTCGCTGTCTCCCTCGCTGTCTCCCTCGCTGTCTCCCTCGCAGTCTCCCTCGCCGTCTCCCTCACCGACTCTCTCGCAGTCTCTCTCACTGTCTCCCTCGCCGTCTCTCTCGCAGTCTCTCTCGCTGTCTTCCTCGCAGTTTCTCTCGCTGTCTCCCTCGCTGTCTCCCTCGCTGTCTCCCTCGCTGCCTCCCTCGCTGTCTCCCTAGCAGTCGCTCTCGCAGTCTCTCTCGCTGTCTTCCTCGCAGTTTCTCTCGCTGTCTCCCTCGCTGCCTCCCACGCTGTCTCCCTCGCTGCCTCCCACGCTGTCTCCCTCGCTGTCCACGCGATCTCTCTCGCATTCTCTCTCGTTGTCTCCCTTGCAGTCTCTCTCGCTGTGTCCCTCGCAGTCTCTCTCGCAGTCTCTGTTGCTGTCTCTGTCGCTGTCTCCCTCGCTGTCTCCCTCGCTGTCTCCCTCGCTGTCTCCCTCGCTGTCTCCCTCGCTGTCTCCCTCGCTGCCTCCCTCGCAGTCTCTCTCGAAGTCTCTCTCGCTGTCTACCTCGCCGTCTTAATCGCTGTCTCCCTCGCATTCTCTCTCACTGTCTCCCTCGCAGTCTCCCTCGCAGTCTCTCTCGCTGTCTCCCAAACAGTCTCTCTCGCTGTCTCCCTCGCAGTCTCTCTCGAAGTCGCTCTCTCTTTCTCCCTCGCTGTCTCTCTCGCTGTCTCTCTCGCAGTCCTTCTCGCAGTCCTTCTCGCAGTCTCTCTCGCTGTCTCCAGCGCTGTCTCCCTCGCTGTCTCCCTCGCTGTCTCCCTCGCTGTCTCCCTAGCTGTCTCCCTCGCTGTCTCCCACGCAGTCTCTCTCGCAGTCTCTCTCGCAGTCTCTATTGCTGTGTCTGTCGCTGTCACTGTCGCTGTCTCTGTCGCTGTCTCTGTCGCTGTCTCCCTCGCTGTCTCCCTCGCTGTCTCCCTCGCTGTCTCCCTCGCTGTCTCCCTCACAGTCTCTCTCGAAGTCTCTCTCGCTGTCTACCTCGCTGTCTCCCTCGCTGTCTCTCTCGCTCTCTCTCTCGCCGTCTCCCTCGCCGTCTTAATCGCTGTCTCCCTCGCATTCTCTCTCGCAGTGTCTCTCGCTGTCTCCCTCGCAGTCTCCCTCGCAGTCTCCCTCGCAGTCTCTCTCGCTGTCTCCCTCACAGTCTCTCTCGCTGTCTCCCTCGCAGACTCTCTCGAAGTCGCTCTCGCTTTCTCCCTCGCTTTCTCCCTCGCTGTCTCTCTCGCAGTCCTTCTCACAGTCCTTCTCGCAGTCTCTCTCGCTGTCTCCAGCGCTGTCTCCCTCGCTGTCTCCCTCGCTGTCTCCCTCGCTGTCTCCCTCGCTGTCTCCCTCGCTGTCTCTCTCGCTGTCTCTCTCGCTGTCTCCATCGCTTTCTCCCTCGCTGTCTCTCTCGCTGTCTCTCTCGCTGTCTCTCTCGCTGTCTCTCTCGCTGTCTCTCTTGCAGTCTCTCTTGCTCTCTCCCTCGCTGTGTCTCTCGCTCTCTCCCTCGCTGTTTCCCTCGCTGTCTCACGCGCTCTCTCTCGCAGTCTCTCTCGCTGTCTCTCTCGCTGTCTCCCTTGTTGTGTCCCTCGCTGTTGCCCTCGTTGTGTCCCTCGCTGTCTCTCTCGCAGTCTCCCTCGCTGTCTCCCTCGCTGTCTCCCTCGCAGTCTCTCTCGCTGTCTCCCTCGCTGTCTCCCTCGCTGTCTCCCTCGTCGTCTCCCTCGCTGTCTCCCTTGCAGTCACTCTCTCTGTATCCCCGGCTGTCTCTCTCGCTATCTCCATAGCAGTATCTCTCACTGTCTCCCTCGCTGTCTCTGTCTCTGTCGCTGTCTCTGTCGCTGTCTCTGTCGCTGTCTCTGTCGCTGTCTCTGTCGCTGTCTCCCTCGCTGTCTCCCTCGCTGTCTCCCTCGTCGTCTCCCTCGTCGTCTCCCTGGCCGTCTCCCTGGCCGTCTCCCTCGCAGTCTCTCTCGCAGTCTCTCTCGCAGTCTCTCTCGCTGTCTCTCTCAATGTACTCTCGCTGTCTCCCTCGCTGTATCCCTCGCTGTCTCCCTCGCTCTATCCCTCGCTGTATCTCTCGCTGTATCTCTCGCAGTCTCTCTCGCTGTCTCTCTCGCTGTCTCCCTCGCAGTCTCTCTCGCTCTCTCCCTCGCTGTCTCTCTCGCCGTCTCTCTCTCCATCTCTCTCTCCATCTCTCTCGCCATCTCTCTCGCAGTCTCCCTCGCTGTCTCCCTCGCTGTCTCCCTCGCTGTCTCCCTCGCAGTCCCTCTCGCAGTCTCTCTCGCAGTCTCTCTCGCAGTCTCTCTCGCAGTCTCTCTCGCAGTCTCCCTCGCTGTCTCCCTCCCAGTCTCTCTCGCAGTCTCTCTCGCAGTCTCTCTCGCAGTCTCTCTCGCAGTCTCTCTCGCTGTCTCCCTCACAGTCTCTCTCGCTGTCTCCCTCGCAGTCTCTCTCGCAGTCTCTCTCGCTGTCTCCCTCGCAGTCTCTATCGCTGTCTCCCTCGCAGTCTCTCTCGCAGTCTCTCTCGCAGTCTCTCTCGCAGTCTCACTCGCTCTCTCCCTCGCAGACTCTCGCACTGTCTCCCTCGCAGTCTCCCTCGCAGTCTCCCTCGCAGGCTCCCTCGCTGTCTCCCTCGCTGTCTCCCTCGCTGTCTCTCTCGCTGTCTCCCTCGCTGTCTCCCTCGCTGTCTCCCTCGCTGTCTCTCTCGCTGTCTCTCTCGCTGTCTCTCTCGCTGTCTCTCTCGCTGTCTCCCTCGCAGTCTCTCTTGCAGTCTCTCTTGCAGTCTCTCTCGCTGTCTCCCTCGCTGTCTCCCTCGCTGTCTCCCTCGCTGTCTCACTCGCTGTGTCCCTCGCTCTCTCCCTCGCAGTCTCCCTCGCCGTCTCTCTCGCAGTCTCTCTCGCTGTCTTCCTCGCAGTTTCTCTCGCTGTCTCCCTCGCTGTCTCCCTCGCTGTCTCCCTCGCTGCCTCCCTCGCTGTCTCCCTAGCAGTCGCTCTCGCAGTCTCTCTCGCAGTCTCTCTCGCAGTCTCTCTCGCAGTCTCTCTCGCAGTCTCCCTCGCTGTCTCCCTCGCTGTCTCTCTCGCTGTCTCTCTCGCTGTCTCCATCGCTGTCTCCCTCGCTGTCTCCCTCGCTGCGTCCCTCGCAGTCTCTCTCGCTGTCTCCCTCGCTGTCTCCCTCGCTGTCTCCCTCGCTGTCTCCCTCGCTCTCTCTCTCGCCGTCTCCCTCGCAGTCTCTCTCGCAGTGTCTCTCGCTGTATCCCTCGCTATCTCTCTCGCTATTTCCCTAGCAGTCTCTCTCGCAGTTTCTCTCGCTTTCTCCCTCGCAGTCCCTCTCGCTGTCTCCCTCGCAGTCTCTCTCGCAGTCTCTCTCGCAGTCTCTCTCGCAGTCTCTCTCGCAGTCTCTCTCGCAGTCTCCCTCGCTGTCTCCCTCCCAGTCTCTCTCGCAGTCTCTCTCGCAGTCTCTCTCGCAGTCTCTCTCGCAGTCTCTCTCGCTGTCTCCCTCGCTGTCTCCCTCACAGTCTCTCTCGCTGTCTCCCTCGCAGTCTCTCTCGCAGTCTCTCTCGCAGTCTCCCTCGCTGTCTCCCTCGCAGTCTCTATCGCTGTCTCCCTCGCAGTCTCTCTCGCAGTCTCTCTCGCAGTCTCTCTCGCAGTCTCCCTCGCTGTCTCCCTCCCAGTCTCTCTCGCAGTCTCTCTCGCAGTCTCTCTCGCAGTCTCTCTCGCAGTCTCTCTCGCAGTCTCTCTCGCTGTCTCCCTCGCTGTCTCCCTCACAGTCTCTCTCGCTGTCTCCCTCGCAGTCTCTCTCGCAGTCTCTCTCGCAGTCTCCCTCGCTGTCTCCCTCGCAGTCTCTATCGCTGTCTCCCTCGCAGTCTCTCTCGCAGTCTCTCTCGCAGTCTCTCTCGCAGTCTCTCTCGCAGTCTCACTCGCTCTCTCCCTCGCAGACTCTCGCACTGTCTCCCTCGCAGTCTCCCTCGCAGTCTCCCTCGCTGTCTCTCTCGCTGTCTCCCTCGCTGTCTCCCTCGCTGTCTCTCTCGCTGTCTCTCTCGCTGTCTCTCTCGCTGTCTCCCTCGCAGTCTCTCTTGCAGTCTCTCTTGCAGTCTCTCTCGCTGTCTCCCTCGCTGTCTCCCTCGCTGTCTCCCTCGCTGTGTCCCTCGCTCTCTCCCTCGCAGTCTCCCTCGCCGTCTCTCTCGCAGTCTCTCTCGCTGTCTTCCTCGCAGTTTCTCTCGCTGTCTCCCTCGCTGTCTCCCTCGCTGTCTCCCTCACTGCCTCCCTCGCTGTCTCCCTCGCTGTCTCCCTAGCAGTCGCTCTCGCAGTCTCTCTCGCAGTCTCTCTCGCAGTCTCTCTCGCAGTCTCTCTCGCAGTCTCCCTCGCAGTCTCCCTCGCTGTCTCCCTCGCTGCCTCCCTCGCAGTCTCTCTCGCTGTCTCCCTCGCTGTCTCCCTCGCTGTCTCCCTCGCTGTCTCCCTCGCTCTCTCTCTCGCCGTCTCCCTCGCAGTCTCTCTCGCAGTGTCTCTCGCTGTATCCCTCGCTGTCTCTCTCGCTATTTCCCTAGCAGTCTCTCTCGCAGTTTCTGTCGCTTTCTCCCTCGCAGTCCCTCTCGCTGTCTCCCTCGCAGTCTCTCTCGCAGTCTCTCTCGCAGTCTCTCTCGCAGTCTCTCTCGCAGTCTCTCTCGCTGTCTCTCTCGCTGTCTCCCTCGCTGTCTCTCTCGCTGTCTCCCTCGCAGTCTCTCTCACAGTCTCTCTCGCAGTCTCTCTCGCTGTCTCCCTCGCAGTCTCCCTCGCAGTCTCCCTCGCAGTCTCTCTCGCAGTCTCTCTCGCAGTCTCTCTCGCAGTCTCTCTCGCTTTCTCCCTCGCTTTCTCCCTTGCAGACTCTCTCGCAGACTCTCTCGCTGTCTCTCTCGCTGTCTCCCTCGCAGTCTCTCTCGCTGTCTCCCTCGCAGTCTCCCTCGAAGTCACCTTGGATGACTCTCTCGCAGTCTCTCTCGCATTCTCTTTCGCTGTCTCTTTCGCTGTCTCTCTCGATGTCTCTCTCGTTGTCTCCCTCTCAGTCTCCCTCTCAGTCTCCCTCTCAGTCTCCCTCTCAGTCTCTCTCTCAGTCTCTCTCTCAGTCTCTCTCTCAGTCTCTCTCGCATTCTCTCTCGCTGTCTCCCTCGCACTCTCTGGCTTTCTCTCTCGCTTTCTCTCTCGCAGTCCCTCTCACTGTCTCTCTCGCAGTCTCTCTCGCAGTCTCTCTCGCAGTCTCTCTCGCTGTCTCCCTCACAGTCTCCTCACAGTCTCTCTCGCTGTCTCTCTCGCTGTCTCTCTCGCTGTCTCTCTCGCCGTCTCCCTCGCAGTCTCTCTCGAAGTCTCTCTCGCTGTCTCCCTCGCTGTCTCTCTCGCTCTCTCTCTCGCCGTCGCTCTCACCGTCTCCCTCGCCGTCTCCCTCGCAGTCACTCTCGCAGTCTCTCTCGCTGTATCCCTCGCTGTCTCTCTCGCTATCTCCATAGCAGTCTCTCTCGCAGTCTCCCTCACAGTCTCCCTCGCTGTCTCCCTCACAGTCTCTCTCGCTGTCTCCCTCACAGTCTCTCTCGCTGTCTCCCTCGCAGTCACCCTGGATGTCTCTCTCGCAGTCTCTCTCGCATTCTCTTTCGCTGTCTCTCTCTATGTCTCTCTCGTTGTCTCCCTCGCTGTCTCCCTCGCTGTCTCCCTCGCTGTCTCTCTCGCAGTCTCTCTCGCAGTCTCTCTCGCAGTCTCTCTCGCAGTCTCTCTCGCTTTCTCCCTCGCTCTCTCCCTCGCAGACTCTCTCGCAGACTCTCTCGCTGTCTCCCTCGCAGTCTCCCTCGCAGTCTCCCTCGCTGTCTCCCTCGCTGTCTCCCTCGCTGTCTCTCTCGCTGTCTCTCTCGCTGTCTCTCTCGCTGTCTCCCTCGCAGTCTCTCTTGCAGTCTCTCTTGCAGTCTCTCTCGCTGTCTCCCTCGCTGTCTCCCTCGCTGTCTCCCTCGCTGTGTCCCTCGCTCTCTCCCTCGCAGTCTCCCTCGCCGTCTCTCTCGCAGTCTCTCTCGCTGTCTTCCTCGCAGTTTCTCTCGCTGTCTCCCTCGCTGTCTCCCTCGCTGTCTCCCTCACTGCCTCCCTCGCTGTCTCCCTCGCTGTCTCCCTAGCAGTCGCTCTCGCAGTCTCTCTCGCAGTCTCTCTCGCAGTCTCTCTCGCAGTCTCTCTCGCAGTCTCCCTCGCAGTCTCCCTCGCTGTCTCCCTCGCTGCCTCCCTCGCAGTCTCTCTCGCTGTCTCCCTCGCTGTCTCCCTCGCTGTCTCCCTCGCTGTCTCCCTCGCTCTCTCTCTCGCCGTCTCCCTCGCAGTCTCTCTCGCAGTGTCTCTCGCTGTATCCCTCGCTGTCTCTCTCGCTATTTCCCTAGCAGTCTCTCTCGCAGTTTCTGTCGCTTTCTCCCTCGCAGTCCCTCTCGCTGTCTCCCTCGCAGTCTCTCTCGCAGTCTCTCTCGCAGTCTCTCTCGCAGTCTCTCTCGCAGTCTCTCTCGCTGTCTCTCTCGCTGTCTCCCTCGCTGTCTCTCTCGCTGTCTCCCTCGCAGTCTCTCTCACAGTCTCTCTCGCAGTCTCTCTCGCTGTCTCCCTCGCAGTCTCCCTCGCAGTCTCCCTCGCAGTCTCTCTCGCAGTCTCTCTCGCAGTCTCTCTCGCAGTCTCTCTCGCTTTCTCCCTCGCTTTCTCCCTTGCAGACTCTCTCGCAGACTCTCTCGCTGTCTCTCTCGCTGTCTCCCTCGCAGTCTCTCTCGCTGTCTCCCTCGCAGTCTCCCTCGAAGTCACCTTGGATGACTCTCTCGCAGTCTCTCTCGCATTCTCTTTCGCTGTCTCTTTCGCTGTCTCTCTCGATGTCTCTCTCGTTGTCTCCCTCTCAGTCTCCCTCTCAGTCTCCCTCTCAGTCTCCCTCTCAGTCTCTCTCTCAGTCTCTCTCTCAGTCTCTCTCTCAGTCTCTCTCGCATTCTCTCTCGCTGTCTCCCTCGCACTCTCTGGCTTTCTCTCTCGCTTTCTCTCTCGCAGTCCCTCTCACTGTCTCTCTCGCAGTCTCTCTCGCAGTCTCTCTCGCAGTCTCTCTCGCTGTCTCCCTCACAGTCTCCTCACAGTCTCTCTCGCTGTCTCTCTCGCTGTCTCTCTCGCTGTCTCTCTCGCCGTCTCCCTCGCAGTCTCTCTCGAAGTCTCTCTCGCTGTCTCCCTCGCTGTCTCTCTCGCTCTCTCTCTCGCCGTCGCTCTCACCGTCTCCCTCGCCGTCTCCCTCGCAGTCACTCTCGCAGTCTCTCTCGCTGTATCCCTCGCTGTCTCTCTCGCTATCTCCATAGCAGTCTCTCTCGCAGTCTCCCTCACAGTCTCCCTCGCTGTCTCCCTCACAGTCTCTCTCGCTGTCTCCCTCACAGTCTCTCTCGCTGTCTCCCTCGCAGTCACCCTGGATGTCTCTCTCGCAGTCTCTCTCGCATTCTCTTTCGCTGTCTCTCTCTATGTCTCTCTCGTTGTCTCCCTCGCTGTCTCCCTCGCTGTCTCCCTCGCTGTCTCCCTCGCTGTCTCTCTCGCAGTCTCTCTCGCAGTCTCTCTCGCAGTCTCTCTCGCAGTCTCTCTCGCTTTCTCCCTCGCTCTCTCCCTCGCAGACTCTCTCGCAGACTCTCTCGCTGTCTCTCTCGCTGTCTCCCTCGCAGTCTCTCTCGCTGTCTCCCTCGCAGTCTCCCTCGAAGTCTCCCTCGAAGTCACCTTGGATGTCTCTCTCGCAGTCTCTCTCGCATTCTCTTTCGCTGTCTCTTTCGCTGTCTCTCTCGATGTCTCTCTCGTTGTCTCCCTCTCAGTCTCCCTCTCAGTCTCCCTCTCAGTCTCTCTCTCAGTCTCTCTCTCAGTCTCTCTCTCAGTCTCTCTCTCAGTCTCTCTCGCATTCTCTCTCGCTGTCTCCCTCGCACTCTCTGGCTTTCTCTCTCGCTTTCTCTCTCGCAGTCCCTCTCACTGTCTCTCTCGCAGTCTCTCTCGCAGTCTCTCTCGCAGTCTCTCTCGCTGTCTCCCTCACAGTCTCCCTCACAGTCTCTCTCGCTGTCTCTCTCGCTGTCTCTCTCGCCGTCTCCCTCGCAGTCTCTCTCGAAGTCTCTCTCGCTGTCTCCCTCGCTGTCTCCCTCGCTCTCTCTCTCGCCGTCGCTCTCACCGTCTCCCTCGCCGTCTCCCTCGCAGTCACTCTCGCAGTCTCTCTCGCTGTATCCCTCGCTGTCTCTCTCGCTATCTCCATAGCAGTCTCTCTCGCAGTCTCCCTCACAGTCTCCCTCGCTGTCTCCCTCACAGTCTCTCTCGCTGTCTCCCTCACAGTCTCTCTCGCTGTCTCCCTCGCAGTCACCCTGGATGTCTCTCTCGCAGTCTCTCTCGCATTCTCTTTCGCTGTCTCTCTCTATGTCTCTCTCGTTGTCTCCCTCGCTGTCTCCCTCTCAGTCTCTCTCTCAGTCTCTCTCTCAGTCTCTCTCGCATTCTCTCTCGCTGTCTCCCTCGCTGTCTCCCTCGCACTCTCTGGCTTTCTCTCTGGCTTTCTCTCTGGCTTTCTCTCTCGCAGTCCCTCTCACTGTCTCTCTCGCCGTCTCCCTCGCAGTCTCTCTCGAAGTCTCTCTCGCTGTCTCCCTCGCTGTCTCTCTCGCTCTCTCTCTCGCCGTCGCCCTCGCCGTCTCCCTCGCCGTCTACCTCGCAGTCACTCTCGCAGTCTCTCTCGCTGTATCCCTCGCTGTCTCTCTCGCTATCTCCATAGCAGTCTCTCTCGCAGTCTCCCTCACTGTCTCCCTCGCAGTCTCCATCGCAGTCTCTCTCGCCGTCTCTCTCGCAGTCTCTCTCGCAGTCTCTCTCGCAGTCTCCCTCGCTATCTCCCTCGCTGTCTCTCTCACTGTCTCCCTTGCAGTCTCCCTTGCAGTCTCCCTCGCAGTCTCCCTCGCAGTCTCTCTCGCAGTCTCTCTCGCAGTCTCTCTCGCAGTCACTCTCGCAGTCTCTCTCCTTTCTCCCTCGCAGTCTCTCTCGCAGTCTCTCTCGCAGTCTCTCTCGCAGTCTCTCTCGCTGTCTCCCTCGCTTTCTCCCTCGCTGTCTCTCTCGCTGTGTCTCTCGCTGTCTCCCTCGCAGTCTCTCTTGCAGTCTCTCTCGCTGTCTCCCTCGCTGTCTCCCTCGCTGTCTCCCTCGCTCTCTCCCTCGCAGTCTCCCTCTCTGTCTCCCTTGCCGTCTCTCTCGCAGTCTCTCTCGCTGTCTTCCTCGCAGTTTCTCTCGCTGTCTCCCTCGCTGACTCCCTCGCTGTCTCCCTAGCAGTCGCTCTCGCTGTCTTCCTCGCAGTTTCTCTCGCTGTCTCCCTTGCTGTCTCCCTCGCTGTCTCCCTCGCTGCCTCCCTCGCTGTCTCCCTCGCTGTCTCCCTCGCTGTCTCCCTCGCAGTCGCTCTCGCAGTCTCTCTCGCAGTCTCCCTCGCTGTCTCCCTCGCTGTCTCCCTCGCTGTCTCCCTCGCTGTCTCCCTCGCTGCCTCCCTCGCTGCCTCCCTCGCTGCCTCCCTCGCAGTCTCTCTCGAAGTCTCCCTCGCTGTCTCCCTCGCTGTCTCCCTCGCTGTCTCCCTCGCTCTCTCTCTCGCCGTCTCCCTCGCAGTCTCTCTCGCAGTGTCTCTCGCTTTCTCCCTCGCAGTCTCTCTCGCTGTCTCCCTCGCAGTCTCTCTCGCAGTCTTTCTCGCTGTCTCCCTCACTGTCTCCCTCACTGTCTCCCTCACAGTCTCTCTCGCTGTCTCCCTCGCAGTCTCTCTCACAGTCTCTCTCGCAGTCTCTCTCGCTGTCTCCCTCGCAGTCTCTATCGCTGTCTCCCTCGCAGTCTCTCTCGCAGTCTCTCTCGCAGTCTCTCTCGCATTCTCTCTCGCTTTCTCCCTCGCTCTCTCCCTCGCAGAATCTCTCGCTCTCTCCCTCGCAGACTCTCTCGCTGTCTCCCTCGCAGTCTCCCTCGCTGTCTCCCTCGCTGTCTCTCTCGCTGTCTCTCTCAGTCTCTCTCGCTGTCTCCCTCGCAGTCTCCCTCGAAGTCTCCCTCGAAGTCACCCTGGATGTCTCTCTCGCAGTCTCTTTCGCTGTCTCTTTCGCTGTCTCTCTCGATGTCTCTCTCGTTGTCTCCCTCGCTGTCTCTCTCTCAGTCTCTCTCTCAGTCTCTCTCTCAGTCTCTCTCTCAGTCTCTCTCGCATTCTCTCTCGCTGTCTCCCTCGCACTCTCTGGCTTTCTCTCTCGCAGTCCCTCTCACTGTCTCTCTCGCAGTCTCTCTCGCAGTCTCTCTCGCAGTCTCCCTCGCAGTCACTCTCACTTTCTCCCTCGCTGTCTCTCTCACTGTCTCTCTCGCATTCCTTCTCGCAGTCCTTCTCGCAGTCTCTCTCGCTGTCTCCCTCGCTGTCTCCCTCGCTGTCTCCCTCGCTGTCTCCCTCGCTGTCTCCCATGCTGTCTCTCTCGCAGTCTCCCTCGCAGTCTCCCTCGCAGTCTCTCTCGCTGTCTTCCTCGCTTTCTCCTTCGCTGTCTCTCTCGCTGTCTCTCTCGCTGTCTCCCTTGCAGTCTCTCTCGCTGTCTGCCTCGCTGTCTCCCTCGCTGTCTCCCTCGCTGTCTCCCTCGCTGTCTCCCTCGCTGTCTCCCTCGCAGTCTCCCTCACCGTCTCCCTCGCCGTCTCTCTCGCAGTCTCTCTCGCTGTCTCCCTCGCCGTCTCTCTCGCAGTCTCTCTTGCTGTCTTCCTCGCAGTTTCTCTCGCTGTCTCCCTCGCAGTCTCTCTCGCTGTCTCCCTCGCTGCTCCCTCGCTGTCTCCCTAGCAGTCGCTCTCGCAGTCTCTCTCGCTGTCTTCCTCGCAGTTTCTCTCGCTGTCTCCCTCGCTGCCTCCCACGCTGTCTCCCTCGCTGTCTCACGCGATCTCTCTCGCATTCTCTCTCGTTGTCTCCCTTGCAGTCTCTCTCGCTGTGTCCCTCGCAGTCTCTCTCGCAGTCTCTCTCGCAGTCTCTATTGCTGTCTCTGTCGCTGTCACTGTCGCTGTCTCCCTCGCTGTCTCCCTCGCTGTCTCCCTCGCTGTCTCCCTCGCTGTCTCCCTCACAGTCTCTCTCGAAGTCTCTCTCGCTGTCTACCTCGCTGTCTCCCTCGCTGTCTCTCTCGCTCTCTCTCTCGCCGTCTCCCTCGCCGTCTTAATCGCTGTCTCCCTCGCATTCTCTCTCGCAGTGTCTCTCGCTGTCTCCCTCGCAGTCTCCCTCGCAGTCTCTCTCGCTGTCTCCCTCACAGTCTCTCTCGCTGTCTCCCTCGCAGACTCTCTCGAAGTCGCTCTCGCTTTCTCCCTCGCTTTCTCCCTCGCAGTCCTTCTCACAGTCCTTCTCGCAGTCTCTCTCGCTGTCTCCAGCGCTGTCTCCCTCGCTGTCTCCCTCGCTGTCTCCCTCGCTGTCTCCCTCGCTGTCTCCCACGCAGTCTCTCTCGCTGTCTCTCTCGCTGTCTCCAGCGCTTTCTCCCTCGCTGTCTTTCTCGCTGTCTTTCTCGCTGTCTCTCTCGCTGTCTCTCTCGCTGTCTCTCTCGCTGTCTCTCTCGTTGTCTCCCTCTCAGTCTCCCTCTCAGACTCCCTCTCAGTCTCTCTCTCAGTCTCTCTCTCAGTCTCTCTCGCATTCTCTCTCGCTGTCTCCCTCGCACTCTCTGGCTTTCTCTCTCGCTTTCTCTCTCGCAGTCCCTCTCACTGTCTCTCTCGCAGTCTCTCTCGCAGTCTCTCTCGCAGTCTCTCTCGCAGTCTCTCTCGCTGTCTCCCTCACAGTCTCCCTCACAGTCTCTCTCGCTGTCTCTCTCGCTGTCTCTCTCGCCGTCTCCCTCGCAGTCTCTCTCGAAGTCTCTCTCGCTGTCTCCCTCGCTGTCTCTCTCGCTCTCTCTCTCGCCGTCGCTCTCACCGTCTCCCTCGCCGTCTCCCTCGCAGTCACTCTCGCAGTCTCTCTCGCTGTATCCCTCGCTGTCTCTCTCGCTATCTCCATAGCAGTCTCTCTCGCAGTCTCCCTCACAGTCTCCCTCGCTGTCTCCCTCACAGTCTCTCTCGCTGTCTCCCTCACAGTCTCTCTCGCTGTCTCCCTCGCAGTCACCCTGGATGTCTCTCTCGCAGTCTCTCTCGCATTCTCTTTCGCTGTCTCTCTCTATGTCTCTCTCGTTGTCTCCCTCGCTGTCTCCCTCGCTGTCTCCCTCGCTGTCTCCCTCGCTGTCTCCCTCTCAGTCTCTCTCTCAGTCTCTCTCTCAGTCTCTCTCGCATTCTCTCTCGCTGTCTCCCTCGCTGTCTCCCTCGCACTCTCTGGCTTTCTCTCTGGCTTTCTCTCTGGCTTTCTCTCTCGCAGTCCCTCTCACTGTCTCTCTCGCAGTCTCCCTCACAGTCTCTCTCGCTGCCTCTCTCGCTGTCTCCCTCGCAGTCTCTCTCGAAGTCTCTCTCGCAGTCTCTCTCGCTGTCTCTCCCGCTCTCTCTCTCGCCGTCGCTCTCGCCGTCTCTCTCGCCGTCTCTCTCGCCGTCTCCCTCGCAGTCTCTCTCGAAGTCTCCCTCGCTGTCTCCCTCGCTGTCTCTCTCGCTCTCTCTCTCGCCGTCTCCCTCGCCGTCTCCCTCGCAGTCACTCTCGCAGTCTCTCTCGCTGTATCCCTCGCTGTCTCTCTCGCTATCTCCATAGCAGTCTCTCTCGCAGTCTCCCTCACAGTCTCTCTCGCTGTCTCCCTCACAGTCTCCCTCGAAGTCTCCCTCGCAGTCACCCTGGATGTCTCTCTCGCAGTCTCTCTCGCATTCTCTTTCGCTGTCTCTCTCGATGTCTCTCTCGATGTCTCTCTCGTTGTCTCCCTCGCTGTCTCCCTCTCAGTCTCTCTCTCAGTCTCTCTCTCAGTCTCTCTCTCAGTCTCTCTCGCATTCTATCTCGCTGTCTCCCTCGCTGTCTCCCTCGCACTCTCTGGCTTACTCTCTGGCTTTCTCTCTCGCAGTCCCTCTCACTGTCTCTCTCGCAGTCTCTCTCACAGTCTCTCTCGCAGTCCCTCTCACTGTCTCTCTCGCAGTCTCCCTCACAGTCTCTCTCGCTGCCTCTCTCGCTGTCTCTCTCGCCGACTCCCTCGCAGTCTCCCTCGCAGTCTCCCTCGCAGTCTCTCTCGAAGTCTCTCTCGAAGTCTCTCTCGCTGTCTCCCTCGCTGTCTCTCTCGCTCTCTCTCTCGCCATCGCCCTCGCCGTCTCCCTCGCCGTCTCCCTCGCCGTCTCCCTCGCAGTCACTCTCGCAGTCTCTCTCGCTGTATCCCTCGCTGTCTCTCTCGCTATCTCCATAGCAGTCTCTCTCGCAGTCTCCCTCACAGTCTCCCTCGCTGTCTCTCTCGCAGTCTCTCTCGCAGTCTCTCTCGCAGTCTCTCTCGCAGTCTCTCTCGCTGTCTCCCTCGCTGTCTCTCTCGCTGTCTCTCTCGCTGTCTCCCTTGCAGTCTCCCTCGCAGTCTCTCTCGCTTTCTCCCTCGCAGTCTCTCTCGCTTTCTCCCTCGCAGTCTCCCTCGCAGTCTCTCTCGCATTCTTCCTCGCAGTTTCTCTCGCTGTCTCCCTCGCTGTCTCCCTCGCAGTCTCTCTTGCAGTCTCCCTCGCAGTCTCCCTCGCTGTCTCCCTCGCTGTCTCCCTCGCTGTCTCCCTCGCTGTCTCTCTCGCAGTCTCCCTCGCTATCTCCCTCGCTGTCTCCCTCGCTGTCTCACGCGATCTCTCTCGCATTCTCTCTCGTTGTCTCCCTCGCAGTCTCTCTCGCTGTGTCCCTCGCAGTCTCTCTCACAGGCTCTGTCGCTGTCTCTGTCGCTGTCTCTGTCGCTGTCTCCCTCGCTGCCTCCCTCACAGTCTCCCTCGCCGTCTCCCTCGCCGTCTCCCTCGCCGTCTCTCTCGCCGTCTCTCTCGCCGTCTTCCTCGCAGTTTCTCTCACTGTCTCCCTCGCTGTCTCCCTCGCTGTCTCCCTCGCTGTCTCCCTCGCTGCCTCCCTCGCTGTCTCCCTAGCAGTCGCTCTCGCAGTCTCTCTCGCAGTCTCTCTCGCAGTCTCCCTCGCTGTCTCCCTCGCAGTCTCTCTCGCTGTCTCCCTCGCTGTCTCCCTCGCTGTCTCCCTCGTCGTCTCCCTCGCCGTCTCCCTTGCAGTCACTCTCTCTGTATCCCCGGCTGTCTCTCTCGCTATCTCCATAGCAGTATCTCTCACTGTCTCCCTCGCTGTCTCTGTCTCTGTCGCTGTCTCTGTCGCTGTCTCTGTCGCTGTCTCTGTCGCTGTCTCCCTCGCTGTCTCCCTCGCTGTCTCCCTCGCTGTCTCCCTGGCCGTCTCCCTCGTCGTCTCCCTCGTCGTCTCCCTCGTCGTCTCCCTCGCCGTCTCCCTGGCCGTCTCCCTCGCAGTCTCTCTCGCAGTCTCTCTCGCTGTCTCTCTCAATGTACTCTCACTGTCTCCCTCGCTGTCTCCCTCGCTGTCACCCTCGCTGTCTCCCTCGCTCTATCCCTCGCTGTATCTCTCGCTGTATCTCTCGCAGTCTCTCTCGCAGTCTCTCTCGCAGTCTCTCTCGCTGTCTCTCTCGCTGTCTCCCTCACAGTCTCTCTCGCTCACTCCCTCGCTGTCTCTCTCGCCGTCTCTCTCTCCATCTCTCTCGCCATCTCTCTCGAAGTCTCCCTCGCTGTCTCCCTCGCTGTCTCCCTCGCTGTCTCCCTCGCAGTCTCTCTCGCAGTCTCTCTCGCAGTCTCTCTCGCAGTCTCCCTCGCTGTCTCCCTCCCAGTCTCTCTCGCAGTCTCTCTCGCAGTCTCTCTCGCAGTCTCTCGCGCAGTCTCCCTCGCTGTCTCCCTCGCTGTCTCCCTCACAGTCTCTCTCGCTGTCTCCCTCGCAGTCTCTCTCGCAGTCTCTCTCGCTGTCTCCCTCGCAGTCTCTCTCGCAGTCTCTCTCGCTGTCTCCCTCGCAGTCTCTATCGCTGTCTCCCTCGCAGTCTCTCTCGCAGTCTCTCTCGCAGTCTCTCTCGCAGTCTCTCTCGCAGTCTCACTCGCTCTCTCCCTCGCAGACTCTCGCACTGTCTCCCTCGCAGTCTCCCTCGCTGTCTCCCTCGCTGTCTCCCTCGCTGTCTCTCTCGCTGTCTCCCTCGCTGTCTCTCTCGCTGTCTCTCTCACTGTCTCTCTCGCTGTCTCTCTCGCTGTCTCTCTCGCTGTCTCCCTCGCAGTCTCTCTTGCAGTCTCTCTCGCTGTCTCCCTCGCTGTCTCCCTCGCTGTCTCCCTCGCTGTCTCCCTCGCTGTCTCCCTCGCAGTCTCCCTCGCCGTCTCTCTCGCAGTCTCTCTCGCTGTCTTCCTCGCAGTTTCTCTCGCTGTCTCCCTCGCTGTCTCCCTCGCTGTCTCCCTCGCTGCCTCCCTCGCTGTCTCCCTAGCAGTCGCTCTCGCAGTCTCTCTCGCAGTCTCTCTCGCAGTCTCTCTCGCAGTCTCTCTCGCAGTCTCCCTCGCTGTCTCCCTCGCTGTCTCCCTCGCTGTCTCCCTCGCTGCCTCCCTCGCAGTCTCTCTCGCTGTCTCCCTCGCTGTCTCCCTCGCTGTCTCCCTCGCTGTCTCCCTCGCTGTCTCTCTCGCTATTTCCCTAGCAGTCTCTCTCGCAGTTTCTCTCGCTTTCTCCCTCGCAGTCCCTCTCGCTGTCTCCCTAGCAGTCGCTCTCGCAGTCTCTCTCGCAGTCTCTCTCGCAGTCTCCCTCGCTGTCTCCCTCGCTGTCTCCCTCGCAGTCTCTCTCGCTGTCTCCCTCGCTGTCTCCCTCGCTGTCTCCCTCGTCGTCTCCCTCGCCGTCTCCCTTGCAGTCACTCTCTCTGTATCCCCGGCTGTCTCTCTCGCTATCTCCATAGCAGTATCTCTCACTGTCTCCCTCGCTGTCTCTGTCTCTGTCGCTGTCTCTGTCGCTGTCTCTGTCGCTGTCTCTGTCGCTGTCTCCCTCGCTGTCTCCCTCGCTGTCTCCCTCGCTGTCTCCCTGGCCGTCTCCCTCGTCGTCTCCCTCGTCGTCTCCCTCGTCGTCTCCCTCGCCGTCTCCCTGGCCGTCTCCCTCGCAGTCTCTCTCGCAGTCTCTCTCGCTGTCTCTCTCAATGTACTCTGACTGTCTCCCTCGCTGTCTCCCTCGCTGTCACCCTCGCTGTCTCCCTCGCTCTATCCCTCGCTGTATCTCTCGCTGTATCTCTCGCAGTCTCTCTCGCAGTCTCTCTCGCAGTCTCTCTCGCTGTCTCTCTCGCTGTCTCCCTCACAGTCCCTCTCGCTCTCTCCCTCGCTGTCTCTCTCGCCGTCTCTCTCTCCATCTCTCTCGCCATCTCTCTCGAAGTCTCCCTCGCTGTCTCCCTCGCTGTCTCCCTCGCTGTCTCCCTCGCAGTCTCTCTCGCAGTCTCTCTCGCAGTCTCTCGCGCAGTCTCCCTCGCTGTCTCCCTCGCTGTCTCCCTCACAGTCTCTCTCGCTGTCTCCCTCGCAGTCTCTCTCGCAGTCTCTCTCGCTGTCTCCCTCGCAGTCTCTCTCGCAGTCTCTCTCGCTGTCTCCCTCGCAGTCTCTATCGCTGTCTCCCTCGCAGTCTCTCTCGCAGTCTCTCTCGCAGTCTCTCTCGCAGTCTCTCTCGCAGTCTCACTCGCTCTCTCCCTCGCAGACTCTCGCACTGTCTCCCTCGCAGTCTCCCTCGCTGTCTCCCTCGCTGTCTCCCTCGCTGTCTCTCTCGCTGTCTCCCTCGCTGTCTCTCTCGCAGTCTCTCTCACTGTCTCTCTCGCTGTCTCTCTCGCTGTCTCTCTCGCTGTCTCCCTCGCAGTCTCTCTTGCAGTCTCTCTCGCTGTCTCCCTCGCTGTCTCCCTCGCTGTCTCCCTCGCTGTCTCCCTCGCTGTCTCCCTCGCAGTCTCCCTCGCCGTCTCTCTCGCAGTCTCTCTCGCTGTCTTCCTCGCAGTTTCTCTCGCTGTCTCCCTCGCTGTCTCCCTCGCTGTCTCCCTCGCTGCCTCCCTCGCTGTCTCCCTAGCAGTCGCTCTCGCAGTCTCTCTCGCAGTCTCTCTCGCAGTCTCTCTCGCAGTCTCTCTCGCAGTCTCCCTCGCTGTCTCCCTCGCTGTCTCCCTCGCTGCCTCCCTCGCAGTCTCTCTCGCTGTCTCCCTCGCTGTCTCCCTCGCTGTCTCCCTCGCTGTCTCCCTCGCTGTCTCTCTCGCTATTTCCCTAGCAGTCTCTCTCGCAGTTTCTCTCGCTTTCTCCCTCGCAGTCCCTCTCGCTGTCTCCCTCGCAGTCTCTCTCGCAGTCTCTCTCGCAGTCTCTCTCGCAGTCTCTCTCGCAGTCTCTCTCGCTGTCTCCCTCGCAGTCTCTCTCGCAGTCTCTCTCGCAGTCTCTCTCGCTGTCTCCCTCGCAGTCTCTATCGCTGTCTCCCTCGCAGTCTTTCTCGCAGTCTCTCTCGCAGTCTCTCTCGCTTTCTCCCTCGCTCTCTCTCTCGCAGACTCTCTCGCAGACTCTCTCGCTGTCTCCCTCACTGTCTCTCTCGCTGTCTCCCTCGCAGTCTCTCTCGCTGTCTCCCTCGCAGTCTCCCTCGAAGTCTCCCTCGAAGTCACCTTGGATGTCTATCTCGCAGTCTCTCTCGCATTCTCTTTCGCTGTCTCTTTCGCTGTCTCTCTCGATGTCTCTCTCGTTGTCTCCCTCTCAGTCTCCCTCTCAGTCTCCCTCTCAGTCTCCCTCTCAGTCTCTCTCTCAGTCTCTCTCTCAGTCTCTCTCGCATTCTCTCTCGCTGTCTCCCTCGCACTCTCTGGCTTTCTCTCTCGCTTTCTCTCTCGCAGTCCCTCTCACTGTCTCTCTCGCAGTCTCTCTCGCAGTCTCTCTCGCAGTCTCTCTCGCAGTCTCTCTCGCTGTCTCCCTCACAGTCTCCCTCACAGTCTCTCTCGCTGTCTCTCTCGCTGTCTCTCTCGCCGTCTCCCTCGCAGTCTCTCTCGAAGTCTCTCTCGCTGTCTCCCTCGCTGTCTCTCTCGCTCTCTCTCTCGCCGTCGCTCTCACCGTCTCCCTCGCCGTCTCCCTCGCAGTCACTCTCGCAGTCTCTCTCGCTGTATCCCTCGCTGTCTCTCTCGCTATCTCCATAGCAGTCTCTCTCGCAGTCTCCCTCACAGTCTCCCTCGCTGTCTCCCTCACAGTCTCTCTCGCTGTCTCCCTCACAGTCTCTCTCGCTGTCTCCCTCGCAGTCACCCTGGATGTCTCTCTCGCAGTCTCTCTCGCATTCTCTTTCGCTGTCTCTCTCTATGTCTCTCTCGTTGTCTCCCTCTCAGTCTCCCTCGCTGTCTCCCTCGCTGTCTCCCTCGCTGTCTCCCTCGCTGTCTCCCTCTCAGTCTCTCTCTCAGTCTCTCTCTCAGTCTCTCTCTCAGTCTCTCTCGCATTCTCTCTCGCTGTCTCCCTCGCTGTCTCCCTCGCACTCTCTGGCTTTCTCTCTGGCTTTCTCTCTCGCTTTCTCTCTCGCAGTCCCTCTCACTGTCTCTCTCGCAGTCTCCCTCACAGTCTCTCTCGCTGCCTCTCTCGGTATCTCCCTCGCAGTCTCTCTCGAAGTCTCTCTCGCAGTCTCTCTCGCTGTCTCTCCCGCTCTCTCTCTCGCCGTCGCTCTCGCCGTCTCTCTCGCCGTCTCCCTCGCAGTCTCTCTCGAAGTCTCCCTCGCTGTCTCCCTCGCTGTCTCTCTCGCTCTCTCTCTCGCCGTCTCCCTCGCCGTCTCCCTCGCAGTCACTCTCGCAGTCTCTCTCGCTGTATCCCTCGCTGTCTCTCTCGCTATCTCCATAGCAGTCTCTCTCGCAGTCTCCCTCACAGTCTCTCTCGCTGTCTCCCTCACAGTCTCCCTCGAAGTCTCCCTCGCAGTCACCCTGGATGTCTCTCTCGCAGTCTCTCTCGCATTCTCTTTCGCTGTCTCTCTCGATGTCTCTCTCGATGTCTCTCTCGTTGTCTCCCTCGCTGTCTCCCTCTCAGTCTCTCTCTCAGTCTCTCTCTCAGTCTCTCTCTCAGTCTCTCTCGCATTCTATCTCGCTGTCTCCCTCGCTGTCTCCCTCGCACTCTCTGGCTTTCTCTCTGGCTTTCTCTCTCGCAGTCCCTCTCACTGTCTCTCTCGCAGTCTCTCTCACAGTCTCTCTCGCAGTCCCTCTCACTGTCTCTCTCGCAGTCTCCCTCACAGTCTCTCTCGCTGCCTCTCTCGCTGTCTCTCTCGCCGACTCCCTCGCAGTCTCCCTCGCAGTCTCCCTCGCAGTCTCTCTCGAAGTCTCTCTCGAAGTCTCTCTCGCTGTCTCCCTCGCTGTCTCTCTCGCTCTCTCTCTCGCCATCGCCCTCGCAGTCTCCCTCGCCGTCTCCCTCGCCGTCTCCCTCGCAGTCACTCTCGCAGTCTCTCTCGCTGTATCCCTCGCTGTCTCTCTCGCTATCTCCATAGCAGTCTCTCTCGCAGTCTCCCTCACAGTCTCCCTCGCTGTCTCTCTCGCAGTCTCTCTCGCAGTCTCTCTCGCAGTCTCTCTCGCAGTCTCTCTCGCTGTCTCCCTCGCTGTCTCTCTCGCTGTCTCCCTTGCAGTCTCCCTCGCAGTCTCTCTCGCTTTCTCCCTCGCAGTCTCTCTCGCTTTCTCCCTCGCAGTCTCTCTCGCAGTCTTCCTCGCAGTTTCTCTCGCTGTCTCCCTCGCTGTCTCCCTCGCAGTCTCTCTTGCAGTCTCCCTCGCTGTCTCCCTCGCTGTCTCCCTCGCTGTCTCCCTCGCTGTCTCCCTTGCTGTCTCTCTCGCAGTCTCCCTCGCTATCTCCCTCGCTGTCTCCCTCGCTGTCTCACGCGATCTCTCTCGCATTCTCTCTCGTTGTCTCCCTCGCAGTCTCTCTCGCTGTGTCCCTCGCAGTCTCTCTCACAGGCTCTGTCGCTGTCTCTGTCGCTGTCTCTGTCGCTGTCTCCCTCGCTGCCTCCCTCGCAGTCTCCCTCGCCGTCTCCCTCGCCGTCTCCCTCGCCGTCTCTCTCGCCGTCTCTCTCGCCGTCTTCCTCGCAGTTACTCTCACTGTCTCCCTCGCTGTCTCCCTCGCTGTCTCCCTCGCTGTCTCCCTCGCTGCCTCCCTCGCTGTCTCCCTAGCAGTCGCTCTCGCAGTCTCTCTCGCAGTCTCTCTCGCAGTCTCTCTCGCAGTCTCCCTCGCTGTCTCCCTCGCTGTCTCCCTCGCTGTCTCCCTCGCTGCCTCCCTCGCAGTCTCTCTCGAAGTCTCTCTCGAAGTCTCTCTCGCTGTCTCCCTCGCTGTCTCCCTCGCTGTCTCCCTCGCTCTCTCTCTCGCTCTCTCTCTCGCCGTCTCCCTCGCAGTCTCTCTCGCTGTATCCCTCGCTGTCTCTCTCGCTATTTCCCTAGCAGTCTCTCTCGCAGTTTCTCTCGCTTTCTCCCTCGCAGTCTCTCTCGCTGTCTCCCTCGCAGTCTCTCTCGCAGTCTCTCTCACAGTCTCTCTCGCAGTCTCTCTCGCTGTCTCCCTCGCAGTCTGTCTCGCAGTCTCTCTCGCAGTCTCTCTCGCAGTCTCTCTCGCAGTCTCTCTCGCTGTCTCCCTCGCTGTCTCCCTCGCAGTCTCTCTCGCAGTCTCTCTCGCAGTCTCTCTCACAGTCTCTCTCGCAGTCTCTCTCGCTGTCTCCCTCGCAGTCTCTCTCGCTTTCTCCCTCGCTTTCTCCCTCGCTCTCTCCCTCGCAGACTCTCTCGCAGACTCTCTCGTTGTCTCCCTCGCTGTCTCCCTCGCTGTCTCCCTCGCTGTCTCCCTCGCTGTCTCCCTCTCAGTCTCCCTCTCAGTCTCCCTCTCAGTCTCCCTCTCAGTCTCTCTCTCAGTCTCTCTCTCAGTCTCTCTCTCAGTCTCTCTCGCTGTCTCCCTCGCTGTCTCCCTCGCTGTCTCCCTCGCTGTCTCCCTCACTGTCTCTCTCGCTGTTTCCCTCACATTCTCTCTCGCTGTCTCTCTCGCTGTCTCCCTCGCAGTCTCCCTCGAAGTCTCCCTCGAAGTCTCCCTCGAAGTCACCCTGGATGTCTCTCTCGCAGTCTCTCTCGCATTCTCTTTTGCTGTCTCTCTCGATGTCTCTCTCGATGTCTCTCTCGTTGTCTCCCTCGCTGTCTCCCTCTCAGTCTCTCTCTCAGTCTCTCTCGCATTCTCTCTCGCTGTCTCCCTCGCACTCTCTGGCTTTCTCTCTCGCTTTCTCTCTCGCAGTCCCTCTCACTGTCTCTCTCGCAGTCTCTCTCGCAGTCTCTCTCGCAGTCTCTCTCGCAGTCTCTCTCGCTGTGTCCCTCACAGTCTCTCTCGCTGTCTCTCTCGCTGTCTCTCTCGCTGTCTCTCTCGCCGTCTCCCTCGCAGTCTCTCTCGAAGTCTCTCTCGCAGTCTCCCTCGCTGTCTCTCTCGCTCTCTCTCTCGCCGTCGCTCTCTCCGTCTCCCTCGCCGTCTCCCTCGCAGTCTCTCTCGCAGTCTCTCTCGCTGTATCCCTCGCTGTCTCTCTCGCTATCTCCATAGCAGTCTCTCTCGCAGTCTCCCTCACAGTCTCCCTCGCTGTCTCCCTCACAGTCTCTCTTGCTGTCTCCCTCGCAGTCACCCTGGATGTCTCTTTCGCAGTCTCTCTCGCATTCTCTTTCACGGTCTCTCTCGATGTCTCTCTCGTTGTCTCCCTCGCTGTCTCCCTCGCTGTCTCCCTCTCAGTCTCCCTCTCAGTCACCCTCACAGTCTCCCTCTCAGTCTCTCTCTCAGTCTCTCTCGCATTCTCTCTCGCTGTCTCCCTCGCTGTCTCCCTCGCACTCTCTGGCTTTCTCTCTGGCTTTCTCTCTCGCTTTCTCTCTCGCAGTCCCTCTCACTGTCTCTCTCGCTGTCTCTCTCACAGTCTCCCTCACAGTCTCTCTCGCTGCCTCTCTCGCTGTCTCTCTCGCCGTCTCCCTCGCAGTCTCTCTCGAAGTCTCTCTCGCTGTCTCCCTCGCTCTCTCTCTCGCTCTCTCTCTCGCTCTCTCTCTCGCCGTCGCCCTCGCCGTCTCCCTCGCCGTCTCCCTCGCAGTCTCTCTCGCTATCTCCATAGCAGTCTCTCTCGCAGTCTCCCTCACAGTCTCCCTCGCTGTCTCCCTCGCTGTCTCCCTCGCAGTCTCTCTCGCAGTCTCTCTCGCAGTCTCTCTCGCAGTCTCTCTCGCAGTCTCTCTCGCAGTCTCTCTCGCAGTCTCTCTTGCTGTCTCCCTCGCTATCTCCCTCGCTGTCTCTCTCGCTGTCTCCCTTGCAGTCTCTCTCGCAGTCTCTCTCGCTTTCTCCCTCGCAGTCTCTCTCGCAGTCTCTCTCGCTTTCTCCCTCGCTGTCTCTCTCGCAGTCTCTCTCGCAGTCTCTCTCGCTGTCTCCCTCACTTTCTCCCTCGCTTTCTCCCTCGCTTTCTCCCTCGCTGTCTCTCTCGCTGTCTCTCTCGCTGTCTCTCTCGCTGTCTCTCTCGCTGTCTCTCTCGCTGTCTCCCTCGCAGTCTCTCTTGCAGTCTCTCTCGCTGTCTCCCTCGCTGTCTCCCTCGCTGTCTCCCTCGCTGTCTCCCTCGCTGTCTCCCTCGCTGTGTCCCTCGCTCTCTCCCTCGCTGTCTCCCTTGCCGTCTCTCTCGCAGTCTCTCTCGCTGTCTTCCTCGCAGTTTCTCTCACTGTCTCCCTCGCTGTCTCCCTCGCTCTCTCTCTCGCCGTCTCCCTCGCAGTCTCTCTCGCAGTGTCTCTCGCTGTATCCCTCGCTGTCTCTCTCGCTATTTCCCTAGCAGTCTCTCTCGCAGTTTCTCTCGCTTTCTCCCTCGCATTCTCTCTCGCTGTCTCCCTCGCAGTCTCTCTCGCAGTCTCTCTCGCAGTCTCTCTCGCAGTCTCCCTCGCAGTCTCCCTCGCAGTGTCTCTCTCTGTATCCCTCGCTCTCTCTCTCGCTATTTCCCTAGCAGTCTCTCTCGCAGTTTCTCTCGCTTTCTCCCTCGCAGTCTCTCTCGCTGTCTCCCTCGCTTTCTCCCTCGCTTTCTCCCTCGCTGTCTCTCTCGCTGTGTCTCTCGCTGTCTCCCTCGCAGTCTCTCTTGCAGTCTCTCTCGCTGTCTCCCTCGCTGTCTCCCTCGCTGTCTCCCTCGCTGTCTCCCTCGCTCTCTCCCTCGCAGTCTCCCTCACTGTCTCCCTTGCCGTCTCTCTCGCTGTCTCCCTTGTTGTCTCCCTCGCTGTCTCCCTCGCTGTCTTCCTCGCAGTTTCTCTCGCTGTCTCCCTTGCTGTCTCCCTCGCTGTCTCCCTCGCTGTCTCCCTCGCTGCCTCCCTCGATGTCTCCCTCGCTGTCTCCCTAGCAGTCTCTCTCGCAGTCTCTCTCGCTGTCTCCCTCGCTGTCTCCCTCGCTGTCTCCCTCGCTGCCTCCCTCGCAGTCTCTCTCGAAGTCTCTCTCGCTGTCTCCCTCGCTGTCTCCCTCGCTGTCTCCCTCGCTGTCTCTCTCGCTCTCTCTCTCGCCGTCTCCCTCGCAGTCTCTCTCGCAGTGTCTCTCGCTGTATCCCTCGCTGTCTCTCTCGCTATTTCCCTAGCAGTCTCTCTCGCAGTTTCTCTCGCTTTCTCTCTCGCTGTCTCCCTCGCAGTCTCTCTCGCAGTCTTTCTCGCAGTCTCTCTCGCAGTCTCTCTCGCAGTCTCTCTCGCAGTCTCCCTCGCAGTCTCCCTCGCAGTCTCTCTCGCAGTCTCTCTCGCAGTCTCTCTCGCTGTCTCCCTCGCTGTCTCCCTCGCTGTCTCCCTCGCTGTCTCTCTCGCTGTCTCCCTCGCAGTCTCTCTCGCAGTCTCTCTCGCAGTCTCTCTCGCAGTCTCTCTCGCTGTCTCTCTCGCTGTCTCCCTCGCAGTCTCTCTCGCAGTCTCTCTCGCAGTCTCTCTCGCAGTCTCTCTCGCTTTCTCCCTCGCTCTCTCCCTCGCAGACTCTCTCGCAGACTCTCTCGCTGTCTCCCTCACTGTCTCTCTCGCTGTCTCTCTCGCTGTCTCCCTCGCAGTCTCTCTCGCTGTCTCCCTCACAGTCTCCCTCGAAGTCTCCCTCGAAGTCACCCTGGATGTCTCTCTCGCAGTCTCTCTCGCATTCTCTTTCGCTGTCTCTCTCGATGTCTCTCTCGTTGTCTCCCTCTCAGTCTCCCTCTCAGTCTCTCTCTCAGTCTCTCTCTCAGTCTCTCTCGCATTCTCTCTCGCTGTCTCCCTCACACTCTCTGGCATTCTCTCTCGCTTTCTCTCTCGCAGTCCCTCTCACTGTCTCTCTCGCAGTCTCTCTCGCTGTCTCCCTCACAGTCTCCCTCACAGTCTCCCTCACTGTCTCTCTCGCTGTCTCTCTCGCCGTCTCCCTCGCAGTCTCTCTCGAAGTCTCTCTCGCTGTCTCCCTCGCTGTCTCTCTCGCTCTCTCTCTCGCCGTCGCTCTCACCGTCTCCCTCGCCGTCTCCCTCGCAGTCACTCTCGCAGTCTCTCTCGCTGTATCCCTCGCTGTCTCTCTCGCTATCTCCATAGCAGTGTCTCTCGCAGTCTCCCTCACAGTCTCCCTCGCTGCCTCCCTCACAGTCTCTCTCGCTGTCTCCCTCACAGTCTCTCTCGCTGTCTCCCTCGCAGTCACCCTGGATGTCTCTCTCGCAGTCTCTCTCGCATTCTCTTTCGCTGTCTCTCTCGATGTCTCTCTCGTTGTCTCCCTCGCTGTCTCCCTCGCTGTCTCCCTCGCTGTCTCCCTCTCAGTCTCCCTCTCAGTCTCTCTCTCAGTCTCTCTCTCAGTCTCTCTCTCAGTCTCTCTCGCATTCTCTCTCGCTGTCACCCTCGCACTCTCTGGCTTTCTCTCTGGCTTTCTCTCTGGCTTTCTCTCTCGCAGTCCCTCTCACTGTCTCTCTCGCAGTCTCCCTCACAGTCTCTCTCGCTGCCTCTCTCGCTGTCTCTCTCGCCGTCTCCCTCGCAGTCTCTCTCGAAGTCTCTCTCGCTGTCTCTCTCGCTCTCTCTCTCGCCGTCGCCCTCGCCGTCTCCCTCGCCGTCTACCTCGCAGTCACTCTCGCAGTCTCTCTCGCTGTATCCCTCGCTGTCTCTCTCGCTATCTCCATAGCAGTCTCTCTCGCAGTCTCCCTCGCAGTCTCCCTCGCAGTCTCCATCGCAGTCTCTCTCGCAGTCTCTCTCACAGTCTCTCTCGCAGTCTCTCTCGCTATCTCCCTCGCTATCTCCCTCGCTGTCTCTCTCGCTGTCTCCCTTGTAGTCTCCCTCGCAGTCTCTCTCGCTTTCTCCCTCGCAGTCTCTCTCGCAGTCTCTCTCGCAGTCACTCTCGCAGTCTCTCTCGCTTTCTCCCTCGCAGTCTCTCTCGCAGTCTCTCTCGCAGTCTCTCTCGCAGTCTCTCTCGCTGTCTCCCTCGCTTTCTCCCTCGCTTTCTCCCTCGCTGTCTCTCTCGCTGTGTCTCTCGCTGTCTCCCTCGCAGTCTCTCTTGCAGTCTCTCTCGCTGTCTCCCTCGCTGTCTCCCTCGCTGTCTCCCTCGCTGTCTCCCTCGCTCTCTCCCTCGCAGTCTCCCTCACTGTCTCCCTTGCCGTCTATCTCGCTGTCTCCCTTGCTGTCTCCCTCGCTGTCTCCCTCGCTGTCTTCCTCGCAGTTTCTCTCGCTGTCTCCCTTGCTGTCTCCCTCGCTGTCTCCCTCGCTGCCTCCCTCGCTGTCTCCCTCGCTGTCTCCCTAGCAGTCGCTCTCGCAGTCTCTCTCGCAGTCTCTCTCGCAGTCTCTCTCGCAGTCTCTCTCGCTGTCTCCCTCGCTGTCTCCCTCGCTGTCTCCCTCGCTGCCTCCCTCGCAGTCTCTCTCGAAGTCTCTCTCGCTGTCTCCCTCGCTGTCTCCCTCGCTGTCTCCCTCGCTGTCTCTCTCGCTCTCTCTCTCGCCGTCTCCCTCGCAGTCTCTCTCGCAGTGTCTCTCGCTGTATCCCTCGCTGTCTCTCTCGCTATTTCCCTAGCAGTCTCTCTCGCATTTTCTCTCGCTTTCTCTCTCGCTGTCTCCCTCGCAGTCTCTCTCGCAGTCTCTCTCGCAGTCTCTCTCGCAGTCTCTCTCGCAGTCTCTCTCGCAGTGTCCCTCGCAGTCTCCCTCGCAGTCTCCCTCGCAGTCTCTCTCGCAGTCTCTCTCGCAGTCTCTCTCGCTGTCTCCCTCGCTGTCTCCCTCGCTGTCTACCTCGCTGTCTCCCTCGCTGTCTCTCTCGCTGTCTCCCTCGCAGTCTCTCTCGCAGTCTCTCTCGCAGTCTCTCTCGCTGTCTCTATCGCTGTCTCCCTCGCAGTCTCTATCGGTGTCTCCCTCGCAGTCTCTATCGCTGTCTCCCTCGCAGTCTCTCTCGCAGTCTCACTCGCTTTCTCCCTCGCTCTCTCCCTCGCAGGCTCTCTCGCTGTCTCCCTCGCAGTCTCCCTCGCAGTCGCCCTCGCAGGCTCTCTCGCTGTCTCCCTCGCAGTCTCTCTCGCAGTCTCTCTCGCATTCTCTTTCGCTGTCTCTCTCGTTGTCTCTCTCGATGTCTCTCTCATTGTCTCCCTCGCTGTCTCCCTCTCAGTCTTTCTCTCAGTCTCTCTCGCATTCTCTCTCGCTGTCTCCCTCGCACTCTCTGGCTTTCTCTCTCGCTTTCTCTCTCGCAGTCCCTCTCACTGTCTCTCTCGCAGTCTCTCTCGCAGTCTCTCTCGCTGTCTCCCTCACAGTCTCCCTCACAGTCTCCCTCACAGTCTCCCTCACAGTCTCCCTCACAGTCTCTCTCGCTGTCTCTCTCGCTGTCTCTCTCACAGTCTCCCTCACAGTCTCTCTCGCTGTCTCTCTCGCTGTCTCTCTCGCCGTCTCCCTCGCAGTCTCTCTCGAAGTCTCTCTCGCTGTCTCCCTCGCTGTCACTCTCGCTCTCTCTCTCGCCGTCGCTCTCGCCGTCTCCCTCGCAGTCTCTCTCGAAGTCTCTCTCGCCGTCTCCCTCGCAGTCTCTCTCGAAGTCTCCCTCGCTGTCTCCCTCGCTGTCTCTCTCGCTCTCTCTCTCGCCGTCTCCCTCGCCGTCTCCCTCGCAGTCACTCTCGCAGTCTCTCTCGCTGTATCCCTCGCTGTCTCTCTCGCTATCTCCATAGCAGTCTCTCTCGCAGTCTCCCTCACAGTCTCTCTCGCTGTCTCCCTCGCAGTCACCCTGGATGTCTCTCTCGCAGTCTCTCTCGCATTCTCTTTCGCTGTCTCTCTCGATGTCTCTCTCGATGTCTCTCTCGTTGTCTCCCTCGCTGTCTCCCTCTCAGTCTCTCTCTCAGTCTCTCTCTCAGTCTCTCTCTCAGTCTCACTCGCATTCTATCTCGCTGTCTCCCTCGCTGTCTCCCTAGCACTCTCTGGCTTTCTCTCTGGCTTTCTCTCTCGCAGTCCCTCTCACTGTCTCTCTCGCAGTCTCTCTCGCAGTCTCTCTTGCAGTCCCTCTCACTGTCTCTCTCGCAGTCTCCCTCACAGTCTCCCTCACAGTCTCCCTCACAGTCTCTCTCGCTGTCTCTCTCGCTGTCTCTCTCACAGTCTCCCTCACAGTCTCTCTCGCTGTCTCTCTCGCTGTCTCTCTCGCTGTCTCTCTCGCCGTCTCCCTCGCAGTCTCTCTCGAAGTCTCTCTCGCTGTCTCCCTCGCTGTCGCTCTCGCTCTCTCTCTCGCCGTCGCTCTCGCCGTCTCCCTCGCAGTCTCTCTCGAAGTCTCTCTCGCCGTCTCCCTCGCAGTCTCTCTCGAAGTCTCCCTCGCTGTCTCCCTCGCTGTCTCTCTCGCTCTCTCTCTCGCCGTCTCCCTCGCCGTCTCCCTCGCAGTCACTCTCGCAGTCTCTCTCGCTGTATCCCTCGCTGTCTCTCTCGCTATCTCCATAGCAGTCTCTCTCGCAGTCTCCCTCACAGTCTCTCTCGCTGTCTCCCTCGCAGTCACCCTGGATGTCTCTCTCGCAGTCTCTCTCGCATTCTCTTTCGCTGTCTCTCTCGATGTCTCTCTCGATGTCTCTCTCGTTGTCTCCCTCGCTGTCTCCCTCTCAGTCTCTCTCTCAGTCTCTCTCTCAGTCTCTCTCTCAGTCTCACTCGCATTCTATCTCGCTGTCTCCCTCGCTGTCTCCCTCGCACTCTCTGGCTTTCTCTCTGGCTTTCTCTCTCGCAGTCCCTCTCACTGTCTCTCTCGCAGTCTCTCTCGCAGTCTCTCTCGCAGTCCCTCTCACTGTCTCTCTCGCAGTCTCCCTCACAGTCTCCCTCGCAGTCTCTCTCGCAGTCTCTCTCGAAGTCTCTCTCGAAGTCTCTCTCTCTGTCTCCCTCGCTGTCTCTCTCGCTCTCTCTCTCGCCATCGCCCTCGCCGTCTCCCTCGCAGTCACTCTCGCAGTCTCTCTCGCTGTATCCCTCGCTGTCTCTCTCGCTATCTCCATAGCAGTCTCTCTCGCAGTCTCCCTCACAGTCTCCCTCGCTGTCTCCCTCACAGTCTCTCTCGCAGTCTCTCTCGCAGTCTCTCTCGCAGTCTCTCTCGCAGTCTCTCTCGCTGTCTCCCTCGCTGTCTCTCTCGCTGTCTCCCTCGCAGTCTCTCTCGCTTTCTCCCTCGCAGTCTCTCTCGCTTTCTCCCTCGCAGTCTCTCTCGCAGTCTACCTCGCAGTTTCTCTCGCTGTCTCCCTCGCTGTCTCCCTCGCAGTCTCTCTTGCAGTCTCCCTCGCTGTCTCCCTCGCTGTCTCCCTTGCTGTCTCCCTCGCTGTCTCTCTCGCAGTCTCCCTCGCTATCTCCCTCGCTGTCTCCCTCGCTGTCTCACGCGATCTCTCTCGCATTCTCTCTCGTTGTCTCCCTCGCAGTCTCTCTCGCTGTGTCCCTCGCAGTCTCTCTCACAGGCTCTGTCGCTGTCTCTGTCGCTGTCTCTGTCGCTGTCTCCCTCGCTGTCTCCCTCGCTGCCTCCCTCGCAGTCTCTCTCGAAGTCTCTCTCGCTGTCTCCCTCGCTGTCTCCCTCGCTGTCTCCCTCGCTGTCTCCCTCGCCGTCTCCCTCGCCGTCTCCCTGGCCATCTCCCTGGCCGTCTCCCTGGCCGTCTCCCTGGCCGTCTCCCTGGCCGTCTCCCTCGCAGTCTCCCTCGCAGTCTCTCTCGCAGTCTCTCTCGCTGTCTCTCTCAATGTACTCTCGCTGTCTCCCTCGCTGTCTCACTCACTCTATCCCTCGCTGTATCTCTCGCAGTCTCTCTCGCTGTCTCTCTCGCTGTCTCTCTCGCTGTCTCCCTCGCTGTCTCACTCGCTCTCTCCCTCGCTGTCTCCCTCGCCGTCTCTCTCGCCGTCTCTCTCGCCATCTCTCTCTCCATCTCTCTCTCCATCTCTCTCGCCATCTCTCTCGCAGTCTCCCTCGCTGTCTCCCTCGCTGTCTCCCTCGCAGTCTCCCTCGCAGTCTCTCTCGCAGTCTCTCTCGCAGTCTCTCTCGCAGTCTCTCTCGCAGTCTCCCTCGCTGTCTCCCTCCCAGACTCTCTCGCAGTCTCCCTCCCAGTCTCTCTCGCAGTCTCTCTCGCAGTCTCTCTCGCAGTCTCTCTCGCTGTCTCCCACGCTGTCTCCCTCGCAGTCTCTCTCACAGTCTCTCTCACTGTCTCCCTCGCTTTCTCCCTCGCTGTCTCTCTCGCTGTCTCCCTCGCAGTCTCTCTCGCAGTCTCTCTCGCAGTCTCTCTCGCTGTCTCCCTCGCTGTCTCCCTCGCTGTCTCCCTCGCTGTGTCCCTCGCTCTCTCCCTCGCAGTCTCCCTCGCTGTCTCCCTCGCCGTCTCTCTCGCCATCTCTCTCACCGTCTCTCTCGCAGTCTCTCTCGCTGTCTCCCTCGCTTTCTCCCTCGCTTTCTCCCTCGCTTTCTCCCTCGCTGTCTCCCTCGCTGTCTCTCTCGCTGTCTCTCTCGCTGTCTCTCTCGCTGTCTCTCTCGCTGTCTCTCTCGCTGTCTCCCTCGCAGTCTCTCTTGCAGTCTCTCTCGCTGTCTCCCTCGCTGTCTCCCTCGCTGTCTCCCTCGCTGTCTCCCTCGCTGTCTCCCTCGCTGTGTCCATCGCTCTCTCCCTCGCAGTCTCCCTCACTGTCTCCCTCGCCGTCTCTCTCGCCGTCTCTCTCGCCGTCTTCCTCGCAGTCTCTCTCGCAGTCT
The DNA here is from genome assembly GCF_036365525.1 of Heterodontus francisci. Taxonomy (NCBI): domain Eukaryota; kingdom Metazoa; phylum Chordata; class Chondrichthyes; order Heterodontiformes; family Heterodontidae; genus Heterodontus; species Heterodontus francisci. The sequence continues at coordinate 508,310 of NW_027141235.1, forward strand.
CTCTCGCTGTCTCCCTCGCTTTCTCCCTCGCTTTCTCCCTCGCTTTCTCCCTCGCTTTCTCCCTCGCTTTCTCCCTCGCTTTCTCCCTCGCTGTCTCTCTCGCTGTCTCTCTCGCTGTCTCTCTCGCTGTCTCTCTCGCTGTCTCTCTTGCTGTCTCTCTCGCTGTCTCCCTCGCAGTCTCTCTTGCAGTCTCTCTCGCTGTCTCTCTCGCTGTCTCCCTCGCTGTCTCCCTCGCTGTCTCCCTCGCTGTCTCCCTCGCTGTCTCCCTCGCTGTGTCCCTCGCAGTCTCCCTCTCTGTCTCCCTTGCCGTCTCTCTCGCAGCCTCTCTCGCTGTCTTCCTCGCAGTTTCTCTCGCTGTCTCCCTCGCTGTCTCCCTCGCTGTCTCCCTCGCTGCCTCCCTCGCTGTCTCCCTAGCAGTCGCTCTCGCAGTCGCTCTCGCAGTCTCTCTCGCAGTCTCTCTCGCTGTCTCCCTCGCTGTCTCCCTCGCTGCCTCCCTCGCAGTATCTCTCGAAGTCTCTCTCGCTGTCTCCCTCGCTGTCTCCCTCGCTGTCTCCCTCGCTGTCTCCCTCGCTGTCTCCCTCGCTGTCTCCCTCGCTGTCTCTCTCGCTCTCTCTCTCGCCGTCTCCCTCGCAGTCTCTCTCGCAGTGTCTCTCGCTGTATCCCTCGCTGTCTCTCTCGCTATTTCCCTAGCAGTCTCTCTCGCAGTTTCTCTCGCTTTCTCCCTCGCATTCTCTCTCGCTGTCTCCCTTGCAGTCTCTCTCGCAGTCTCTCTCGCAGTCTCCCTCGCAGTCTCCCTCGCAGTCTCTCTCGCAGTCTCTCTCGCAGTCTCTCTCGCTGTCTCTCTCGCTGTCTCTCTCGCTGTCTCTCTCGCTGTCTCTCTCGCCGTCTCCCTCGCAGTCTCTCTCGAAGTCTCTCTCGCTGTCTCCCTCGCTGTCTCTCTCGCTGTCGCTCTCGCCGTCTCCCTCGCCGTCTCCCTCGCAGTCTCTCTCGCAGTCTCTCTCGCTGTATCCCTCGCTGTCTCTCTCGCTATCTCCATAGCAGTCTCTCTCGCAGTCTCCCTCACAGTCTCCCTCGCTGTCTCCCTCACAGTCTCTCTTGCTGTCTCCCTCGCAGTCACCCTGGATGTCTCTCTCGCAGTCTCTCTCGCATTCTCTTGCGCTGTCTCTCTCGATGTCTCTCTCGTTGTCTCCCTCGCTGTCTCCCTCGCTGTCTCCCTCGCTGTCTCCCTCGCTGTCTCCCTCTCAGTCTCCCTCTCAGTCTCCCTCTCAGTCTCCCTCTCAGTCTCTCTCTCAGTCTCTCTCTCAGTCTCTCTCTCAGTCTCTCTCGCATTCTCTCTCGCTGTCTCCCTCGCTGTCTCCCTCGCACTCTCTGGCTTTCTCTCTGGCTTTCTCTCTCGCTTTCTCTCTCGCAGTCCCTCTCACTGTCTCTCTCGCTGTCTCCCTCACAGTCTCCCTCACAGTCTCTCTTGCTGCCTCTCTCGCTGTCTCTCTCGCCGTCTCCCTCGCAGTCTCTCTCGAAGTCTCTCTCGCTGTCTCCCTCGCTCTCTCTCTCGCTCTCTCTCTCGCTCTCTCTCTCGCCGTCGCCCTCGCCGTCTCCCTCGCCGTCTCCCTCGCAGTCACTCTCGCAGTCTCTCTCGCTGTATCCCTCGCTGTCTCTCTCGCTATCTCCATAGCAGTCTCTCTCGCAGTCTCCCTCACAGTCTCCCTCGCTGTCTCCCTCGCTGTCTCCCTCGCTGTCTCCCTCGCAGTCTCTCTCGCAGTCTCTCTCGCAGTCTCTCTCGCAGTCTCTCTCGCAGTCTCTCTCGCTGTCTCCCTCGCTATCTCCCTCGCTGTCTCTCTCGCTGTCTCCCTTGCAGTCTCTCTCGCAGTCTCTCTCGCTTTCTCCCTCGCAGTCTCTCTCGCAGTCTCTCTCGCTTTCTCCCTCGCTGTCTCTCTCGCAGTCTCTCTCGCAGTCTCTCTCGCAGTCTCTCTCGCTGTCTCCCTCGCTTTCTCCCTCGCTTTCTCCCTCGCTTTCTCCCTCGCTGTCTCTCTCGCTGTCTCTCTCGCTGTCTCTCTCGCTGTCTCTCTCGCTGTCTCCCTCGCAGTCTCTCTTGCAGTCTCTCTCGCTGTCTCCCTCGCTGTCTCCCTCGCTGTCTCCCTCGCTGTCTCCCTCGCTGTGACCCTCGCTCTCTCCCTCGCAGTCTCCCTCACTGTCTCCCTTGCCGTCTCTCTCGCAGCCTCTCTCGCTGTCTTCCTCGCAGTTTCTCTCGCTGTCTCCCTCGCTGTCTCCCTCGCTGTCTCCCTCGCTGTCTCCCTCGCTGTCTCCCTCGCTGCCTCCCTCGCTGTCTCCCTAGCAGTCGCTCTCGCAGTCGCTCTCGCAGTCTCTCTCGGAGTCTCTCTCGCAGTCTCTCTCGCTGTCTCCCTCGCTGTCTCCCTCGCTGCCTCCCTCGCAGTATCTCTCGAAGTCTCTCTCGCTGTCTCCCTCGCTGTCTCCCTCGCTGTCTCCCTCGCTGTCTCCCTCGCTCTCTCTCTCGCCGTCTCCCTCGCAGTCTCTCTCGCAGTGTCTCTCGCTGTATCCCTCGCTGTCTCCCTCGCTATTTCCCTAGCAGTCTCTCTCGCAGTTTCTCTCGCTTTCTCCCTCGCATTCTCTCTCGCTGTCTCTCTCGCAGTCTCTCTCGCAGTCTCTCTCGCAGTCTCCCTCGCAGTCTCCCTCGCAGTCTCTCTCGCAGTCTCTCTCGCAGTCTCTCTCGCTGTCTCCCTCGCTGTCTCCCTCGCTGTCTCCCTCACAGTCTCTCTCGCTGTCTCCCTCGCAGTCTCCCTCGCAGTCTCTCTCGCAGTCTCTCTCGCAGTCTCTCTCGCTGTCTCCCTCGCAGTCTCGATCGCTGTCTCTATCGCTGTCTCCCTCGCAGTCTCTCTCGCAGTCTCTCTCGCTTTCTCCCTCGCTCTCTCCCTCGCAGACTCTCTCGCTGTCTCCCTCGCAGTCTCTCTCGCATTCTCTTTCGCTGTCTCTCTCGTTGTCTCTCTCGTTGTCTCTCTCGATGTCTCTCTCATTGTCTCCCTCGCTGTCTCCCTCGCTGTCTCTCTCTCAGTCTCTCTCTCAGTCTCTCTCTCAGTCTCTCTCGCTGTCTCCCTCGCACTCTCTGGCTTTCTCTCTCGCTTCCTCTCGCAGTCCCTCTCACTGTCTCTCTCGCAGTCTCTCTCGCAGTCTCTCTCGCAGTCTCTCTCGCTGTCTCCCTCACAGTCTCCCTCACAGTCTCTCTCGAAGTCTCTCTCGCTGTCTCCCTCGCTGTCTCTCTCGCTATCTCCATAGCAGTCTCTCTCGCAGTCTCCCTCACAGTCTCCCTCTCTGTCTCCCTCACAGTCTCTCTCGCTGTCTCCCTCGCAGTCACCCTGGATGTCTCCCTCTCAGTCTCTCTCGATGTCTCTCTCGATGTCTCTCTCGCTGTCTCCCTCGCTGTCTCCCTCTCAGTCTCTGGCTTTCTCTCTCGCAGTCCCTCTCACTGTCTCTCTCGCAGTCTCTCTCGCAGTCTCTCTCGCAGTCTCTCTCGCTGTCTCCCTCACAGTCTCCCTCACAGTCTCTCTCGCTGTCTCTCTCGCTGTCTCTCTCACCGTCTCCCTCGCAGTCTCTCTCGAAGTCTCTCTCACTGTCTCCCTCGCTGTCTCTCTCGCTGTCGCTCTCACCGTCTCCCTCGCCGTCTCCCTCGCAGTCTCTCTCGCAGTCTCTCTCGCTGTATCCCTCGCTGTCTCTCTCGCTATCTCCATAGCAGTCTCTCTCGCAGTCTCCCTCACAGTCTCCCTCGCTGTCTCCCTCACAGTCTCTCTTGCTGTCTCCCTCGCAGTCACCCTGGATGTCTCTCTCGCAGTCTCTCTCGCATTCTCTTTCGCTGTCTCTCTCGATGTCTCTCTCGTTGTCTCCCTCGCTGTCTCCCTCGCTGTCTCCCTCGCTGTCTCCCTCTCAGTCTCCCTCTCAGTCTCCCTCTCAGACTCCCTCTCAGTCTCTCTCTCAGTCTCTCTCTCAGTCTCTCTCTCAGTCTCTCTCGCATTCTCTCTCGCTGTCTCCCTCGCTGTCTCCCTCGCACTCTCTGGCTTTCTCTCTGGCTTTCTCTCTGGCTTTCTCTCTCGCAGTCCCTCTCACTGTCTCTCTCGCTGTCTCCCTCACAGTCTCCCTCACAGTCTCTCTCGCTGCCTCTCTCGCCGTCTCCCTCGCAGTCTCTCTCGAAGTCTCTCTCGAAGTCTCTCTCGCTGTCTCCCTCGCTCTCTCTCTCGCTCTCTCTCTCGCTCTCTCTCTCGCCGTCGCCCTCGCCGTCTCCCTCGCCGTCTCCCTCGCAGTCACTCTCGCAGTCTCTCTCGCTGTATCCCTCGCTGTCTCTCTCGCTATCTCCATAGCAGTCTCTCTCGCAGTCTCCCTCGCTGTCTCCCTCGCAGTCTCTCTCGCAGTCTCTCTCGCAGTCTCTCTCGCAGTCTCTCTCGCAGTCTCTCTCGCAGTCTCTCTCGCTGTCTCCCTCGCTATCTCCCTCGCTGTCTCTCTCGCTGTCTCCCTTGCAGTCTCTCTCGCAGTCTCTCTCGCTTTCTCCCTCGCAGTCTCTCTCGCAGTCTCTCTCGCTGTCTCCCTCGCTTTCTCCCTCGCTTTCTCCCTCGCTGTCTCTCTCGCTGTCTCTCTCGCTGTCTCTCTTGCTGTCTCTCTCGCTGTCTCTCTCGCTGTCTCCCTCGCTGTCTCCCTCGCAGTCTCTCTTGCAGTCTCTCTCGCTGTCTCTCTCGCTGTCTCCCTCGCTGTCTCCCTCGCTGTCTCCCTCGTTGTCTCCCTCGCTGTGTCCCTCGCTCTCTCCCTCGCAGTCTCCCTCACTGTCTCCCTTGCCGTCTCTCTCGCAGTCTCTCTCGCTGTCTTCCTCGCAGTTTCTCTCGCTGTCTCCCTCGCTGTCTCCCTCGCTGTCTCCCTCGCTGTCTCCCTCGCTGTCTCCCTCGCTGTCTCCCTCGCTGTCTCCCTAGCAGTCGCTCTCGCAGTCGCTCTCGCAGTCTCTCTCGCAGTCTCTCTCGCAGTCTCTCTCGCTGTCTCCCTCGCTGTCTCCCTCGCTGTCTCCCTCGCAGTATCTCTCGAAGTCTCCCTCGCTGTCTCCCTCGCTGTCTCCCTCGCTGTCTCCCTCGCTGTCTCTCTCGCTCTCTCTCTCGCCGTCTCCCTCGCAGTCTCTCTCGCAGTGTCTCTCGCTGTATCCCTCGCTGTCTCTCTCGCTATTTCCCTAGCAGTCTCTCTCGCAGTTTCTCTCGCTTTCTCCCTCGCATTCTCTCTCGCTGTCTCCCTCGCAGTCTCTCTCGCTTTCTCTCTCGCAGTCTCTCTCGCAGTCTCTCTCGCTGTCTCTCTCGCTTTCTCCCTCGCTCTCTCCCTCGCAGACTCTCTCGCTGTCTCCCTCGCAGTCTCTCTCGCATTCTCTTTCGCTGTCTCTCTCGTTGTCTCTCTCGTTGTCTCTCTCGATGTCTCTCTCATTGTCTCCCTCGCTGTCTCCCTCGCTGTCTCTCTCTCAGTCTCTCTCTCAGTCTCTCTCTCAGTCTCTCTCGCTGTCTCCCTCGCACTCTCTGGCTTTCTCTCTGGCTTTCTCTCTCGCAGTCCCTCTCACTGTCTCTCTCGCAGTCTCTCTCGCAGTCTCTCTCGCAGTCTCTCTCGCTGTCTCCCTCACAGTCTCCCTCACAGTCTCCCTCACAGTCTCCCTCACAGTCTCCCTCACAGTCTCTCTCGCTGTCTCTCTCGCTGTCTCTCTCGCCGTCTCTCTCGCCGTCTCCCTCGCAGTCTCTCTCGCTGTCTATCTCGCCGTCTCCCTCGCAGTCTCTCTCGAAGTCTCTCTCGCTGTCTCCCTCGCTGTCTCTCTCGCTATCTCCATAGCAGTCTCTCTCGCAGTCTCCCTCACAGTCTCCCTCGCTGTCTCCCTCACAGTCTCTCTCGCTGTCTCCCTCGCAGTCACCCTGGATGTCTCCCTCTCAGTCTCTCTCAATGTCTCTCTCGATGTCTCTCTCGCTGTCTCCCTCGCTGTCTCCCTCTCAGTCTCTCTCTCAGTCTCTCTCGCATTCTCTCTCGCTGTCTCCCTCGCTGTCTCCCTCGCACTCTCTGGCTTTCTCTCTCGCAGTCCCTCTCACTGTCTCTCTCGCAGTCTCTCTCGCAGTCTCTCTCGCTGTCTCCCTCACAGTCTCCCTCACAGTCTCTCTCGCTGTCTCTCTCGCTGTCTCTCTCGCTGTCGCTCTCACCGTCTCCCTCGCCGTCTCCCTCGCAGTCTCTCTCGCAGTCTCTCTCGCTGTATCCCTCGCTGTCTCTCTCGCTATCTCCATAGCAGTCTCTCTCGCAGTCTCCCTCACAGTCTCCCTCGCTGTCTCCCTCACAGTCTCTCTTGCTGTCTCCCTCGCAGTCACCCTGGATGTCTCTCTCGCTGTCTCTCTCGATGTCTCTCTCGTTGTCTCCCTCGCTGTCTCCCTCGCTGTCTCCCTCGCTGTCTCCCTTGCTGTCTCCCTCTCAGTCTCCCTCTCAGTCTCCCTCTCAGTCTCCCTCTCAGTCTCTCTCTCAGTCTCTCTCTCAGTCTCTCTCGCATTCTCTCTCGCTGTCTCCCTCGCTGTCTCCCTCGCACTCTCTGGCTTTCTCTCTGGCTTTCTCTCTCGCTTTCTCTCTCGCAGTCCCTCTCACTGTCTCTCTCGCTGTCTCCCTCACAGTCTCCCTCACAGTCTCTCTCGCTGCCTCTCTCGCCGTCTCCCTCGCAGTCTCTCTCGAAGTCTCTCTCGAAGTCTCTCTCGCTGTCTCCCTCGCTCTCTCTCTCGCTCTCTCTCTCGCTCTCTCTCTCGCCGTCGCCCTCGCCGTCTCCCTCGCCGTCTCCCTCGCAGTCACTCTCGCAGTCTCTCTCGCTGTATCCCTCGCTGTCTCTCTTGCTATCTCCATAGCAGTCTCTCTCGCAGTCTCCCTCACAGTCTCCCTCGCTGTCTCCCTCGCTGTCTCCCTCGCAGTCTCTCTCGCAGTCTCTCTCGCAGTCTCTCTCGCAGTCTCTCTCGCAGTCTCTCTCGCTATCTCCCTCGCTGTCTCTCTCGCTGTCTCCCTTGCAGTCTCTCTCGCAGTCTCTCTCGCTTTCTCCCTCGCAGTCTCTCTCGCAGTCTCTCTCGCTGTCTCCCTCGCTTTCTCCCTCGCTTTCTCCCTCGCTGTCTCTCTCGCTGTCTCTCTCGCTGTCTCTCTCGCTGTCTCTCTCGCTGTCTCCCTCGCAGTCTCTCTTGCAGTCTCTCTCGCTGTCTCTCTCGCTGTCTCCCTCGCTGTCTCCCTCGCTGTCTCCCTCGCTGTCTCCCTCGCTGTCTCCCTCGCTGTGTCCCTCGCTCTCTCCCTCGCAGTCTCCCTCACTGTCTCCCTTGCCGTCTCTCTCGCAGTCTCTCTCGCTGTCTTCCTCGCAGTTTCTCTCGCTGTCTCCCTCGCTGTCTCCCTCGCTGTCTCCCTCGCTGTCTCCCTAGCAGTCGCTCTCGCAGTCGCTCTCGCAGTCTCTCTCGCAGTCTCTCTCGCAGTCTCTCTCGCAGTCTCTCTCGCTGTCTCCCTCGCTGTCTCTCTCGCTGTCTCCCTTGCAGTCTCTCTCGCAGTCTCTCTCGCTTTCTCCCTCGCAGTCTCTCTCGCAGTCTCTCTCGCTGTCTCCCTCGCTTTCTCCCTCGCTTTCTCCCTCGCTGTCTCTCTCGCTGTCTCTCTTGCTGTCTCTCTTGCTGTCTCTCTCGCTGTCTCTCTCGCTGTCTCCCTCGCTGTCTCCCTCGCAGTCTCTCTTGCAGTCTCTCTCGCTGTCTCTCTCGCTGTCTCCCTCGCTGTCTCCCTCGCTGTCTCCCTCGCTGTCTCCCTCGCTGTGTCCCTCGCTCTCTCCCTCGCAGTCTCCCTCACTGTCTCCCTTGCCGTCTCTCTCGCTGTCTTCCTCACAGTTTCTCTCGCTGTCTCCCTCGCTGTCTCCCTCGCTGTCTCCCTCGCTGTCTCCCTCGCTGTCTCCCTCGCTGTCTCCCTAGCAGTCGCTCTCGCAGTCGCTCTCGCAGTCTCTCTCGCAGTCTCTCTCGCTGTCTCCCTCGCTGTCTCCCTCGCTGTCTCCCTCGCTGTCTCCCTCGCAGTATCTCTCGAAGTCTCCCTCGCTGTCTCCCTCGCTGTCTCCCTCGCTGTCTCCCTCGCTGTCTCTCTCGCTCTCTCTCTCGCCGTCTCCCTCGCAGTCTCTCTCGCAGTGTCTCTCGCTGTATCCCTCGCTGTCTCTCTCGCTATTTCCCTAGCAGTCTCTCTCGCAGTTTCTCTCGCTTTCTCCCTCGCATTCTCTCTCGCTGTCTCCCTCGCAGTCTCTCTCGCTTTCTCTCTCGCAGTCTCTCTCGCAGTCTCTCTCGCTGTCTCTCTCGCTTTCTCCCTCGCTCTCTCCCTCGCAGACTCTCTCGCTGTCTCCCTCGCAGTCTCTCTCGCATTCTCTTTCGCTGTCTCTCTCGTTGTCTCTCTCGTTGTCTCTCTCGATGTCTCTCTCGATGTCTCTCTCATTGTCTCCCTCGCTGTCTCCCTCGCTGTCTCTCTCTCAGTCTCTCTCTCAGTCTCTCTCTCAGTCTCTCTCGCTGTCTCCCTCGCACTCTCTGGCTTTCTCTCTCGCTTTCTCTCTCGCAGTCCCTCTCACTGTCTCTCTCGCAGTCTCTCTCGCAGTCTCTCTCGCAGTCTCTCTCGCTGTCTCCCTCACAGTCTCCCTCACAGTCTCCCTCACAGTCTCCCTCACAGTCTGTCTCGCTGTCTCTCTCGCTGTCTCTCTCGCCGTCTCTCTCGCCGTCTCCCTCGCAGTCTCTCTCGCTGTCTATCTCGCCGTCTCCCTCGCAGTCTCTCTCGAAGTCTCTCTCGCTGTCTCCCTCGCTGTCTCTCTCGCTATCTCCATAGCAGTCTCTCTCGCAGTCTCCCTCACAGTCTCCCTCGCTGTCTCCCTCACAGTCTCTCTCGCTGTCTCCCTCGCAGTCACCCTGGATGTCTCCCTCTCAGTCTCTCTCAATGTCTCTCTCGATGTCTCTCTCGCTGTCTCCCTCGCTGTCTCCCTCTCAGTCTCTCTCTCAGTCTCTCTCGCATTCTCTCTCGCTGTCTCCCTCGCTGTTTCCCTCGCACTCTCTGGCTTTCTCTCTCGCAGTCCCTCTCACTGTCTCTCTCGCAGTCTCTCTCGCTGTCTCCCTCACAGTCTCCCTCACAGTCTCTCTCGCTGTCTCTCTCGCTGTCTCTCTCGCTGTCGCTCTCACCGTCTCCCTCGCCGTCTCCCTCGCAGTCTCTCTCGCAGTCTCTCTCGCTGTATCCCTCGCTGTCTCTCTCGCTATCTCCATAGCAGTCTCTCTCGCAGTCTCCCTCACAGTCTCCCTCGCTGTCTCCCTCACAGTCTCTCTTGCTGTCTCCCTCGCAGTCACCCTGGATGTCTCTCTCGCTGTCTCTCTCGATGTCTCTCTCGTTGTCTCCCTCGCTGTCTCCCTCGCTGTCTCCCTCGCTGTCTCCCTCGCTGTCTCCCTCTCAGTCTCCCTCTCAGTCTCCCTCTCAGTCTCCCTCTCAGTCTCTCTCTCAGTCTCTCTCTCAGTCTCTCTCGCATTCTCTCTCGCTGTCTCCCTCGCTGTCTCCCTCGCACTCTCTGGCTTTCTCTCTGGCTTTCTCTCTCGCTTTCTCTCTCGCAGTCCCTCTCACTGTCTCTCTCGCTGTCTCCCTCACAGTCTCCCTCACAGTCTCTCTCGCTGCCTCTCTCGCCGTCTCCCTCGCAGTCTCTCTCGAAGTCTCTCTCGAAGTCTCTCTCGCTGTCTCCCTCGCTCTCTCTCTCGCTCTCTCTCTCGCTCTCTCTCTCGCCGTCGCCCTCGCCGTCTCCCTCGCCGTCTCCCTCGCAGTCACTCTCGCAGTCTCTCTCGCTGTATCCCTCGCTGTCTCTCTTGCTATCTCCATAGCAGTCTCTCTCGCAGTCTCCCTCACAGACTCCCTCGCTGTCTCCCTCGCTGTCTCCCTCGCAGTCTCTCTCGCAGTCTCTCTCGCAGTCTCTCTCGCAGTCTCCCTCGCTGTCTCCCTCGCTGTCTCCCTCGCTGTCTCCCTCGCTGTCTCCCTCTCAGTCTCCCTCTCAGTCTCCCTCTCAGTCTCCCTCTCAGTCTCTCTCTCAGTCTCTCTCTCAGTCTCTCTCGCATTCTCTCTCGCTGTCTCCCTCGCTGTCTCCCTCGCACTCTCTGGCTTTCTCTCTGGCTTTCTCTCTCGCTTTCTCTCTCGCAGTCCCTCTCACTGTCTCTCTCGCTGTCTCCCTCACAGTCTCCCTCACAGTCTCTCTCGCTGCCTCTCTCGCCGTCTCCCTCGCAGTCTCTCTCGAAGTCTCTCTCGAAGTCTCTCTCGCTGTCTCCCTCGCTCTCTCTCTCGCTCTCTCTCTCGCTCTCTCTCTCTCCGTCGCCCTCGCCGTCTCCCTCGCCGTCTCCCTCGCAGTCACTCTCGCAGTCTCTCTCGCTGTATCCCTCGCTGTCTCTCTTGCTATCTCCATAGCAGTCTCTCTCGCAGTCTCCCTCACAGACTCCCTCGCTGTCTCCCTCGCTGTCTCCCTCGCAGTCTCTCTCGCAGTCTCTCTCGCAGTCTCTCTCGCAGTCTCTCTCGCAGTCTCTCTCGCAGTCTCTCTCGCTGTCTCCCTCGCTGTCTCTCTCGCTGTCTCCCTTGCAGTCTCTCTCGCAGTCTCTCTCGCTTTCTCCCTCGCAGTCTCTCTCGCAGTCTCTCTCGCTGTCTCCCTCGCTTTCTCCCTCGCTTTCTCCCTCGCTGTCTCTCTCGCTGTCTCTCTCGCTGTCTCTCTCGCTGTCTCTCTCGCTGTCTCCCTCGCAGTCTCTCTTGCAGTCTCTCTCGCTGTCTCTCTCGCTGTCTCCCTCGCTGTCTCCCTCGCTGTCTCCCTCGCTGTCTCCCTCGCTGTCTCCCTCGCTGTGTCCCTCGCTCTCTCCCTCGCAGTCTCCCTCACTGTCTCCCTTGCAGTCTCCCTCGCTGTCTCCCTAGCAGTCGCTCTCGCAGTCGCTCTCGCAGTCTCTCTCGCAGTCTCTCTCGCAGTCTCTCTCGCTGTCTCCCTCGCTGTCTCCCTCGCTGTCTCCCTCGCAGTATCTCTCAAAGTCTCCCTCGCTGTCTCCCTCGCTGTCTCCCTCGCTGTCTCCCTCGCTGTCTCTCTCGCTCTCTCTCTCGCCGTCTCCCTCGCAGTCTCTCTCGCAGTGTCTCTCGCTGTATCCCTCGCTGTCTCTCTCGCTATTTCCCTAGCAGTCTCTCTCGCAGTTTCTCTCGCTTTCTCCCTCGCATTCTCTCTCGCTGTCTCCCTCGCAGTCTCTCTCGCAGTCTCTCTCGCAGTCTCTCTCGCAGTCTCCCTCGCAGTCTCCCTCGCAGTCTCCCTCGCAGTCTCTCTCGCAGTCTCTCTCGCAGTCTCTCTCGCTGTCTCCCTCGCTGTCTCCCTCGCTGTCTCCCTCACAGTCTCTTTCGCTGTCTCCCTCGCAGTCTCCCTCCCAGTCTCCCTCCCAGTCTCCCTCGCAGTCTCCCTCGCAGTCTCTCTCGCAGTCTCTCTCACTGTCTCCCTCGCAGTCTCTATCGCTGTCTCTATCGCTGTCTCCCTCGCAGTCTCTCTCGCAGTCTCTCTCGCTTTCTCCCTCGCTCTCTCCCTCGCAGACTCTCTCGCTGTCTCCCTCGCAGTCTCTCTCGCATTCTCTTTCGCTGTCTCTCTCGTTGTCTCTCTCGTTGTCTCCCTCGCTGTCTCCCTCACAGTCTCTCTCGCTGTCTCCCTCGCAGTCACCCTGGATGTCTCCCTCTCAGTCTCTCTCGATGTCTCTCTCGATGTCTCTCTCGCTGTCTCCCTCGCTGTCTCCCTCTCAGTCTCTCTCTCAGTCTCTCTCGCATTCTCTCTCGCTGTCTCCCTCGCTGTCTCCCTCGCACTCTCTGGCTTTCTCTCTCGCAGTCCCTCTCACTATCTCTCTCGCAGTCTCTCTCGCAGTCTCTCTCGCAGTCTCTCTCGCAGTCTCTCTCGCTGTCTCCCTCACAGTCTCCCTCACAGTCTCTCTCGCTGTCTCTCTCGCTGTCTCTCTCGCTGTCTCTCTCGCTGTCTCTGTCGCCGTCTCCCTCGCAGTCTCTCTCGAAGTCTCTCTCGCTGTCTCCCTCGCTGTCTCTCTCGCTGTCGCTCTCACCGTCTCCCTCGCCGTCTCCCTCGCAGTCTCTCTCGCAGTTTCTCTCGCTGTATCCCTCGCTGTCTCTCTCGCTATCTCCATAGCAGTCTCTCTCGCAGTCTCCCTCACAGTCTCCCTCGCTGTCTCCCTCACAGTCTCTCTTGCTGTCTCCCTCGCAGTCACCCTGGATGTCTCTCTTGCAGTCTCTCTCGCATTCTCTTTCGCTGTCTCTCTCGATGTCTCTCTCGTTGTCTCCCTCGCTGTCTCCCTCGCTGTCTCCCTCGCTGTCTCCCTCTCAGTCTCCCTCTCAGTCTCCCTCTCAGTCTCTCTCTCAGTCTCTCTCTCAGTCTCTCTCTCAGTCTCTCTCGCATTCTCTCTCGCTGTCTCCCTCGCTGTCTCCCTCGCACTCTCTGGCTTTCTCTCTGGCTTTCTCTCTGGCTTTCTCTCTCGCAGTCCCTCTCACTGTCTCTCTCGCTGTCTCCCTCACAGTCTCCCTCACCGTCTCTCTCACTGCCTCTCTCGCTGTCTCTCTCGCCGTCTCCCTCGCAGTCTCTCTCGAAGTCTCTCTCGCTGTCTCCCTCGCTCTCTCTCTCGCTCTCTCTCTCGCTCTCTCTCTCGCATTCGCCCTCGCCGTCTCCGTCGCCGTCTCCCTCGCAGTCACTCTCGCAGTCTCTCTCGCTGTATCCCTCGCTGTCTCTCTCGCTATCTCCATAGCAGTCTCTCTCGCAGTCTCCCTCACAGTCTCCCTCGCTGTCTCCCTCGCTGTCTCCCTCGCAGTCTATCTCGCAGTCTCTCTCGCAGTCTCTCTCGCAGTCTCTCTCGCAGTCTCTCTCGCAGTCTCTCTCGCTGTCTCCCTCGCTATCTCCCTCGCTGTCTCTCTCGCTGTCTCCCTTGCAGTCTCTCTCGCAGTCTCTCTCGCTTTCTCCCTCGCAGTCTCTCTCGCAGTCTCTCTCGCTTTCTCCCTCGCTGTCTCTCTCGCAGTCTCTCTCGCAGTCTCTCTCGCTGTCTCCCTCGCTTTCTCCCTCGCTTTCTCCCTCGCTGTCTCTCTCGCTGTCTCTCTCGCTGTCTCTCTTGCTGTCTCTCTCGCTGTCTCTCTCGCTGTCTCCCTCGCAGTCTCTCTTGCAGTCTCTCTCGCTGTCTCCCTCGCTGTCTCCCTCGCTGTCTCCCTCGCTGTCTCCCTCGCTGTGTCCCTCGCTCTCTCCCTCGCAGTCTCCCTCACTGTCTCCCTTGCCGTCTCTCTCGCAGTCTCTCTCGCTGTCTTCCTCGCAGTATCTCTCGCTGTCTCCCTCGCTGTCTCCCTCGCTGTCTCCCTCGCTGTCTCCCTCGCTGCCTCCCTCGCTGTCTCCCTAGCAGTCGCTCTCGCAGTCGCTCTCGCAGTCTCTCTCGCAGTCTCTCTCGCTGTCTCCCTCGCTGTCTCCCTCGCTGTCTCCCTCGCTGTCTCCCTCGCTGCCTCCCACGCAGTATCTCTCGAAGTCTCTCTCGCTGTCTCCCTCGCTGTCTCCCTCGCTGTCTCTCTCGCTGTCTCTCTCGCCGTCTCCCTCGCAGTCTCTCTCGCAGTGTCTCTCGCTTTATCCCTCGCTGTCTCTCTCGCTATTTCCATAGCAGTCTCTCTCGCAGTTTCTCTCGCTTTCTCCCTCGCATTCTCTCTCGCTGTCTCCCTCGCAGTCTCTCTCGCAGTCTCTCTCGCAGTCTCTCTCACAGTCTCCCTCGCAGTCTCCCTCGCAGTCTCTCTCGCAGTCTCCCTCGCTGTCTCCCTCACAGTCTCTTTCGCTGTCTCCCTCACAGTCTCTTTCGCTGACTCTCTCGTTGTCTCTCTCGTTGTCTCTCTCGATGTCTCTCTCATTGTCTCCCTCGCTGTCTCCCTCGCTGTCTCCCTCTCAGTCTCTCTCTCAGTCTCTCTCTCAGTCTCTCTCTCAGTCTCTCTCTCAGTCTCTCTCGCTGTCTCCCTCGCACTCTCTGGCTTTCTCTCTCGCTTTCTCTCTCGCAGTCCCTCTCACTGTCTCTCTCGCAGTCTCTCTCGCAGTCTCTCTCGCTGTCTCCCTCACAGTCTCCCTCACAGTCTCCCTCACAGTCTCTCTCGCTGTCTCTCTCGCTGTCTCTCTCGCCGTCTCCCTCGCAGTCTCTCTCGCTGTCTATCTCGCCGTCTCCCTCGCAGTCTCTCTCGAAGTCTCTCTCGCTGTCTCCCTCGCTGTCTCTCTCGCTATCTCCATAGCAGTCTCTCTCGCAGTCTCCCTCACAGTCTCCCTCGCTGTCTCCCTCACAGTCTCTCTCGCTGTCTCCCTCGCAGTCACCCTGGATGTCTCCCTCTCAGTCTCTCTCGATGTCTCTCTCGATGTCTCTCTCGTTGTCTCCCTCGCTGTCTCCCTCGCTGTCTCCCTCTCAGTCTCTCTCTCAGTCTCTCTCGCATTCTCTCTCGCTGTCTCCCTCGCTGTCTCCCTCGCACTCTCTGGCTTTCTCTCTCGCAGTCCCTCTCACTGTCTCTCTCGCAGTCTCTCTCGCAGTCTCTCTCGCTGTCTCTCTCGCTGTCTCCCTCACAGTCTCTCTCGCTGCCTCTCTCGCTGTCTCTCTCGCCGTCTCCCTCGCAGTCTCTCTCGAAGTCTCTCTCGAAGTCTCTCTCGCTGTCTCCCTCGCTGTCTCTCTCGCTCTCTCTCTCGCCGTCGCCCTCGCCGTCTCCCTCGCCGTCTCCCTCGCAGTCACTCTCGCAGTCTCTCTCGCTGTATCCCTCGCTGTCTCTCTCGCTATCTCCATAGCAGTCTCTCTCGCAGTCTCCCTCACAGTCTCCCTCGCTGTCTCCCTCGCAGTCTCTCTCGCTATCTCCCTCGCTGTCTCTCTCGCTGTCTCCCTTGCAGTCTCCCTCGCAGTCTCTCTCGCTTTCTCTCTCGCAGTCTCTCTCGCAGTCTCTCTCGCAGTCTCTCTCGCAGTCTCCCTCGCAGTCTCTCTCGCAGTCTCTCTCGCAGTCTTCCTCGCAGTTTCTCTCGCTGTCTCCCTCGCTGTCTCCCTCGCTGTCTCCCTCGCTGTCTCCCTCGCTCTCTCTCTCACTCTCTCTCTCACCGTCTCCCTCGCCGTCTCAATCGCTGTCTCCCTCGCATTCTCTCTCGCAGTGTCTATCGCTGTATCCCTCGCTGTCTCTCTCACTATCTCCATAGCAGTCTCTCTCGCAGTTTCTCTCGCAGTCACTCTCGCAGTCTCTCTCGCTGTATCCCTCGCTGTCTCTCTCGCTATCTCCATAGCAGTCTCTCTCACAGTCTCCCTCACAGTCTCTCTCGCAGTCTCTCTCGCAGTCTCTCTCGCAGTCTCTCTTGCAGTCTCTCTCGCTGTCTCTCTCGCTGTCTCTCTCGCAGTCTCTCTCGCTCTCTCCCTTGCAGTCTCTCTTGCAGTCTCTCTTGCAGTCTCTCTTGCAGTCTCTCTTGCAGTCTCTCTCGCTGTCTCCCTCGCTGTGTCTCTCGCTCTCTCCCTCGCTGTCTCCCTCGCTGTCTCCCTCGCTGTCTCACGCGATCTCTCTCGCATTCTCTCTCGTTGTCTCCCTCGCAGTCTCTCTCGCTGTGTCCCTCGCAGTCTCTCTCACAGGCTCTGTCGCTGTCTCTGTCGCCGTCTCCCTTGCTGTCTCCCTCGCTGTCTCCCTCGCTGCCTCCCTCGCAGTCTCTCTCGAAGTCTCTTTCGCTGTCTCTCTCGCTCTCTCTCTCGCTGTCTACCTCGCCGTCTCCCTCGCCGTCTCAATCGCTGTCTCCCTCGCATTCTCTCTCGCAGTGTCTATCGCTGTATCCCTCGCTGTCTCTCTCACTATCTCCATAGCAGTCTCTCTCGCAGTTTCTCTCGCAGTCACTCTCGCAGTCTCTCTCGCTGTATCCCTCGCTGTCTCTCTCGCTATCTCCATAGCAGTCTCTCTCGCAGTCTCCCTCACAGTCTCCCTCGCTGTCTCCCTCGCAGTCTCTCTCGCAGTCTCTCTCGCAGTCTCTCTCGCTATCTCCCTCGCTATCTCCCTCGCTGTCTCTCTCGCTGTCTCCCTTGCAGTCTCTCTCGCAGTCTCTCTCGCTTTCTCCCTCGCAGTCTCCCTCGCAGTCTCCCTCGCAGTCTCCCTCGCAGTCTACCTCGCAGTCTCCCTCGCAGTCTCTCTCGCAGTCTTCCTCGCAGTTTCTCTCGCAGTTTCTCTCGCTGTCTCCCTCGCTGTCTCCCTCGCTGTCTCCCTCGCAGTCTCTCTTGCAGTCTCCCTCGCTGTCTCCCTCGCTGTCTCCCTCGCTGTCTCCCTCGCTGTCTCCCTCGCTGTCTCTCTCGCAGTCTCCCTCACAGTCTCCCTCGCTGTCTCCCTCACAGTCTCTCTCGCTGTCTCCCTCGCAGTCACCCTGGATGTCTCCCTCTCAGTCTCTCTCGATGTCTCTCTCGATGTCTCTCTCGTTGTCTCCCTCGCTGTCTCCCTCGCTGTCTCCCTCTCAGTCTCTCTCTCAGTCTCTCTCGCATTCTCTCTCGCTGTCTCCCTCGCTGTCTCCCTCGCACTCTCTGGCTTTCTCTCTCGCAGTCCCTCTCACTGTCTCTCTCGCAGTCTCTCTCGCAGTCTCTCTCGCTGTCTCTCTCGCTGTCTCCCTCACAGTCTCTCTCGCTGCCTCTCTCGCTGTCTCTCTCGCCGTCTCCCTCGCAGTCTCTCTCGAAGTCTCTCTCGAAGTCTCTCTCGCTGTCTCCCTCGCTGTCTCTCTCGCTCTCTCTCTCGCCGTCGCCCTCGCCGTCTCCCTCGCCGTCTCCCTCGCAGTCACTCTCGCAGTCTCTCTCGCTGTATCCCTCGCTGTCTCTCTCGCTATCTCCATAGCAGTCTCTCTCGCAGTCTCCCTCACAGTCTCCCTCGCTGTCTCCCTCGCAGTCTCTCTCGCTATCTCCCTCGCTGTCTCTCTCGCTGTCTCCCTTGCAGTCTCCCTCGCAGTCTCTCTCGCTTTCTCTCTCGCAGTCTCTCTCGCAGTCTCTCTCGCAGTCTCTCTCGCTTTCTCCCTCGCAGTCTCTCTCGCAGTCTCTCTCGCAGTCTCTCTCGCAGTCTCCCTCGCAGTCTCTCTCGCAGTCTCTCTCGCAGTCTTCCTCGCAGTTTCTCTCGCTGTCTCCCTCGCTGTCTCCCTCGCTGTCTCCCTCGCTGTCTCCCTCGCTGTCTCCCTCGCTCTCTCTCTCACTCTCTCTCTCACCGTCTCCCTCGCCGTCTCAATCGCTGTCTCCCTCGCATTCTCTCTCGCAGTGTCTATCGCTGTATCCCTCGCTGTCTCTCTCACTATCTCCATAGCAGTCTCTCTCGCAGTTTCTCTCGCAGTCACTCTCGCAGTCTCTCTCGCTGTATCCCTCGCTGTCTCTCTCGCTATCTCCATAGCAGTCTCTCTCACAGTCTCCCTCACAGTCTCTCTCGCAGTCTCTCTCGCAGTCTCTCTCGCAGTCTCTCTTGCAGTCTCTCTCGCTGTCTCTCTCGCTGTCTCTCTCGCAGTCTCTCTCGCTCTCTCCCTTGCAGTCTCTCTTGCAGTCTCTCTTGCAGTCTCTCTTGCAGTCTCTCTTGCAGTCTCTCTCGCTGTCTCCCTCGCTGTGTCTCTCGCTCTCTCCCTCGCTGTCTCCCTCGCTGTCTCCCTCGCTGTCTCACGCGATCTCTCTCGCATTCTCTCTCGTTGTCTCCCTCGCAGTCTCTCTCGCTGTGTCCCTCGCAGTCTCTCTCACAGGCTCTGTCGCTGTCTCTGTCGCCGTCTCCCTTGCTGTCTCCCTCGCTGTCTCCCTCGCTGCCTCCCTCGCAGTCTCTCTCGAAGTCTCTTTCGCTGTCTCTCTCGCTCTCTCTCTCGCTGTCTACCTCGCCGTCTCCCTCGCCGTCTCAATCGCTGTCTCCCTCGCATTCTCTCTCGCAGTGTCTATCGCTGTATCCCTCGCTGTCTCTCTCACTATCTCCATAGCAGTCTCTCTCGCAGTTTCTCTCGCAGTCACTCTCGCAGTCTCTCTCGCTGTATCCCTCGCTGTCTCTCTCGCTATCTCCATAGCAGTCTCTCTCGCAGTCTCCCTCACAGTCTCCCTCGCTGTCTCCCTCGCAGTCTCTCTCGCAGTCTCTCTCGCAGTCTCTCTCGCTATCTCCCTCGCTATCTCCCTCGCTGTCTCTCTCGCTGTCTCCCTTGCAGTCTCTCTCGCAGTCTCTCTCGCTTTCTCCCTCGCAGTCTCCCTCGCAGTCTCCCTCGCAGTCTCCCTCGCAGTCTACCTCGCAGTCTCCCTCGCAGTCTCTCTCGCAGTCTTCCTCGCAGTTTCTCTCGCAGTTTCTCTCGCTGTCTCCCTCGCTGTCTCCCTCGCTGTCTCCCTCGCAGTCTCTCTTGCAGTCTCCCTCGCTGTCTCCCTCGCTGTCTCCCTCGCTGTCTCCCTCGCTGTCTCCCTCGCTGTCTCTCTCGCAGTCTCCCTCGCTATCTCCCTCGCTGTCTCCCTCGCTGTCTCACGCGATCTCTCTCGCATTCTCTCTCGTTGTCTCCCTCGCAGTCTCTCTCGCTGTGTCCCTCGCAGTCTCTCTCACAGGCTCTGTCGCTGTCTCCCTCGCTGTCTCCCTCGCTGCCTCCCTCGCAGTCTCTCGAAGTCTCTCTCGCTGTCTCTCTCGCTGTCTCTCTCGATTTCTCTCTCGCTGTCTACCTCGCTGTCTACCTCGCTGTCTCCTTCGCTGTCTCCCTCGCTGTCTCCCTCGCTGTCTCCCTCGCTGTCTCCCTCGCTGTCTCCCTCGCTCTCTCCCTCGCTCTCTCTCTCGCTCTCTCTCTCGCTCTCTCTCTCGCCGTCTCCCTCGCCATCTCAATCGCTGTCTCCCTCGCATTCTCTCGCGCAGTGTCTATCGCTGTATCCGTCGCTGTCTCTCTCACTATCTCCATAGCAGTCTCTCTCGCAGTTTCTCTCGCTTTCTCCCTCGCAGTCTCTCTCGCTGTCTCTCTCGCAGTCTCTCTCGCTGTCTCCCTCGCTGTCTCCCTCACAGTCTCTCTTGCTGTCTCCCTCGCAGTCTCTCGCAGAGTCTCTCTCGCAGTCTCTCTCGCAGTCTCCCTCGCAGTCTCTCTCGCTGTCTCCCTCGCAGTCTCTCTCGCTGTCTCCCTCACAGTCTCTATCGCTGTCTCCCTCGCAGTCTCTCTCGCAGTCTCTCTCGCTTTCTCCCTCGCTCTCTCCCTCGCAGACTCTCTTGCTGTCTCCCTCGCAGTCTCCCTCGCAGTCTCCCTCGCTGTCTCCCTCGCTGTCTCCCTCGCTGTCTCTCTCGCTGTCTCTCGCTGTCTCTCTCGCTGTCTCTCGCTGTCTCTCTCAGTCTCTCTCGCTGTCTCCCTCTCAGTCTCCCTCTCAGTCTCCCTCTCAGTCTCCCTCTCAGTCTCTCTCTCAGTCTCTCTCTCAGTCTCTCTCTCAGTCTCTCTCTCAGTCTCTCTCGCATTCTCTCTCGCTGTCTCCCTCGCTGTCTCCCTCGCACTCTCTGGCTTTCTCTCTGGCTTTCTCTCTCGCTTTCTCTCTCGCAGTCCCTCTCACTGTCTCTCTCGCTGTCTCCCTCACAGTCTCCCTCACAGTCTCTCTCGCTGCCTCTCTCGCCGTCTCCCTCGCAGTCTCTCTCGAAGTCTCTCTCGCTCTCTCTCTCGCTCTCTCTCTCGCCGTCGCCCTCGCCGTCTCCCTCGCCATCTCCCTCGCAGTCACTCTCGCAGTCTCTCTCGCTGTATCCCTCGCTGTCTCTCTCGCTATCTCCATAGCAGTCTCTCTCGCAGTCTCCCTCACAGTCTCCCTCGCTGTCTCCCTCGCTGTCTCCCTCGCAGTCTCTCTCGCAGTCTCTCTCGCAGTCTCTCTCGCAGTCTCTCTCGCAGTCTCTCTCGCAGTCTCTCTCGCTGTCTCCCTCGCTATCTCCCTCGCTGTCTCTCTCGCTGTCTCCCTTGCAGTCTCTCTCGCAGTCTCTCTCGCTTTCTCCCTCGCAGTCTCTCTCGCAGTCTCTCTCGCTGTCTCCCTCGCTTTCTCCCTCGCTTTCTCCCTCGCTGTCTCTCTCGCTGGTCTCTCCTGCTGTCTCTCTCGCTGTCTCCCTCGCTGTCTCCCTCGCAGTCTCTCTTGCAGTCTCTCTCGCTGTCTCCCTTGCTGTCTCCCTCGCTGTCTCCCTCGCTGTCTCCCTCGCTGTCTCCCTCGCTGTCTCCCTCGCTGTCTCCCTCGCTGTGTCCCTCGCTCTCTCCCTCGCAGTCTCCTTCACTGTCTCCCTTGCCGTCTCTCTCGCAGTCTCTCTCGCTGTCTTCCTCGCAGTTTCTCTCGCTGTCTCCCTCGCTGTCTCCCTCGCTGTCTCCCTCGCTGTCTCCCTCGCTGTCTCCCTCGCTGCCTCCCTCGCTGTCTCCCTAGCAGTCGCTCTTGCAGTCGCTCTCGCAGTCTCTCTCGCAGTCTCTCTCGCTGTCTCCCTCGCTGTCTCCCTCGCTGTCTCCCTCGCTGCCTCCCTCGCAGTATCTCTCGAAGTCTCTCTCGCTGTCTCCCTCGCTGTCTCCCTCGCTGTCTCTCTCGCTCTCTCTCTCGCCGTCTCCCTCGCAGTCTCTCTCGCAGTGTCTCTCGCTGTATCCCTCGCTGTCTCTCTCGCTATTTCCCTAGCAGTCTCTCTCGCAGTTTCTCTCGCTTTCTCCCTCGCATTCTCTCTCGCTGTCTCCCTCGCAGTCTCTCTCGCAGTCTCTCTCGCAGTCTCTCTCGCAGTCTCCCTCGCAGTCTCCCTCGCAGTCTCTCTCGCAGTCTCTCTCGCAGTCTCTCTCGCTGTCTCCCTCGCTGTCTCCCTCGCTGTCTCCCTCACAGTCTCTTTCGCTGTCTCCCTCGCAGTCTCCCTCGCAGTCTCCCTCGCAGTCTCCCTCGCAGTCTCTCTCGCAGTCTCTCTCACTGTCTCCCTCGCAGTCTCTATCGCTGTCTCTATCGCTGTCTCCCTCGCAGTCTCTCTCGCAGTCTCTCTCGCTTTCTCCCTCGCTCTCTCCCTCGCAGACTCTCTCGCTGTCTCCCTCGCAGTCTCTCTCGCATTCTCTTTCGCTGTCCCTCTCGTTGTCTCTCTCGTTGTCTCCCTCGCTGTCTCCCTCACAGTCTCTCTCGCTGTCTCCCTGGATGTCTCCCTCTCAGTCTCTCTCGATGTCTCTCTCGATGTCTCTCTCGCTGTCTCCCTCGCTGTCTCCCTCTCAGTCTCTCTCTCAGTCTCTCTCGCATTCTCTCTCGCTGTCTCCCTCGCTGTCTCCCTCGCACTCTCTGGCTTTCTCTCTCGCAGTCCCTCTCACTATCTCTCTCGCAGTCTCTCTCGCAGTCTCTCTCGCAGTCTCTCTCGCTGTCTCCCTCACAGTCTCCCTCACAGTCTCTCTCGCTGTCTCTCTCGCTGTCTCTCTCGCTGTCTCTCTCGCCGTCTCCCTCGCAGTCTCTCTCGAAGTCTCTCTCGCTGTCTCCCTCGCTGTCTCTCTCGCTCTCGCTCTCACCGTCTCCCTCGCTGTCTCCCTCGCAGTCTCTCTCGCTGTCTCCCTCGCTGTCTCCCTCACAGTCTCTCTTGCTGTCTCCCTCGCAGTCTCTCGCAGAGTCTCTCTCGCAGTCTCTCTCGCAGTCTCCCTCGCAGTCTCTCTCGCTGTCTCCCTCACAGTCTCTCTCGCTGTCTCTCTCGCTGTCTCCCTCGCAGTCTCTATCGCTGTCTCCCTCGCAGTCTCTCTCGCAGTCTCTCTCGCTTTCTCCCTCGCTCTCTCCCTCGCAGACTCTCTCGCTGTCTCCCTCGCAGTCTCCCTCGCAGTCTCCCTCGCTGTCTCCCTCGCTGTCTCCCTCGCTGTCTCTCTCGCTGTCTCTCGCTGTCTCTCTCAGTCTCTCTCGCTGTCTCCCTCTCAGTCTCCCTCTCAGTCTCCCTCTCAGTCTCTCTCTCAGTCTCTCTCTCAGTCTCTCTCTCAGTCTCTCTCTCAGTCTCTCTCGCATTCTCTCTCGCTGTCTCCCTCGCTGTCTCCCTCGCACTCTCTGGCTTTCTCTCTGGCTTTCTCTCTCGCTTTCTCTCTCGCAGTCCCTCTCAATGTCTCTCTCGCTGTCTCCCTCACAGTCTCCCTCACCGTCTCTCTCACTGCCTCTCTCGCTGCCTCTCTCGCCGTCTCCCTCGCAGTCTCTCTCGAAGTCTCTCTCGCTGTCTCCCTCGCTCTCTCTCTCGCTCTCTCTCTCGCTCTCTCTCTCGCTCTCTCTCTCGCCGTCGCCCTCGCCGTCTCCCTCGCCGTCTCCCTCGCAGTCACTCTCGCAGTCTCTCTCGCTGTATCCCTCGCTGTCTCTCTCGCTATCTCCATAGCAGTCTCTCTCGCAGTCTCCCTCACAGTCTCCCTCGCTGTCTCCCTCGCAGTCTCTCTCGCAGTCTCTCTCGCAGTCTCTCTCGCAGTCTCTCTCGCAGTCTCTCTCGCAGTCTCTCTCGCAGTCTCTCTCGCTGTCTCCCTCGCTATCTCCCTCGCTGTCTCTCTCGCTGTCTCCCTTGCAGTCTCCCTCGCAGTCTCTCTCGCTTTCTCCCTCGCAGTCTCTCTCGCAGTCTCTCTCGCTGTCTCCCTCGCTTTCTCCCTCGCTTTCTCCCTCGCTGTCTCTCTCGCTGTCTCTCTCGCTGTCTCTCTTGCTGTCTCTCTCGCTGTCTCTCTCGCTGTCTCCCTCGCAGTCTCTCTTGCAGTCTCTCTCGCTGTCTCCCTCGCTGTCTCCCTCGCTGTCTCCCTCGCTGTCTCCCTCGCTGTCTCTGTCGCTGTGTCCCTCGCTCTCTCCCTCGCAGTCTCCCTCACTGTCTCTCTCGCAGTCTCTCTCGCTGTCTTCCTCGCAGTTTCTCTCGCTGTCTCCCTCGCTGTCTCCCTCGCTGTCTCCCTCGCTGTCTCCCTCGCTGCCTCCCTCGCTGTCTCCCTAGCAGTCGCTCTCGCAGTCGCTCTCGCAGTCTCTCTCGCAGTCTCTCTCGCAGTCTCTCTCGCTGTCTCCCTCGCTGTCTCCCTCGCTGTCTCCCTCGCTGCCTCCCTCGCAGTATCTCTCGAAGTCTCTCTCGCTGTCTCCCTCGCTGTCTCCCTCGCTGTCTCCCTCGCTGTCTCCCTCGCTGTCTCTCTCGCTCTCTCTCTCGCCGTCTCCCTCGCAGTCTCTCTCGCAGTGTCTCTCGCTGTATCCCTCGCTGTCTCTCTCGCTTTTTCCCTAGCAGTCTCTCTCGCAGTTTCTCTCGCTTTCTCCCTCGCATTCTCTCTCGCTGTCTCCCTCGCAGTCTCTCTCGCAGTCTCTCTCGCAGTCTCTCTCGCAGTCTCCCTCGCAGTCTCCCTCGCTCTCTCCCTCGCAGACTCTCTCGCTGTCTCCCTCGCAGTCTCTCTCGCATTCTCTTTCGCTGTCCCTCTCGTTGTCTCTCTCGTTGTCTCCCTCGCTGTCTCCCTCACAGTCTCTCTCGCTGTCTCCCTGGATGTCTCCCTCTCAGTCTCTCTCGATGTCTCTCTCGATGTCTCTCTCGCTGTCTCCCTCGCTGTCTCCCTCTCAGTCTCTCTCTCAGTCTCTCTCGCATTCTCTCTCGCTGTCTCCCTCGCACTCTCTGGCTTTCTCTCTCGCAGTCCCTCTCACTATCTCTCTCGCAGTCTCTCTCGCAGTCTCTCTCGCAGTCTCTCTCGCAGTCTCTCTCGCTGTCTCCCTCACAGTCTCCCTCACAGTCTCTCTCGCTGTCTCTCTCGCTGTCTCTCTCGCCGTCTCCCTCGCAGTCTCTCTCGAAGTCTCTCTCGCTGTCTCCCTCGCTGTCTCTCTCGCTCTCGCTCTCACCGTCTCCCTCGCTGTCTCCCTCGCAGTCTCTCTCGCTGTCTCCCTCGCTGTCTCCCTCACAGTCTCTCTTGCTGTCTCCCTCGCAGTCTCTCGCAGAGTCTCTCTCGCAGTCTCTCTCGCAGTCTCCCTCACAGTCTCTCTCGCTGTCTCCCTGGATGTCTCCCTCTCAGTCTCTCTCGATGTCTCTCTCGATGTCTCTCTCGCTGTCTCCCTCGCTGTCTCCCTCTCAGTCTCTCTCTCAGTCTCTCTCGCATTCTCTCTCGCTGTCTCCCTCGCACTCTCTGGCTTTCTCTCTCGCAGTCCCTCTCACTATCTCTCTCGCAGTCTCTCTCGCAGTCTCTCTCGCAGTCTCTCTCGCAGTCTCTCTCGCTGTCTCCCTCACAGTCTCCCTCACAGTCTCTCTCGCTGTCTCTCTCGCTGTCTCTCTCGCCGTCTCCCTCGCAGTCTCTCTCGAAGTCTCTCTCGCTGTCTCCCTCGCTGTCTCTCTCGCTCTCGCTCTCACCGTCTCCCTCGCTGTCTCCCTCGCAGTCTCTCTCGCTGTCTCCCTCGCTGTCTCCCTCACAGTCTCTCTTGCTGTCTCCCTCGCAGTCTCTCGCAGAGTCTCTCTCGCAGTCTCTCTCGCAGTCTCCCTCGCAGTCTCTCTCGCTGTCTCCCTCGCAGTCTCTCTCGCTGTCTCTCTCGCTGTCTCCCTCGCAGTCTCTATCGCTGTCTCCCTCGCAGTCTCTCTCGCAGTCTCTCTCGCTTTCTCCCTCGCTCTCTCCCTCGCAGACTCTCTCGCTGTCTCCCTCGCAGTCTCCCTCGCAGTCTCCCTCGCTGTCTCCCTCGCTGTCTCCCTCGCTGTCTCTCTCGCTGTCTCTCGCTGTCTCTCTCAGTCTCTCTCGCTGTCTCCCTCTCAGTCTCCCTCTCAGTCTCCCTCTCAGTCTCTCTCTCAGTCTCTCTCTCAGTCTCTCTCTCAGTCTCTCTCGCATTCTCTCTCGCTGTCTCCCTCGCTGTCTCCCTCGCACTCTCTGGCTTTCTCTCTGGCTTTCTCTCTGGCTTTCTCTCTCGCAGTCCCTCTCAATGTCTCTCTCGCTGTCTCCCTCACAGTCTCCCTCACCGTCTCTCTCACTGCCTCTCTCGCTGCCTCTCTCGCCGTCTCCCTCGCAGTCTCTCTCGAAGTCTCTCTCGCTGTCTCCCTCGCTCTCTCTCTCGCTCTCTCTCTCGCTCTCTCTCTCGCTCTCTCTCTCGCCGTCGCCCTCGCCGTCTCCCTCGCCGTCTCCCTCGCAGTCACTCTCGCAGTCTCTCTCGCTGTATCCCTCGCTGTCTCTCTCGCTATCTCCATAGCAGTCTCTCTCGCAGTCTCCCTCACAGTCTCCCTCGCTGTCTCCCTCGCAGTCTCTCTCGCAGTCTCTCTCGCAGTCTCTCTCGCAGTCTCTCTCGCAGTCTCTCTCGCAGTCTCTCTCGCTGTCTCCCTCGCTATCTCCCTCGCTGTCTCTCTCGCTGTCTCCCTTGCAGTCTCCCTCGCAGTCTCTCTCGCTTTCTCCCTCGCAGTCTCTCTCGCAGTCTCTCTCGCTGTCTCCCTCGCTTTCTCCCTCGCTTTCTCCCTCGCTGTCTCTCTCGCTGTCTCTCTCGCTGTCTCTCTTGCTGTCTCTCTCGCTGTCTCTCTCGCTGTCTCCCTCGCAGTCTCTCTTGCAGTCTCTCTCGCTGTCTCCCTCGCTGTCTCCCTCGCTGTCTCCCTCGCTGTCTCCCTCGCTGTCTCTGTCGCTGTGTCCCTCGCTCTCTCCCTCGCAGTCTCCCTCACTGTCTCTCTCGCAGTCTCTCTCGCTGTCTTCCTCGCAGTTTCTCTCGCTGTCTCCCTCGCTGTCTCCCTCGCTGTCTCCCTCGCTGCCTCCCTCGCTGTCTCCCTAGCAGTCGCTCTCGCAGTCGCTCTCGCAGTCTCTCTCGCAGTCTCTCTCGCAGTCTCTCTCGCTGTCTCCCTCGCTGTCTCCCTCGCTGTCTCCCTCGCTGCCTCCCTCGCAGTATCTCTCGAAGTCTCTCTCGCTGTCTCCCTCGCTGTCTCCCTCGCTGTCTCCCTCGCTGTCTCCCTCGCTGTCTCTCTCGCTCTCTCTCTCGCCGTCTCCCTCGCAGTCTCTCTCGCAGTGTCTCTCGCTGTATCCCTCGCTGTCTCTCTCGCTATTTCCCTAGCAGTCTCTCTCGCAGTTTCTCTCGCTTTCTCCCTCGCATTCTCTCTCGCTGTCTCCCTCGCAGTCTCTTTCGCAGTCTCTCTCGCAGTCTCCCTCGCAGTCTCCCTCGCAGTCTCCCTCGCAGTCTCTCTCGCAGTTTCTCTCGCTGTCTCCCTCGCTGTCTCCCTCGCTGTCTCCCTCACAGTCTCTTTCGCTGTCTCCCTCGCAGTCTCCCTCCCAGTCTCCCTCCCAGTCTCCCTCGCAGTCTCCCTCGCAGTCTCTCTCGCAGTCTCTCTCACTGTCTCCCTCGCAGTCTCTATCGCTGTCTCTATCGCTGTCTCCCTCGCAGTCTCTCTCGCAGTCTCTCTCGCTTTCTCCCTCGCTCTCTCCCTCGCAGACTCTCTCGCTGTCTCCCTCGCAGTCTCTCTCGCATTCTCTTTCGCTGTCTCTCTCGTTGTCTCTCTCGTTGTCTCCCTCGCTGTCTCCCTCACAGTCTCTCTCGCTGTCTCCCTCGCAGTCACCCTGGATGTCTCCCTCTCAGTCTCTCTCGATGTCTCTCTCGATGTCTCTCTCGCTGTCTCCCTCGCTGTCTCCCTCTCAGTCTCTCTCTCAGTCTCTCTCGCATTCTCTCTCGCTGTCTCCCTCGCTGTCTCCCTCGCACTCTCTGGCTTTCTCTCTCGCAGTCCCTCTCACTATCTCTCTCGCAGTCTCTCTCGCAGTCTCTCTCGCAGTCTCTCTCGCAGTCTCTCTCGCTGTCTCCCTCACAGTCTCCCTCACAGTCTCTCTCGCTGTCTCTCTCGCCGTCTCCCTCGCAGTCTGTCTCGCAGTTTCTCTCGCTGTATCCCTCGCTGTCTCTCTCGCTATCTCCATAGCAGTCTCTCTCGCAGTCTCCCTCACAGTCTCCCTCGCTGTCTCCCTCACAGTCTCTCTTGCTGTCTCCCTCGCAGTCACCCTGGATGTCTCTCTTGCAGTCTCCCTCGCTGTCTCCCTCGCTGTCTCCCTCTCAGTCTCCCTCTCAGTCTCCCTCTCAGTCTCTCTCTCAGTCTCTCTCTCAGTCTCTCTCTCAGTCTCTCTCGCATTCTCTCTCGCTGTCTCCCTCGCTGTCTCCCTCGCACTCTCTGGCTTTCTCTCTGGCTTTCTCTCTGGCTTTCTCTCTCGCTTTCTCTCTCGCAGTCCCTCTCACTGTCTCTCTCGCTGTCTCCCTCACAGTCTCCCTCACCGTCTCTCTCACTGCCTCTCTCGCTGTCTCTCTCGCCGTCTCCCTCGCAGTCTCTCTCGAGGTCTCTCTCGCTGTCTCCCTCGCTCTCTCTCTCGCCGTCTCTCTCGCTCTCTCTCTCGCCGTCGCCCTCGCCGTCTCCCTCGCCGTCTCCCTCGCAGTCACTCTCGCAGTCTCTCTCGCTGTATCCCTCGCTGTCTCTCTCGCTATCTCCATAGCAGTCTCTCTCGCAGTCTCCCTCACAGTCTCCCTCGCTGTCTCCCTCGCTGTCTCCCTCGCAGTCTCTCTCGCAGTCTCTCTCGCAGTCTCTCTCGCAGTCTCTCTCGCAGTCTCTCTCGCTGTCTCCCTCGCTATCTCCCTCGCTGTCTCTCTCGCTGTCTCCCTTGCAGTCTCTCTTGCAGTCTCTCTCGCTTTCTCCCTCGCAGTCTCTCTCGCAGTCTCTCTCGCTTTCTCCCTCGCTGTCTCTCTCGCAGTCTCTCTCGCAGTCTCTCTCGCAGTCTCTCTCGCTGTCTCCCTCGCTTTCTCCCTCGCTTTCTCCCTCGCTGTCTCTCTCGCTGTCTCTCTCGCTGTCTCTCTTGCTGTCTCTCTCGATGTCTCTCTCGCTGTCTCCCTCGCAGTCTCTCTTGCAGTCTCTCTCGCTGTCTCCCTCGCTGTCTCCCTCGCTGTCTCCCTCGCTGTCTCCCTCGCTGTCTCCCTCGCTGTGTCCCTCGCTCTCTCCCTCGCAGTCTCCCTCGCTGTCTCCCTTGCCGTCTCTCTCGCAGTCTCTCTCGCTGTCTTCCTCGCAGTTTCTCTCGCTGTCTCCCTCGCAGTCTCCCTCGCTGTCTCCCTCGCTGTCTCCCTCGCTGTCTCCCTCGCTGTCTCCCTAGCAGTCGCTCTCGCAGTCGCTCTCGCAGTCGCTCTCGCAGTCTCTCTCGCAGTCTCTCTCGCTGTCTCCCTCGCTGTCTCCCTCGCTGTCTCCCTCGCTGTCTCCCTCGCTGCCTCCCTCGCAGTATCTCTCGAAGTCTCTCTCGCTGTCTCCCTCGCTGTCTCCCTCGCTGTCTCTCTCGCTGTCTCTCTCGCCGTCTCCCTCGCAGTCTCTCTCGCAGTGTCTCTCGCTGTATCCCTCGCTGTCTCTCTCGCTATTTCCCTAGCAGTCTCTCTCGCAGTTTCTCTCGCTTTCTCCCTCGCATTCTCTCTCGCTGTCTCCCTCGCAGTCTCTCTCGCAGTCTCTCTTGCAGTCTCCCTCGCAGTCTCCCTCGCAGTCTCTCTCGCAGTCTCTCTCGCAGTCTCTCTCGCTGTCTCCCTCGCTGTCTCCCTCGCTTTCTCCCTCAAAGTCTCTTTCGCTGTCTCCCTCACAGTCTCTTTCGCTGTCTCTCTCGTTGTCTCTCTCGTTGTCTCTCTCGATGTCTCTCTCATTGTCTCCCTCGCTGTCTCCCTCGCTGTCTCCCTCTCAGTCTCTCTCTCAGTCTCTCTCTCAGTCTCTCTCTCAGTCTCTCTCGCTGTCTCCCTCGCACTCTCTGGCTTTCTCTCTCGCTTTCTCTCTCGCAGTCCCTCTCACTGTCTCTCTCGCAGTCTCTCTCGCAGTCTCTCTCGCTGTCTCCCTCACAGTCTCCCTCACAGTCTCCCTCACAGTCTCTCTCGCTGTCTCTCTCGCTGTCTCTCTCGCCGTCTCCCTCGCAGTCTCTCTCGCTGTCTATCTCGCCGTCTCCCTCGCAGTCTCTCTCGAAGTCTCTCTCGCTGTCTCCCTCGCTGTCTCTCTCGCTATCTCCATAGCAGTCTCTCTCACAGTCTCCCTCACAGTCTCCCTCGCTGTCTCCCTCACAGTCTCTCTCGCTGTCTCCCTCGCAGTCACCCTGGATGTCTCCCTCTCAGTCTCTCTCGATGTCTCTCTCGATGTCTCTCTCGTTGTCTCCCTCGCTGTCTCCCTCGCTGTCTCCCTCTCAGTCTCTCTCTCAGTCTCTCTCGCATTCTCTCTCGCTGTCTCCCTCGCTGTCTCCCTCGCACTCTCTGGCTTTCTCTCTCGCAGTCCCTCTCACTGTCTCTCTCGCAGTCTCTCTCGCAGTCTCTCTCGCAGTCTCTCTCGCTGTCTCTCTCGCTGTCTCCCTCACAGTCTCCCTCACAGTCTCTCTCGCTGCCTCTCTCGCTGTCTCTCTCGCCGTCTCCCTCGCAGTCTCTCTCGAAGTCTCTCTCGAAGTCTCTCTCGCTGTCTCCCTCGCTGTCTCTCTCGCTCTCACTCTCGCCGTCGCCCTCGCCGTCTCCCTCGCCATCTCCCTCGCAGTCACTCTCGCAGTCTCTCTCGCTGTATCCCTCGCTGTCTCTCTCGCTATCTCCATAGCAGTCTCTCTCGCAGTCTCCCTCACAGTCTCCCTCGCTGTCTCCCTCGCAGTCTCTCTCGCTATCTCCCTCGCTATCTCCCTCGCTGTCTCCCTCGCTGTCTCCCTTGCAGTCTCCCTCGCAGTCTCTCTCGCTTTCTCTCTCGCAGTCTCCCTCGCAGTCTCTCTCGCAGTCTCTCTCGCAGTCTCTCTCGCAGTCTCTCTCACTTTCTCCCTCGCAGTCTCTCTCGCAGTCTCTCTCGCAGTCTCTCTCGCAGTCTCTCTCGCAGTCTCTCTCGCAGTCTCTCTCGCAGTCTTCCTCGCAGTTTCTCTCGCTGTCTCCCTCGCTGTCTCCCTCGCTGTCTCCCTCGCAGTCTCTCTTGCAGTCTCTCTTGCAGTCTCCCTCGCTGTCTCCCTCGCTGTCTCCCTCGCTGTCTCCCTCGCTGTCTCCCTCGCTGGCTCCCTCGCTGTCTCCCTCGCTCTCTCTCTCGCTCTCTCTCTCGCTCTCTCTCTCGCCGTCTCCCTCGCCGTCTCAATCGCTGTCTCCCTCGCATTCTCTCTCGCAGTGTCTATCGCTGTATCCCTCGCTGTCTCTCTCACTATCTCCATAGCAGTCTCTCTCGCAGTTTCTCTCGCAGTCTCTCTCGCAGTCTCTCTCGCTGTATCCCTCGCTGTCTCTCTCGCTATCTCCATAGCAGTCTCTCTCACAGTCTCCCTCACAGTCTCTCTCGCAGTCTCCCTCGCTGTCTCCCTCGCTGTCTCCCTCACAGTCTCTTTCGCTGTCTCCCTCGCAGTCTCCCTCGCAGTCTCCCTCGCAGTCTCCCTCGCAGTCTCTCTCGCAGTCTCTCTCACTGTCTCCCTCGCAGTCTCTATCGCTGTCTCTATCGCTGTCTCCCTCGCAGTCTCTCTCGCAGTCTCTCTCGCTTTCTCCCTCGCTCTCTCCCTCGCAGACTCTCTCGCTGTCTCCCTCGCAGTCTCTCTCGCATTCTCTTTCGCTGTCCCTCTCGTTGTCTCTCTCGTTGTCTCCCTCGCTGTCTCCCTCACAGTCTCTCTCGCTGTCTCCCTGGATGTCTCCCTCTCAGTCTCTCTCGATGTCTCTCTCGATGTCTCTCTCGCTGTCTCCCTCGCTGTCTCCCTCTCAGTCTCTCTCTCAGTCTCTCTCGCATTCTCTCTCGCTGTCTCCCTCGCTGTCTCCCTCGCACTCTCTGGCTTTCTCTCTCGCAGTCCCTCTCACTATCTCTCTCGCAGTCTCTCTCGCAGTCTCTCTCGCAGTCTCTCTCGCAGTCTCTCTCGCTGTCTCCCTCACAGTCTCCCTCACAGTCTCTCTCGCTGTCTCTCTCGCTGTCTCTCTCGCTGTCTCTCTCGCCGTCTCCCTCGCAGTCTCTCTCGAAGTCTCTCTCGCTGTCTCCCTCGCTGTCTCTCTCGCTGTCTCTCTCGCCGTCTCCCTCGCAGTCTCTCTCGATGTCTCTCTCGCTGTCTCCCTCGCTGTCTCCCTCTCAGTCTCTCTCTCAGTCTCTCTCGCATTCTCTCTCGCTGTCTCCCTCGCTGTTTCCCTCGCACTCTCTGGCTTTCTCTCTCGCAGTCCCTCTCACTGTCTCTCTCGCAGTCTCTCTCGCTGTCTCCCTCACAGTCTCCCTCACAGTCTCTCTCGCTGTCTCTCTCGCTGTCTCTCTCGCTGTCGCTCTCACCGTCTCCCTCGCCGTCTCCCTCGCAGTCTCTCTCGCAGTCTCTCTCGCTGTATCCCTCGCTGTCTCTCTCGCTATCTCCATAGCAGTCTCTCTCGCAGTCTCCCTCACAGTCTCCCTCGCTGTCTCCCTCACAGTCTCTCTTGCTGTCTCCCTCGCAGTCACCCTGGATGTCTCTCTCGCTGTCTCTCTCGATGTCTCTCTCGTTGTCTCCCTCGCTGTCTCCCTCGCTGTCTCCCTCGCTGTCTCCCTCGCTGTCTCCCTCTCAGTCTCCCTCTCAGTCTCCCTCTCAGTCTCCCTCTCAGTCTCTCTCTCAGTCTCTCTCTCAGTCTCTCTCGCATTCTCTCTCGCTGTCTCCCTCGCTGTCTCCCTCGCACTCTCTGGCTTTCTCTCTGGCTTTCTCTCTCGCTTTCTCTCTCGCAGTCCCTCTCACTGTCTCTCTCGCTGTCTCCCTCACAGTCTCCCTCACAGTCTCTCTCGCTGCCTCTCTCGCCGTCTCCCTCGCAGTCTCTCTCGAAGTCTCTCTCGAAGTCTCTCTCGCTGTCTCCCTCGCTCTCTCTCTCGCTCTCTCTCTCGCTCTCTCTCTCGCCGTCGCCCTCGCCGTCTCCCTCGCCGTCTCCCTCGCAGTCACTCTCGCAGTCTCTCTCGCTGTATCCCTCGCTGTCTCTCTTGCTATCTCCATAGCAGTCTCTCTCGCAGTCTCCCTCACAGACTCCCTCGCTGTCTCCCTCGCTGTCTCCCTCGCAGTCTCTCTCGCAGTCTCTCTCGCAGTCTCTCTCGCAGTCTCCCTCGCTGTCTCCCTCGCTGTCTCCCTCGCTGTCTCCCTCGCTGTCTCCCTCTCAGTCTCCCTCTCAGTCTCCCTCTCAGTCTCCCTCTCAGTCTCTCTCTCAGTCTCTCTCTCAGTCTCTCTCGCATTCTCTCTCGCTGTCTCCCTCGCTGTCTCCCTCGCACTCTCTGGCTTTCTCTCTGGCTTTCTCTCTCGCTTTCTCTCTCGCAGTCCCTCTCACTGTCTCTCTCGCTGTCTCCCTCACAGTCTCCCTCACAGTCTCTCTCGCTGCCTCTCTCGCCGTCTCCCTCGCAGTCTCTCTCGAAGTCTCTCTCGAAGTCTCTCTCGCTGTCTCCCTCGCTCTCTCTCTCGCTCTCTCTCTCGCTCTCTCTCTCGCCGTCGCCCTCGCCGTCTCCCTCGCCGTCTCCCTCGCAGTCACTCTCGCAGTCTCTCTCGCTGTATCCCTCGCTGTCTCTCTTGCTATCTCCATAGCAGTCTCTCTCGCAGTCTCCCTCACAGACTCCCTCGCTGTCTCCCTCGCTGTCTCCCTCGCAGTCTCTCTCGCAGTCTCTCTCGCAGTCTCTCTCGCAGTCTCTCTCGCAGTCTCTCTCGCAGTCTCTCTCGCTATCTCCCTCGCTGTCTCTCTCGCTGTCTCCCTTGCAGTCTCTCTCGCAGTCTCTCTCGCTTTCTCCCTCGCAGTCTCTCTCGCAGTCTCTCTCGCTGTCTCCCTCGCTTTCTCCCTCGCTTTCTCCCTCGCTGTCTCTCTCGCTGTCTCTCTCGCTGTCTCTCTCGCTGTCTCTCTCGCTGTCTCCCTCGCAGTCTCTCTTGCAGTCTCTCTCGCTGTCTCTCTCGCTGTCTCCCTCGCTGTCTCCCTCGCTGTCTCCCTCGCTGTCTCCCTCGCTGTCTCCCTCGCTGTGTCCCTCGCTCTCTCCCTCGCAGTCTCCCTCACTGTCTCCCTTGCAGTCTCCCTCGCTGTCTCCCTAGCAGTCGTTCTCGCAGTCGCTCTCGCAGTCTCTCTCGCAGTCTCTCTCGCAGTCTCTCTCGCTGTCTCCCTCGCTGTCTCCCTCGCTGTCTCCCTCGCAGTATCTCTCAAAGTCTCCCTCGCTGTCTCCCTCGCTGTCTCCCTCGCTGTCTCCCTCGCTGTCTCTCTCGCTCTCTCTCTCGCCGTCTCCCTCGCAGTCTCTCTCGCAGTGTCTCTCGCTGTATCCCTCGCTGTCTCTCTCGCTATTTCCCTAGCAGTCTCTCTCGCAGTTTCTCTCGCTTTCTCCCTCGCATTCTCTCTCGCTGTCTCCCTCGCAGTCTCTCTCGCAGTCTCTCTCGCAGTCTCTCTCGCAGTCTCCCTCGCAGTCTCCCTCGCAGTCTCCCTCGCAGTCTCTCTCGCAGTCTCTCTCGCAGTCTCTCTCGCTGTCTCCCTCGCTGTCTCCCTCGCTGTCTCCCTCACAGTCTCTTTCGCTGTCTCCCTCGCAGTCTCCCTCCCAGTCTCCCTCCCAGTCTCCCTCGCAGTCTCCCTCGCAGTCTCTCTCGCAGTCTCTCTCACTGTCTCCCTCGCAGTCTCTATCGCTGTCTCTATCGCTGTCTCCCTCGCAGTCTCTCTCGCAGTCTCTCTCGCTTTCTCCCTCGCTCTCTCCCTCGCAGACTCTCTCGCTGTCTCCCTCGCAGTCTCTCTCGCATTCTCTTTCGCTGTCTCTCTCGTTGTCTCTCTCGTTGTCTCCCTCGCTGTCTCCCTCACAGTCTCTCTCGCTGTCTCCCTCGCAGTCACCCTGGATGTCTCCCTCTCAGTCTCTCTCGATGTCTCTCTCGATGTCTCTCTCGCTGTCTCCCTCGCTGTCTCCCTCTCAGTCTCTCTCTCAGTCTCTCTCGCATTCTCTCTCGCTGTCTCCCTCGCTGTCTCCCTCGCACTCTCTGGCTTTCTCTCTCGCAGTCCCTCTCACTATCTCTCTCGCAGTCTCTCTCGCAGTCTCTCTCGCAGTCTCTCTCGCAGTCTCTCTCGCTGTCTCCCTCACAGTCTCCCTCACAGTCTCTCTCGCTGTCTCTCTCGCTGTCTCTCTCGCTGTCTCTCTCGCTGTCTCTGTCGCCGTCTCCCTCGCAGTCTCTCTCGAAGTCTCTCTCGCTGTCTCCCTCGCTGTCTCTCTCGCTGTCGCTCTCACCGTCTCCCTCGCCGTCTCCCTCGCAGTCTCTCTCGCAGTTTCTCTCGCTGTATCCCTCGCTGTCTCTCTCGCTATCTCCATAGCAGTCTCTCTCGCAGTCTCCCTCACAGTCTCCCTCGCTGTCTCCCTCACAGTCTCTCTTGCTGTCTCCCTCGCAGTCACCCTGGATGTCTCTCTTGCAGTCTCTCTCGCATTCTCTTTCGCTGTCTCTCTCGATGTCTCTCTCGTTGTCTCCCTCGCTGTCTCCCTCGCTGTCTCCCTCGCTGTCTCCCTCTCAGTCTCCCTCTCAGTCTCCCTCTCAGTCTCTCTCTCAGTCTCTCTCTCAGTCTCTCTCTCAGTCTCTCTCGCATTCTCTCTCGCTGTCTCCCTCGCTGTCTCCCTCGCACTCTCTGGCTTTCTCTCTGGCTTTCTCTCTGGCTTTCTCTCTCGCAGTCCCTCTCACTGTCTCTCTCGCTGTCTCCCTCACAGTCTCCCTCACCGTCTCTCTCACTGCCTCTCTCGCTGTCTCTCTCGCCGTCTCCCTCGCAGTCTCTCTCGAAGTCTCTCTCGCTGTCTCCCTCGCTCTCTCTCTCGCTCTCTCTCTCGCTCTCTCTCTCGCATTCGCCCTCGCCGTCTCCGTCGCCGTCTCCCTCGCAGTCACTCTCGCAGTCTCTCTCGCTGTATCCCTCGCTGTCTCTCTCGCTATCTCCATAGCAGTCTCTCTCGCAGTCTCCCTCACAGTCTCCCTCGCTGTCTCCCTCGCTGTCTCCCTCGCAGTCTCTCTCGCAGTCTCTCTCGCAGTCTCTCTCGCAGTCTCTCTCGCAGTCTCTCTCGCAGTCTCTCTCGCTGTCTCCCTCGCTATCTCCCTCGCTGTCTCTCTCGCTGTCTCCCTTGCAGTCTCTCTCGCAGTCTCTCTCGCTTTCTCCCTCGCAGTCTCTCTCGCAGTCTCTCTCGCTTTCTCCCTCGCTGTCTCTCTCGCAGTCTCTCTCGCAGTCTCTCTCGCTGTCTCCCTCGCTTTCTCCCTCGCTTTCTCCCTCGCTGTCTCTCTCGCTGTCTCTCTCGCTGTCTCTCTTGCTGTCTCTCTCGCTGTCTCTCTCGCTGTCTCCCTCGCAGTCTCTCTTGCAGTCTCTCTCGCTGTCTCCCTCGCTGTCTCCCTCGCTGTCTCCCTCGCTGTCTCCCTCGCTGTGTCCCTCGCTCTCTCCCTCGCAGTCTCCCTCACTGTCTCCCTTGCCGTCTCTCTCGCAGTCTCTCTCGCTGTCTTCCTCGCAGTATCTCTCGCTGTCTCCCTCGCTGTCTCCCTCGCTGTCTCCCTCGCTGTCTCCCTCGCTGCCTCCCTCGCTGTCTCCCTAGCAGTCGCTCTCGCAGTCGCTCTCGCAGTCTCTCTCGCAGTCTCTCTCGCTGTCTCCCTCGCTGTCTCCCTCGCTGTCTCCCTCGCTGTCTCCCTCGCTGCCTCCCACGCAGTATCTCTCGAAGTCTCTCTCGCTGTCTCCCTCGCTGTCTCCCTCGCTGTCTCTCTCGCTGTCTCTCTCGCCGTCTCCCTCGCAGTCTCTCTCGCAGTGTCTCTCGCTTTATCCCTCGCTGTCTCTCTCGCTATTTCCATAGCAGTCTCTCTCGCAGTTTCTCTCGCTTTCTCCCTCGCATTCTCTCTCGCTGTCTCCCTCGCAGTCTCTCTCGCAGTCTCTCTCGCAGTCTCTCTCACAGTCTCCCTCGCAGTCTCCCTCGCAGTCTCTCTCGCAGTCTCCCTCGCTGTCTCCCTCACAGTCTCTTTCGCTGTCTCCCTCACAGTCTCTTTCGCTGTCTCTCTCGTTGTCTCTCTCGTTGTCTCTCTCGATGTCTCTCTCATTGTCTCCCTCGCTGTCTCCCTCGCTGTCTCCCTCTCAGTCTCTCTCTCAGTCTCTCTCTCAGTCTCTCTCTCAGTCTCTCTCTCAGTCTCTCTCGCTGTCTCCCTCGCACTCTCTGGCTTTCTCTCTCGCTTTCTCTCTCGCAGTCCCTCTCACTGTCTCTCTCGCAGTCTCTCTCGCAGTCTCTCTCGCTGTCTCCCTCACAGTCTCCCTCACAGTCTCCCTCACAGTCTCTCTCGCTGTCTCTCTCGCTGTCTCTCTCGCCGTCTCCCTCGCAGTCTCTCTCGCTGTCTATCTCGCCGTCTCCCTCGCAGTCTCTCTCGAAGTCTCTCTCGCTGTCTCCCTCGCTGTCTCTCTCGCTATCTCCATAGCAGTCTCTCTCGCAGTCTCCCTCACAGTCTCCCTCGCTGTCTCCCTCACAGTCTCTCTCGCTGTCTCCCTCGCAGTCACCCTGGATGTCTCCCTCTCAGTCTCTCTCGATGTCTCTCTCGATGTCTCTCTCGTTGTCTCCCTCGCTGTCTCCCTCGCTGTCTCCCTCTCAGTCTCTCTCTCAGTCTCTCTCGCATTCTCTCTCGCTGTCTCCCTCGCTGTCTCCCTCGCACTCTCTGGCTTTCTCTCTCGCAGTCCCTCTCACTGTCTCTCTCGCAGTCTCTCTCGCAGTCTCTCTCGCTGTCTCTCTCGCTGTCTCCCTCACAGTCTCTCTCGCTGCCTCTCTCGCTGTCTCTCTCGCCGTCTCCCTCGCAGTCTCTCTCGAAGTCTCTCTCGAAGTCTCTCTCGCTGTCTCCCTCGCTGTCTCTCTCGCTCTCTCTCTCGCCGTCGCCCTCGCCGTCTCCCTCGCCGTCTCCCTCGCAGTCACTCTCGCAGTCTCTCTCGCTGTATCCCTCGCTGTCTCTCTCGCTATCTCCATAGCAGTCTCTCTCGCAGTCTCCCTCACAGTCTCCCTCGCTGTCTCCCTCGCAGTCTCTCTCGCTATCTCCCTCGCTGTCTCTCTCGCTGTCTCCCTTGCAGTCTCCCTCGCAGTCTCTCTCGCTTTCTCTCTCGCAGTCTCTCTCGCAGTCTCTCTCGCAGTCTCTCTCGCAGTCTCCCTCGCAGTCTCTCTCGCAGTCTCTCTCGCAGTCTTCCTCGCAGTTTCTCTCGCTGTCTCCCTCGCTGTCTCCCTCGCTGTCTCCCTCGCTGTCTCCCTCGCTGTCTCCCTCGCTCTCTCTCTCACTGTCTCTCTCACCGTCTCCCTCGCCGTCTCAATCGCTGTCTCCCTCGCATTCTCTCTCGCAGTGTCTATCGCTGTATCCCTCGCTGTCTCTCTCACTATCTCCATAGCAGTCTCTCTCGCAGTTTCTCTCGCAGTCACTCTCGCAGTCTCTCTCGCTGTATCCCTCGCTGTCTCTCTCGCTATCTCCATAGCAGTCTCTCTCACAGTCTCCCTCACAGTCTCTCTCGCAGTCTCTCTCGCAGTCTCTCTCGCAGTCTCTCTTGCAGTCTCTCTCGCTGTCTCTCTCGCTGTCTCTCTCGCAGTCTCTCTCGCTCTCTCCCTTGCAGTCTCTCTTGCAGTCTCTCTTGCAGTCTCTCTTGCAGTCTCTCTTGCAGTCTCTCTCGCTGTCTCCCTCGCTGTGTCTCTCGCTCTCTCCCTCGCTGTCTCCCTCGCTGTCTCCCTCGCTGTCTCACGCGATCTCTCTCGCATTCTCTCTCGTTGTCTCCCTCGCAGTCTCTCTCGCTGTGTCCCTCGCAGTCTCTCTCACAGGCTCTGTCGCTGTCTCTGTCGCCGTCTCCCTTGCTGTCTCCCTCGCTGTCTCCCTCGCTGCCTCCCTCGCAGTCTCTCTCGAAGTCTCTTTCGCTGTCTCTCTCGCTCTCTCTCTCGCTGTCTACCTCGCCGTCTCCCTCGCCGTCTCAATCGCTGTCTCCCTCGCATTCTCTCTCGCAGTGTCTATCGCTGTATCCCTCGCTGTCTCTCTCACTATCTCCATAGCAGTCTCTCTCGCAGTTTCTCTCGCAGTCACTCTCGCAGTCTCTCTCGCTGTATCCCTCGCTGTCTCTCTCGCTATCTCCATAGCAGTCTCTCTCGCAGTCTCCCTCACAGTCTCCCTCGCTGTCTCCCTCGCAGTCTCTCTCGCAGTCTCTCTCGCAGTCTCTCTCGCTATCTCCCTCGCTATCTCCCTCGCTGTCTCTCTCGCTGTCTCCCTTGCAGTCTCTCTCGCAGTCTCTCTCGCTTTCTCCCTCGCAGTCTCCCTCGCAGTCTCCCTCGCAGTCTCCCTCGCAGTCTACCTCGCAGTCTCCCTCGCAGTCTCTCTCGCAGTCTTCCTCGCAGTTTCTCTCGCAGTTTCTCTCGCTGTCTCCCTCGCTGTCTCCCTCGCTGTCTCCCTCGCAGTCTCTCTTGCAGTCTCCCTCGCTGTCTCCCTCGCTGTCTCCCTCGCTGTCTCCCTCGCTGTCTCCCTCGCTGTCTCTCTCGCAGTCTCCCTCACAGTCTCCCTCGCTGTCTCCCTCACAGTCTCTCTCGCTGTCTCCCTCGCAGTCACCCTGGATGTCTCCCTCTCAGTCTCTCTCGATGTCTCTCTCGATGTCTCTCTCGTTGTCTCCCTCGCTGTCTCCCTCGCTGTCTCCCTCTCAGTCTCTCTCTCAGTCTCTCTCGCATTCTCTCTCGCTGTCTCCCTCGCTGTCTCCCTCGCACTCTCTGGCTTTCTCTCTCGCAGTCCCTCTCACTGTCTCTCTCGCAGTCTCTCTCGCAGTCTCTCTCGCTGTCTCTCTCGCTGTCTCCCTCACAGTCTCTCTCGCTGCCTCTCTCGCTGTCTCTCTCGCCGTCTCCCTCGCAGTCTCTCTCGAAGTCTCTCTCGAAGTCTCTCTCGCTGTCTCCCTCGCTGTCTCTCTCGCTCTCTCTCTCGCCGTCGCCCTCGCCGTCTCCCTCGCCGTCTCCCTCGCAGTCACTCTCGCAGTCTCTCTCGCTGTATCCCTCGCTGTCTCTCTCGCTATCTCCATAGCAGTCTCTCTCGCAGTCTCCCTCACAGTCTCCCTCGCTGTCTCCCTCGCAGTCTCTCTCGCTATCTCCCTCGCTGTCTCTCTCGCTGTCTCCCTTGCAGTCTCCCTCGCAGTCTCTCTCGCTTTCTCTCTCGCAGTCTCTCTCGCAGTCTCTCTCGCAGTCTCTCTCGCTTTCTCCCTCGCAGTCTCTCTCGCAGTCTCTCTCGCAGTCTCTCTCGCAGTCTCCCTCGCAGTCTCTCTCGCAGTCTCTCTCGCAGTCTTCCTCGCAGTTTCTCTCGCTGTCTCCCTCGCTGTCTCCCTCGCTGTCTCCCTCGCTGTCTCCCTCGCTGTCTCCCTCGCTCTCTCTCTCACTCTCTCTCTCACCGTCTCCCTCGCCGTCTCAATCGCTGTCTCCCTCGCATTCTCTCTCGCAGTGTCTATCGCTGTATCCCTCGCTGTCTCTCTCACTATCTCCATAGCAGTCTCTCTCGCAGTTTCTCTCGCAGTCACTCTCGCAGTCTCTCTCGCTGTATCCCTCGCTGTCTCTCTCGCTATCTCCATAGCAGTCTCTCTCACAGTCTCCCTCACAGTCTCTCTCGCAGTCTCTCTCGCAGTCTCTCTCGCAGTCTCTCTTGCAGTCTCTCTCGCTGTCTCTCTCGCTGTCTCTCTCGCAGTCTCTCTCGCTCTCTCCCTTGCAGTCTCTCTTGCAGTCTCTCTTGCAGTCTCTCTTGCAGTCTCTCTTGCAGTCTCTCTCGCTGTCTCCCTCGCTGTGTCTCTCGCTCTCTCCCTCGCTGTCTCCCTCGCTGTCTCCCTCGCTGTCTCACGCGATCTCTCTCGCATTCTCTCTCGTTGTCTCCCTCGCAGTCTCTCTCGCTGTGTCCCTCGCAGTCTCTCTCACAGGCTCTGTCGCTGTCTCTGTCGCCGTCTCCCTTGCTGTCTCCCTCGCTGTCTCCCTCGCTGCCTCCCTCGCAGTCTCTCTCGAAGTCTCTTTCGCTGTCTCTCTCGCTCTCTCTCTCGCTGTCTACCTCGCCGTCTCCCTCGCCGTCTCAATCGCTGTCTCCCTCGCATTCTCTCTCGCAGTGTCTATCGCTGTATCCCTCGCTGTCTCTCTCACTATCTCCATAGCAGTCTCTCTCGCAGTTTCTCTCGCAGTCACTCTCGCAGTCTCTCTCGCTGTATCCCTCGCTGTCTCTCTCGCTATCTCCATAGCAGTCTCTCTCGCAGTCTCCCTCACAGTCTCCCTCGCTGTCTCCCTCGCAGTCTCTCTCGCAGTCTCTCTCGCAGTCTCTCTCGCTATCTCCCTCGCTATCTCCCTCGCTGTCTCTCTCGCTGTCTCCCTTGCAGTCTCTCTCGCAGTCTCTCTCGCTTTCTCCCTCGCAGTCTCCCTCGCAGTCTCCCTCGCAGTCTCCCTCGCAGTCTACCTCGCAGTCTCCCTCGCAGTCTCTCTCGCAGTCTTCCTCGCAGTTTCTCTCGCAGTTTCTCTCGCTGTCTCCCTCGCTGTCTCCCTCGCTGTCTCCCTCGCAGTCTCTCTTGCAGTCTCCCTCGCTGTCTCCCTCGCTGTCTCCCTCGCTGTCTCCCTCGCTGTCTCCCTCGCTGTCTCTCTCGCAGTCTCCCTCGCTATCTCCCTCGCTGTCTCCCTCGCTGTCTCACGCGATCTCTCTCGCATTCTCTCTCGTTGTCTCCCTCGCAGTCTCTCTCGCTGTGTCCCTCGCAGTCTCTCTCACAGGCTCTGTCGCTGTCTCCCTCGCTGTCTCCCTCGCTGCCTCCCTCGCAGTCTCTCGAAGTCTCTCTCGCTGTCTCTCTCGCTGTCTCTCTCGATTTCTCTCTCGCTGTCTACCTCGCTGTCTACCTCGCTGTCTCCTTCGCTGTCTCCCTCGCTGTCTCCCTCGCTGTCTCCCTCGCTGTCTCCCTCGCTCTCTCCCTCGCTCTCTCTCTCGCTCTCTCTCTCGCTCTCTCTCTCGCCGTCTCCCTCGCCATCTCAATCGCTGTCTCCCTCGCATTCTCTCTCGCAGTGTCTATCGCTGTATCCGTCGCTGTCTCTCTCACTATCTCCATAGCAGTCTCTCTCGCAGTTTCTCTCGCTTTCTCCCTCGCAGTCTCTCTCGCTGTCTCTCTCGCAGTCTCTCTCGCTGTCTCCCTCGCTGTCTCCCTCACAGTCTCTCTTGCTGTCTCCCTCGCAGTCTCTCGCAGAGTCTCTCTCGCAGTCTCTCTCGCAGTCTCCCTCGCAGTCTCTCTCGCTGTCTCCCTCGCAGTCTCTCTCGCTGTCTCCCTCACAGTCTCTATCGCTGTCTCCCTCGCAGTCTCTCTCGCAGTCTCTCTCGCTTTCTCCCTCGCTCTCTCCCTCGCAGACTCTCTTGCTGTCTCCCTCGCAGTCTCCCTCGCAGTCTCCCTCGCTGTCTCCCTCGCTGTCTCCCTCGCTGTCTCTCTCGCTGTCTCTCGCTGTCTCTCTCGCTGTCTCTCGCTGTCTCTCTCAGTCTCTCTCGCTGTCTCCCTCTCAGTCTCCCTCTCAGTCTCCCTCTCAGTCTCCCTCTCAGTCTCTCTCTCAGTCTCTCTCTCAGTCTCTCTCTCAGTCTCTCTCTCAGTCTCTCTCGCATTCTCTCTCGCTGTCTCCCTCGCTGTCTCCCTCGCACTCTCTGGCTTTCTCTCTGGCTTTCTCTCTCGCTTTCTCTCTCGCAGTCCCTCTCACTGTCTCTCTCGCTGTCTCCCTCACAGTCTCCCTCACAGTCTCTCTCGCTGCCTCTCTCGCCGTCTCCCTCGCAGTCTCTCTCGAAGTCTCTCTCGCTCTCTCTCTCGCTCTCTCTCTCGCCGTCGCCCTCGCCGTCTCCCTCGCCATCTCCCTCGCAGTCACTCTCGCAGTCTCTCTCGCTGTATCCCTCGCTGTCTCTCTCGCTATCTCCATAGCAGTCTCTCTCGCAGTCTCCCTCACAGTCTCCCTCGCTGTCTCCCTCGCTGTCTCCCTCGCAGTCTCTCTCGCAGTCTCTCTCGCAGTCTCTCTCGCAGTCTCTCTCGCAGTCTCTCTCGCAGTCTCTCTCGCTGTCTCCCTCGCTATCTCCCTCGCTGTCTCTCTCGCTGTCTCCCTTGCAGTCTCTCTCGCAGTCTCTCTCGCTTTCTCCCTCGCAGTCTCTCTCGCAGTCTCTCTCGCTGTCTCCCTCGCTTTCTCCCTCGCTTTCTCCCTCGCTGTCTCTCTCGCTGGTCTCTCCTGCTGTCTCTCTCGCTGTCTCCCTCGCTGTCTCCCTCGCAGTCTCTCTTGCAGTCTCTCTCGCTGTCTCCCTTGCTGTCTCC
Organism: Heterodontus francisci; assembly: GCF_036365525.1. Classification (NCBI taxonomy): domain Eukaryota; kingdom Metazoa; phylum Chordata; class Chondrichthyes; order Heterodontiformes; family Heterodontidae; genus Heterodontus; species Heterodontus francisci. The sequence continues at coordinate 550,396 of NW_027141235.1, forward strand.
CTCGCTGTCTCCCTCGCTGTCTCCCTCGCTGTCTCCCTCGCTGTCTCCCTCGCTGTCTCCCTCGCTGTGTCCCTCGCTCTCTCCCTCGCAGTCTCCTTCACTGTCTCCCTTGCCGTCTCTCTCGCAGTCTCTCTCGCTGTCTTCCTCGCAGTTTCTCTCGCTGTCTCCCTCGCTGTCTCCCTCGCTGTCTCCCTCGCTGTCTCCCTCGCTGTCTCCCTCGCTGCCTCCCTCGCTGTCTCCCTAGCAGTCGCTCTTGCAGTCGCTCTCGCAGTCTCTCTCGCAGTCTCTCTCGCTGTCTCCCTCGCTGTCTCCCTCGCTGTCTCCCTCGCTGCCTCCCTCGCAGTATCTCTCGAAGTCTCTCTCGCTGTCTCCCTCGCTGTCTCCCTCGCTGTCTCTCTCGCTCTCTCTCTCGCCGTCTCCCTCGCAGTCTCTCTCGCAGTGTCTCTCGCTGTATCCCTCGCTGTCTCTCTCGCTATTTCCCTAGCAGTCTCTCTCGCAGTTTCTCTCGCTTTCTCCCTCGCATTCTCTCTCGCTGTCTCCCTCGCAGTCTCTCTCGCAGTCTCTCTCGCAGTCTCTCTCGCAGTCTCCCTCGCAGTCTCCCTCGCAGTCTCTCTCGCAGTCTCTCTCGCAGTCTCTCTCGCTGTCTCCCTCGCTGTCTCCCTCGCTGTCTCCCTCACAGTCTCTTTCGCTGTCTCCCTCGCAGTCTCCCTCGCAGTCTCCCTCGCAGTCTCCCTCGCAGTCTCTCTCGCAGTCTCTCTCACTGTCTCCCTCGCAGTCTCTATCGCTGTCTCTATCGCTGTCTCCCTCGCAGTCTCTCTCGCAGTCTCTCTCGCTTTCTCCCTCGCTCTCTCCCTCGCAGACTCTCTCGCTGTCTCCCTCGCAGTCTCTCTCGCATTCTCTTTCGCTGTCCCTCTCGTTGTCTCTCTCGTTGTCTCCCTCGCTGTCTCCCTCACAGTCTCTCTCGCTGTCTCCCTGGATGTCTCCCTCTCAGTCTCTCTCGATGTCTCTCTCGATGTCTCTCTCGCTGTCTCCCTCGCTGTCTCCCTCTCAGTCTCTCTCTCAGTCTCTCTCGCATTCTCTCTCGCTGTCTCCCTCGCTGTCTCCCTCGCACTCTCTGGCTTTCTCTCTCGCAGTCCCTCTCACTATCTCTCTCGCAGTCTCTCTCGCAGTCTCTCTCGCAGTCTCTCTCGCAGTCTCTCTCGCTGTCTCCCTCACAGTCTCCCTCACAGTCTCTCTCGCTGTCTCTCTCGCTGTCTCTCTCGCTGTCTCTCTCGCCGTCTCCCTCGCAGTCTCTCTCGAAGTCTCTCTCGCTGTCTCCCTCGCTGTCTCTCTCGCTCTCGCTCTCACCGTCTCCCTCGCTGTCTCCCTCGCAGTCTCTCTCGCTGTCTCCCTCGCTGTCTCCCTCACAGTCTCTCTTGCTGTCTCCCTCGCAGTCTCTCGCAGAGTCTCTCTCGCAGTCTCTCTCGCAGTCTCCCTCGCAGTCTCTCTCGCTGTCTCCCTCACAGTCTCTCTCGCTGTCTCTCTCGCTGTCTCCCTCGCAGTCTCTATCGCTGTCTCCCTCGCAGTCTCTCTCGCAGTCTCTCTCGCTTTCTCCCTCGCTCTCTCCCTCGCAGACTCTCTCGCTGTCTCCCTCGCAGTCTCCCTCGCAGTCTCCCTCGCTGTCTCCCTCGCTGTCTCCCTCGCTGTCTCTCTCGCTGTCTCTCGCTGTCTCTCTCAGTCTCTCTCGCTGTCTCCCTCTCAGTCTCCCTCTCAGTCTCCCTCTCAGTCTCTCTCTCAGTCTCTCTCTCAGTCTCTCTCTCAGTCTCTCTCTCAGTCTCTCTCGCATTCTCTCTCGCTGTCTCCCTCGCTGTCTCCCTCGCACTCTCTGGCTTTCTCTCTGGCTTTCTCTCTCGCTTTCTCTCTCGCAGTCCCTCTCAATGTCTCTCTCGCTGTCTCCCTCACAGTCTCCCTCACCGTCTCTCTCACTGCCTCTCTCGCTGCCTCTCTCGCCGTCTCCCTCGCAGTCTCTCTCGAAGTCTCTCTCGCTGTCTCCCTCGCTCTCTCTCTCGCTCTCTCTCTCGCTCTCTCTCTCGCTCTCTCTCTCGCCGTCGCCCTCGCCGTCTCCCTCGCCGTCTCCCTCGCAGTCACTCTCGCAGTCTCTCTCGCTGTATCCCTCGCTGTCTCTCTCGCTATCTCCATAGCAGTCTCTCTCGCAGTCTCCCTCACAGTCTCCCTCGCTGTCTCCCTCGCAGTCTCTCTCGCAGTCTCTCTCGCAGTCTCTCTCGCAGTCTCTCTCGCAGTCTCTCTCGCAGTCTCTCTCGCTGTCTCCCTCGCTATCTCCCTCGCTGTCTCTCTCGCTGTCTCCCTTGCAGTCTCCCTCGCAGTCTCTCTCGCTTTCTCCCTCGCAGTCTCTCTCGCAGTCTCTCTCGCTGTCTCCCTCGCTTTCTCCCTCGCTTTCTCCCTCGCTGTCTCTCTCGCTGTCTCTCTCGCTGTCTCTCTTGCTGTCTCTCTCGCTGTCTCTCTCGCTGTCTCCCTCGCAGTCTCTCTTGCAGTCTCTCTCGCTGTCTCCCTCGCTGTCTCCCTCGCTGTCTCCCTCGCTGTCTCCCTCGCTGTCTCTGTCGCTGTGTCCCTCGCTCTCTCCCTCGCAGTCTCCCTCACTGTCTCTCTCGCAGTCTCTCTCGCTGTCTTCCTCGCAGTTTCTCTCGCTGTCTCCCTCGCTGTCTCCCTCGCTGTCTCCCTCGCTGTCTCCCTCGCTGCCTCCCTCGCTGTCTCCCTAGCAGTCGCTCTCGCAGTCGCTCTCGCAGTCTCTCTCGCAGTCTCTCTCGCAGTCTCTCTCGCTGTCTCCCTCGCTGTCTCCCTCGCTGTCTCCCTCGCTGCCTCCCTCGCAGTATCTCTCGAAGTCTCTCTCGCTGTCTCCCTCGCTGTCTCCCTCGCTGTCTCCCTCGCTGTCTCCCTCGCTGTCTCTCTCGCTCTCTCTCTCGCCGTCTCCCTCGCAGTCTCTCTCGCAGTGTCTCTCGCTGTATCCCTCGCTGTCTCTCTCGCTTTTTCCCTAGCAGTCTCTCTCGCAGTTTCTCTCGCTTTCTCCCTCGCATTCTCTCTCGCTGTCTCCCTCGCAGTCTCTCTCGCAGTCTCTCTCGCAGTCTCTCTCGCAGTCTCCCTCGCAGTCTCCCTCGCTCTCTCCCTCGCAGACTCTCTCGCTGTCTCCCTCGCAGTCTCTCTCGCATTCTCTTTCGCTGTCCCTCTCGTTGTCTCTCTCGTTGTCTCCCTCGCTGTCTCCCTCACAGTCTCTCTCGCTGTCTCCCTGGATGTCTCCCTCTCAGTCTCTCTCGATGTCTCTCTCGATGTCTCTCTCGCTGTCTCCCTCGCTGTCTCCCTCTCAGTCTCTCTCTCAGTCTCTCTCGCATTCTCTCTCGCTGTCTCCCTCGCACTCTCTGGCTTTCTCTCTCGCAGTCCCTCTCACTATCTCTCTCGCAGTCTCTCTCGCAGTCTCTCTCGCAGTCTCTCTCGCAGTCTCTCTCGCTGTCTCCCTCACAGTCTCCCTCACAGTCTCTCTCGCTGTCTCTCTCGCTGTCTCTCTCGCCGTCTCCCTCGCAGTCTCTCTCGAAGTCTCTCTCGCTGTCTCCCTCGCTGTCTCTCTCGCTCTCGCTCTCACCGTCTCCCTCGCTGTCTCCCTCGCAGTCTCTCTCGCTGTCTCCCTCGCTGTCTCCCTCACAGTCTCTCTTGCTGTCTCCCTCGCAGTCTCTCGCAGAGTCTCTCTCGCAGTCTCTCTCGCAGTCTCCCTCGCAGTCTCTCTCGCTGTCTCCCTCGCAGTCTCTCTCGCTGTCTCTCTCGCTGTCTCCCTCGCAGTCTCTATCGCTGTCTCCCTCGCAGTCTCTCTCGCAGTCTCTCTCGCTTTCTCCCTCGCTCTCTCCCTCGCAGACTCTCTCGCTGTCTCCCTCGCAGTCTCCCTCGCAGTCTCCCTCGCTGTCTCCCTCGCTGTCTCCCTCGCTGTCTCTCTCGCTGTCTCTCGCTGTCTCTCTCAGTCTCTCTCGCTGTCTCCCTCTCAGTCTCCCTCTCAGTCTCCCTCTCAGTCTCTCTCTCAGTCTCTCTCTCAGTCTCTCTCTCAGTCTCTCTCGCATTCTCTCTCGCTGTCTCCCTCGCTGTCTCCCTCGCACTCTCTGGCTTTCTCTCTGGCTTTCTCTCTGGCTTTCTCTCTCGCAGTCCCTCTCAATGTCTCTCTCGCTGTCTCCCTCACAGTCTCCCTCACCGTCTCTCTCACTGCCTCTCTCGCTGCCTCTCTCGCCGTCTCCCTCGCAGTCTCTCTCGAAGTCTCTCTCGCTGTCTCCCTCGCTCTCTCTCTCGCTCTCTCTCTCGCTCTCTCTCTCGCTCTCTCTCTCGCCGTCGCCCTCGCCGTCTCCCTCGCCGTCTCCCTCGCAGTCACTCTCGCAGTCTCTCTCGCTGTATCCCTCGCTGTCTCTCTCGCTATCTCCATAGCAGTCTCTCTCGCAGTCTCCCTCACAGTCTCCCTCGCTGTCTCCCTCGCAGTCTCTCTCGCAGTCTCTCTCGCAGTCTCTCTCGCAGTCTCTCTCGCAGTCTCTCTCGCAGTCTCTCTCGCTGTCTCCCTCGCTATCTCCCTCGCTGTCTCTCTCGCTGTCTCCCTTGCAGTCTCCCTCGCAGTCTCTCTCGCTTTCTCCCTCGCAGTCTCTCTCGCAGTCTCTCTCGCTGTCTCCCTCGCTTTCTCCCTCGCTTTCTCCCTCGCTGTCTCTCTCGCTGTCTCTCTCGCTGTCTCTCTTGCTGTCTCTCTCGCTGTCTCTCTCGCTGTCTCCCTCGCAGTCTCTCTTGCAGTCTCTCTCGCTGTCTCCCTCGCTGTCTCCCTCGCTGTCTCCCTCGCTGTCTCCCTCGCTGTCTCTGTCGCTGTGTCCCTCGCTCTCTCCCTCGCAGTCTCCCTCACTGTCTCTCTCGCAGTCTCTCTCGCTGTCTTCCTCGCAGTTTCTCTCGCTGTCTCCCTCGCTGTCTCCCTCGCTGTCTCCCTCGCTGCCTCCCTCGCTGTCTCCCTAGCAGTCGCTCTCGCAGTCGCTCTCGCAGTCTCTCTCGCAGTCTCTCTCGCAGTCTCTCTCGCTGTCTCCCTCGCTGTCTCCCTCGCTGTCTCCCTCGCTGCCTCCCTCGCAGTATCTCTCGAAGTCTCTCTCGCTGTCTCCCTCGCTGTCTCCCTCGCTGTCTCCCTCGCTGTCTCCCTCGCTGTCTCTCTCGCTCTCTCTCTCGCCGTCTCCCTCGCAGTCTCTCTCGCAGTGTCTCTCGCTGTATCCCTCGCTGTCTCTCTCGCTATTTCCCTAGCAGTCTCTCTCGCAGTTTCTCTCGCTTTCTCCCTCGCATTCTCTCTCGCTGTCTCCCTCGCAGTCTCTTTCGCAGTCTCTCTCGCAGTCTCTCTCGCAGTCTCCCTCGCAGTCTCCCTCGCAGTCTCCCTCGCAGTCTCTCTCGCAGTTTCTCTCGCTGTCTCCCTCGCTGTCTCCCTCGCTGTCTCCCTCACAGTCTCTTTCGCTGTCTCCCTCGCAGTCTCCCTCCCAGTCTCCCTCCCAGTCTCCCTCGCAGTCTCCCTCGCAGTCTCTCTCGCAGTCTCTCTCACTGTCTCCCTCGCAGTCTCTATCGCTGTCTCTATCGCTGTCTCCCTCGCAGTCTCTCTCGCAGTCTCTCTCGCTTTCTCCCTCGCTCTCTCCCTCGCAGACTCTCTCGCTGTCTCCCTCGCAGTCTCTCTCGCATTCTCTTTCGCTGTCTCTCTCGTTGTCTCTCTCGTTGTCTCCCTCGCTGTCTCCCTCACAGTCTCTCTCGCTGTCTCCCTCGCAGTCACCCTGGATGTCTCCCTCTCAGTCTCTCTCGATGTCTCTCTCGATGTCTCTCTCGCTGTCTCCCTCGCTGTCTCCCTCTCAGTCTCTCTCTCAGTCTCTCTCGCATTCTCTCTCGCTGTCTCCCTCGCTGTCTCCCTCGCACTCTCTGGCTTTCTCTCTCGCAGTCCCTCTCACTATCTCTCTCGCAGTCTCTCTCGCAGTCTCTCTCGCAGTCTCTCTCGCAGTCTCTCTCGCTGTCTCCCTCACAGTCTCCCTCACAGTCTCTCTCGCTGTCTCTCTAGCCGTCTCCCTCGCAGTCTGTCTCGCAGTTTCTCTCGCTGTATCCCTCGCTGTCTCTCTCGCTATCTCCATAGCAGTCTCTCTCGCAGTCTCCCTCACAGTCTCCCTCGCTGTCTCCCTCACAGTCTCTCTTGCTGTCTCCCTCGCAGTCACCCTGGATGTCTCTCTTGCAGTCTCCCTCGCTGTCTCCCTCGCTGTCTCCCTCTCAGTCTCCCTCTCAGTCTCCCTCTCAGTCTCTCTCTCAGTCTCTCTCTCAGTCTCTCTCTCAGTCTCTCTCGCATTCTCTCTCGCTGTCTCCCTCGCTGTCTCCCTCGCACTCTCTGGCTTTCTCTCTGGCTTTCTCTCTGGCTTTCTCTCTCGCTTTCTCTCTCGCAGTCCCTCTCACTGTCTCTCTCGCTGTCTCCCTCACAGTCTCCCTCACCGTCTCTCTCACTGCCTCTCTCGCTGTCTCTCTCGCCGTCTCCCTCGCAGTCTCTCTCGAGGTCTCTCTCGCTGTCTCCCTCGCTCTCTCTCTCGCCGTCTCTCTCGCTCTCTCTCTCGCCGTCGCCCTCGCCGTCTCCCTCGCCGTCTCCCTCGCAGTCACTCTCGCAGTCTCTCTCGCTGTATCCCTCGCTGTCTCTCTCGCTATCTCCATAGCAGTCTCTCTCGCAGTCTCCCTCACAGTCTCCCTCGCTGTCTCCCTCGCTGTCTCCCTCGCAGTCTCTCTCGCAGTCTCTCTCGCAGTCTCTCTCGCAGTCTCTCTCGCAGTCTCTCTCGCTGTCTCCCTCGCTATCTCCCTCGCTGTCTCTCTCGCTGTCTCCCTTGCAGTCTCTCTTGCAGTCTCTCTCGCTTTCTCCCTCGCAGTCTCTCTCGCAGTCTCTCTCGCTTTCTCCCTCGCTGTCTCTCTCGCAGTCTCTCTCGCAGTCTCTCTCGCAGTCTCTCTCGCTGTCTCCCTCGCTTTCTCCCTCGCTTTCTCCCTCGCTGTCTCTCTCGCTGTCTCTCTCGCTGTCTCTCTTGCTGTCTCTCTCGATGTCTCTCTCGCTGTCTCCCTCGCAGTCTCTCTTGCAGTCTCTCTCGCTGTCTCCCTCGCTGTCTCCCTCGCTGTCTCCCTCGCTGTCTCCCTCGCTGTCTCCCTCGCTGTGTCCCTCGCTCTCTCCCTCGCAGTCTCCCTCGCTGTCTCCCTTGCCGTCTCTCTCGCAGTCTCTCTCGCTGTCTTCCTCGCAGTTTCTCTCGCTGTCTCCCTCGCAGTCTCCCTCGCTGTCTCCCTCGCTGTCTCCCTCGCTGTCTCCCTCGCTGTCTCCCTAGCAGTCGCTCTCGCAGTCGCTCTCGCAGTCGCTCTCGCAGTCTCTCTCGCAGTCTCTCTCGCTGTCTCCCTCGCTGTCTCCCTCGCTGTCTCCCTCGCTGTCTCCCTCGCTGCCTCCCTCGCAGTATCTCTCGAAGTCTCTCTCGCTGTCTCCCTCGCTGTCTCCCTCGCTGTCTCTCTCGCTGTCTCTCTCGCCGTCTCCCTCGCAGTCTCTCTCGCAGTGTCTCTCGCTGTATCCCTCGCTGTCTCTCTCGCTATTTCCCTAGCAGTCTCTCTCGCAGTTTCTCTCGCTTTCTCCCTCGCATTCTCTCTCGCTGTCTCCCTCGCAGTCTCTCTCGCAGTCTCTCTTGCAGTCTTCCTCGCAGTCTCCCTCGCAGTCTCTCTCGCAGTCTCTCTCGCAGTCTCTCTCGCTGTCTCCCTCGCTGTCTCCCTCGCTTTCTCCCTCAAAGTCTCTTTCGCTGTCTTCCTCACAGTCTCTTTCGCTGTCTCTCTCGTTGTCTCTCTCGTTGTCTCTCTCGATGTCTCTCTCATTGTCTCCCTCGCTGTCTCCCTCGCTGTCTCCCTCTCAGTCTCTCTCTCAGTCTCTCTCTCAGTCTCTCTCTCAGTCTCTCTCGCTGTCTCCCTCGCACTCTCTGGCTTTCTCTCTCGCTTTCTCTCTCGCAGTCCCTCTCACTGTCTCTCTCGCAGTCTCTCTCGCAGTCTCTCTCGCTGTCTCCCTCACAGTCTCCCTCACAGTCTCCCTCACAGTCTCTCTCGCTGTCTCTCTCGCTGTCTCTCTCGCCGTCTCCCTCGCAGTCTCTCTCGCTGTCTATCTCGCCGTCTCCCTCGCAGTCTCTCTCGAAGTCTCTCTCGCTGTCTCCCTCGCTGTCTCTCTCGCTATCTCCATAGCAGTCTCTCTCACAGTCTCCCTCACAGTCTCCCTCGCTGTCTCCCTCACAGTCTCTCTCGCTGTCTCCCTCGCAGTCACCCTGGATGTCTCCCTCTCAGTCTCTCTCGATGTCTCTCTCGATGTCTCTCTCGTTGTCTCCCTCGCTGTCTCCCTCGCTGTCTCCCTCTCAGTCTCTCTCTCAGTCTCTCTCGCATTCTCTCTCGCTGTCTCCCTCGCTGTCTCCCTCGCACTCTCTGGCTTTCTCTCTCGCAGTCCCTCTCACTGTCTCTCTCGCAGTCTCTCTCGCAGTCTCTCTCGCAGTCTCTCTCGCTGTCTCTCTCGCTGTCTCCCTCACAGTCTCCCTCACAGTCTCTCTCGCTGCCTCTCTCGCTGTCTCTCTCGCCGTCTCCCTCGCAGTCTCTCTCGAAGTCTCTCTCGAAGTCTCTCTCGCTGTCTCCCTCGCTGTCTCTCTCGCTCTCACTCTCGCCGTCGCCCTCGCCGTCTCCCTCGCCATCTCCCTCGCAGTCACTCTCGCAGTCTCTCTCGCTGTATCCCTCGCTGTCTCTCTCGCTATCTCCATAGCAGTCTCTCTCGCAGTCTCCCTCACAGTCTCCCTCGCTGTCTCCCTCGCAGTCTCTCTCGCTATCTCCCTCGCTATCTCCCTCGCTGTCTCCCTCGCTGTCTCCCTTGCAGTCTCCCTCGCAGTCTCTCTCGCTTTCTCTCTCGCAGTCTCCCTCGCAGTCTCTCTCGCAGTCTCTCTCGCAGTCTCTCTCGCAGTCTCTCTCACTTTCTCCCTCGCAGTCTCTCTCGCAGTCTCTCTCGCAGTCTCTCTCGCAGTCTCTCTCGCAGTCTCTCTCGCAGTCTCTCTCGCAGTCTTCCTCGCAGTTTCTCTCGCTGTCTCCCTCGCTGTCTCCCTCGCTGTCTCCCTCGCAGTCTCTCTTGCAGTCTCCCTCGCTGTCTCCCTCGCTGTCTCCCTCGCTGTCTCCCTCGCTGTCTCCCTCGCTGGCTCCCTCGCTGTCTCCCTCGCTCTCTCTCTCGCTCTCTCTCTCGCTCTCTCTCTCGCCGTCTCCCTCGCCGTCTCAATCGCTGTCTCCCTCGCATTCTCTCTCGCAGTGTCTATCGCTGTATCCCTCGCTGTCTCTCTCACTATCTCCATAGCAGTCTCTCTCGCAGTTTCTCTCGCAGTCTCTCTCGCAGTCTCTCTCGCTGTATCCCTCGCTGTCTCTCTCGCTATCTCCATAGCAGTCTCTCTCACAGTCTCCCTCACAGTCTCTCTCGCAGTCTCCCTCGCTGTCTCCCTCGCTGTCTCCCTCACAGTCTCTTTCGCTGTCTCCCTCGCAGTCTCCCTCGCAGTCTCCCTCGCAGTCTCCCTCGCAGTCTCTCTCGCAGTCTCTCTCACTGTCTCCCTCGCAGTCTCTATCGCTGTCTCTATCGCTGTCTCCCTCGCAGTCTCTCTCGCAGTCTCTCTCGCTTTCTCCCTCGCTCTCTCCCTCGCAGACTCTCTCGCTGTCTCCCTCGCAGTCTCTCTCGCATTCTCTTTCGCTGTCCCTCTCGTTGTCTCTCTCGTTGTCTCCCTCGCTGTCTCCCTCACAGTCTCTCTCGCTGTCTCCCTGGATGTCTCCCTCTCAGTCTCTCTCGATGTCTCTCTCGATGTCTCTCTCGCTGTCTCCCTCGCTGTCTCCCTCTCAGTCTCTCTCTCAGTCTCTCTCGCATTCTCTCTCGCTGTCTCCCTCGCTGTCTCCCTCGCACTCTCTGGCTTTCTCTCTCGCAGTCCCTCTCACTATCTCTCTCGCAGTCTCTCTCGCAGTCTCTCTCGCAGTCTCTCTCGCAGTCTCTCTCGCTGTCTCCCTCACAGTCTCCCTCACAGTCTCTCTCGCTGTCTCTCTCGCTGTCTCTCTCGCTGTCTCTCTCGCCGTCTCCCTCGCAGTCTCTCTCGAAGTCTCTCTCGCTGTCTCCCTCGCTGTCTCTCTCGCTGTCGCTCTCACCGTCTCCCTCGCTGTCTCCCTCGCAGTCTCTCTCGCTGTCTCCCTCGCTGTCTCCCTCGCTGTCTCCCTCACAGTCTCTCTTGCTGTCTCCCTCGCAGTCTCTCGCAGAGTCTCTCTCGCAGTCTCTCTCGCAGTCTCCCTCGCAGTCTCTCTCGCTGTCTCCCTCGCAGTCTCTCTCGCTGTCTCTCTCGCTGTCTCCCTTGCAGTCTCTATCGCTGTCTCCCTCGCAGTCTCTCTCGCAGTCTCTCTCGCTTTCTCCCTCGCTCTCTCCCTTGCAGACTCTCTCGCTGTCTCCCTCGCAGTCTCCCTCGCAGTCTCCCTCGCTGTCTCCCTCGCTGTCTCCCTCGCTGTCTCTCTCGCTGTCTCTCGCTGTCTCTCTCAGTCTCTCTCGCTGTCTCCCTCTCAGTCTCCCTCTCAGTCTCCCTCTCAGTCTCTCTCTCAGTCTCTCTCTCAGTCTCTCTCTCAGTCTCTCTCGCATTCTCTCTCGCTGTCTCCCTCGCTGTCTCCCTCGCATTCTCTGGCTTTCTCTCTGGCTTTCTCTCTCGCTTTCTCTCTCGCAGTCCCTCTCACTGTCTCTCTCGCTGTCTCCCTCGCTCTCTCTCTCGCTCTCTCTCTCGCTCTCTCTCTCGCTCTCTCTCTCGCCGTCGCCCTCGCCGTCTCCCTCGCCGTCTCCCTCGCAGTCACTCTCGCAGTCTCTCTCGCTGTATCCCTCGCTGTCTCTCTCGCTATCTCCATAGCAGTCTCTCTCGCAGTCTCCCTCACAGTCTCCCTCGCTGTCTCCCTCGCAGTCTCTCTCGCAGTCTCTCTCGCAGTCTCTCTCGCAGTCTCTCTCGCAGTCTCTCTCGCAGTCTCTCTCGCTGTCTCCCTCGCTATCTCCCTCGCTGTCTCTCTCGCTGTCTCCCTTGCAGTCTCTCTCGCAGTCTCTCTCGCTTTCTCCCTCGCAGTCTCTCTCGCAGTCTCTCTCGCTGTCTCCCTCGCTTTCTCCCTCGCTTTCTCCCTCGCTGTCTCTCTCGCTGTCTCTCTCGCTGTCTCTCTTGCTGTCTCTCTCGCTGTCTCTCTCGCTGTCTCCCTCGCAGTCTCTCTTGCAGTCTCTCTCGCTGTCTCCCTCGCTGTCTCCCTCGCTGTCTCCCTCGCTGTCTCCCTCGCTGTCTCCCTCGCTGTGTCCCTCGCTCTCTCCCTCGCAGTCTCCCTCACTGTCTCCCTTGCCGTCTCTCTCGCAGTCTCTCTCGCTGTCTTCCTCGCAGTTTCTCTCGCTGTCTCCCTCGCTGTCTCCCTCGCTGTCTCCCTCGCTGTCTCCCTCGCTGCCTCCCTCGCTGTCTCCCTAGCAGTCGCTCTCGCAGTCGCTCTCGCAGTCTCTCTCGCAGTCTCTCTCGCAGTCTCTCTCGCTGTCTCCCTCGCTGTCTCCCTCGCTGTCTCCCTCGCTGCCTCCCTCGCAGTATCTCTCGAAGTCTCTCTCGCTGTCTCCCTCGCTGTCTCCCTCGCTGTCTCCCTCGCTGTCTCCCTCGCTGTCTCTCTCGCTCTCTCTCTCGCCGTCTCCCTCGCAGTCTCTCTCGCAGTTTCTCTCGCTGTATCCCTCGCTGTCTCTCTCGCTATTTCCCTAGCAGTCTCTCTCGCAGTTTCTCTCGCTTTCTCCCTTGCATTCTCTCTCGCTGTCTCCCTCGCAGTCTCTCTCGCAGTCTCTCTCGCAGTCTCTCTCGCAGTCTCCCTCGCAGTCTCCCTCGCAGTCTCCCTCGCAGTCTCTCTCGCAGTCTCTCTCGCTGTCTCCCTCGCTGTCTCCCTCGCTGTCTCCCTCACAGTCTCTTTCGCTGTCTCCCTCGCAGTCTCCCTCGCAGTCTCCCTCGCAGTCTCTCTCACTGTCTCCCTCGCAGTCTCTATCGCTGTCTCTATCGCTGTCTCCCTCGCAGTCTCTCTCGCAGTCTCTCTCGCTTTCTCCCTCGCTCTCTCCCTCGCAGACTCTCTCGCTGTCTCCCTCGCAGTCTCTCTCGCATTCTCTTTCGCTGTCTCTCTCGTTGTCTCTCTCGTTGTCTCCCTCGCTGTCTCCCTCACAGTCTCTCTCGCTGTCTCCCTCGCAGTCACCCTGGATGTCTCCCTCTCAGTCTCTCTCGATGTCTCTCTCGATGTCTCTCTCGCTGTCTCCCTCGCTGTCTCCCTCTCAGTCTCTCTCTCAGTCTCTCTCGCATTCTCTCTCGCTGTCTCCCTCGCTGTCTCCCTCGCACTCTCTGGCTTTCTCTCTCGCAGTCCCTCTCACTATCTCTCTCGCAGTCTCTCTCGCAGTCTCTCTCGCTGTCTCCCTCACAGTCTCCCTCACAGTCTCTCTCGCTGTCTCTCTCGCCGTCTCCCTCGCAGTCTGTCTCGCAGTTTCTCTCGCTGTATCCCTCGCTGTCTCTCTCGCTATCTCCATAGCAGTCTCTCTCGCAGTCTCCCTCACAGTCTCCCTCGCTGACTCCCTCACAGTCTCTCTTGCTGTCTCCCTCGCAGTCACCCTGGATGTCTCTCTTGCAGTCTCTCTCGCATTCTCTTTCGCTGTCTCTCTCGATGTCTCTCTCCTTGTCTCCCTCGCTGTCTCCCTCGCTGTCTCCCTCGCTGTCTCCCTCGCTGTCTCCCTCTCAGTCTCCCTCTCAGTCTCCCTCTCAGTCTCTCTCTCAGTCTCTCTCTCAGTCTCTCTCTCAGTCTCTCTCGCATTCTCTCTCGCTGTCTCCCTCGCTGTCTCCCTCGCACTCTCTGGCTTTCTCTCTGGCTTTCTCTCTCGCTTTCTCTCTCGCAGTCCCTCTCACTGTCTCTCTCGCTGTCTCCCTCACAGTCTCCCTCACCGTCTCTCTCACTGCCTCTCTCGCTGTCTCTCTCGCCGTCTCCCTCGCAGTCTCTCTCGAAGTCTCTCTCGCTCTCTCTCTCGCTCTCTCTCTCGCTCTCTCTCTCGCTCTCTCTCTCGCCGTCGCCCTCGCCGTCTCCCTCGCCGTCTCCCTCGCAGTCACTCTCGCAGTCTCTCTCGCTGTATCCCTCGCTGTCTCTCTCGCTATCTCCATAGCAGTCTCTCTCGCAGTCTCCCTCACAGTCTCCCTCGCTGTCTCCCTCGCTGTCTCCCTCGCAGTCGCTCTCGCAGTCTCTCTCGCAGTCTCTCTCGCAGTCTCTCTCGCTGTCTCCCTCGCTATCTCCCTCGCTGTCTCTCTCGCTGTCTCCCTTGCAGTCTCTCTCGCAGTCTCTCTCGCATTCTCCCTCGCAGTCTCTCTCGCAGTCTCTCTCGCTTTCTCCCTCGCTGTCTCTCTCGCAGTCTCTCTCGCAGTCTCTCTCGCAGTCTCTCTCGCTGTCTCCCTCGCTTTCTCCCTCGCTGTCCCTCTCGCTGTCTCTCTCGCTGTCTCTCTTGCTGTCTCTCTCGATGTCTCTCTCGCTGTCTCCCTCGCAGTCTCTCTTGCAGTCTCTCTCGCTGTCTCCCTCGCTGTCTCCCTCACTGTCTCCCTCGCTGTCTCCCTCGCTGTCTCCCTCGCTGTGTCCCTCGCTCTCTCCCTCGCAGTCTCCCTCACTGTCTCCCTTGCCGTCTCTCTCGCAGTCTCTCTCGCTGTCTTCCTCGCAGTTTCTCTCGCTGTCTCCCTCGCTGTCTCCCTCGCTGTCTCCCTCGCTGTCTCCCTCGCTGTCTCCCTCGCTGTCTCCCTAGCAGTCGCTCTCGCAGTCGCTCTCGCAGTCGCTCTCGCAGTCGCTCTCGCAGTCTCTCTCGCTGTCTCCCTCGCTGTCTCCCTCGCTGTCTCCCTCGCTGTCTCCCTCGCTGCCTCCCTCGCAGTATCTCTCGAAGTCTCTCTCGCTGTCTCCCTCGCTGTCTCCCTCGCTGTCTCTCTCGCTGTCTCTCTCGCCGTCTCCCTCGCAGTCTCTCTCGCAGTGTCTCTCGCTGTATCCCTCGCTGTCTCTCTCGCTATTTCCCTAGCAGTCTCTCTCGCAGTTTCTCTCGCTTTCTCCCTCGCATTCTCTCTCGCTGTCTCCCTCGCAGTCTCTCTCGCAGTCTCTCTCGCAGTCTCCCTCGCAGTCTCCCTCGCAGTCTCTCTCGCAGTCTCTCTCGCAGTCTCTCTCGCTGTCTCCCTCGCTGTCTCCCTCGCTGTCTCCCTCACAGTCTCTTTCGCTGTCTCCCTCACAGTCTCTTTCGCTGTCTCTCTCGTTGTCTCTCTCGCTGTCTCCCTCGAAGTCACCCTGGATGTCTCTCTCGCAGTCTCTCTCACATTCTCTTTCGCTGTCTCTCTCGATGTCTCTCTCGCTGTCTCCCTCGCTGTCTCCCTCTCAGTCTCTCTCTCAGTCTCTCTCTCAGTCTCTCTCTCAGTCTCTCTCTCAGTCTCTCTCGCTGTCTCCCTCGCACTCTCTGGCTTTCTCTCTCGCTTTCTCTCTCGCAGTCCCTCTCACTGTCTCTCTCGCAGTCTCTCTCGCAGTCTCTCTCGCTGTCTCCCTCACAGTCTCCCTCACAGTCTCCCTCACAGTCTCTCTCGCTGTCTCTCTCGCTGTCTCTCTCGCCGTCTCCCTCGCAGTCTCTCTCGCTGTCTATCTCGCCGTCTCTCTCGAAGTCTCTCTCGCTGTCTCCCTCGCTGTCTCTCTCGCTATCTCCATAGCAGTCTCTCTCGCAGTCTCCCTCACAGTCTCCCTCGCTGTCTCCCTCACAGTCTCTCTCGCTGTCTCCCTCGCAGTCACCCTGGATGTCTCCCTCTCAGTCTCTCTCGATGTCTATCTCGTTGTCTCCCTCGCTGTCTCCCTCGCTGTCTCCCTCTCAGTCTCTCTCTCAGTCTCTCTCGCATTCTCTCTCGCTGTCTCCCTCGCTGTCTCCCTCGCACTCTCTGGCTTTCTCTCTCGCAGTCCCTCTCACTGTCTCTCTCGCAGTCTCTCTCGCAGTCTCTCTCGCAGTCTCTCTCGCTGTCTCTCTCGCTGTCTCCCTCACAGTCTCCCTCACAGTCTCTCTCGCTGCCTCTCTCGCTGTCTCTCTCGCCGTCTCCCTCGCAGTCTCTCTCGAAGTCTCTCTCGAAGTCTCTCTCGCTGTCTCCCTCGCTGTCTCTCTCGCTCTCTCTCTCGCCGTCGCCCTCGCCGTCTCCCTCGCCATCTCCCTCGCAGTCACTCTCGCAGTCTCTCTCGCTGTATCCCTCGCTGTCTCTCTCGCTATCTCCATAGCAGTCTCTCTCGCAGTCTCCCTCACAGTCTTGCTCGCTGTCTCCCTCGCAGTCTCTCTCGCTATCTCCCTCGCTATCTCCCTCGCTGTCTCTCTCGCTGTCTCCCTTGCAGTCTCCCTCGCAGTCTCTCTCGCTTTCTCTCTCGCAGTCTCTCTCGCAGTCTCTCTCGCAGTCTCTCTCGCAGTCTCTCTCGCAGTCTCTCTCGCTTTCTCCCTCGCAGTCTCTCTCGCAGTCTCTCTCGCAGTCTCTCTCGCAGTCTCTCTCGCAGTCTTCCTCGCAGTTTCTCTCGCTGTCTCCCTCGCTGTCTCCCTCGCTGTCTCCCTCGCAGCCTCTCTTGCAGTCTCCCTCGCTGTCTCCCTCGCTGTCTCCCTCGCTGTCTCCCTCGCTGTCTCCCTCGCTGTCTCCCTCGCTCTCTCTCTCGCTCTCTCTCTCGCTCTCTCTCTCGCCGTCTCCCTCGCCGTCTCAATCGCTGTCTCCCTCGCATTCTCTCTCGCAGTCTCTCTCGCAGTCTCTCTCGATGTCTCTCTCGCAGTCTTCCTCGCAGTTTCTCTCGCTGTCTCCCTCGCTGTCTCCCTCGCTGTCTCCCTCGCAGTCTCTCTTGCAGTCTCTCTTGCAGTCTCCCTCGCTGTCTCCCTCGCTGTCTCCCTCGCTGTCTCCCTCGCTCTCTCTCTCGCTCTCTCTCTCGCTCTCTCTCTCGCCGTCTCCCTCGCCGTCGCAATCGCTGTCTCCCTCGCTGTCTCCCTCGCAGTCTCTCTTGCAGTCTCTCTTGCAGTCTCCCTCGCTGTCTCCCTCGCTGTCTCCCTCGCTGTCTCCCTCGCTGTCTCCCTCGCTCTCTCTCTCGCTCTCTCTCTCGCTCTCTCTCTCGCCGTCTCCCTCGCCGTCTCAATCGCTGTCTCCCTCGCATTCTCTCTCGCAGTGTCTATCGCTGTATCCCTCGCTGTCTCTCTCACTATCTCCATAGCAGTCTCTCTCGCAGTTTCTCTCGCAGTCTCTCTCGCAGTCTCTCTCGCTGTATCCCTCGCTGTCTCTCTCGCTATCTCCATAGCAGTCTCTCTCACAGTCTCCCTCACAGTCTCTCTCGCAGTCTCTCTCGCTGTCTCTCTCGCTGTCTCTCTCGCTGTCTCTCTCGCTCTCTCCCTTGCAGTCTCTCTTGCAGTCTCTCTTGCAGTCTCTCTTGCAGTCTCTCTTGCAGTCTCTCTCGCTGTCTCCCTCGCTGTGTCTCTCGCTCTCTCCCTCGCTGTCTCCCTCGCTGTCTCCCTCGCTGTCTCACGCGATCTCTCTCGCATTCTCTCTCGTTGTCTCCCTCGCAGTCTCTCTCGCTGTGTCCCTCGCAGTCTCTCTCACAGGCTCTGTCGCTGTCTCTGTCGCTGTCTCCCTTGCTGTCTCCATCGCTGTCTCCCTCGCTGCCTCCCTCGCAGTCTCTCTCGAAGTCTCTTTCGCTGTCTCTCTCGCTCTCTCTCTCGCTGTCTACCTCGCCGTCTCCCTCGCCGTCTCAATCGCTGTCTCCCTCGCATTCTCTCTCGCAGTGTCTATCGCTGTATCCCTCGCTGTCTCTCTCACTATCTCCATAGCAGTCTCTCTCGCAGTTTCTCTCGCAGTTTCTCTCGCAGTCACTCTCGCAGTCTCTCTCGCTGTCTCCCTCGCTGTCTCTCTCGCTATCTCCATAGCAGTCTCTCTCGCAGTCTCCCTCACAGTCTCCCTCGCTGTCTCCCTCGCAGTCTCTCTCGCAGTCTCTCTCGCAGTCTCTCTCGCAGTCTCTCTCGCTATCTCCCTCGCTATCTCCCTCGCTGTCTCTCTCGCTGTCTCCCTTGCAGTCTCTCTCGCAGTCTCTCTCGCTTTCTCCCTCGCAGTCTCCCTCGCAGTCTCCCTCGCAGTCTCCCTCGCAGTCTCTCTCGCAGTCTTCCTCGCAGTTTCTCTCGCAGTTTCTCTCGCTGTCTCCCTCGCTGTCTCCCTCGCAGTCTCTCTTGCAGTCTCCCTCGCTGTCTCCCTCGCTGTCTCCCTCGCTGTCTCCCTCGCTGTCTCCCTCGCTGTCTCTCTCGCAGTCTCCCTCGCTATCTCCCTCGCTGTCTCCCTCGCTGTCTCACGCGATCTCTCTCGCATTCTCTCTCGTTGTCTCCCTCGCAGTCTCTCTCGCTGTGTCCCTCGCAGTCTCTCACACAGGCTCTGTCGCTGTCTCCCTCGCTGTCTCCCTCGCTGCCTCCCTCGCAGTCTCTCGAAGTCTCTCTCGCTGTCTCTCTCGCTGTCTACCTCGCTGTCTACCTCGCTGTCTCACTCGCTGTCTCCCTCGCTGTCTCCCTCGCTGTCTCCCTCGCTGTCTCCCTCGCATTCTCTCTCGCAGTGTCTATCGCTGTATCCCTCGCTGTCTCTCTCACTATCTCCATAGCAGTCTCTCTCGCAGTTTCTCTCGCAGTCTCTCTCGCAGTCTCTCTCGCTGTATCCCTCGCTGTCTCTCTCGCTATCTCCATAGCAGTCTCTCTCACAGTCTCCCTCACAGTCTCTCTCGCAGTCTCTCTCGCTGTCTCTCTCGCTGTCTCTCTCGCTGTCTCTCTCGCTCTCTCCCTTGCAGTCTCTCTTGCAGTCTCTCTTGCAGTCTCTCTTGCAGTCTCTCTTGCAGTCTCTCTCGCTGTCTCCCTCGCTGTGTCTCTCGCTCTCTCCCTCGCATCTCCCTCGCTGTCTCCCTTGCTGTCTCACGCGATCTCTCTCGCATTCTCTCTCGTTGTCTCCCTCGCAGTCTCTCTCGCTGTGTCCCTCGCAGTCTCTCTCACAGGCTCTGTCGCTGTCTCTGTCGCTGTCTCCCTTGCTGTCTCCCTCGCTGTCTCCCTCGCTGCCTCCCTCGCAGTCTATCTCGAAGTCTCTTTCGCTGTCTCTCTCGCTCTCTTTCTCGCTGTCTACCTCGCCGTCTCCCTCGCCGTCTCAATCGCTGTCTCCCTCGCATTCTCTCTCGCAGTGTCTATCGCTGTATCCCTCGCTGTCTCTCTCACTATCTCCATAGCAGTCTCTCTCGCAGTTTCTCTCGCAGTTTCTCTCGCAGTCACTCTCGCAGTCTCTCTCGCTGTATCCCTCGCTGTCTCTCTCGCTATCTCCATAGCAGTCTCTCTCGCAGTCTCCCTCACAGTCTCCCTCGCTGTCTCCCTCGCAGTCTCTCTCGCAGTCTCTCTCGCAGTCTCTCTCGCAGTCTCTCTCGCTATCTCCCTCGCTATCTCCCTCGCTGTCTCTCTCGCTGTCTCCCTTGCAGTCTCTCTCGCAGTCTCTCTCGCTTTCTCCCTCGCAGTCTCCCTCGCAGTCTCCCTCGCAGTCTCCCTCGCAGTCTCTCTCGCAGTCTTCCTCGCAGTTTCTCTCGCAGTTTCTCTCGCTGTCTCCCTCGCTGTCTCCCTCGCAGTCTCTCTTGCAGTCTCCCTCGCTGTCTCCCTCGCTGTCTCCCTCGCTGTCTCCCTCGCTGTCTCCCTCGCTGTCTCTCTCGCAGTCTCCCTCGCTATCTCCCTCGCTGTCTCCCTCGCTGTCTCACGCGATCTCTCTCGCATTCTCTCTCGTTGTCTCCCTCGCAGTCTCTCTCGCTGTGTCCCTCGCAGTCTCTCACACAGGCTCTGTCGCTGTCTCCCTCGCTGTCTCCCTCGCTGCCTCCCTCGCAGTCTCTCGAAGTCTCTCTCGCTGTCTCTCTCGCTGTCTACCTCGCTGTCTACCTCGCTGTCTCACTCGCTGTCTCCCTCGCTGTCTCCCTCGCTGTCTCCCTCGCTGTCTCCCTCGCTCTCTCCCTCGCTCTCTCCCTCGCTCTCTCCCTCGCTCTCTCTCTCGCTCTCTCTCTCGCTCTCTCTCTCGCCGTCTCCCTCGCCATCTCAATCGCTGTCTCCCTCGCATTCTCTCTCGCAGTGTCTATCGCTGTATCCGTCGCTGTCTCTCTCACTATCTCCATAGCAGTCTCTCTCGCAGTTTCTCTCGCTTTCTCCCTCGCAGTCTCTCTCGCTGTCTCTCTCGCAGTGTCTCTCGCTGTCTCCCTCGCTGTCTCCCTCACATTCTCTCTTGCTGTCTCCCTCGCAGTCTCTCGCACAGTCTCTCTCGCAGTCTCTCTCGCAGTCTCCCTCGCAGTCTCTCTCGCTGTCTCCCTCGCAGTCTCTCTCGCTGTCTCCCTCGCAGTCTCTATCGCTGTCTCCCTCGCAGTCTCTCTCGCAGTCTCTCTCGCTTTCTCCCTCGCTCTCTCCCTCGCAGACTCTCTCGCTGTCTCCCTCGCAGTCTCCCTCGCAGTCTCCCTCGCTGTCTCCCTCGCTGTCTCCCTCGCTGTCTCTCTCGCTGTCTCTCGCTGTCTCTCTCAGTCTCTCTCGCTGTCTCCCTCGCAGTCTCCCTCGAAGTCTCCCTCGAAGTCACCCTGGATGTCTCTCTCGCAGTCTCTCTCACATTCTCTTTCGCTGTCTCTCTCGATGTCTCTCTCGATGTCTCTCTCTCAGTCTCTCTCTCAGTCTCTCTCGCATTCTCTCTCGCTGTCTCCCTCGCTGTCTCCCTCGCACTCTCTGGCTTTCTCTCTCGCTTTCTCTCTCGCTTTCTCTCTCGCAGTCCCTCTCGCAGTCCCTCTCGCAGTCTCTCTCGCAGTCTCCCTCGCTGTCTCCCTCACAGTCTCTCTCGCAGTCTCTCTCGCAGTCTCTCTCGCAGTCTCTCTCGCAGTCTCTCTCGCTATCTCCCTCGCTATCTCCCTCGCTGTCTCTCTCGCTGTCTCCCTCGCTCTCTCTCTCGCTCTCTCTCTCGCTCTCTCTCTCGCTCTCTCGCTCTCTCTCTCGCTCTCTCTCGCTCTCTCTCTCGCCGTCTCCCTCGCCGTCTCAATCGCTGTCTCCCTCGCATTCTCTCTCGCAGTGTCTATCGCTGTATCCCTCGCTGTCTCTCTCACTATCTCCATAGCAGTCTCTCTCGCAGTTTCTCTCGCAGTCACTCTCGCAGTCTCTCTCGCTGTATCCCTCGCTGTCTCTCTCACTATCTCCATAGCAGTCTCTCTCGCAGTCTCCCTCACAGTCTCCCTCGCTGTCTCCCTCGCAGTCTCTCTCGCAGTCTCTCTCGCAGTCTCTCTCGCAGTCTCTCTCGCTATCTCCCTCGCTATCTCCCTCGCTGTCTCTCTCGCTGTCTCCCTTGCAGTCTCTCTCGCAGTCTCTCTCGCTTTCTCAGTCGCAGTCTCCCTCGCAGTCTCCCTCGCAGTCTCTCTCGCAGTCTTCCTCGCAGTTTCACTCGCAGTTTCTCTCGCTGTCTCCCTCGCTGTCTCCCTCGCAGTCTCTCTTGCAGTCTCCCTCGCTGTCTCCCTCGCTGTCTCCCTCGCTGTCTCCCTCGCTGTCTCTCTCACAGTCTCCCTCGCTATCTCCCTCGCTGTCTCCCTCGCTGTCTCACGCGATCTCTCTCGCATTCTCTCTCGTTGTCTCCCTCGCAGTCTCTCTCGCTGTGTCCCTCGCAGTCTCTCTCACAGGCTCTGTCGCTGTCTCCCTCGCTGTCTCCCTCGCTGCCTCCCTCGCAGTCTCTCGAAGTCTCTCTCGCTGTCTCTCTCGCTGTCTACCTCGCTGTCTACCTCGCTGTCTCCCTCGCTGTCTCCCTCGCTGTCTCCCTCGCTGTCTCCCTCGCTCTCTCCCTCGCTCTCTCCCTCGCTCTCTCTCTCGCTCTCTCTCTCGCTCTCTCTCTCGCCGTCTCCCTCGCCATCTCAATCGCCATCTCCCTCGTTGTCTCCCTCGCTGTCTCCCTCGCTGTCTCCCTCGCTGTCTCCCTCGCTGTCTCCCTCGCCGTCTCCCTCGCCGTCTCCCTTGCAGTCACTCTCTCTGTATCCCCGGCTGTCTCTCTCGCTATCTCCATAGCAGTCTCTCTCGCTGTCTCTGTCGCTGTCTCTGTCGCTGTCTCTGTCGCTGTCTCTGTCGCTGTCTCCCTCGCTGTCTCCCTCGCTTTCTCTCTCGCTCTCTCTCTCGCTCTCTCTCTCGCTGTCTCACTTGCAGTCTCCCTCGCAGTCTCTCTCGCTTTCTCCCTCGCAGTCTCTCTCGCAGTCTCTCTGGCAGTCTCCCTCGCTGTCTCCCTCGCTGTCTCCCTCGCTGTCTCCCTCGCTTTCTCTCTCACTCTCTCTCTCGCTCTCTCTCTCGCTGTCTCACTTGCAGTCTCCCTCGCAGTCTCTCTCGCTTTCTCCCTCGCAGTCTCTCTCGCAGTCTCTCTCGCAGTCTCTCTCGCAGTCTCTCTCGCTTTCTCCCTCGCAGTCCCTCTCGCTGTCTCTCTCAATGTACTCTCGCTGTCTCCCTCGCTGTCTCACTGGCTCTATCCCTCGCTGTATCTCTCGCAGTCTCTCTCACAGTCTCTCTCGCTGTCTCTCTCGCAGTCTCTCTCGCAGTCTCCCTCGCAGTCTCCCTCGCAGTCTCCCTCGCAGTCACTCTCGCAGACACTCTCGCAGTCACTCTCGCAGTCTCCCTCGCAGTCTCCCTCGCAGTCTCCCTCGCAGTCTCTCTCGCTGTCTCCCTCGCTGTTTCCCTCACAGTCTCTCTCGCTGTCTCCCTCGCAGTCTCTTTCGAAGTCGCTCTCGCTTTCTCCCTCGCTGTCTCTCTCGCAGTCCTTCTCGCAGTCCTTCTCGCAGTCCTTCTCGCAGTCTCTCTCGCTGTCTCCAGCGCTGTCTCCCTCGCTGTCTCCCTCGCTGTCTCCCTCGCTGTCTCCCACGCAGTCTCACACGCAGTCTCCCACGCAGTCTCCCACGCAGTCTCCCTCGCTGTCTCCCTCGCTCTCTCTCTCGCTCTCTCTCTTGCTCTCTCTCTCGCTCTCTCGCTCTCTCTCTCGCTCTCTCTCGCTCTCTCTCTCGCCGTCTCCCTCACCGTCTCAATCGCTGTCTCCCTCACAGTCTCTCTCGCAGTCTCTCTCGCTTTCTCCCTCGCAGTCTCTCTCGCTGTCTCTCTCAATGTACTCTCGCTGTCTCCCTCGCTGTCTCACTCGCTCTATCCCTCGCTGTATCTCTCGCAGTCTCTCTCACAGTCTCTCTCGCTGTCTCTCTCGCAGTCTCTCTCGCAGTCTCCCTCGCAGTCTCCCTCGCAGTCTCCCTCGCAGTCACTCTCGCAGTCACTCTCGCAGTCTCCCTCGCAGTCTCCCTCGCAGTCTCCCTCGCAGTCTCTCTCGGTGTCTCCCTCGCTGTTTCCCTCACAGTCTCTCTCGCTGTCTCCCTCGCAGTCTCTCTCGAAGTCGCTCTCGCTGTCTCCCTCGCTCTCTCTCTCGCTCTCTCTCTTGCTCTCTCTCTCGCTCTCTCGCTCTCTCTCTCGCTCTCTCTCGCTCTCTCTCTCGCCGTCTCCCTCGCCGTCTCAATCGCTGTCTCCCTCGCATTCTCTCTCGCAGTGTCTATCGCTGTATCCCTCGCTGTCTCTCTCTCTATCTCCATAGCAGTCTCTCTCGCAGTTTCTCTCGCAGTCACTCTCGCAGTCTCTCTCGCTGTATCCCTCGCTGTCTCTCTCACTATCTCCATAGCAGTCTCTCTCGCAGTCTCCCTCACAGTCTCCCTCGCTTTCTCCCTCGCAGTCTCTCTCGCAGTCTCTCTCGCAGTCTCTCTCGCAGTCTCTCTCGCTATCTCCCTCGCTGTCTCCCTCGCTGTCTCTCTCGCTGTCTCCCTTGCAGTCTCTCTCGCAGTCTCTCTCGCTTTCTCCCTCGCAGTCTCCCTCGCAGTCTCCCTCGCAGTCTCCCTCGCAGTCTCCCTCGCAGTCTCTCTCGCAGTCTTCCTCGCAGTTTCTCTCGCAGTTTCTCTCGCTGTCTCCCTCGCTGTCTCCCTCGCAGTCTCTCTTGCAGTCTCCCTCGCTGTCTCCCTCGCTGTCTCCCTCGCTGTCTCTCTCGCAGTCTCCCTCGCTATCTCCCTCGCTGTCTCCCTCGCTGTCTCACGCGATCTCTCTCGCATTCTCTCTCGTTGTCTCCCTCGCAGTCTCTCTCGCTGTGTCCCTCGCAGTCTCTCTCACAGGCTCTGTCGCTGTCTCCCTCGCTGTCTCCCTCGCTGCCTCCCTCGCAGTCTCTCGAAGTCTCTCTCGCTGTCTCTCTCGCTGTCTACCTCGCTGTCTCCCTCGCTGTCTCCCTCGCTGTCTCCCTCGCTGTCTCCCTCGCTCTCTCCCTCGCTCTCTCTCTCGCTCTCTCTCTCGCTCTCTCTCTCGCCGTCTCCCTCGCCATCTCAATCGCCGTCTCCCTCGCCGTCTCCCTCGCTGTCTCCCTCGCTGTCTCCCTCGCTGTCTCCCTCGCTGTCTCCCTCGCCGTCTCCCTCGCCGTCTCCCTTGCAGTCACTCTCTCTGTATCCCCGGCAGTCTCTCTCGCTGTCTCTGTCGCTGTCTCTGTCGCTGTCTCTGTCGCTGTCTCTGTCGCTGTCTCTGTCGCTGTCTCCCTCGCTTTCTCTCTCGCTCTCTCTCTCGCTCTCTCTCTCGCTGTCTCACTTGCAGTCTCCCTCGCAGTCGCTCTCGCTTTCTCCCTCGCAGTCTCTCTCGCAGTCTCTCTCGCAGTCTCCCTCGCTGTCTCCCTCGCTGTCTCCCTCGCTGTCTCCCTCGCTGTCTCCCTCGCTTTCTCTCTCGCTCTCTCTCTCGCTCTCTCTCTCGCTGTCTCACTTGCAGTCTCCCTCGCAGTCTCTCTCGCTTTCTCCCTCACAGTCTCTCTCGCAGTCTCTCTCGCTTTCTCCCTCGCAGTCTCTCTCGCTGTCTCTCTCAATGTACTCTCGCTGTCTCCCTCGCTGTCTCACTCGCTCTATCCCTCGCTGTATCTCTCGCAGTCTCTCTCACAGTCTCTCTCGCTGTCTCTCTCGCAGTCTCTCTCGCAGTCTCCCTCGCAGTCTCCCTCGCAGTCTCCCTCGCAGTCACTCTCGCAGTCACTCTCGCAGTCTCCCTCGCAGTCTCCCTCGCAGTCTCCCTCGCAGTCTCTCTCGGTGTCTCCCTCGCTGTTTCCCTCACAGTCTCTCTCGCTGTCTCCCTCGCAGTCTCTCTCGAAGTCGCTCTCGCTGTCTCCCTCGCTCTCTCTCTCGCTCTCTCTCTTGCTCTCTCTCTCGCTCTCTCGCTCTCTCTCTCGCTCTCTCTCGCTCTCTCTCTCGCCGTCTCCCTCGCCGTCTCAATCGCTGTCTCCCTCGCATTCTCTCTCGCAGTGTCTATCGCTGTATCCCTCGCTGTCTCTCTCTCTATCTCCATAGCAGTCTCTCTCGCAGTTTCTCTCGCAGTCACTCTCGCAGTCTCTCTCGCTGTATCCCTCGCTGTCTCTCTCACTATCTCCATAGCAGTCTCTCTCGCAGTCTCCCTCACAGTCTCCCTCGCTTTCTCCCTCGCAGTCTCTCTCGCAGTCTCTCTCGCAGTCTCTCTCGCAGTCTCTCTCGCTATCTCCCTCGCTGTCTCCCTCGCTGTCTCTCTCGCTGTCTCCCTTGCAGTCTCTCTCGCAGTCTCTCTCGCTTTCTCCCTCGCAGTCTCCCTCGCAGTCTCCCTCGCAGTCTCCCTCGCAGTCTCCCTCGCAGTCTCTCTCGCAGTCTTCCTCGCAGTTTCTCTCGCAGTTTCTCTCGCTGTCTCCCTCGCTGTCTCCCTCGCAGTCTCTCTTGCAGTCTCCCTCGCTGTCTCCCTCGCTGTCTCCCTCGCTGTCTCTCTCGCAGTCTCCCTCGCTATCTCCCTCGCTGTCTCCCTCGCTGTCTCACGCGATCTCTCTCGCATTCTCTCTCGTTGTCTCCCTCGCAGTCTCTCTCGCTGTGTCCCTCGCAGTCTCTCTCACAGGCTCTGTCGCTGTCTCCCTCGCTGTCTCCCTCGCTGCCTCCCTCGCAGTCTCTCGAAGTCTCTCTCGCTGTCTCTCTCGCTGTCTACCTCGCTGTCTCCCTCGCTGTCTCCCTCGCTGTCTCCCTCGCTGTCTCCCTCGCTCTCTCCCTCGCTCTCTCTCTCGCTCTCTCTCTCGCTCTCTCTCTCGCCGTCTCCCTCGCCATCTCAATCGCCGTCTCCCTCGCCGTCTCCCTCGCTGTCTCCCTCGCTGTCTCCCTCGCTGTCTCCCTCGCTGTCTCCCTCGCCGTCTCCCTCGCCGTCTCCCTTGCAGTCACTCTCTCTGTATCCCCGGCAGTCTCTCTCGCTGTCTCTGTCGCTGTCTCTGTCGCTGTCTCTGTCGCTGTCTCTGTCGCTGTCTCTGTCGCTGTCTCCCTCGCTTTCTCTCTCGCTCTCTCTCTCGCTCTCTCTCTCGCTGTCTCACTTGCAGTCTCCCTCGCAGTCGCTCTCGCTTTCTCCCTCGCAGTCTCTCTCGCAGTCTCTCTCGCAGTCTCCCTCGCTGTCTCCCTCGCTGTCTCCCTCGCTGTCTCCCTCGCTGTCTCCCTCGCTTTCTCTCTCGCTCTCTCTCTCGCTCTCTCTCTCGCTGTCTCACTTGCAGTCTCCCTCGCAGTCTCTCTCGCTTTCTCCCTCACAGTCTCTCTCGCAGTCTCTCTCGCTTTCTCCCTCGCAGTCTCTCTCGCTGTCTCTCTCAATGTACTCTCGCTGTCTCCCTCGCTGTCTCACTCGCTCTATCCCTCGCTGTATCTCTCGCAGTCTCTCTCACAGTCTCTCTCGCTGTCTCTCTCGCAGTCTCTCTCGCAGTCTCCCTCGCAGTCTCCCTCGCAGTCTCCCTCGCAGTCACTCTCGCAGTCACTCTCGCAGTCTCCCTCGCAGTCTCCCTCGCAGTCTCCCTCGCAGTCTCTCTCGGTGTCTCCCTCGCTGTTTCCCTCACAGTCTCTCTCGCTGTCTCCCTCGCAGTCTCTCTCGAAGTCGCTCTCGCTTTCTCCCTCGCTGTCTCTCTCGCAGTCCTTCTCGCAGTCATTCTCGCAGTCTCTCTCGCTGTCTCCAGCGCTGTCTCCCTCGCTGTCTCCCTCGCTGTCTCCCTCGCTGTCTCCCTCGCTGTCTCCCACGCAGTCTCCCACGCAGTCTCCCACGCAGTCTCCCACGCAGTCTCCCACGCAGTCTCCCACGCTGTCTCTCTCGCTGTCTCTCTCGCTCTCTCCCTTGCAGTCTCTCTCGCAGTCTCTCTCGCAGTCTCTCTTGCAGTCTCTCTCGCTGTCTCTCTCGCTGTCTCCCTCGCTGTGTCTCCAGCGCTCTCTCCCTCGCTCTCTCCCTCGCTGTCTCCCTCGCTGTCTCACGTGCTCTCTCTCGCAGTCTCTCTCGCTGTCTCCCTCGCTGTCTCCCTCGCTGTCTCCCTCGTAGTCTCCCTCGCCGTCTCCCTGGCAGTCTCCCTGGCAGTCTCCCTGGCAGTCTCCCTGGCCGTCTCCCTGGCCGTCTCCCTGGCCGTCTCCCTGGCCGTCTCCCTGGCAGTCTCTCTCGCAGTCTCTCTCGCAGTCTCTCTCGCAGTCTCTCTCGCAGTCTCTCTCGCTGTCTCTCTCGCTGTCTCTCTCAATGTACTCTCGCTGTCTCCCTCGCTGTCTCACTCACTCTATCCCTCGCTGTATCTCTCGCAGTCTCTCTCGCAGTCTCTCTCACAGTCTCTCTCGCTGTCTCTCTCGCTGTCTCCCTCGCAGTCTCTCTCGCTCTCTCCCTCACTGTCTCTCTCGCAGTCTCTCTCGCCGTCTCTCTCTCCATCTCTCTCGCAGTCTCCCTCGCTGTCTCCCTCACTGTCTCTCTCGCTGTCTCTCTCACTGACTCCCTCGCTGACTCCCTCGCAGTTTCTATCGCTGTCTCCCTCGCAGTCTCTCTCGCTTTCTCCCTCGCTCTCTCCCTCGCAGTCTCTCTCGCAGTCTCTCTCGCAGTCTCCCTCGCTGTCTCCCTCGCTCTCTCTCTCGCTCTCTCTCTCGCTGTCTCCCTCGCTGTCTCCCTCGCTGTCTCCCTCGCTGTCTCCCTCACTATCCCTCTCGCAGTCTCTCTCGCAGTCTCTCTCGCAGTCTCTCTCGCAGTCTCCCTCGCAGTCTCTCTCGAAGTCACTCTCGCAGTCTCTCTCGCAGTCTCTCTCGCAGTCTCCCTCGCAGTCTCCCTCGCAGTCTCCCTCGCAGTCTCCCTCGCAGTCTCCCTCGCAGTCTCTCTCGCTGTCTCTCTCGCTGTCTCCCTCGCAGTCTCTCTCAAAGTCGCTCTCGCTTTCTCCCTCGCTGTCTCTCTCGCAGTCCTTCTCGCAGTCTCTCTCGCTGTCTCCAGCACTGTCTCCCTCGCTGTCTCCCTCGCTGTCTCCCTCGCTGTCTCCCACGCAGTCTCTCTCGCTGTCTCCATCGCTTTCTCCCTCGCTGTCTCTCTCGCTGTCTCCATCGCTTTCTCCCTCGCTGTCTCTCTCGCTGTCTCTCTCGCTGCCACTCTCGCTGTCTCCCTTGCAGTCTCTCGCTTTCTCTCTCGCTGTGTCCCTCGCAGTCTCCCTCGCTGTCTCCCTCGCCGTCTCCCTCGCCGTCTCCCTCGCCGTCTCCCTCGCCGTCTCCCTCGCCGTCTCCCTCGCCGTCTCCCTCGCCGTCTCCCTTGCAGTCACTCTCTCTGTATCCCCGGCTGTCTTTCTCGCTATCTCCATAGCAGTCTCTCTCACTGTCTCTGTCGCTGTCTCTGTCGCTGTCTCCCTCGCTGTCTCCCTCGCTGTCTCCCTCGCTGTCTCCCTCGCTGTCTCCCTCACTGTCTCTCTCGCAGTCTCCCTCACAGTCTCCCTCGCTGTCTCCCTCGCAGTCTCTCTCGCAGTCTCTCTCGCAGTCTCTCTCGCAGTCTCTCTCGCTATCTCCCTCGCTATCTCCCTCGCTGTCTCTCTCGCTGTCTCCCTTGCAGTCTCTCTCGCAGTCTCTCTCGCTTTCTCCCTCGCAGTCTCCCTCGCAGTCTCCCTCGCAGTCTCCCTCGCAGTCTCTCTTGCAGTCTCCCTCGCTGTCTCCCTCGCTGTCTCCCTCGCTGTCTCCCTCGATGTCTCCCTCGCTGTCTCTCTCGCAGTCTCCCTCGCTATCTCCCTCGCTGTCTCCCTCGCTGTCTCACGCGATCTCTCTCGCATTCTCTCTCGTTGTCTCCCTCGCAGTCTCTCTCGCTGTGTCCCTCGCAGTCTCTCACACAGGCTCTGTCGCTGTCTCCCTCGCTGTCTCCCTCGCTGCCTCCCTCGCAGTCTCTCGAAGTCTCTCTCGCTGTCTCTCTCGCTGTCTACCTCGCTGTCTACCTCGCTGTCTCACTCGCTGTCTCCCTCGCTGTCTCCCTCGCTGTCTCCCTCGCTGTCTCCCTCGCATTCTCTCTCGCAGTGTCTATCGCTGTATCCCTCGCTGTCTCTCTCACTATCTCCATAGCAGTCTCTCTCGCAGTTTCTCTCGCAGTCTCTCTCGCAGTCTCTCTCGCTGTATCCCTCGCTGTCTCTCTCGCTATCTCCATAGCAGTCTCTCTCACAGTCTCCCTCACAGTCTCTCTCGCAGTCTCTCTCGCTGTCTCTCTCGCTGTCTCTATCGCTGTCTCTCTCGCTCTCTCCCTTGCAGTCTCTCTTGCAGTCTCTCTTGCAGTCTCTCTTGCAGTCTCTCTTGCAGTCTCTCTCGCTGTCTCCCTCGCTGTGTCTCTCGCTCTCTCCCTCGCTGTCTCCCTCGCTGTCTCCCTCGCTGTCTCACGCGATCTCTCTCGCATTCTCTCTCGTTGTCTCCCTCGCAGTCTCTCTCGCTGTGTCCCTCGCAGTCTCTCTCACAGGCTCTGTCGCTGTCTCTGTCGCTGTCTCCCTTGCTGTCTCCCTCGCTGTCTCCCTCGCTGCCTCCCTCGCAGTCTCTCTCGAAGTCTCTTTCGCTGTCTCTCTCGCTCTCTCTCTCGCTGTCTACCTCGCCGTCTCCCTCGCCGTCTCAATCGCTGTCTCCCTCGCATTCTCTCTCGCAGTGTCTATCGCTGTATCCCTCGCTGTCTCTCTCACTATCTCCATAGCAGTCTCTCTCGCAGTTTCTCTCGCAGTTTCACTCGCAGTCACTCTCGCAGTCTCTCTCGCTGTATCCCTCGCTGTCTCTCTCGCTATCTCCATAGCAGTCTCTCTCGCACTCTCCCTCACAGTCTCCCTCGCTGTCTCCCTCGCAGTCTCTCTCGCAGTCTCTCTCGCAGTCTCTCTCGCAGTCTCTCTCGCTATCTCCCTCGCTATCTCCCTCGCTGTCTCTCTCGCTGTCTCCCTTGCAGTCTCTCTCGCAGTCTCTCTCGCTTTCTCCCTCGCAGTCTCCCTCGCAGTCTCCCTCGCAGTCTCCCTCGCAGTCTCTCTCGCAGTCTTCCTCGCAGTTTCTCTCGCAGTTTCTCTCGCTGTCTCCCTCGCTGTCTCCCTCGCAGTCTCTCTTGCAGTCTCCCTCGCTGTCTCCCTCGCTGTCTCCCTCGCTGTCTCCCTCGCTGTCTCCCTCGCTGTCTCTCTCGCAGTCTCCCTCGCTATCTCCCTCGCTGTCTCCCTCGCTGTCTCACGCGATCTCTCTCGCATTCTCTCTCGTTGTCTCCCTCGCAGTCTCTCTCGCTGTGTCCCTCGCAGTCTCTCACACAGGCTCTGTCGCTGTCTCCCTCGCTGTCTCCCTCGCTGCCTCCCTCGCAGTCTCTCGAAGTCTCTCTCGCTGTCTCTCTCGCTGTCTACCTCGCTGTCTACCTCGCTGTCTCACTCGCTGTCTCCCTCGCTGTCTCCCTCGCTGTCTCCCTCGCTCTCTCCCTCGCTCTCTCCCTCGCTCTCTCCCTCGCTCTCTCTCTCGCTCTCTCTCTCGCTCTCTCTCTCGCCGTCTCCCTCGCCATCTCAATCGCTGTCTCCCTCGCATTCTCTCTCGCTGTGTCTATCGCTGTATCCGTCGCTGTCTCTCTCACTATCTCCATAGCAGTCTCTCTCGCAGTTTCTCTCGCTTTCTCCCTCGCAGTCTCTCTCGCTGTCTCTCTCGCAGTGTCTCTCGCTGTCTCCCTCGCTGTCTCCCTCACATTCTCTCTTGCTGTCTCCATCGCAGTCTCTCGCACAGTCTCTCTCGCAGTCTCTCTCGCAGTCTCCCTCGCAGTCTCTCTCGCTGTCTCCCTCGCAGTCTCTCTCGCTGTCTCCCTCGCAGTCTCTATCGCTGTCTCCCTCGCAGTCTCTCTCGCAGTCTCTCTCGCTTTCTCCCTCGCTCTCTCCCTCGCAGACTCTCTCGCTGTCTCCCTCGCAGTCTCCCTCGCAGTCTCCCTCGCTGTCTCCCTCGCTGTCTCCCTCGCTGTCTCTCTCGCTGTCTCTCGCTGTCTCTCTCAGTCTCTCTCGCTGTCTCCCTCGCAGTCTCCCTCGAAGTCTCCCTCGAAGTCACCCTGGATGTCTCTCTCGCAGTCTCTCTCACATTCTCTTTCGCTGTCTCTCTCGATGTCTCTCTCGATGTCTCTCTCTCAGTCTCTCTCTCAGTCTCTCTCGCATTCTCTCTCGCTGTCTCCCTCGCTGTCTCCCTCGCACTCTCTGGCTTTCTCTCTCGCTTTCTCTCTCGCTTTCTCTCTCGCAGTCCCTCTCGCAGTCCCTCTCGCAGTCTCTCTCGCAGTCTCCCTCGCTGTCTCCCTCACAGTCTCTCTCGCAGTCTCTCTCGCAGTCTCTCTCGCAGTCTCTCTCGCAGTCTCTCTCGCTATCTCCCTCGCTATCTCCCTCGCTGTCTCTCTCGCTGTCTCCCTCGCTCTCTCTCTCGCTCTCTCTCTCGCTCTCTCTCTCGCTCTCTCGCTCTCTCTCTCGCTCTCTCTCGCTCTCTCTCTCGCCGTCTCCCTCGCCGTCTCAATCGCTGTCTCCCTCGCATTCTCTCTCGCAGTGTCTATCGCTGTATCCCTCGCTGTCTCTCTCACTATCTCCATAGCAGTCTCTCTCGCAGTTTCTCTCGCAGTCACTCTCGCAGTCTCTCTCGCTGTATCCCTCGCTGTCTCTCTCACTATCTCCATAGCAGTCCCTCTCGCAGTCTCCCTCACAGTCTCCCTCGCTGTCTCCCTCGCAGTCTCTCTCGCAGTCTCTCTCGCAGTCTCTCTCGCAGTCTCTCTCGCTATCTCCCTCGCTATCTCCCTCGCTGTCTCTCTCGCTGTCTCCCTTGCAGTCTCTCTCGCAGTCTCTCTCGCTTTCTCCCTCGCAGTCTCCCTCGCAGTCTCCCTCGCAGTCTCTCTCGCAGTCTTCCTCGCAGTTTCACTCGCAGTTTCTCTCGCTGTCTCCCTCGCTGTCTCCCTCGCAGTCTCTCTTGCAGTCTCCCTCGCTGTCTCCCTCGCTGTCTCCCTCGCTGTCTCCCTCGCTGTCTCTCTCACAGTCTCCCTCGCTATCTCCCTCGCTGTCTCCCTCGCTGTCTCACGCGATCTCTCTCGCATTCTCTCTCGTTGTCTCCCTCGCAGTCTCTCTCGCTGTGTCCCTCGCAGTCTCTCTCACAGGCTCTGTCGCTGTCTCCCTCGCTGTCTCCCTCGCTGCCTCCCTCGCAGTCTCTCGAAGTCTCTCTCGCTGTCTCTCTCGCTGTCTACCTCGCTGTCTACCTCGCTGTCTCCCTCGCTGTCTCCCTCGCTGTCTCCCTCGCTGTCTCCCTCGCTCTCTCCCTCGCTCTCTCCCTCGCTCTCTCTCTCGCTCTCTCTCTCGCTCTCTCTCTCGCCGTCTCCCTCGCCATCTCAATCGCCGTCTCCCTCGTTGTCTCCCTCGCTGTCTCCCTCGCTGTCTCCCTCGCTGTCTCCCTCGCTGTCTCCCTCGCCGTCTCCCTCGCCGTCTCCCTTGCAGTCACTCTCTCTGTATCCCCGGCTGTCTCTCTCGCTATCTCCATAGCAGTCTCTCTCGCTGTCTCTGTCGCTGTCTCTGTCGCTGTCTCTGTCGCTGTCTCTGTCGCTGTCTCCGTCGCTGTCTCCCTCGCTGTCTCCCTCGCTTTCTCTCTCGCTCTCTCTCTCGCTCTCTCTCTCGCTGTCTCACTTGCAGTCTCCCTCGCAGTCTCTCTCGCTTTCTCCCTCGCAGTCTCTCTCGCAGTCTCTCTTGCAGTCTCCCTCGCTGTCTCCCACGCAGTCTCCCACGCAGTCTCCCACGCAGTCTCCCACGCAGTCTCCCACGCAGTCTCCCACGCTGTCTCCCTCGCTGTCTCTCTCGCTCTCTCCCTTGCAGTCTCTCTCGCAGTCTCTCTCGCAGTCTCTCTTGCAGTCTCTCTCGCTGTCTCTCTCGCTGTCTCCCTCGCTGTGTCTCCAGCGCTCTCTCCCTCGCTCTCTCCCTCGCTGTCTCCCTCGCTGTCTCACGCGCTCTCTCTCGCAGTCTCTCTCGCTGTCTCCCTCGCTGTCTCCCTCGCTGTCTCCCTTGCAGTCTCCCTCGCCGTCTCCCTGGCAGTCTCCCTGGCAGTCTCCCTGGCAGTCTCCCTGGCCGTCTCCCTGGCCGTCTCCCTGGCCGTCTCCCTGGCAGTCTCTCTCGCAGTCTCTCTCGCAGTCTCTCTCGCAGTCTCTCTCGCTGTCTCTCTCGCTGTCTCTCTCAATGTACTCTCGCTGTCTCCCTCGCTGTCTCACTCACTCTATCCCTCGCTGTATCTCTCGCAGTCTCTCTCGCAGTCTCTCTCACAGTCTCTCTCGCTGTCTCTCTCGCTGTCTCCCTCGCAGTCTCTCTCGCTCTCTCCCTCACTGTCTCTCTCGCAGTCTCTCTCGCCGTCTCTCTCTCCATCTCTCTCGCAGTCTCCCTCGCTGTCTCCCTCACTGTCTCTCTCGCTGTCTCTCTCGCTGACTCCCTCGCTGACTCCCTCGCAGTTTCTATCGCTGTCTCCCTCGCAGTCTCTCTCGCTTTCTCCCTCGCTCTCTCCCTCGCAGTCTCTCTCGCAGTCTCTCTCGCAGTCTCCCTCGCTGTCTCCCTCGCTCTCTCTCTCGCTCTCTCTCTCGCTGTCTCCCTCGCTGTCTCCCTCGCTGTCTCCCTCGCTGTCTCCCTCGCTCTCTCCCTCGCTCTCTCCCTCGCTCTCTCTCTCGCTCTCTCTCTCGCTCTCTCTCTCGCCGTCTCCCTCGCCATCTCAATCGCCGTCTCCCTCGTTGTCTCCCTCGCTGTCTCCCTCGCTGTCTCCCTCGCTGTCTCCCTCGCCGTCTCCCTCGCCGTCTCCCTTGCAGTCACTCTCTCTGTATCCCCGGCTGTCTCTCTCGCTATCTCCATAGCAGTCTCTCTCGCTGTCTCTGTCGCTGTCTCTGTCGCTGTCTCTGTCGCTGTCTCTGTCGCTGTCTCCGTCGCTGTCTCCCTCGCTGTCTCCCTCGCTTTCTCTCTCGCTCTCTCTCTCGCTCTCTCTCTCGCTGTCTCACTTGCAGTCTCCCTCGCAGTCTCTCTCGCTTTCTCCCTCGCAGTCTCTCTCGCAGTCTCTCTCGCAGTCTCCCTCGCTGTCTCCCACGCAGTCTCCCACGCAGTCTCCCACGCAGTCTCCCACGCAGTCTCCCACGCAGTCTCCCACGCTGTCTCCCTCGCTGTCTCTCTCGCTCTCTCCCTTGCAGTCTCTCTCGCAGTCTCTCTCGCAGTCTCTCTTGCAGTCTCTCTCGCTGTCTCTCTCGCTGTCTCCCTCGCTGTGTCTCCAGCGCTCTCTCCCTCGCTCTCTCCCTCGCTGTCTCCCTCGCTGTCTCACGCGCTCTCTCTCGCAGTCTCTCTCGCTGTCTCCCTCGCTGTCTCCCTCGCTGTCTCCCTCGCAGTCTCCCTCGCCGTCTCCCTGGCAGTCTCCCTGGCAGTCTCCCTGGCAGTCTCCCTGGCCGTCTCCCTGGCCGTCTCCCTGGCCGTCTCCCTGGCCGTCTCCCTGGCAGTCTCTCTCGCAGTCTCTCTCGCAGTCTCTCTCGCAGTCTCTCTCGCTGTCTCTCTCGCTGTCTCTCTCAATGTACTCTCGCTGTCTCCCTCGCTGTCTCACTCACTCTATCCCTCGCTGTATCTCTCGCAGTCTCTCTCGCAGTCTCTCTCACAGTCTCTCTCGCTGTCTCTCTCGCTGTCTCCCTCGCAGTCTCTCTCGCTCTCTCCCTCACTGTCTCTCTCGCAGTCTCTCTCGCCGTCTCTCTCTCCATCTCTCTCGCAGTCTCCCTCGCTGTCTCCCTCACTGTCTCTCTCGCTGTCTCTCTCGCTGACTCCCTCGCTGACTCCCTCGCAGTTTCTATCGCTGTCTCCCTCGCAGTCTCTCTCGCTTTCTCCCTCGCTCTCTCCCTCGCAGTCTCTCTCGCAGTCTCTCTCGCAGTCTCCCTCGCTGTCTCCCTCGCTCTCTCTCTCGCTCTCTCTCTCGCTGTCTCCCTCGCTGTCTCCCTCGCTGTCTCCCTCGCTGTCTCCCTCACTATCCCTCTCGCAGTCTCTCTCGCAGTCTCTCTCGCAGTCTCTCTCGCAGTCTCCCTCGCAGTCTCTCTCGAAGTCACTCTCGCAGTCTCTCTCGCAGTCTCTCTCGCAGTCTCCCTCGCAGTCTCCCTCGCAGTCTCCCTCGCAGTCTCCCTCGCAGTCTCTCTCGCTGTCTCCCTCACAGTCTCTCTCGCTGTCTCCCTCGCAGTCTCTCTCGAAGTCGCTCTCGCTTTCTCCCTCGCTGTCTCTCTCGCAGTCCTTCTCGCAGTCTCTCTCGCTGTCTCCAGCGCTGTCTCCCTCGCTGTCTCCCTCACTGTCTCCCTCGCTGTCTCCCACGCAGTCTCTCTCGCTGTCTCCATCGCTTTCTCCCTCGCTGTCTCTCTCGCTGTCTCCATCGCTTTCTCCCTCGCTGTCTCTCTCGCTGTCTCTCTCGCTGCCACTCTCGCTGTCTCCCTTGCAGTCTCTCGCTTTCTCTCTCGCTGTGTCCCTCGCAGTCTCCCTCGCTGTCTCCCTCGCCGTCTCCCTCGCCGTCTCCCTCGCCGTCTCCCTCGCCGTCTCCCTCGCCGTCTCCCTCGCCGTCTCCCTCGCCGTCTCCCTTGCAGTCACTCTCTCTGTATCCCCGGCTGTCTTTCTCGCTATCTCCATAGCAGTCTCTCTCACTGTCTCTGTCGCTGTCTCTGTCGCTGTCTCTGTCGCTGTCTCCCTCGCTGTCTCCCTCGCTGTCTCCCTCGCTGTCTCCCTCGCTGTCTCCCTCGCCGTCTCCCTCGTCGTCTCCCTCGTCGTCTCCCTGGCCGTCTCCCTGGCCGTCTCCCTGGCCGTCTCCCTGGCCGTCTCCCTCGCAGTCTCTCTCGCAGTCTCTCTCGCTGTCTCTCTCAATGTACTCTCGCTGTCTCCCTCGCTCTGTCCCTCGCTGTATCTCTCGCAGTCTCTCTCGCAGTCTCTCTCGCAGTCTCTCTCACAGTCTCTCTCGCAGTCTCCCTCGCAGTCTCCCTCGCAGTCTCCCTCACTGTCTCTCTCGCTGTCTCTCTCGCTGTCTCTCTCGCTGACTCCCTCGCAGTTTCTATCGCTGTCTCCCTCGCAGTCTCTCTCGCTTTCTCCCTCGCTCTCTCCCTCGCAGTCTCTCTCGCAGTCTCTCTCGCAGTCTCCATCGCTGTCTCCCTCGCTGTCTCCCTCGCTCTCTCTCTCGCTGTCTCCCTCGCTGTCTCCCTCGCTGTCTCCCTCGCTCTATCCCTCTCGCAGTCTCTCTCGCAGTCTCTCTCACAGTCTCTCTCGCAGTCTCCCTCGCAGTCTCTCTCGAAGTCACTCTCGCAGTCTCTCTCGCAGTCTCCCTCGCAGTCTCCCTCGCAGTCTCCCTCGCAGTCTCCCTCGCAGTCTCTCTCGCTGTCTCCCTCGCAGTCTGTCTCGAAGTCGCTCTCGCTTTCTCCCTCGCTGTCTCTCTCGCAGTCCTTCTCGCAGTCTCTCTCGCTGTCTCCAGCGCTGTCTCCCTCGCTGTCTCCCTCGCTGTCTCCCTCGCTGTCTCCCTCGCTGTCTCCCACGCAGTCTCTCTCGCTGTCTCCATCGCTTTCTCCCTCGCTGTCTCTCTCGCTGTCTCCATCGCTTTCTCCCTCGCTGTCTCTCTCGCTGTCTCTCTCGCAGTCTCTCTCGCTGTCTCCCTCGCTGTGTCTCTCGCTTTCTCCCTCGCTGTCTCACGCGCTCTCTCTTGCTGTGTCCCTCGCAGTCTCCCTCGCTGTCTCCCTCGCTGTCTCCCTCGCTGTCTCCCTCGCCGTCTCCCTCGCCGTCTCCCTCGCCGTCTCCCTCGCCGTCTCCCTTGCAGTCACTCTCTCTGTATCCCCGGCTGTCTTTCTCGCTATCTCCATAGCTGTCTCTGTCGCTGTCTCTGTCGCTGTCTCCCTCGCTGTCTCCCTCGCTGTCTCCCTCGCTGTCTCCCTCGCTGTCTCCCTCGTCGTCTCCCTGGCCGTCTCCCTGGCCGTCTCCCTGGCCGTCTCCCTGGCCGTCTCCCTCGCAGTCTCTCTCGCAGTCTCTCTCGCTGTCTCTCTCACTGTACTCTCGCTGTCTCCCTCGCTCTGTCCCTCGCTGTATCTCTCGCAGTCTCTCTCGCAGTCTCTCTCGCAGTCTCGCTCGCAGTCTCTCTCACAGTATCTCTCGCTGTCTCTCTCACAGTCTCTCTCACAGTCTCTCTCACAGTCTCTCTCGCAGTCTCCCTCGCAGTCTCCCTCGCAGTCTCCCTCGCAGTCACTCTCGCAGTCTCTCTCTCAGTCTCCCTCGCAGTCTCCCTCGCAGTCTCCCTCGCAGTCTCCCTCGCAGTCTCTCTCGCTGTCTCCCTCGCTGTTTCCCTCACAGCCTCTCTCGCTGTCTCCCTCGCAGTCTCTCTCGAAGTCGCTCTCGCTTTCTCCCTCGCTGTCTCTCTCGCAGTCCTTCTCGCAGTCCTTCTCGCAGTCTCTCTCGCTGTCTCCAGCGCTGTCTCCCTCGCTGTCTCCCTCACTGTCTCCAGCGCTGTCTCCAGCGCTGTCTGCCTCGCTGTCTCCCTCACAGTCTCTCTCGCTGTCTCCCTCGCAGTCTCTCTCGAAGTCGCTCTCGCTTTCTCCCTCGCTGTCTCTCTCGCAGTCCTTCTCGCAGTCTCTCTCGCTGTCTCCAGCGCTGTCTCCCTCGCTGTCTCCCTCGCTGTCTCCCTCGCTGCCTCCCTCGCTGTCTCCCTCGCTGTCTCCCACGCAGTCTCTCTCGCTGTCTCCATCGCTTTCTCCCTCGCTGTCTCTCTCGCTGTCTCCATCGCTTTCTCACTCGCTGTCTCTCTCGCTGTCTCTCTCGCTGCCACTCTCGCTGTCTCCCTTGCAGTCTCTCGCTTTCTCTCTCGCTGTGTCCCTCGCAGTCTCCCTCGCTGTCTCCCTCGCCATCTCCCTCGCCGTCTCCCTCGCCGTCTCCCTCGCCGTCTCCCTCGCCGTCTCCCTTGCAGTCACTCTCTCTGTATCCCCGGCTGTCTTTCTCGCTATCTCCATAGCAGTCTCTCTCACTGTCTCTGTCGCTGTCTCTGTCGCTGTCTCCCTCGCTGTCTCCCTCGCTGTCTCCCTCGCTGTCTCCCTCGCTGTCTCCCTCGCCGTCTCCCTCGCCGTCTCCCTCGTCGTCTCCCTCGTCGTCTCCCTGGCCGTCTCCCTGGCCGTCTCCCTGGCCGTCTCCCTCGCAGTCTCTCTCGCAGTCTCTCTCGCTGTCTCTCTCAATGTACTCTCGCTGTCTCCCTCGCTCTGTCCCTCGCTGTATCTCTCGCAGTCTCTCTCGCAGTCTCTCTCGCAGTCTCTCTCACAGTCTCTCTCGCAGTCTCCCTCGCAGTCTCCCTCGCAGTCTCCCTCACTGTCTCTCTCGCTGTCTCTCTCGCTGTCTCTCTCGCTGTCTCTCTCGCTGACTCCCTCGCAGTTTCTATCGCTGTCTCCCTCGCAGTCTCTCTCGCTTTCTCCCTCGCTCTCTCCCTCGCAGTCTCTCTCGCAGTCTCTCTCGCAGTCTCCCTCGCTGTCTCCCTCGCTGTCTCCCTCGCTCTCTCTCTCGCTGTCTCCCTCGCTGTCTCCCTCGCTGTCTCCCTCGCTCTATCCCTCTCGCAGTCTCTCTCGCAGTCTCTCTCACAGTCTCTCTCGCAGTCTCCCTCGCAGTCTCTCTCGAAGTCACTCTCGCAGTCTCTCTCGCAGTCTCCCTCGCAGTCTCCCTCGCAGTCTCCCTCGCAGTCTCCCTCGCAGTCTCTCTCGCTGTCTCCCTCACAGTCTCTCTCGCTGTCTCCCTCGCAGTCTCTCTCGAAGTCGTTCTCGCTTTCTCCCTCGCTGTCTCTCTCGCAGTCCTTCTCGCAGTCTCTCTCGCTGTCTCCAGCGCTGTCTCCCTCGCTGTCTCCCTCGCTGTCTCTCTCGCTGTCTCCATCGCTTTCTCCCTCGCTGTCTCTCTCGCTGTCTCTCTCGCAGTCTCTCTCGCTGTCTCCCTCGCTGTGTCTCTCGCTTTCTCCCTCACTGTCTCACGCGCTCTCTCTCGCTGTGTCCCTCGCAGTCTCCCTCGCTGTCTCCCTCGCTGTCTCCCTCGCTGTCTCCCTCGCCGTCTCCCTCGCCGTCTCCCTCGCCGTCTCCCTCGCCGTCTCCCTCGCCGTCTCCCTTGCAGTCACTCTCTCTGTATCCCCGGCTGTCTTTCTCGCTATCTCCATAGCTGTCTCTGTCGCTGTCTCTGTCGCTGTCTCCCTCGCTGTCTCCCTCGCTGTCTCCCTCGCTGTCTCCCTCGTCGTCTCCCTGGCCGTCTCCCTGGCCGTCTCCCTGGCCGTCTCCCTAGCCGTCTCCCTCGCAGTCTCTCTCGCAGTCTCTCTCGCTGTCTCTCTCACTGTACTCTCGCTGTCTCCCTCGCTCTGTCCCTCGCTGTATCTCTCGCAGTCTCTCTCGCAGTCTCTCTCGCAGTCTCGCTCGCAGTCTCTCTCACAGTATCTCTCGCTGTCTCTCTCACAGTCTCTCTCACAGTCTCTCTCGCAGTCTCCCTCGCAGTCTCCCTCGCAGTCTCCCTCGCAGTCACTCTCGCAGTCTCTCTCGCAGTCTCCCTCGCAGTCTCCCTCGCAGTCTCCCTCGCAGTCTCTCTCGCTGTCTCCCTCGCTGTTTCCCTCACAGTCTCTCTCGCTGTCTCCCTCGCAGTCTCTCTCGAAGTCGCTCTCGCTTTCTCCCTCGCTGTCTCTCTCGCAGTCCTTCTCGCAGTCCTTCTCGCAGTCTCTCTCGCTGTCTCCAGCGCTGTCTCCCTCGCTGTCTCCCTCACTGTCTCCAGCGCTGTCTCCAGCGCTGTCTCCCTCGCTGTCTCCCACGCAGTCTCTCTCGCTGTCTCTCTCGCTGTCTCTCTCGCTGTCTCGATCGCTTTCTCCCTCGCTGTCTCTCTCGCTGTCTCTCTCGCTGTCTCTCTCGCTGTCTCCATCGCTTTCTCCCTCGCTGTCTCTCTCGCTGTCTCTCTCGCTGTGTCTCTCGCTTTCTCCCTTGCTGCCTCTCTCGCTGTCTCTCTCGCTGTCTCTCTCGCTGTCTCCCTTGCAGTCTCCCTTGCAGTCTGTCTTGCAGTCTCTCTTGCAGTCTCTCTTGCAGTCTCTCTCGCTTTGTCTCTCGCTCTCTCCCTCGCTCTCTCCCTCGCTGTCTCCCTCGCTGTCTCACGCGCTCTCTCTCGCAGTCTCTCTCGCTGTCTCCCTCGCTGTGTCCCTCGCTGTGTCCCTCGCTGTGTCCCTCGCTGTGTCCCTTGCTGTCTCCCTCGCCGTCTCCCTCGCCGTCTCCCTCGCCGTCTCCCTCGCCGTCTCCCTCGCCGTCTCCCTCGCCGTCTCCCTCGCCGTCTCCCTCGCCGTCTCCCTTGCAGTCACTCTCTCTGTATCCCCGGCTGTCTCTCTCGCTATCTCCATAGCAGTCTCTCTCGCTGTCTCCCTCGCTGTCTCCCTCGCTGTCTCCCTCGCTGTCTCTGTCGCTGTCTCTGTCGCTGTCTCTGTCGCTGTCTCTGTCGCTGTCTCCCTCGCCGTCTCCCTTGCAGTCACTCTCTCTGTATCCCCGGCTGTCTCTCTCGCTATCTCCATAGCAGTCTCTCTCACTGTCTCCCTCGCTGTCTCTGTCGCTGTCTCTGTCGCTGTCTCTGTCGCTGTCTCTGTCGCTGTCTCTGTCGCTGTCTCCCTCGCTGTCTCCCTCGCTGTCTCCCTCGCCGTCTCCCTCGTCGTCTCCCTCGCCGTCTCCCTGGCCGTCTCCCTGGCCGTCTCCCTCGCAGTCTCTCTCGCAGTCTCTCTCGCGGTCTCTCTCGCTGTCTCTCTCAATGTACTCTCGCTGTCTCCCTCGCTGTCTCACTCGCTCTATCCCTCGCTGTATCTCTCGCAGTCTCTCTCGCAGTCTCTCTCGCAGTCTCTCTCGCAGTCTCTCTCGCATTCTCTCTCGCAGTCTCTCTCGCAGTCTCTCTCGCTGTCTCTCTCGCTGTCTCCCTCGCAGTCTCTCTCGCTCTCTCCCTCACTGTCTCTCTCGCAGTCTCTCTCGCAGTCTCTCTCACCGTCTCTCTCTCCATCT
This sequence comes from Heterodontus francisci, assembly GCF_036365525.1. Classification (NCBI taxonomy): domain Eukaryota; kingdom Metazoa; phylum Chordata; class Chondrichthyes; order Heterodontiformes; family Heterodontidae; genus Heterodontus; species Heterodontus francisci. The sequence continues at coordinate 590,813 of NW_027141235.1, forward strand.
CTCTCTCCATCTCTCTCGCCATCTCTCTCGCAGTCTCCCTCGCTGTCTCCCTCGCTGTCTCCCTCGCTGTCTCCCTCGCTGTCACCCTCTTCGTCTCCCTGGCCATCTCCCTGGCCGTCTCCCTGGCCGTCTCCCTCGCAGTCTCCCTCGCAGTCTCCCTCGCAGTCTCTCTCGCAGTCACTCTCGCAGTCTCTCTCGCTGTCTCTCTCGCTGTCTCTCTCGCTGTCTCTCTCAATGTACTCTCGCTGTCTCTCTCGCTGTCTCTCTCGCTGTCTCTCTCAATGTGCTCTCGCTGTCTCCCTCGCTGTCTCACTCGCTCTATCCCTCGCTGTATCTCTCGCAGTCACTCTCACAGTCTCTCTCGCTGTCTCTCTTGCAGTCTCTCTCGCAGTCTCCCTCGCAGTCTCCCTCGCAGTCTCCCTCGCAGTCACTCTCGCAGTCCTTCTCGCAGTCCTTCTCGCAGTCTCTCTCGCTGTCTCCAGCGCTGTCTCCCTCGCTGTCTCCCTCGCTGTCTCCCTCGCTGTCTCCCTCGCAGTCTCCCACGCAGTCTCCCACGCAGTCTCCCACGCAGTCTCTCTCGCTGTCTCTCTCGCTGTCTCTCTCGCTGTCTCTCTCGCTCTCTCCCTTGCAGTCTCTCTCGCAGTCTCTCTCGCAGTCTCTCTCGCAGTCTCTCTCGCAGTCTCTCTCGCAGTCTCTCTCGCTGTCTCCCTCGCAGTCTCCCTCGCAGTCTCCCTCGCTGTCTCTCTCGCTGTCTCTATCGCTGTCTCCCTCGCAGTCTCCCTCGCAGTCTCTCTCGCAGTCTCCCTCGCAGTCTCCCTCGCAGTCTCCCTCGCTGTCTTCCTCGCTGTCTCCCTCGCTGTCTCTCTCGCTGTCTCTCGCTGTCTCTCTCAGTCTCTCTCGCTGTCTCCCTCGCAGTCTCCCTCGAAGTCTCCCTCGAAGTCACCCTGGATGTCTCTCTCGCAGTCTCTCTCACATTCTCTTTCGCTGTCTCTCTCGATGTCTCTCTCGTTGTCTCCCTCGCTGTCTCCCTCTCAGTCTCTCTCTCAGTCTCTCTCTCAGTCTCTCTCGCATTCTCTCTCGCTGTCTCCCTCGCTGTCTCCCTCGCACTCTCTGGCTTTCTCTCTCGCTTTCTCTCTCGCAGTCCCTCTCGCAGTCCCTCTCGCAGTCTCTCTCGCAGTCTCTCTCGCAGTCTTCCTCACAGTCTCCCTCGCTGTCTCCCTCACAGTCTCTCTCGCAGTCTCTCTCGCAGTCTCTCTCGCAGTCTCTCTCGCAGTCTCTCTCGCTTTCTCCCTCGCTATCTCCCTCGCTGTCTCTCTCGCTGTCTCCCTTGCAGTCTCCCTCGCAGTCTCTCTCGCTGTGTCTCTCGCTCTCTCCCTCGCTCTCTCCCTCGCTGTCTCTCTCGCAGTCTCTCTCGCAGTCTCTCTCGCTATCTCCCTCGCTATCTCCCTCGCTATCTCCCTCGCTGTCTCTCTCGCTGTCTAACTTGCAGTCTCCCTCGCAGTCTCTCTCGCTTTCTCCCTCGCAGTCTCTCTCGCTTTCTCCCTCGCAGTCTCTCTCGCAGTCTCTCTCGCAGTCTCTCTCGCAGTCTCTCTCGCAGTCTTCCTCGCAGTCTTCCTCGCAGTTTCTCTCGCTGTCTCCCTCGCTGTCTCCCTCGCAGTCTCGCTCGCAGTCTCCCTCGCTGTCTCCCTCGCTGTCTCCCTCGCTGTCTCCCTCGCTGTCTCCCTCGCTGTGTCTCTCGGTGTCTCCCTTGCTGTCTCCCTCGCTGTCTCCCTCGCCGTCTCCCTCGCCGTCTCCCTTGCAGTCACTCTCTCTGTATCCCCGGCTGTCTCTCTCGCTATCTCCACAGCAGTCACTCTCACTGTCTCTGTCGCTGTCTCTGTCGCTGTCTCTGTCGCTGTCTCTGTCGCTGTCTCTGTCGCTGCCTCTGTCGCTGTCTCCCTTGCTGTCTCCCTCGCTGTCTCCCTCGTCGTCTCCCTGGCCGTCTCCCTGGCCGTCTCCCTGGCCGTCTCCCTGGCCGTCTCCCTCGCAGTCTCTCTCGCAGTCTCTCTCGCAGTCTCTCTCGCTGTCTCTCTCGCTGTCTCTCTCGCTGTCTCTCTCGCTGTCTCTCTCGCTGTCTCTCTCAATGTACTCTCGCTGTCTCTCTCGCTGTCTCTCTCGCTGTCTCTCTCAATGTACTCTAGCTGTCTCCCTCGCTGTCTCACTCGCTGTATCTCTCGCAGTCTCTCTCACAGTCTCTCTCGCTGTCTCTCTCGCAGTCTCTCTCGCAGTCTCTCTCGCAGTCTCCCTCGCAGTCTCTCTCGCAGTCTCCCTCGCAGTCTCCCTCGCAGTCTCCCTCGCAGTCTCTCTCGCTGTCTCCCTCGATGTTTCCCTCACAGTCTCTCTCGCTGTCTCCCTCGCAGTCTCTCTCGAAGTCGCTCTCGCTTTCTCCCTCGCTGTCTCTCTCGCAGTCCTTCTCGCAGTCCTTCTCGCAGTCTCTCTCGCTGTCTCCAGAGCTGTCTCCCTCGCTGTCTCCCTCGCTGTCTCCCTCGCTGTCTCCCTCGCTGTCTCCCACGCAGTCTCCCACGCAGTCTCCCACGCAGTCTCCCACGCAGTCTCCCACGCAGTCTCTCTCGCTGTCTCTCTCGCTGTCTCTCACGCTGTCTCTCTCGCTCTCTCCCTTGCAGTCTCTCTCGCAGTCTCTCTTGCAGTCTCTCTCGCTGTCTCCCTCGCTGTGTCTCTCGCTCTCTCCCTCGCTGTCTCCCTCGCTGTCTCACATGCTCTCTCTCGCAGTCTCTCTCGCTGTCTCTCTCGCTGTCTCCCTCGCTGTCTCCCTCGCTGTCTCCCTCGCTGTCTCCCTCGCTGTCTCCCTCGCAGTCTCCCTCGCAGTCTCCCTGGCCGTCTCCCTGGCCGTCTCCCTGGCCGTCTCCCTGGCCGTCTCCCTGGCCGTCTCCCTCGCAGTCTCCCTCGCAGTCTCCCTCGCAGTCTCTCTCGCAGTCTCTCTCGCAGTCTCTCTCGCTGTCTCTCTCGCTGTCTCTCTCAATGTACTCTCGCTGTCTCCCTCGCTGTCTCACTCACTCTATCCCTCGCTGTATCTCTCGCAGTCTCTCTCGCAGTCTCTCTCACAGTCTCTCTCGCCTTCTCCCTCGCAGTCTCTCTCGCTCTCTCCCTCACTGTCTCTCTCGCAGTCTATCTCGCCGTCTCTCTCTCCATCTCTCTCGCCATCTCTCTCGCAGTCTCCCTCGCTGTCTCCCTCACTGTCTCTCTCGCTGTCTCTCTCGCTGACTCCCTCGCTGACTCCCTCGCAGTTTCTATCGCTGTCTCCCTCGCAGTCTCTCTCGCTTTCTCCCTCGCTTTCTCCCTCGCTTTCTCCCTCGCTCTCTCCCTCGCAGTCTCTCTCGCAGTCTCTCTCGCTGTCTCCCTCGCTCTCTCCCTCGCTGTCTCCCTCGCTCTCTCTCTCGCTGTCTCCCTCGCTGTCTCCCTCGCTGTCTCCCTCGCTATCCCTCTCGCAGTCTCTCTCGCAGTCTCTCTCGCAGTCTCTCTCGCAGTCTCTCTCGCAGTCTCCCTCGCAGTCTCCCTCGCAGTCTCCCTCGCAGTCTCCCTCGCAGTCTCTCTCGCTGTCTCCCTCGCTGTTTCCCTCACAGTCTCTCTCGCTGTCTCCCTCGCAGTCTCTCTCGAAGTCGCTCTCGTCGTCTCCCTGGCCGTCTCCCTGGCCGTCTCCCTGGCCGTCTCCCTAGCCGTCTCCCTCGCAGTCTCTCTCGCAGTCTCTCTCGCTGTCTCTCTCACTGTACTCTCGCTGTCTCCCTCGCTCTGTCCCTCGCTGTATCTCTCGCAGTCTCTCTCGCAGTCTCTCTCGCAGTCTCGCTCGCAGTCTCTCTCACAGTATCTCTCGCTGTCTCTCTCACAGTCTCTCTCACAGTCTCTCTCACAGTCTCTCTCGCAGTCTCCCTCGCAGTCTCCCTCGCAGTCTCCCTCGCAGTCACTCTCGCAGTCTCTCTCGCAGTCTCCCTCGCAGTCTCCCTCGCAGTCTCCCTCGCAGTCTCCCTCGCAGTCTCTCTCGCTGTCTCCCTCGCTGTTTCCCTCACAGTCTCTCTCGCTGTCTCCCTCGCAGTCTCTCTCGAAGTCGCTCTCGCTTTCTCCCTCGCTGTCTCTCTCGCAGTCCTTCTCGCAGTCCTTCTCGCAGTCTCTCTCGCTGTCTCCAGCGCTGTCTCCCTCGCTGTCTCCCTCACTGTCTCCAGCGCTGTCTCCAGCGCTGTCTCCCTCGCTGTCTCCCACGCAGTCTCTCTCGCTGTCTCTCTCGCTGTCTCGATCGCTTTCTCCCTCGCTGTCTCTCTCGCTGTCTCTCTCGCTGTCTCTCTCGCTGTCTCCATCGCTTTCTCCCTCGCTGTCTCTCTCGCTGTCTCTCTCGCTGTGTCTCTCGCTTTCTCCCTTGCTGCCTCTCTCGCTGTCTCTCTCGCTGTCTCTCTCGCTGTCTCCCTTGCAGTCTCCCTTGCAGTCTGTCTTGCAGTCTCTCTTGCAGTCTCTCTTGCAGTCTCTCTCGCTTTGTCTCTCGCTCTCTCCCTCGCTCTCTCCCTCGCTGTCTCCCTCGCTGTCTCACGCGCTCTCTCTCGCAGTCTCTCTCGCTGTCTCCCTCGCTGTGTCCCTCGCTGTGTCCCTCGCTGTGTCCCTCGCTGTGTCCCTTGCTGTCTCCCTCGCCGTCTCCCTCGCCGTCTCCCTCGCCGTCTCCCTCGCCGTCTCCCTCGCCGTCTCCCTCGCCGTCTCCCTCGCCGTCTCCCTTGCAGTCACTCTCTCTGTATCCCCGGCTGTCTCTCTCGCTATCTCCATAGCAGTCTCTCTCGCTGTCTCCCTCGCTGTCTCCCTCGCTGTCTCCCTCGCTGTCTCTGTCGCTGTCTCTGTCGCTGTCTCTGTCGCTGTCTCCCTCGCCGTCTCCCTTGCAGTCACTCTCTCTGTATCCCCGGCTGTCTCTCTCGCTATCTCCATAGCAGTCTCTCTCACTGTCTCCCTCGCTGTCTCTGTCGCTGTCTCTGTCGCTGTCTCTGTCGCTGTCTCTGTCGCTGTCTCTGTCGCTGTCTCCCTCGCTGTCTCCCTCGCCATCTCCCTCGTCGTCTCCCTCGCCGTCTCCCTGGCCGTCTCCCTGGCCGTCTCCCTCGCAGTCTCTCTCGCAGTCTCTCTCGCGGTCTCTCTCGCTGTCTCTCTCAATGTACTCTCGCTGTCTCCCTCGCTGTCTCACTCGCTCTATCCCTCGCTGTATCTCTCGCAGTCTCTCTCGCAGTCTCTCTCGCAGTCTCTCTCGCAGTCTCTCTCGCAGTCTCTCTCGCATTCTCTCTCGCAGTCTCTCTCGCAGTCTCTCTCGCTGTCTCTCTCGCTGTCTCCCTCGCAGTCTCTCTCGCTCTCTCCCTCACTGTCTCTCTCGCAGTCTCTCTCGCAGTCTCTCTCACCGTCTCTCTCTCCATCTCTCTCTCCATCTCTCTCGCCATCTCTCTCGCAGTCTCCCTCGCTGTCTCCCTCGCTGTCTCCCTCGCTGTCTCCCTCGCTGTCACCCTCTTCGTCTCCCTGGCCATCTCCCTGGCCATCTCCCTGGCCGTCTCCCTCGCAGTCTCCCTCGCAGTCTCCCTCGCAGTCTCTCTCGCAGTCACTCTCGCAGTCTCTCTCGCTGTCTCTCTCGCTGTCTCTCTCGCTGTCTCTCTCAATGTACTCTCGCTGTCTCTCTCGCTGTCTCTCTCGCTGTCTCTCTCAATGTGCTCTCGCTGTCTCCCTCGCTGTCTCACTCGCTCTATCCCTCGCTGTATCTCTCGCAGTCACTCTCACAGTCTCTCTCGCTGTCTCTCTTGCAGTCTCTCTCGCAGTCTCCCTCGCAGTCTCCCTCGCAGTCTCCCTCGCAGTCACTCTCGCAGTCCTTCTCGCAGACCTTCTCGCAGTCTCTCTCGCTGTCTCCAGCGCTGTCTCCCTCGCTGTCTCCCTCGCTGTCTCCCTCGCTGTCTCCCTCGCAGTCTCCCACGCAGTCTCCCACGCAGTCTCCCACGCAGTCTCTCTCGCTGTCTCTCTCGCTGTCTCTCTCGCTGTCTCTCTCGCTCTCTCCCTTGCAGTCTCTCTCGCAGTCTCTCTCGCAGTCTCTCTCGCAGTCTCTCTCGCAGTCTCTCTCGCAGTCTCTCTCGCTGTCTCCCTCGCAGTCTCCCTCGCAGTCTCCCTCGCTGTCTCTCTCGCTGTCTCTATCGCTGTCTCCCTCGCAGTCTCCCTCGCAGTCTCTCTCGCAGTCTCCCTCGCAGTCTCCCTCGCAGTCTCCCTCGCTGTCTTCCTCGCTGTCTCCCTCGCTGTCTCTCTCGCTGTCTCTCGCTGTCTCTCTCAGTCTCTCTCGCTGTCTCCCTCGCAGTCTCCCTCGAAGTCTCCCTCGAAGTCACCCTGGATGTCTCTCTCGCAGTCTCTCTCACATTCTCTTTCGCTGTCTCTCTCGATGTCTCTCTCGTTGTCTCCCTCGCTGTCTCCCTCTCAGTCTCTCTCTCAGTCTCTCTCTCAGTCTCTCTCGCATTCTCTCTCGCTGTCTCCCTCGCTGTCTCCCTCGCACTCTCTGGCTTTCTCTCTCGCTTTCTCTCTCGCAGTCCCTCTCGCAGTCCCTCTCGCAGTCTCTCTCGCAGTCTCTCTCGCAGTCTTCCTCACAGTCTCCCTCGCTGTCTCCCTCACAGTCTCTCTCGCAGTCTCTCTCGCAGTCTCTCTCGCAGTCTCTCTCGCAGTCTCTCTCGCTATCTCCCTCGCTATCTCCCTCGCTGTCTCTCTCGCTGTCTCCCTTGCAGTCTCCCTCGCAGTCTCTCTCGCTGTGTCTCTCGCTCTCTCCCTCGCTCTCTCCCTCGCTGTCTCTCTCGCAGTCTCTCTCGCAGTCTCTCTCGCTATCTCCCTCGCTATCTCCCTCGCTATCTCCCTCGCTGTCTCTCTCGCTGTCTCCCTTGCAGTCTCCCTCGCAGTCTCTCTCGCTTTCTCCCTCGCAGTCTCTCTCGCTTTCTCCCTCGCAGTCTCTCTCGCAGTCTCTCTCGCAGTCTCTCTCGCAGTCTCTCTCGCAGTCTTCCTCGCAGTCTTCCTCGCAGTTTCTCTCGCTGTCTCCCTCGCTGTCTCCCTCGCAGTCTCGCTCGCAGTCTCCCTCGCTGTCTCCCTCGCTGTCTCCCTCGCTGTCTCCCTCGCTGTGTCTCTCGGTGTCTCCCTTGCTGTCTCCCTCGCTGTCTCCCTCGCCGTCTCCCTCGCCGTCTCCCTTGCAGTCACTCTCTCTGTATCCCCGGCTGTCTCTCTCGCTATCTCCACAGCAGTCACTCTCACTGTCTCTGTCGCTGTCTCTGTCGCTGTCTCTGTCGCTGTCTCTGTCGCTGTCTCTGTCGCTGCCTCTGTCGGTGTCTCCCTTGCTGTCTCCCTCGCTGTCTCCCTCGTCGTCTCCCTGGCCGTCTCCCTGGCCGTCTCCCTGGCCGTCTCCCTGGCCGTCTCCCTCGCAGTCTCTCTCGCAGTCTCTCTCGCAGTCTCTCTCGCTGTCTCTCTCGCTGTCTCTCTCGCTGTCTCTCTCGCTGTCTCTCTCGCTGTCTCTCTCAATGTACTCTCGCTGTCTCTCTCGCTGTCTCTCTCGCTGTCTCTCTCAATGTACTCTAGCTGTCTCCCTCGCTGTCTCACTCGCTGTATCTCTCGCAGTCTCTCTCACAGTCTCTCTCGCTGTCTCTCTCGCAGTCTCTCTCGCAGTCTCTCTCGCAGTCTCCCTCGCAGTCTCTCTCGCAGTCTCCCTCGCAGTCTCCCTCGCAGTCTCCCTCGCAGTCTCTCTCGCTGTCTCCCTCGCTGTTTCCCTCACAGTCTCTCTCGCTGTCTCCCTCGCAGTCTCTCTCGAAGTCGCTCTCGCTTTCTCCCTCGCTGTCTCTCTCGCAGTCCTTCTCGCAGTCCTTCTCGCAGTCTCTCTCGCTGTCTCCAGAGCTGTCTCCCTCGCTGTCTCCCTCGCTGTCTCCCTCGCTGTCTCCCACGCAGTCTCCCACGCAGTCTCCCACGCAGTCTCCCACGCAGTCTCCCACGCAGTCTCTCTCGCTGTCTCTCTCGCTGTCTCTCACGCTGTCTCTCTCGCTCTCTCCCTTGCAGTCTCTCTCGCAGTCTCTCTTGCAGTCTCTCTCGCTGTCTCCCTCGCTGTGTCTCTCGCTCTCTCCCTCGCTGTCTCCCTCGCTGTCTCACATGCTCTCTCTCGCAGTCTCTCTCGCTGTCTCTCTCGCTGTCTCCCTCGCTGTCTCCCTCGCTGTCTCCCTCGCTGTCTCCCTCGCTGTCTCCCTCGCAGTCTCCCTCGCAGTCTCCCTGGCCGTCTCCCTGGCCGTCTCCCTGGCCGTCTCCCTGGCCGTCTCCCTCGCAGTCTCCCTCGCAGTCTCCCTCGCAGTCTCTCTCGCAGTCTCTCTCGCAGTCTCTCTCGCTGTCTCTCTCGCTGTCTCTCTCAATGTACTCTCGCTGTCTCCCTCGCTGTCTCACTCACTCTATCCCTCGCTGTATCTCTCGCAGTCTCTCTCGCAGTCTCTCTCACAGTCTCTCTCGCCTTCTCCCTCGCAGTCTCTCTCGCTCTCTCCCTCACTGTCTCTCTCGCAGTCTATCTCGCCGTCTCTCTCTCCATCTCTCTCGCCATCTCTCTCGCAGTCTCCCTCGCTGTCTCCCTCACTGTCTCTCTCGCTGTCTCTCTCGCTGACTCCCTCGCTGACTCCCTCGCAGTTTCTATCGCTGTCTCCCTCGCAGTCTCTCTCGCTTTCTCCCTCGCTTTCTCCCTCGCTCTCTCCCTCGCAGTCTCTCTCGCAGTCTCTCTCGCTGTCTCCCTCGCTCTCTCCCTCGCTGTCTCCCTCGCTCTCTCTCTCGCTGTCTCCCTCGCTGTCTCCCTCGCTGTCTCCCTCGCTATCCCTCTCGCAGTCTCTCTCGCAGTCTCTCTCGCAGTCTCTCTCGCAGTCTCTCTCGCAGTCTCCCTCGCAGTCTCCCTCGCAGTCTCCCTCGCAGTCTCCCTCGCAGTCTCTCTCGCTGTCTCCCTCGCTGTTTCCCTCACAGTCTCTCTCGCTGTCTCCCTCGCAGTCTCTCTCGAAGTCGCTCTCGCTTTCTCCCTCGCTGTCTCTCTCGCAGTCCTTCTCGCAGTCTCTCTCGCTGTCTCCCTCGCTGTCTCCCTCGCTGTCTCCCTCGCTGTCTCCCTCGCTTTCTCCCTCGCTGTCTCCCACGCAGTCTCTCTCGCTGTCTCCATCGCTTTCTCCCTCGCTGTCTCTCTCGCTGTCTCCATCGCTTTCTCCCTCGCTGTCTCTCTCGCTGTCTCTCTCGCTGTCTGTCTCGCTGTCTCTCTTGCTGCCTCTCTCGCTGTCTCCCTTGCAGTCTCTCTTGCAGTCTCTCTCGCTGTCTCCCTCGCTGTGTCTCTCGCTCTCTCCCTCGCTGTCTCACGCGCTCTCTCTCGCTGTGTCCCTCGCAGTCTCCCTCGCTGTCTCCCTCGCCGTCTCCCTCGCCGTCTCCCTCGCCGTCTCCCTCGCCGTCTCCCTCGCCGTCTCCCTCGCCGTCTCCCTTGCAGTCACTCTCTCTGTATCCCCGGCTGTCTCTCTCGCTATCTCCATAGCAGTCTCTCTCACTGTCTCTGTCGCTATCTCTGTCGCTGTCTCCCTCGCTGTCTCCCTCGCTGTCTCCCTCGCTGTCTCCCTCATCGTCTCCCTCGTCGTCTCCCTCGTCGTCTCCCTCGTCGTCTCCCTGGCCGTCTCCCTGGCCGTCTCCCTGGCCGTCTCCCTGGCCGTCTCCCTCGCAGTCTCTCTCGCAGTCTCTCTCGCTGTCTCTCTCGCTGTCTCTCTCAATGTACTCTCGCTGTCTCCCTCGCTGTCTCACTCGCTCTGTCCCTCGCTGTATCTCTCGCAGTCTCTCTCGCAGTCTCGCTCGCAGTCTCTCTCACAGTATCTCTCGCTGTCTCTCTCACAGTCTCTCTCGCAGTCTCCCTCGCAGTCTCCCTCGCAGTCTCTCTCGCAGTCACTCTCGCAGTCTCTCTCGCAGTCTCTCTCGCAGTCTCCCTCGCAGTCTCCCTCGCAGTCTCCCTCGCAGTCTCCCTCGCAGTCTCTCTCGCTGTCTCCCTCGCTGTTTCCCTCACAGTCTCTCTCGCTGTCTCCCTCGCAGTCTCTCTCGAAGTCGCTCTCGCTTTCTCCCTCGCTGTCTCTCTGGCAGTCCTTCTCGCAGTCTCTCTCGCTGTCTCTCTCGCTGTCTCCATCGCTTTCTCCCTCGCTGTCTCTCTCGCTGTCTCTCTCGCTGTGTCTCTCGCTTTCTCCCTTGCTGCCTCTCTCGCTGTCTCTCTCGCTGTCTCTCTCACTGTCTCCCTTGCAGTCTCCCTTGCAGTCTGTCTTGCAGTCTCTCTTGCAGTCTCTCTTGCAGTCTCTCTCGCTGTGTCTCTCGCTCTCTCCCTCGCTCTCTCCCTCGCTGTCTCCCTCGCTGTCTCACGCGCTCTCTCTCGCAGTCTCTCTCGCTGTCTCCCTCGCTGTGTCCCTCGCTGTGTCCCTCGCTGTGTCCCTCGCTGTGTCCCTTGCTGTCTCCCTCGCCGTCTCCCTCGCCGTCTCCCTCGCCGTCTCCCTCGCCGTCTCCCTCGCCGTCTCCCTCGCCGTCTCCCTTGCAGTCACTCTCTCTGTATCCCCGGCTGTCTCTCTCGCTATCTCCATAGCAGTCTCTCTCGCTGTCTCCCTCGCTGTCTCCCTCGCTGTCTCCCTCGCTGTCTCCCTCGCTGTCTCTGTCGCTGTCTCTGTCGCTGTCTCTGTCGCTGTCTCTGTCGCTGTCTCCCTCGCCGTCTCCCTTGCAGTCACTCTCTCTGTATCCCCGGCTGTCTCTCTCGCTATCTCCATAGCAGTCTCTCTCACTGTCTCCCTCGCTGTCTCCCTCGCTGTCTCTGTCGCTGTCTCTGTCGCTGTCTCTGTCGCTGTCTCTGTCGCTGTCTCCCTCGCTGTCTCCCTCGCTGTCTCCCTCGCCGTCTCCCTCGTCGTCTCCCTCGCCGTCTCCCTGGCCGTCTCCCTGGCCGTCTCCCTCGCAGTCTCTCTCGCAGTCTCTCTCGCGGTCTCTCTCGCTGTCTCTCTCAATGTACTCTCGCTGTCTCCCTCGCTGTCTCACTCGCTCTATCCCTCGCTGTATCTCTCGCAGTCTCTCTCGCAGTCTCTCTCGCAGTCTCTCTCGCAGTCTCTCTCGCAGTCTCTCTCGCTGTCTCCCTCGCTGTCTCCCTCGCTGTCTCCCTCGCTGTCTCCCTCGCTTTCTCCCTCGCTGTCTCCCACGCAGTCTCTCTCGCTGTCTCCATCGCTTTCTCCCTCGCTGTCTCTCTCGCTGTCTCCATCGCTTTCTCCCTCGCTGTCTCTCTCGCTGTCTCTCTCGCTGTCTGTCTCGCTGTCTCTCTCGCTGCCTCTCTCGCTGTCTCCCTTGCAGTCTCTCTTGCAGTCTCTCTCGCTGTCTCCCTCGCTGTGTCTCTCGCTCTCTCCCTCGCTGTCTCACGCGCTCTCTCTCGCTGTGTCCCTCGCAGTCTCCCTCGCTGTCTCCCTCGCTGTCTCCCTCGCCGTCTCCCTCGCCGTCTCCCTCGCCGTCTCCCTCGCCGTCTCCCTCGCCGTCTCCCTCGCCGTCTCCCTTGCAGTCACTCTCTCTGTATCCCCGGCTGTCTCTCTCGCTATCTCCATAGCAGTCTCTCTCACTTTCTCTGTCGCTATCTCTGTCGCTGTCTCCCTCGCTGTCTCCCTCGCTGTCTCCCTCGCTGTCTCCCTCGTCGTCTCCCTCGTCGTCTCCCTCGTCGTCTCCCTCGTCGTCTCCCTGGCCGTCTCCCTGGCCGTCTCCCTGGCCGTCTCCCTCGCAGTCTCTCTCGCAGTCTCTCTCGCTGTCTCTCTCGCTGTCTCTCTCAATGTACTCTCGCTGTCTCCCTCGCTGTCTCACTCGCTCTGTCCCTCGCTGTATCTCTCGCAGTCTCTCTCGCAGTCTCGCTCGCAGTCTCTCTCACAGTATCTCTCGCTGTCTCTCTCACAGTCTCTCTCGCAGTCTCCCTCGCAGTCTCTCTCGCTGTCTCCCTCGCTGTCTCTCTCGCTGTCTCTCTCGCTGTCTCTCTCGCTGTCTCTCTCAATGTACTCTCGCTGTCTCTCTCGCTGTCTCTCTCGCTGTCTCTCTCAATGTACTCTAGCTGTCTCCCTCGCTGTCTCACTCGCTGTATCTCTCGCAGTCTCTCTCACAGTCTCTCTCGCTGTCTCTCTCGCAGTCTCTCTCGCAGTCTCTCTCGCAGTCTCCCTCGCAGTCTCTCTCGCAGTCTCCCTCGCAGTCTCCCTCGCAGTCTCCCTCGCAGTCTCTCTCGCTGTCTCCCTCGCTGTTTCCCTCACAGTCTCTCTCGCTGTCTCCCTCGCAGTCTCTCTCGAAGTCGCTCTCGCTTTCTCCCTCGCTGTCTCTCTCGCAGTCCTTCTCGCAGTCCTTCTCGCAGTCTCTCTCGCTGTCTCCAGAGCTGTCTCCCTCGCTGTCTCCCTCGCTGTCTCCCTCGCTGTCTCCCTCGCTGTCTCCCACGCAGTCTCCCACGCAGTCTCCCACGCAGTCTCCCACGCAGTCTCCCACGCAGTCTCTCTCGCTGTCTCTCTCGCTGTCTCTCACGCTGTCTCTCTCGCTCTCTCCCTTGCAGTCTCTCTCGCAGTCTCTCTTGCAGTCTCTCTCGCTGTCTCCCTCGCTGTGTCTCTCGCTCTCTCCCTCGCTGTCTCCCTCGCTGTCTCACATGCTCTCTCTCGCAGTCTCTCTCGCTGTCTCTCTCGCTGTCTCCCTCGCTGTCTCCCTCGCTGTCTCCCTCGCTTTCTCCCTCGCTGTCTCCCTCGCAGTCTCCCTCGCAGTCTCCCTGGCCGTCTCCCTGGCCGTCTCCCTGGCCGTCTCCCTGGCCGTCTCCCTGGCCGTCTCCCTCGCAGTCTCCCTCGCAGTCTCCCTCGCAGTCTCTCTCGCTGTCTCCCTCGCTGTTTCCCTCACAGTCTCTCTCGCTGTCTCCCTCGCAGTCTCTCTCGAAGTCGCTCTCGCTTTCTCCCTCGCTGTCTCTCTCGCAGTCCTTCTCGCAGTCTCTCTCGCTGTCTCCCTCGCTGTCTCCCTCGCTGTCTCCCTCGCTGTCTCCCTCGCTTTCTCCCTCGCTGTCTCCCACGCAGTCTCTCTCGCTGTCTCCATCGCTTTCTCCCTCGCTGTCTCTCTCGCTGTCTCCATCGCTTTCTCCCTCGCTGTCTCTCTCGCTGTCTCTCTCGCTGTCTGTCTCGCTGTCTCTCTCGCTGCCTCTCTCGCTGTCTCCCTTGCAGTCTCTCTTGCAGTCTCTCTCGCTGTCTCCCTCGCTGTGTCTCTCGCTCTCTCCCTCGCTGTCTCACGCGCTCTCTCTCGCTGTGTCCCTCGCAGTCTCCCTCGCTGTCTCCCTCGCTGTCTCCCTCGCCGTCTCCCTCGCCGTCTCCCTCGCCGTCTCCCTCGCCGTCTCCCTCGCCGTCTCCCTTGCAGTCACTCTCTCTGTATCCCCGGCTGTCTCTCTCGCTATCTCCATAGCAGTCTCTCTCACTGTCTCTGTCGCTATCTCTGTCGCTGTCTCCCTCGCTGTCTCCCTCGCTGTCTCCCTCGCTGTCTCCCTCGTCGTCTCCCTCGTCGTCTCCCTCGTCGTCTCCTTCGTCGTCTCCCTGGCCGTCTCCCTGGCCGTCTCCCTGGCCGTCTCCCTGGCCGTCTCCCTGGCCGTCTCCCTCGCAGTCTCTCTCGCAGTCTCTCTCGCTGTCTCTCTCGCTGTCTCTCTCAATGTACTCTCGCTGTCTCCCTCGCTGTCTCACTCGCTCTGTCCCTCGCTGTATCTCTCGCAGTCTCTCTCGCAGTCTCGCTCGCAGTCTCTCTCACAGTATCTCTCGCTGTCTCTCTCACAGTCTCTCTCGCAGTCTCCCTCGCAGTCTCCCTCGCAGTCTCTCTCGCAGTCACTCTCGCAGTCTCTCTCGCAGTCTCTCTCGCAGTCTCCCTCGCAGTCTCCCTCGCAGTCTCCCTCGCAGTCTCCCTCGCAGTCTCTCTCGCTGTCTCCCTCGCTGTTTCCCTCACAGTCTCTCTCGCTGTCTCCCTCGCAGTCTCTCTCGAAGTCGCTCTCGCTTTCTCCCTCGCTGTCTCTCTCGCAGTCCTTCTCGCAGTCTCTCTCGCTGTCTCTCTCGCTGTCTCCATCGCTTTCTCCCTCGCTGTCTCTCTCGCTGTCTCTCTCGCTGTGTCTCTCGCTTTCTCCCTTGCTGCCTCTCTCGCTGTCTCTCTCGCTGTCTCTCTCGCTGTCTCCCTTGCAGTCTCCCTTGCAGTCTGTCTTGCAGTCTCTCTTGCAGTCTCTCTTGCAGTCTCTCTCGCTGTGTCTCTCGCTCTCTCCCTCGCTCTCTCCCTCGCTGTCTCCCTCGCTGTCTCACGCGCTCTCTCTCGCAGTCTCTCTCGCTGTCTCCCTCGCTGTGTCCCTCGCTGTGTCCCTCGCTGTGTCCCTCGCTGTGTCCCTTGCTGTCTCCCTCGCCGTCTCCCTCGCCGTCTCCCTCGCCGTCTCCCTCGCCGTCTCCCTCGCCGTCTCCCTCGCCGTCTCCCTTGCAGTCACTCTCTCTGTATCCCCGGCTGTCTCTCTCGCTATCTCCATAGCAGTCTCTCTCGCTGTCTCCCTCGCTGTCTCCCTCGCTGTCTCCCTCGCTGTCTCCCTCGCTGTCTCTGTCGCTGTCTCTGTCGCTGTCTCTGTCGCTGTCTCTGTCGCTGTCTCCCTCGCCGTCTCCCTTGCAGTCACTCTCTCTGTATCCCCGGCTGTCTCTCTCGCTATCTCCATAGCAGTCTCTCTCACTGTCTCCCTCGCTGTCTCTGTCGCTGTCTCTGTCGCTGTCTCTGTCGCTGTCTCTGTCGCTGTCTCTGTCGCTGTCTCCCTCGCTGTCTCCCTCGCCGTCTCCCTCGTCGTCTCCCTCGCCGTCTCCCTGGCCGTCTCCCTGGCCGTCTCCCTCGCAGTCTCTCTCGCAGTCTCTCTCGCGGTCTCTCTCGCTGTCTCTCTCAATGTACTCTCGCTGTCTCCCTCGCTGTCTCACTCGCTCTATCCCTCGCTGTATCTCTCGCAGTCTCTCTCGCAGTCTCTCTCGCAGTCTCTCTCGCAGTCTCTCTCGCTGTCTCCCTCGCTGTCTCCCTCGCTGTCTCCCTCGCTGTCTCCCTCGCTTTCTCCCTCGCTGTCTCCCACGCAGTCTCTCTCGCTGTCTCCATCGCTTTCTCCCTCGCTGTCTCTCTCGCTGTCTCCATCGCTTTCTCCCTCGCTGTCTCTCTCGCTGTCTCTCTCGCTGTCTGTCTCGCTGTCTCTCTCGCTGCCTCTCTCGCTGTCTCCCTTGCAGTCTCTCTTGCAGTCTCTCTCGCTGTCTCCCTCGCTGTGTCTCTCGCTCTCTCCCTCGCTGTCTCACGCGCTCTCTCTCGCTGTGTCCCTCGCAGTCTCCCTCGCTGTCTCCCTCGCTGTCTCCCTCGCCGTCTGCCTCGCCGTCTCCCTCGCCGTCTCCCTCGCCGTCTCCCTCGCCGTCTCCCTCGCCGTCTCCCTTGCAGTCACTCTCTCTGTATCCCCGGCTGTCTCTCTCGCTATCTCCATAGCAGTCTCTCTCACTGTCTCTGTCGCTATCTCTGTCGCTGTCTCCCTCGCTGTCTCCCTCGCTGTCTCCCTCGCTGTCTCCCTCGTCGTCTCCCTCGTCGTCTCCCTCGTCGTCTCCCTCGTCGTCTCCCTGGCCGTCTCCCTGGCCGTCTCCCTGGCCGTCTCCCTGGCCGTCTCCCTGGCCGTCTCCCTCGCAGTCTCTCTCGCAGTCTCTCTCGCTGTCTCTCTCGCTGTCTCTCTCAATGTACTCTCGCTGTCTCCCTCGCTGTCTCACTCGCTCTGTCCCTCGCTGTATCTCTCGCAGTCTCTCTCGCAGTCTCGCTCGCAGTCTCTCTCACAGTATCTCTCGCTGTCTCTCTCACAGTCTCTCTCGCAGTCTCCCTCGCAGTCTCCCTCGCAGTCTCTCTCGCAGTCACTCTCGCAGTCTCTCTCGCAGTCTCTCTCGCAGTCTCCCTCGCAGTCTCCCTCGCAGTCTCCCTCGCAGTCTCCCTCGCAGTCTCTCTCGCTGTCTCCCTCGCTGTTTCCCTCACAGTCTCTCTCGCTGTCTCCCTCACAGTCTCTCTCGAAGTCGCTCTCGCTTTCTCCCTCGCTGTCTCTCTCGCAGTCCTTCTCGCAGTCTCTCTCGCTGTCTCTCTCGCTGTCTCCATCGCTTTCTCCCTCGCTGTCTCTCTCGCTGTCTCTCTCGCTGTGTCTCTCGCTTTCTCCCTTGCTGCCTCTCTCGCTGTCTCTCTCGCTGTCTCTCTCGCTGTCTCCCTTGCAGTCTCCCTTGCAGTCTGTCTTGCAGTCTCTCTTGCAGTCTCTCTTGCAGTCTCTCTCGCTGTGTCTCTCGCTCTCTCCCTCGCTCTCTCCCTCGCTGTCTCCCTCGCTGTCTCACGCGCTCTCTCTCGCAGTCTCTCTCGCTGTCTCCCTCGCTGTGTCCCTCGCTGTGTCCCTCGCTGTGTCCCTCGCTGTGTCCCTTGCTGTCTCCCTCGCCGTCTCCCTCGCCGTCTCCCTCGCCGTCTCCCTCGCCGTCTCCCTCGCCGTCTCCCTCGCCGTCTCCCTTGCAGTCACTCTCTCTGTATCCCCGGCTGTCTCTCTCGCTATCTCCATAGCAGTCTCTCTCGCTGTCTCCCTCGCTGTCTCCCTCGCTGTCTCCCTCGCTGTCTCCCTCGCTGTCTCTGTCGCTGTCTCTGTCGCTGTCTCTGTCGCTGTCTCCCTCGCCGTCTCCCTTGCAGTCACTCTCTCTGTATCCCCGGCTGTCTCTCTCGCTATCTCCATAGCAGTCTCTCTCACTGTCTCCCTCGCTGTCTCTGTCGCTGTCTCTGTCGCTGTCTCTGTCGCTGTCTCTGTCGCTGTCTCCCTCGCTGTCTCCCTCGCTGTCTCCCTCGCCGTCTCCCTCGTCGTCTCCCTCGCCGTCTCCCTGGCCGTCTCCCTGGCCGTCTCCCTCGCAGTCTCTCTCGCAGTCTCTCTCGCGGTCTCTCTCGCTGTCTCTCTCAATGTACTCTCGCTGTCTCCCTCGCTGTCTCACTCGCTCTATCCCTCGCTGTATCTCTCGCAGTCTCTCTCGCAGTCTCTCTCGCAGTCTCTCTCGCAGTCTCTCTCGCAGTCTCTCTCGCATTCTCTCTCGCAGTCTCTCTCGCAGTCTCTCTCGCTGTCTCTCTCACTGTCTCCCTCGCAGTCTCTCTCGCTCTCTCCCTCACTGTCTCTCTCGCAGTCTCTCTCGCAGTCTCTCTCACCGTCTCTCTCTCCATCTCTCTCTCCATCTCTCTCGCCATCTCTCTCGCAGTCTCCCTCGCTGTCTCCCTCGCTGTCTCCCTCGCTGTCTCCCTCGCTGTCTCCCTCGCTGTCACCCTCTTCGTCTCCCTGGCCATCTCCCTGGCCGTCTCCCTGGCCGTCTCCCTCGCAGTCTCCCTCGCAGTCTCCCTCGCAGTCTCTCTCGCAGTCACTCTCGCAGTCTCTCTCGCTGTCTCTCTCGCTGTCTCTCTCGCTGTCTCTCTCAATGTACTCTCGCTGTCTCTCTCGCTGTCTCTCTCGCTGTCTCTCTCAATGTGCTCTCGCTGTCTCCCTCGCTGTCTCACTCGCTCTATCCCTCGCTGTATCTCTCGCAGTCACTCTCACAGTCTCTCTCGCTGTCTCTCTTGCAGTCTCTCTCGCAGTCTCCCTCGCAGTCTCCCTCGCAGTCTCCCTCGCAGTCACTCTCGCAGTCCTTCTCGCAGTCCTTCTCGCAGTCTCTCTCGCTGTCTCCAGCGCTGTCTCCCTCGCTGTCTCCCTCGCTGTCTCCCTCGCTGTCTCCCTCGCAGTCTCCCACGCAGTCTCCCATGCAGTCTCCCACGCAGTCTCTCTCGCTGTCTCTCTCGCTGTCTCTCTCGCTGTCTCTCTCGCTCTCTCCCTTGCAGTCTCTCTCGCAGTCTCTCTCGCAGTCTCTCTCGCAGTCTCTCTCGCAGTCTCTCTCGCTGTCTCCCTCGCAGTCTCCCTCGCAGTCTCCCTCGCTGTCTCTCTCGCTGTCTCTATCGCTGTCTCCCTCGCAGTCTCCCTCGCAGTCTCTCTCGCAGTCTCCCTCGCAGTCTCCCTCGCAGTCTCCCTCGCTGTCTTCCTCGCTGTCTCCCTCGCTGTCTCTCTCGCTGTCTCTCGCTGTCTCTCTCAGTCTCTCTCGCTGTCTCCCTCGCAGTCTCCCTCGAAGTCTCCCTCGAAGTCACCCTGGATGTCTCTCTCGCAGTCTCTCTCACATTCTCTTTCGCTGTCTCTCTCGATGTCTCTCTCGTTGTCTCCCTCGCTGTCTCCCTCTCAGTCTCTCTCTCAGTCTCTCTCTCAGTCTCTCTCGCATTCTCTCTCGCTGTCTCCCTCGCTGTCTCCCTCGCACTCTCTGGCTTTCTCTCTCGCTTTCTCTCTCGCAGTCCCTCTCGCAGTCCCTCTCGCAGTCTCTCTCGCAGTCTCTCTCGCAGTCTTCCTCACAGTCTCCCTCGCTGTCTCCCTCACAGTCTCTCTCGCAGTCTCTCTCGCAGTCTCTCTCGCAGTCTCTCTCGCAGTCTCTCTCGCTATCTCCCTCGCTATCTCCCTCGCTGTCTCTCTCGCTGTCTCCCTTGCAGTCTCCCTCGCAGTCTCTCTCGCTGTGTCTCTCGCTCTCTCCCTCGCTCTCTCCCTCGCTGTCTCTCTCGCAGTCTCTCTCGCAGTCTCTCTCGCTATCTCCCTCGCTATCTCCCTCGCTATCTCCCTCGCTGTCTCTCTCGCTGTCTCCCTTGCAGTCTCCCTCGCAGTCTCTCTCGCTTTCTCCCTCGCAGTCTCTCTCGCTTTCTCCCTCGCAGTCTCTCTCGCAGTCTCTCTCGCAGTCTCTCTCGCAGTCTCTCTCGCAGTCTCTCTCGCAGTCTTCCTCGCAGTCTTCCTCGCAGTTTCTCTCGCTGTCTCCCTCGCTGTCTCCCTCGCAGTCTCGCTCGCAGTCTCCCTCGCTGTCTCCCTCGCTGTCTCCCTCGCTGTCTCCCTCGCTGTCTCCCTCGCTGTGTCTCTCGGTGTCTCCCTTGCTGTCTCCCTCGCTGTCTCCCTCGCCGTCTCCCTCGCCGTCTCCCTTGCAGTCACTCTCTCTGTATCCCCGGCTGTCTCTCTCGCTATCTCCACAGCAGTCACTCTCACTGTCTCTGTCGCTGTCTCTGTCGCTGTCTCTGTCGCTGTCTCTGTCGCTGTCTCTGTCGCTGTCTCCCTTGCTGTCTCCCTCGCTGTCTCCCTCGTCGTCTCCCTGGCCGTCTCCCTGGCCGTCTCCCTGGCCGTCTCCCTGGCCGTCTCCCTCGCAGTCTCTCTCGCAGTCTCTCTCGCAGTCTCTCTCGCTGTCTCTCTCGCTGTCTCTCTCGCTGTCTCTCTCGCTGTCTCTCTCGCTGTCTCTCTCAATGTACTCTCGCTGTCTCTCTCGCTGTCTCTCTCGCTGTCTCTCTCAATGTACTCTAGCTGTCTCCCTCGCTGTCTCACTCGCTGTATCTCTCGCAGTCTCTCTCACAGTCTCTCTCGCTGTCTCTCTCGCAGTCTCTCTCGCAGTCTCTCTCGCAGTCTCCCTCGCAGTCTCTCTCGCAGTCTCCCTCGCAGTCTCCCTCGCAGTCTCCCTCGCAGTCTCTCTCGCTGTCTCCCTCGCTGTTTCCCTCACAGTCTCTCTCGCTGTCTCCCTCGCAGTCTCTCTCGAAGTCGCTCTCGCTTTCTCCCTCGCTGTCTCTCTCGCAGTCCTTCTCGCAGTCCTTCTCGCAGTCTCTCTCGCTGTCTCCAGAGCTGTCTCCCTCGCTGTCTCCCTCGCTGTCTCCCTCGCTGTCTCCCTCGCTGTCTCCCACGCAGTCTCCCACGCAGTCTCCCACGCAGTCTCCCACGCAGTCTCCCACGCAGTCTCTCTCGCTGTCTCTCTCGCTGTCTCTCACGCTGTCTCTCTCGCTCTCTCCCTTGCAGTCTCTCTCGCAGTCTCTCTTGCAGTCTCTCTCGCTGTCTCCCTCGCTGTGTCTCTCGCTCTCTCCCTCGCTGTCTCCCTCGCTGTCTCACATGCTCTCTCTCGCAGTCTCTCTCGCTGTCTCTCTCGCTGTCTCCCTCGCTGTCTCCCTCGCTGTCTCCCTCGCTGTCTCCCTCGCTGTCTCCCTCGCAGTCTCCCTGGCCGTCTCCCTGGCCGTCTCCCTGGCCGTCTCCCTGGCCGTCTCCCTGGCCGTCTCCCTCGCAGTCTCCCTCGCAGTCTCCCTCGCAGTCTCTCTCGCAGTCTCTCTCGCAGTCTCTCTCGCTGTCTCTCTCGCTGTCTCTCTCAATGTACTCTCGCTGTCTCCCTCGCTGTCTCACTCACTCTATCCCTCGCTGTATCTCTCGCAGTCTCTCTCGCAGTCTCTCTCACAGTCTCTCTCGCCTTCTCCCTCGCAGTCTCTCTCGCTCTCTCCCTCACTGTCTCTCTCGCAGTCTCTCTCGCCGTCTCTCTCTCCATCTCTCTCGCCATCTCTCTCGCAGTCTCCCTCGCTGTCTCCCTCACTGTCTCTCTCGCTGTCTCTCTCGCTGACTCCCTCGCTGACTCCCTCGCAGTTTCTATCGCTGTCTCCCTCGCAGTCTCTCTCGCTTTCTCCCTCGCTTTCTCCCTCGCTTTCTCCCTCGCTCTCTCCCTCGCAGTCTCTCTCGCAGTCTCTCTCGCTGTCTCCCTCGCTCTCTCCCTCGCTGTCTCCCTCGCTCTCTCTCTCGCTGTCTCCCTCGCTGTCTCCCTCGCTGTCTCCCTCGCTATCCCTCTCGCAGTCTCTCTCGCAGTCTCTCTCGCAGTCTCTCTCGCAGTCTCTCTCGCAGTCTCCCTCGCAGTCTCCCTCGCAGTCTCCCTCGCAGTCTCTCTCGCTGTCTCCCTCGCTGTTTCCCTCACAGTCTCTCTCGCTGTCTCCCTCGCAGTCTCTCTCGCTGTCTCCCTCGCTGTTTCCCTCACAGTCTCTCTCGCTGTCTCCCTCGCAGTCTCTCTCGAAGTCGCTCTCGCTTTCTCCCTCGCTGTCTCTCTCGCAGTCCTTCTCGCAGTCTCTCTCGCTGTCTCCCTCGCTGTCTCCCTCGCTGTCTCTCTCGCTGTCTCCATCGCTTTCTCCCTCGCTGTCTCTCTCGCTGTCTCCATCGCTTTCTCCCTCGCTGTCTCTCTCGCTGTCTCTCTCGCTGTCTGTCTCGCTGTCTCTCTCGCTGCCTCTCTCGCTGTCTCCCTTGCAGTCTCTCTTGCAGTCTCTCTCGCTGTCTCCCTCGCTGTGTCTCTCGCTCTCTCCCTCGCTGTCTCACGCGCTCTCTCTCGCTGTGTCCCTCGCAGTCTCCCTCGCTGTCTCCCTCGCTGTCTCCCTCGCCGTCTCCCTCGCCGTCTCCCTCGCCGTCTCCCTCGCCGTCTCCCTCGCCGTCTCCCTCGCCGTCTCCCTTGCAGTCACTCTCTCTGTATCCCCGGCTGTCTCTCTCGCTATCTCCATAGCAGTCTCTCTCACTGTCTCTGTCGCTATCTCTGTCGCTGTCTCCCTCGCTGTCTCCCTCGCTGTCTCCCTCGCTGTCTCCCTCGTCGTCTCCCTCGTCGTCTCCCTCGTCGTCTCCCTCGTCGTCTCCCTGGCCGTCTCCCTGGCCGTCTCCCTGGCCGTCTCCCTGGCCGTCTCCCTCGCAGTCTCTCTCGCAGTCTCTCTCGCTGTCTCTCTCGCTGTCTCTCTCAATGTACTCTCGCTGTCTCCCTCGCTGTCTCACTCGCTCTGTCCCTCGCTGTATCTCTCGCAGTCTCTCTCGCAGTCTCGCTCGCAGTCTCTCTCACAGTATCTCTCGCTGTCTCTCTCACAGTCTCTCTCGCAGTCTCCCTCGCAGTCTCCCTCGCAGTCTCTCTCGCAGTCACTCTCGCAGTCTCTCTCGCAGTCTCTCTCGCAGTCTCCCTCGCAGTCTCCCTCGCAGTCTCCCTCGCAGTCTCCCTCGCAGTCTCTCTCGCTGTCTCCCTCGCTGTTTCCCTCACAGTCTCTCTCGCTGTCTCCCTCGCAGTCTCTCTCGAAGTCGCTCTCGCTTTCTCCCTCGCTGTCTCTCTCGCAGTCCTTCTCGCAGTCTCTCTCGCTGTCTCCCTCGCTGTCTCCCACGCAGTCTCTCTCGCTGTCTCTCTCGCTGTCTCTCTCGCTGTCTCTCTCGCTGTCTCCATTGCTTTCTCCCTCGCTGTCTCTCTCGCTGTCTCTCTTGCTGTCTCTCTCGCTGTCTCCATCGCTTTCTCCCTCGCTGTCTCCCTCGCTGTCTCTCTCGCTGTCTCTCTCGCTGTCTCTCTCGCTTTCTCCCTTGCTGCCTCTCTCGCTGTCTCTCTCGCTGTCTCCCTTGCAGTCTCTCTTGCAGTCTCTCTTGCAGTCTCTCTTGCAGTCTCTCTCGCTGTCTCCCTCGCTGTGTCTCTCGCTCTCTCCCTCGCTGTCACCCTCGCTGTCTCACGCGCTCTCTCTCGCAGTCTCTCTCGCTGTCTCCCTCGCTGTGTCCCTCGCCGTGTCCCTCGCCGTGTCCCTCGCCGTCTCCCTCGCCGTCTCCCTCGCCGTCTCCCTCGCCGTCTCCCTCGCCGTCTCCCTCGCCGTCTCCCTTGCAGTCACTCTCTCTGTATCCCCGGCTGTCTCTCTCGCTATCTCCATAGCAGTCTCTCTCGCTGTCTCCCTCGCTGTCTCCCTCGCTGTCTCTGTCGCTGTCTCTGTCGCTGTCTCTGTCGCTGTCTCCCTCGCCGTCTCCCTTGCAGGCACTCTCTCTGTAACCCCGGCTGTCTCTCTCGCTATCTCCAGAGCAGTCTCTCTCACTGTCTCTCTCGCTGTCTCCCTCGCTGTCTCTGTCGCTGTCTCTGTCGCTGTCTCCCTCGCTGTCTCCCTCGCTGTCTCCCTCGCTGTCTCCCTCGTCGTCTCCCTCGTCGTCTCCCTCGTCGTCTCCCTCGTCGTCTCCCTCGCCGTCTCCCTGGCCGTCTCCCTCGCAGTCTCTCTCGCAGTCTCTCTCGCAGTCTCTCTCGCTGTCTCTCTCAATGTACTCTCGCTGTCTCCCTCGCTGTCTCACTCGCTCTATCCCTTGCTGTATCTCTCGCAGTCTCTCTCGCAGTCTCTCTCGCAGTCTCTCTCGCAGTCTCTCTCGCAGTCTCTCTCGCAGTCTCTCTCGCTGTCTCTCTCGCTGTCTCCCTCGCAGTCTCTCTCGCTCTCTCTCTCACTGTCTCTCTCGCAGTCTCTCTCACCGTCTCACTCTCCATCTCTCTCGCCATCTCTCTCGCAGTCTCCCTCGCTGTCTCCCTCGCTGTCTCTCTCGCAGTCTCTCTCGCAGTCTCTCTCGCAGTCTCTCTCGCAGTCTCTCTCGCAGTCTCTCTCGCAGTCTCCCTCGCTGTCTCCCTCGCTTTCTCCCTCGCAGTCTCTCTCGCAGTCTCTCTCGCAGTCTCTCTCGCTGTCCCTCTCGCAGTCCCTCTCGCAGTCTCTCTCGCTGTCCCTCTCGCAGTCTCTCTCACTGTCTCTCTCGCAGTCTCCCTCGCATCCTCCCTCGCAGTCTCCCTCGCAGTCTCCCTCGCAGTCTCTCTCGCTGTCTCCCTCGCTGTTTCCCTCACAGTCTCTCTCGCTGTCTCCCTCGCAGTCTCTCTCGAAGTCGCTCTCGCTTTCTCCCTCGCTGTCTCTCTCGCAGTCCTTCTCGCAGTCTCTCTCGCTGTCTCCCTCGCTGTCTCCCTCGCTGTCTCCCTCGCTGTCTCCCTCGCTGTTTCCCTCGCTGTCTCCCTCGCTGTCTCCCACGCAGTCTCTCTCGCTGTCTCCATCGCTTTCTCCCTCGCTGTCTCTCTCGCTGTCTCCATCGCTTTCTCCCTCGCTGTCTCTCTCGCTGTCTCTCTCGCTGTCTGTCTCGCTGTCTCTCTCGCTGCCTCTCTCGCTGTCTCCCTTGCAGTCTCTCTTGCAGTCTCTCTCGCTGTCTCCCTCGCTGTGTCTCTCGCTCTCTCCCTCGCTGTCTCACGCGCTCTCTCTCGCTGTGTCCCTCGCAGTCTCCCTCGCTGTCTCCCTCGCTGTCTCCCTCGCTGTCTCCCTCGCCGTCTCCCTCGCCGTCTCCCTCGCCGTCTCCCTCGCCGTCTCCCTCGCCGTCTCCCTCGCCGTCTCCCTTGCAGTCACTCTCTCTGTATCCCCGGCTGTCTCTCTCGCTATCTCCATAGCAGTCTCTCTCACTGTCTCTGTCGCTGTCTCTGTCGCTGTCTCTGTCGCTGTCTCCCTCGCTGTCTCCCTCGCTGTCTCCCTCGCTGTCTCCCTCGTCGTCTCCCTGGCCGTCTCCCTGGCCGTCTCCCTGGCCGTCTCCCTGGCCGTCTCCCTGGCCGTCTCCCTCGCAGTCTCTCTCGCAGTCTCTCTCGCTGTCTCTCTCAATGTACTTTCGCTGTCTCCCTCGCTGTCTCACTCGCTCTGTCCCTCGCTGTATCTCTCGCAGTCTCTCTCGCAGTCTCGCTCGCAGTCTCTCTCACAGTATCTCTCGCTGTCTCTCTCACAGTCTCTCTCGCAGTCTCCCTCGCAGTCTCCCTCGCAGTCTCTCTCGCAGTCACTCTCGCAGTCTCCCTCGCAGTCTCCCTCGCAGTCTCCCTCGCAGTCTCCCTCGCAGTCTCTCTCGCTGTCTCCCTCGCTGTTTCCCTCACAGTCTCTCTCGCTGTCTCCCTCGCAGTCTCTCTCGAAGTCGCTCTCGCTTTCTCCCTCGCTGTCTCTCTCGCAGTCCTTCTCGCAGTCTCTCTCGCTGTCTCCCTCGCTGTCTCCCACGCAGTCTCTCTCGCTGTCTCTCTCGCTGTCTCTCTCGCTGTCTCTCTCGCTGTCTCCATCGCTTTCTCCCTCGCTGTCTCTCTCGCTGTCTCTCTTGCTGTCTCTCTCGCTGTCTCCATCGCTTTCTCCCTCGCTGTCTCCCTCGCTGTCTCTCTCGCTGTCTCTCTCGCTGTCTCTCTCGGTTTCTCCCTTGCTGCCTCTCTCGCTGTCTCTCTCGCTGTCTCCCTTGCAGTCTCTCTTGCAGTCTCTCTTGCAGTCTCTCTTGCAGTCTCTCTCGCTGTCTCCCTCACTGTGTCCCTCGCTGTGTCCCTCGCCGTGTCCCTCGGCGTCTCCCTCGCCGTCTCCCTCGCCGTCTCCCTCGCCGTCTCCCTTGCCGTCTCCCTCGCCGTCTCCCTTGCAGTCACTCTCTCTGTATCCCCGGCTGTCTCTCTCGCTATCTCCATAGCAGTCTCTCTCGCTGTCTCCCTCGCTGTCTCCCTCGCTGTCTCCCTCGCTGTCTCCCTCGCTGTCTCTGTCGCTGTCTCTGTCGCTGTCTCTGTCGCTGTCTCCCTCGCCGTCTCCCTTGCAGGCACTCTCTCTGTATCCCCGGCTGTCTCTCTCGCTATCTCCAGAGCAGTCTCTCTCACTGTCTCCCTCGCTGTCTCTGTCGCTGTCTCTGTCGCTGTCTCTGTCGCTGTCTCCCTCGCTGTCTCCCTCGCTGTCTCCCTCGCCGTCTCCCTCGTCATCTCCCTCGTCATCTCCCTCGTCGTCTCCCTCGTCGTCTCCCTCGTCGTCTCCCTCGCCGTCTCCCTCGCCGTCTCCCTAGCCGTCTCCCTCGCAGTCTCTCTCGCAGTCTCTCTCGCAGTCTCTCTCGCTGTCTCTCTCAATGTACTCTCGCTGTCTCCCTCGCTGTCTCACTCACTCTATCCCTCGCTGTATCTCTCGCAGTCTCTCTCGCAGTCTCTCTCGCAGTCTCTCTCGCAGTCTCTCTCGCAGTCTCTCTCGCTGTCTCTCTCGCTGTCTCCCTCGCAGTCTCTCTCGCTCTCTCTCTCACTGTCTCTCTCGCAGTCTCTCTCACCGTCTCACTCTCCATCTCTCTCGCCATCTCTCTCGCAGTCTCCCTCGCTGTCTCTGTCGCTGTCTCTGTCGCTGTCTCTGTCGCTGTCTCTGTCGCTGTCTCCCTCGCCGTCTCCCTTGCAGGCACTCTCTCTGTATCCCCGGCTGTCTCTCTCGCTATCTCCAGAGCAGTCTCTCTCACTGTCTCCCTCGCTGTCTCTGTCGCTGTCTCTGTCGCTGTCTCCCTCGCTGTCTCCCTCGCTGTCTCCCTCGCTGTCTCCCTCGCTGTCTCCCTCGTCGTCTCCCTCATCGTCTCCCTCGTCGTCTCCCTCGTCGTCTCCCTCGCCGTCTCCCTGGCCGTCTCCCTCGCAGTCTCTCTCGCAGTCTCTCTCGCAGTCTCTCTCGCTGTCTCTCTCAATGTACTCTCGCTGTCTCCCTCGCTGTCTCACTCGCTCTATCCCTTGCTGTATCTCTCGCAGTCTCTCTCGCAGTCTCTCTCGCAGTCTCTCTCGCAGTCTCTCTCGCAGTCTCTCTCGCTGTCTCTCTCGCTGTCTCCCTCGCAGTCTCTCTCGCTCTATCTCTCACTGTCTCTCTCGCAGTCTCTCTCACCGTCTCACTCTCCATCTCTCTCGCCATCTCTCTCGCAGTCTCCCTCGCTGTCTCCCTCGCTGCCTCTCTTGCAGTCTCTCTCGCAGTCTCTCTCGCAGTCTCTCTCGCAGTCTCCCTCGCTGTCTCCCTCGCTTTCTCCCTCGCAGTCTCTCTCGCAGTCTCTCTCGCAGTCTCTCTCGGTGTCCCTCTCGCAGTCCCTCTCGCAGTCTCTCTCGCTGTCCCTCTCGCAGTCTCTCTCGCTGTCTCTCTCGCAGTCTCCCTCGCAGTCTCCCTCGCAGTCTCCCTCGCAGTCTCCCTCGCAGTCTCTCTCGCTGTCTCCCTCGCTGTTTCCCTCACAGTCTCTCTCGCTGTCGCCCTCGCAGTCTCTCTCGAAGTCGCTCTCGCTTTCTCCCTCGCTGTCTCTCTCGCAGTCCTTCTCGCAGTCTCTCTCGCTGTCTCCCTCGCTGTCTCCCTCGCTGTCTCCCTCGCTGTCTCCCTCGCTGTCTCCCTCGCTGTTTCCCTCGCTGTCTCCCTCGCTGTCTCCCACGCAGTCTCTCTCGCTGTCTCCATCGCTTTCTCCCTCGCTGTCTCTCTCGCTGTCTCCATCGCTTTCTCCCTCGCTGTCTCTCTCGCTGTCTCTCTCGCTGTCTGTCTCGCTGTCTCTCTCGCTGCCTCTCTCGCTGTCTCCCTTGCAGTCTCTCTTGCAGTCTCTCTCGCTGTCTCCCTCGCTGTGTCTCTCGCTCTCTCCCTCGCTGTCTCACGCGCTCTCTCTCGCTGTGTCCCTCGCAGTCTCCCTCGCTGTCTCCCTCGCTGTCTCCCTCGCTGTCTCCCTCGCCGTCTCCCTCGCCGTCTCCCTCGCCGTCTCCCTCGCCGTCTCCCTCGCCGTCTCCCTCGCCGTCTCCCTTGCAGTCACTCTCTCTGTATCCCCGGCTGTCTCTCTCGCTATCTCCATAGCAGTCTCTCTCACTGTCTCTGTCGCTGTCTCTGTCGCTGTCTCTGTCGCTGTCTCCCTCGCTGTCTCCCTCGCTGTCTCCCTCGCTGTCTCCCTCGTCGTCTCCCTGGCCGTCTCCCTGGCCGTCTCCCTGGCCGTCTCCCTGGCCGTCTCCCTGGCCGTCTCCCTCGCAGTCTCTCTCGCAGTCTCTCTCGCTGTCTCTCTCAATGTACTTTCGCTGTCTCCCTCGCTGTCTCACTCGCTCTGTCCCTCGCTGTATCTCTCGCAGTCTCTCTCGCAGTCTCGCTCGCAGTCTCTCTCACAGTATCTCTCGCTGTCTCTCTCACAGTCTCTCTCGCAGTCTCCCTCGCAGTCTCCCTCGCAGTCTCTCTCACAGTCACTCTCGCAGTCTCCCTCGCAGTCTCCCTCGCAGTCTCCCTCGCAGTCTCCCTCGCAGTCTCTCTCGCTGTCTCCCTCGCTGTTTCCCTCACAGTCTCTCTCGCTGTCTCCCTCGCAGTCTCTCTCGAAGTCGCTCTCGCTTTCTCCCTCGCTGTCTCTCTCGCAGTCCTTCTCGCAGTCTCTCTCGCTGTCTCCCTCGCTGTCTCCCATGCAGTCTCTCTCGCTGTCTCTCTCGCTGTCTCTCTCGCTGTCTCTCTCGCTGTCTCCATCGCTTTCTCCCTCGCTGTCTCTCTCGCTGTCTCTCTTGCTGTCTCTCTCGCTGTCTCCATCGCTTTCTCCCTCGCTGTCTCCCTCGCTGTCTCTCTCGCTGTCTCTCTCGCTGTCTCTCTCGCTGTCTCTCTCGCTTTCTCCCTTGCTGCCTCTCTCGCTGTCTCTCTCACTGTCTCCCTTGCAGTCTCTCTTGCAGTCTCTCTTGCAGTCTCTCTTGCAGTCTCTCTCGCTGTCTCCCTCGCTGTGTCTCTCGCTCTCTCCCTCGCTGTCTCCCTCGCTGTCTCACGCGCTCTCTCTCGCAGTCTCTCTCGCTGTCTCCCTCACTGTGTCCCTCGCTGTGTCCCTCGCCGTGTCCCTCGGCGTCTCCCTCGCCGTCTCCCTCGCCGTCTCCCTCGCCGTCTCCCTTGCCGTCTCCCTCGCCGTCTCCCTTGCAGTCACTCTCTCTGTATCCCCGGCTGTCTCTCTCGCTATCTCCATAGCAGTCTCTCTCGCTGTCTCCCTCGCTGTCTCCCTCGCTGTCTCCCTCGCTGTCTCCCTCGCTGTCTCTGTCGCTGTCTCTGTCGCTGTCTCTGTCGCTGTCTCTGTCGCTGTCTCTGTCGCTGTCTCCCTCGCCGTCTCCCTTGCAGGCACTCTCTCTGTATCCCCGGCTGTCTCTCTCGCTATCTCCAGAGCAGTCTCTCTCACTGTCTCCCTCGCTGTCTCTGTCGCTGTCTCTGTTGCTGTCTCTGTCGCTGTCTCCCTCGCTGTCTCCCTCGCTGTCTCCCTCGCCGTCTCCCTCGTCGTCTCCCTCGTCATCTCCCTCGTCGTCTCCCTCGTCGTCTCCCTCGCCGTCTCACTCGCCGTCTCCCTAGCCGTCTCCCTCGCAGTCTCTCTCGCAGTCTCTCTCGCTGTCTCTCTCGCTGTCTCTCTCAATGTACTCTCGCTGTCTCCCTCGCTGTCTCACTCACTCTATCCCTCGCTGTATCTCTCGCAGTCTCTCTCGCAGTCTCTCTCGCAGTCTCTCTCGCAGTCTCTCTCGCAGTCTCTCTCGCTGTCTCTCTCGCTGTCTCCCTCGCAGTCTCTCTCGCTCTCTCTCTCACTGTCTCTCTCGCAGTCTCTCTCACCGTCTCACTCTCCATCTCTCTCGCCATCTCCCTCGCTGTCTCCCTCGCTGTCTCCCTCGCTGTCTCTCTCGCAGTCTCTCTCGCAGTCTCTCTCGCAGTCTCTCTCGCAGTCTCTCTCGCAGTCTCTCTCGCAGTCTCCCTCGCTGTCTCCCTCGCTTTCTCCCTCGCAGTCTCTCTCGGAGTCTCTCTCGCAGTCTCTCTCGCTGTCCCTCTCGCAGTCCCTCTCGCAGTCTCTCTCGCTGTCCCTCTCGCAGTCTCTCTCGCTGTCTCTCTCGCAGTCTCTCTCACCGTCTCACTCTCCATCTCTCTCGCCATCTCTCTCGCAGTCTCCCTCGCTGTCTCCCTCGCTGTCTCCCTCGCTGTCTCCCTCGCTGTCTCTCTCGCAGTCTCTCTCGCAGTCTCTCTCGCAGTCTCTCTCGCAGTCTCTCTCGCTGTCCCTCTCGCAGTCCCTCTCGCAGTCTCTCTCGCTGTCTCTCTCGCAGTCTCCTTTGCAGTCTCTCTCGCTGTCTCTCTCGCTGTCTCTCTCGCTGTCTCTCTCGCTGTCTCTCTCGCTGTCTCTCTCGCAGTCTCCCTCGCAGTCTGCCTCGCAGTTTCCCTCGCAGTCTCTTTCGCTGTCTCCCTCGCTGTTTCCCTCACAGTCTCTTTCGCTGTCTCCCTCGCAGTCTCCCTCACAGTCTCCCTCGCAGTCTCTCTCGCAGTCGCTCTCACTTTCTCCCTCGCTGTCTCTCTCACAGTCCTTCTCGCAGTCCTTCTCGCAGTCTCTCTCGCTGTCTCTCTCGCTGTCTCCCTCGCTGTCTCCCTCGCTGTCTCCCTCGCTGTCTCCCTCGCTGCCTCCCTCGCTGTCTCCCTCGCAGTCTCCTTCGCTGTCTCCCTCGCAGTCTCTCTCGCTGTCTCTCTCGCTGTCTCTCTCGCTGTTTCCCTCGCTTTCTCCCTCGCTTTCTCCCACGCTGTCACTCTCGCTGTCTCTCTCGCTGTCTCTCTCGCTGTCTCCCTCGCAGTCTCTCTCGCAGTCTCTCTCGCAGTCTCTCTCGCTGTCTCCAGCGCTGTCTCCCTCGCTGTCTCCCTCGCTGTCTCCCTCGCTGTCTCCCTCGCTGTCTCCCTCGCTGTCTCCCACGCAGTCTCTCTCGCTGTCTCTCTTGCTGTCTCCATCGCTTTCTCCCTCACTGTCTCTCTCGCTGTCTCTCTCGCTGTCTCTCTCGCTGTCTCTCTCGCTGCCTCTCTCGCTGTCTCTCTAGCTGTCTCCCTTGCAGTCTCTCTTGCAGTCTCTCTCGCTGTCTCCCTCGCTGTGTCTCTCGCTCTCTCCCTCGCTGTCTCACGCGCTCTCTCTCGCAGTCTCTCTCGCTGTCTCTCTCGCTGTCTGCCTCACTGTGTCCCTCGCTGTGTCCCTCGCTGTCTCCCTCGCTGTCTCCCTCGCTGTCTCCCTCGCCGTCTCCCTCGCCGTCTCCCTCGCCGTCTCCCTCGCCGTCTCCCTCGCCGTCTCCCTTGCAGTCACTCTCTCTGTATCCCCGGCTGTCTCTCTCGCTATCTCCATAGCAGTCTCTGTCGCTGTCTCTGTCGCTGTCTCTGTCGCTGTCTCTTTCGCTGTCTCTGTCGCTGCCTCCCTCGCTGTCTCCCTCGTTGTCTCCCTCGTCGTCTCCCTCGCAATCTCCCTGGCCGTCTCCCTGGCCCTCTCCCTCGCAGTCTCTCTCGCTGTCTCCCTCGCTGTCTCCCTCGCTGTCTCACTCGCTCTATCCCTCGCTGTATCTCTCGCAGTCTCTTTCGCAGTCTCTCTCACAGTCTCTCTCGCTGTCTCTCTCGCAGTCACTCTCGCAGTCTCCCTCGCAGTCTCCCTCGCAGTCTCCCTCGCAGTCTCCCTCGCAGTCTCCCTCGCTGTCTCTCTCGCTGTCTCCCTCGCTGTTTCCCTCACAGTCTCTCTCGCTGTCTCCCTCGCAGTCTCTCTCGAAGTCGCTCTCGCTTTCTCCCTCGCTGTCTCTCTCGCAGTCCTTCTCGCAGTCTCTCTCACTGTCTCTGTCGCTGTCTCTGTCGCTGTCTCTGTCGCTGTCTCTGTCGCTGTCTCCCTCGCCGTCTCCCTCGCCGTCTCCCTTGCAGTCACTCTCTCTGTATCCCCGGCTGTCTCTCTCGCTATCTCCATAGCAGTCTCTCTCACTGTCTCCCTCGCTGTCTCTGTCGCTGTCTCTGTCGCTGTCTCTGTCGCTGTCTCCGTCGCTGTCTCCGTCGCTGTCTCCCTCGCTGTCTCCCTCGCTGTCTCCCTCGCTGTCTCCCTCGTCGTCTCCCACGCCGTCTCCCTGGCCGTCTCCCTCGCAGTCTCTCTCGCAGTCTCTCTCGCAGTCTCTCTCGCTGTCTCGCTGTCTCTCTCAATGTACTCTCGCTGTCTCCCTCGCTGTCTCACTCGCTCTATCCCTCGCTGTCTCTCTCGCTGTCTCTCTCGCTGTCTCTCTCACTGTCTCTCTCGCTGTCTCTCTCGCTGTCTCTCTCTCAGTCTCCCTCGCAGTCTGCCTCGCAGTTTCCCTCGCAGTCTCTTTCGCTGTCTCCCTCGCTGTTTCCCTCACAGTCTCTTTCGCTGTCTCCCTCGCAGTCTCGCTCACAGTCTCCCTCGCAGTCTCTCTCGCAGTCGCTCTCACTTTCTCCCTCGCTGTCTCTCTCGCAGTCCTTCTCGCAGTCTCTCTCGCTGTCTCTCTCGCTGTCTCCCTCGCTGTCTCCCTCGCTGTCTCCCTCGCTGTCTCTCTCGCTGTCTCCCTCGCTGTCTCCCTCGCAGTCTCCAGCGCTGTCTCCCTCGCTGTCTCCCTCGCTGTCTCCCTCGCTGTCTCCCTCGCTGTCTCCCTCGCTGTCTCCCACGCAGTCTCTCTCGCTGTCTCTCTTGCTGTCTCCATCGCTTTCTCCCTCGCTGTCTCTCTCGCTGTCTCTCTCGCTGTCTCTCTCGCTGCCTCTCTCGCTGTCTCTCTCGCTGTCTCCCTTGCAGTCTCTCTTGCAGTCTCTCTCGCTGTCTCCCTCGCTGTGTCTCTCGCTCTCTCCCTCGCTGTCTCACGCGCTCTCTCTCGCAGTCTCTCTCGCTGTCTCTCTCGCTGTCTCTCTCGCTGTCTCCCTCGCTGTGTCCCTCGCAGTCTCCCTCGCTGTCTCCCTCGCTGTCTCCCTCGCCGTCTCCCTCGCCGTCTCCCTCGCCGTCTCCCTCGCCGTCTCCCTCGCCGTCTCCCTCGCCGTCTCCCTTGCAGTCACTCTCTCTGTATCCCCGGCTGTCTCTCTCGCTATCTCCATAGCAGTCTCTCTCGCTGTCTCTGTCGCTGTCTCTGTCGCTGTCTCTGTCGCTGTCTCTGTCGCTGTCTCCCTCGCTGTCTCCCTCGCTGTTTCCCTCACAGTCTCTCTCGCTGTCTCCCTCGCAGTCTCTCTCGAAGTCGCTCTCGCTTTCTCCCTCGCTGTCTCTCTCGCAGTCCTTCTCGCAGTCTCTCTCACTGTCTCTGTCGCTGTCTCCGTCGCCGTCTCCCTCGCCGTCTCCCTCGCCGTCTCCCTTGCAGTCACTCTCTCTGTATCCCCGGCTGTCTCTCT
Source organism: Heterodontus francisci (assembly GCF_036365525.1). Taxonomy (NCBI): domain Eukaryota; kingdom Metazoa; phylum Chordata; class Chondrichthyes; order Heterodontiformes; family Heterodontidae; genus Heterodontus; species Heterodontus francisci. The sequence goes on from NW_027141235.1 coordinate 623,375, forward strand.
CGCTATCTCCATAGCAGTCTCTCTCACTGTCTCCCTCGCTGTCTCTGTCGCTGTCTCTGTCGCTGTCTCTGTCGCTGTCTCCCTCGCTGTCTCCCTCGCTGTCTCCCTCGCTGTCTCCCTCGCCGTCTCCCTGGCCGTCTCCCTGGCCGTCTCCCTGGCCGTCTCCCTGGCCGTCTCCCTCGCAGTCTCTCTCGCAGTCTCTCTCGCAGTCTCTCTCGCTGTCTCTCTCAATGTACTCTTGCTGTCTCCCTCGCTGTCTCACTCGCTCTATCCCTCGCTGTATCTCTCGCAGTCTCTCTCGCTGTCTCCCTCGCAGTCTCTCTCGCTCTCTCCCTCACTGTCTCTCTCGCAGTCTCTCTCACCGTCTCTCTCTCCATCTCTCTCGCCATCTCTCTCGCAGTCTCCCTCGCTGTCTCCCTCGCTGTCTCCCTCGCTGCCTCCCTCACTGTCTCCCTCGCAGTCTCTCTCGCAGTCTCCCTCGCAGTCTCTCTCGCAGTCTCTCTCGCAGTCTCTCTCGCAGTCTCTCTCGCTGTCTCCCTCACAGTCTCTCTCGCTGTCTCTCTCGCTGTCTCCCTTGCAGTCTCCCACACAGTCTCTCACGCTTTCTCCCTCGCTTTCTCCCTCGCTTTCTCCCTCGCTTTCTCCCTCGCAGTCTCTCTCGCAGTCTCTCTCGCTGTCTCTCTCGCTGTCCCTCTCGCTGTCTCTCTCGCAGTCTCCCTCGCAGTCTGCCTCGCACTCTCTTTCGCTGTCTCCCTCGCTGTTTCCCTCACAGTCTCTTTCACTGTCTCCCTCGCAGTCTCCCTCACAGTCTCCCTCGCAGTCTCTCTCGCAGTCGCTCTCACTTTCTCCCTCGCTGTCTCTCTCGCAGTCCTTCTCGCAGTCCTTCTCGCTGTCTCTCTCGCTGTCTCCCTCGCTGTCTCCCTCGCTGTCTCCCTCGCTGTCTCTCTCGCTGTCTCCCTCGCTGTCTCCCTCACTGTCTCCCACGCTGTCTCCCTCGCAGTCTCTCTCGCTGTCACTCTCTCTGTCACTCTCGCTGTCTCTCTGGCTGTCTCCCTCGCAGTCTCTCTCGCAGTCTCTCTCGCAGTCTCTCTCGCTGTCTCCAGCGCTGTCTCCCTCGCTGTCTCCCTCGCTGTCTCTCTCGCTGTCTCCCTCGCTGTCTCCCTCGCTGTCTCCCACGCAGTCTCTCTCGCTGTCTCTCTCGCTGTCTCCATTGCTTTCTCCCTCGCTGTCTCTCTCGCTGTCTCTCTCGCTGTCTCTCTCGCTGCCTCTCTCGCTGTCTCTCTCGCTGTCTCCCTTGCAGTCTCTCTTGCAGTCTCTCTCGCTGTCTCCCTCGCTGTGTCTCTCGCTCTCTCCCTCGTTGTCTCACGCGCTCTCTCTCGCAGTCTCTCTCGCTGTCTCTCTCGCTGTCTCCCTCGCTGTGTCCCTCGCAGTCTCCCTCGCTGTCTCCCTCGCTGTCTCCCTCGCTGTCTCCCTCGCTGTCTCCCTCGCCATCTCCCTCGCCGTCTCCCTCGCCGTCGCCCTCGCCGTCTCCCTCGCCGTCTCCCTCGCCGTCTCCCTTGCAGTCACTCTCTCTGTATCCCCGGCTGTCTCTCTCGCTATCTCCATAGCAGTCTCTGTCGCTGTCTCTGTCTCTGTCTCTGTCTCTGTCTCTGTCGCTGTCGCTGTCTCTGTCGCTGTCTCTGTCGCTGTCTCTGTCGCTGTCTCCCTCGCTGTCTCCCTCGCTGTCTCTCTCGCCGTCTCCCTCGTCGTCTCCCTGACCGTCTCCCTGGCCGTCTCCCTGGCCGTCTCCCTGGCCCTCTCCCTCGCAGTCTCTCTCGCAGTCTCTCTCGCTGTCTCTCTCGCTGTCTCTCTCAATGTACTCTCGCTGTCTCCCTCGCTGTCTCCCTCGCTGTCTCACTCGCTCTATCCCTCGCTGTCTCTCTCGCTGTCTCTCTCGCTGTCTCTCTCGCTGTCTCTCTCGCTGTCTCTCTTGCTGTCTCTCTCGCAGTCTGCCTCGCAGTTTCCCTCGCAGTCTCTTTCGCTGTCTCCCTCGCTGTTTCCCTCACAGTCTCTTTCGCTGTCTCCCTCGCAGTCTCCCTCACAGTCTCCCTCGCAGTCTCTCTCGCAGTCGCTCTCACTTTCTCCCTCGCTGTCTCTCTCACAGTCCTTCTCGCAGTCCTTCTCGCAGTCTCTCTCGCTGTCTCTCTCGCTGTCTCCCTCGCTGTCTCTCTCGCTGTCTCCCTCGCTGTGTCCCTCGCTGTCTCCCTCGCTGTCTCCCTCGCCGTCTCCCTCGCCGTCTCCCTCGCCGTCTCCCTCGCCGTCTCCCTCGCCGTCTCCCTCGCCGTCTCCCTTGCAGTCACTCTCTCTGTATCCCCGGCTGTCTCTCGCTATCTCCATAGCAGTCTCTCTCGCTGTCTCTGTCGCTGTCTCTGTCACTGTCTCTGTCGCTGTCTCTGTCGCTGTCTCCCTCGCTGTCTCCCTCGCTGTTTCCCTCACAGTCTCTCTCGCTGTCTCCCTCGCAGTCTCTCTCGAAGTCGCTCTCGCTTTCTCCCTCGCTGTCTCTCTCGCAGTCCTTCTCGCAGTCTCTCTCACTGTCTCTGTCGCTGTCTCTGTCGCTGTCTCTGTCGCTGTCTCTGTCGCTGTCTCCGTCGCCGTCTCCCTCGCCGTCTCCCTCGCCGTCTCCCTTGCAGTCACTCTCTCTGTATCCCCGGCTGTCTCTCTCGCTATCTCCGTAGCAGTCTCTCTCACTGTCTCCCTCGCTGTCTCTGTCGCTGTCTCTGTCGCTGTCTCTGTCGCTGTCTCCCTCGCTGTCTCCCTCGCTGTCTCCCTCGCTGTCTCCCTCGCCGTCTCCCTGGCCGTCTCCCTGGCCGTCTCCCTGGCCGTCTCCCTCGCAGTCTCTCTCGCAGTCTCTCTCGCAGTCTCTCTCGCTGTCTCTCTCAATGTACTCTTGCTGTCTCCCTCGCTGTCTCACTCGCTCTATCCCTCGCTGTATCTCTCGCAGTCTCTCTCGCTGTCTCCCTCGCAGTCTCTCTCGCTCTCTCCCTCACTGTCTCTCTCGCAGTCTCTCTCACCGTCTCTCTCTCCATCTCTCTCGCCATCTCTCTCGCAGTCTCCCTCGCTGTCTCCCTCGCTGTCTCCCTCGCTGCCTCCCTCACTGTCTCCCTCGCAGTCTCTCTCACAGTCTCCCTCGCAGTCTCTCTCGCAGTCTCTCTCGCAGTCTCTCTCGCAGTCTCTCTCGCTGTCTCCCTCACAGTCTCTCTCGCTGTCTCTCTCGCTGTCTCCCTTGCAGTCTCCCACACAGTCTCTCACGCTTTCTCCCTCGCTTTCTCCCTCGCTTTCTCCCTCGCTTTCTCCCTCGCAGTCTCTCTCGCAGTCTCTCTCGCTGTCTCTCTCGCTGTCCCTCTCGCTGTCTCTCTCGCAGTCTCCCTCGCAGTCTGCCTCGCACTCTCTTTCGCTGTCTCCCTCGCTGTTTCCCTCACAGTCTCTTTCACTGTCTCCCTCGCAGTCTCCCTCACAGTCTCCCTCGCAGTCTCTCTCGCAGTCGCTCTCACTTTCTCCCTCGCTGTCTCTCTCGCAGTCCTTCTCGCAGTCCTTCTCGCTGTCTCTCTCGCTGTCTCCCTCGCTGTCTCCCTCGCTGTCTCCCTCGCTGTCTCTCTCGCTGTCTCCCTCGCTGTCTCCCTCACTGTCTCCCACGCTGTCTCCCTCGCAGTCTCTCTCGCTGTCACTCTCTCTGTCACTCTCGCTGTCTCTCTGGCTGTCTCTCTCGCAGTCTCTCTCGCAGTCTCTCTCGCAGTCTCTCTCGCTGTCTCCAGCGCTGTCTCCCTCGCTGTCTCCCTCGCTGTCTCTCTCGCTGTCTCCCTCGCTGTCTCCCTCGCTGTCTCCCACGCAGTCTCTCTCGCTGTCTCTCTCGCTGTCTCCATTGCTTTCTCCCTCGCTGTCTCTCTCGCTGTCTCTCTCGCTGTCTCTCTCGCTGCCTCTCTCGCTGTCTCTCTCGCTGTCTCCCTTGCAGTCTCTCTTGCAGTCTCTCTCGCTGTCTCCCTCGCTGTGTCTCTCGCTCTCTCCCTCGCTGTCTCACGCGCTCTCTCTCGCAGTCTCTCTCGCTGTCTCTCTCGCTGTCTCCCTCGCTGTGTCCCTTGCAGTCTCCCTCGCTGTCTCCCTCGCTGTCTCCCTCGCTGTCTCCCTCGCTGTCTCCCTCGCCATCTCCCTCGCCGTCTCCCTCGCCGTCGCCCTCGCCGTCTCCCTCGCCGTCTCCCTCGCCGTCTCCCTTGCAGTCACTCTCTCTGTATCCCCGGCTGTCTCTCTCGCTATCTCCATAGCAGTCTCTGTCGCTGTCTCTGTCTCTGTCTCTGTCGCTGTCGCTGTCTCTGTCGCTGTCTCTGTCGCTGTCTCTGTCGCTGTCTCTGTCGCTGTCTCCCTCGCTGTCTCCCTCGCTGTCTCCCTCGCTGTCTCCCTCGCTGTCTCTCTCGCCGTCTCCCTCGTCGTCTCCCTGACCGTCTCCCTGGCCGTCTCCCTGGCCGTCTCCCTGGCCCTCTCCCTCGCAGTCTCTCTCGCAGTCTCTCTCGCTGTCTCTCTCGCTGTCTCTCTCAATGTACTCTCGCTGTCTCCCTCGCTGTCTCCCTCGCTGTCTCACTCGCTCTATCCCTCGCTGTCTCTCTCGCTGTCTCTCTCGCTGTCTCTCTCGCTGTCTCTCTTGCTGTCTCTCTCGCTGTCTGCCTCGCAGTTTCCCTCGCAGTCTCTTTCGCTGTCTCCCTCGCTGTTTCCCTCACAGTCTCTTTCGCTGTCTCCCTCGCAGTCTCCCTCACAGTCTCCCTCGCAGTCTCTCTCGCAGTCGCTCTCACTTTCTCCCTCGCTGTCTCTCTCACAGTCCTTCTCGCAGTCCTTCTCGCAGTCTCTCTCGCTGTCTCTCTCGCTGTCTCCCTCGCTGTCTCCCTCGCTGTCTCCCTCGCTGTCTCCCTCGCTGCCTCCCTCGCTGTCTCCCTCGCAGTCTCTCTCGCTGTCTCCCTCGCAGTCTCTCTCGCTGTCTCTCTCGCTGTCTCTCTCGCTGTTTCCCTCGCTTTCTCCCTCGCTTTCTCCCACGCTGTCACTCTCGCTGTCTCTCTCACTGTCTCTCTCGCTGTCTCTCTCGCTGTCTCCCTCGCAGTCTCTCTCGCAGTCTCTCTTGCAGTCTCTCTCGCTGTCTCCAGCGCTGTCTCCCTCGCTGTCTCCCTCGCTGTCTCCCTCGCTGTCTCCCTCGCTGTCTCCCTCGCTGTCTTCCTCGCTGTCTCCCACGCAGTCTCTCTCGCTGTCTCTCTTGCTGTCTCCATTGCTTTCTCCCTCACTGTCTCTCTCGCTGTCTCCCTTGCAGTCTCTCTTGCAGTCTCTCTCGCTGTCTCCCTCGCTGTGTCTCTCGCTCTCTCCCTCGCTGTCTCACGCGCTCTCTCTCGCAGTCTCTCTCGCTGTCTCTCTCGCTGTCTGCCTCACTGTGTCCCTCGCTGTGTCCGTCGCTGTCTCCCTCGCTGTCTCCCTCGCTGTCTCCCTCGCCGTCTCCCTCGCCGTCTCCCTCGCCGTCTCCCTCGCCGTCTCCCTCGCCGTCTCCCTTGCAGTCACTCTCTCTGTATCCCCGGCTGTCTCTCTCGCTATCTCCATAGCAGTCTCTGTCGCTGTCTCTGTCGCTGTCTCTGTCGCTGTCTCTTTCGCTGTCTCTGTCGCTGTCTCCCTCGCTGTCTCCCTCGTCGTCTCCCTCGTCGTCTCCCTCGCAATCTCCCTGGCCGTCTCCCTGGCCCTCTCCCTCGCAGTCTCTCTCGCTGTCTCCCTCGCTGTCTCCCTCGCTGTCTCACTCGCTCTATCCCTCGCTGTATCTCTCGCAGTCTCTTTCGCAGTCTCTCTCACAGTCTCTCTCGCTGTCTCTCTCGCAGTCACTCTCGCAGTCTCCCTCGCAGTCTCCCTCGCAGTCTCCCTCGCAGTCTCCCTCGCTGTCTCTCTCGCTGTCTCCCTCGCTGTTTCCCTCACAGTCTCTCTCGCTGTCTCCCTCGCAGTCTCTCTCGAAGTCGCTCTCGCTTTCTCCCTCGCTGTCTCTCTCGCAGTCCTTCTCGCAGTCTCTCTCACTGTCTCTGTCGCTGTCTCTGTCGCTGTCTCTGTCGCTGTCTCCCTCGCCGTCTCCCTCGCCGTCTCCCTTGCAGTCACTCTCTCTGTATCCCCGGCTGTCTCTCTCGCTATCTCCATAGCAGTCTCTCTCACTGTCTCCCTCGCTGTCTCTGTCACTGTCTCTGTCGCTGTCTCTGTCGCTGTCTCCGTCGCTGTCTCCGTCGCTGTCTCCCTCGCTGTCTCCCTCGCTGTCTCCCTCGCTGTCTCCCTCGTCGTCTCCCTCGCCGTCTCCCTGGCCGTCTCCCTCGCAGTCTCTCTCGCAGTCTCTCACGCAGTCTCTCTCGCTGTCTCGCTGTCTCTCTCAATGTACTCTCGCTGTCTCCCTCACTGTCTCACTCGCTCTATCCCTCGCTGTCTCTCTCGCTGTCTCTCTCGCTGTCTCTCTCGCTGTCTCTCTCGCTGTCTCTCTCTCAGTCTCCCTCGCAGTCTGCCTCGCAGTTTCCCTCGCAGTCTCTTTCGCTGTCTCCCTCGCTGTTTCCCTCACAGTCTCTTTCGCTGTCTCCCTCGCAGTCTCGCTCACAGTCTCCCTCGCAGTCTCTCTCGCAGTCGCTCTCACTTTCTCCCTCGCTGTCTCTCTCGCAGTCCTTCTCGCAGTCTCTCTCGCTGTCTCTCTCGCTGTCTCCCTCGCTGTCTCCCTCGCTGTCTCCCTCGCTGTCTCTCTCGCTGTCTCCCTCGCTGTCTCCCTCGCAGTCTCCAGCGCTGTCTCCCTCGCTGTCTCCCTCGCTGTCTCCCTCGCTGTCTCCCTCGCTGTCTCCCTCGCTGTCTCCCACGCAGTCTCTCTCGCTGTCTCTCTTGCTGTCTCCATCGCTTTCTCCCTCGCTGTCTCTCTCGCTGTCTCTCTCGCTGTCTCTCTCGCTGCCTCTCTCGCTGTCTCTCTCGCTGTCTCCCTTGCAGTCTCTCTTGCAGTCTCTCTCGCTGTCTCCCTCGCTGTGTCTCTCGCTCTCTCCCTCGCTGTCTCACGCGCTCTCTCTCGCAGTCTCTCTCGCTGTCTCTCTCGCTGTCTCTCTCGCTGTCTCCCTCGCTGTGTCCCTCGCAGTCTCCCTCGCTGTCTCCCTCGCTGTCTCCCTCGCCGTCTCCCTCGCCGTCTCCCTCGCCGTCTCCCTCGCCGTCTCCCTCGCCGTCTCCCTTGCAGTCACTCTCTCTGTATCCCCGGCTGTCTCTCTCGCTATCTCCATAGCAGTCTCTCTCGCTGTCTCTGTCGCTGTCTCTGTCGCTGTCTCTGTCGCTGTCTCTGTCGCTGTCTCCCTCGCTGTTTCCCTCACAGTCTCTCTCGCTGTCTCCCTCGCAGTCTCTCTCGAAGTCGCTCTCGCTTTCTCCCTCGCTGTCTCTCTCGCAGTCCTTCTCGCAGTCTCTCTCACTGTCTCTGTCGCTGTCTCTGTCGCTGTCTCTGTCGCTGTCTCCGTCGCCGTCTCCCTCGCCGTCTCCCTCGCCGTCTCCCTTGCAGTCACTCTCTCTGTATCCCCGGCTGTCTCTCTCGCTATCTCCATAGCAGTCTCTCTCACTGTCTCCCTCGCTGTCTCTGTCGCTGTCTCTGTCGCTGTCTCTGTCGCTGTCTCCCTCGCTGTCTCCCTCGCAGTCTCTCTCGCAGTCTCTCTCGCTGTCTCTCTCAATGTACTCTTGCTGTCTCCCTCGCTGTCTCACTCGCTCTATCCCTCGCTGTATCTCTCGCAGTCTCTCTCGCTGTCTCCCTCGCAGTCTCTCTCGCTCTCTCCCTCACTGTCTCTCTCGCAGTCTCTCTCACCGTCTCTCTCTCCATCTCTCTCGCCATCTCTCTCGCAGTCTCCCTCGCTGTCTCCCTCGCTGTCTCCCTCGCTGCCTCCCTCACTGTCTCCCTCGCAGTCTCTCTCGCAGTCTCCCTCGCAGTCTCTCTCGCAGTCTCTCTCGCAGTCTCTCTCGCAGTCTCTCTCGCAGTCTCTCTCGCTGTCTCCCTCACAGTCTCTCTCGCTGTCTCTCTCGCTGTCTCCCTTGCAGTCTCCCACACAGTCTCTCACGCTTTCTCCCTCACTTTCTCCCTCGCTTTCTCCCTCGCTTTCTCCCTCGCAGTCTCTCTCGCAGTCTCTCTCGCTGTCTCTCTCGCTGTCCCTCTCGCTGTCTCTCTCGCAGTCTCCCTCGCAGTCTGCCTCGCACTCTCTTTCACTGTCTCCCTCGCAGTCTCCCTCACAGTCTCCCTCGCAGTCTCTCTCGCAGTCGCTCTCACTTTCTCCCTCGCTGTCTCTCTCGCAGTCCTTCTCGCAGTCCTTCTCGCTGTCTCTCTCGCTGTCTCCCTCGCTGTCTCCCTCGCTGTCTCCCTCGCTGTCTCTCTCGCTGTCTCCCTCGCTGTCTCCCTCACTGTCTCCCACGCTGTCTCCCTCGCAGTCTCTCTCGCTGTCACTCTCTCTGTCACTCTCGCTGTCTCTCTGGCTGTCTCCCTCGCAGTCTCTCTCGCAGTCTCTCTCGCAGTCTCTCTCGCTGTCTCCAGCGCTGTCTCCCTCGCTGTCTCCCTCGCTGTCTCCCTCGCTGTCTCCCTCGCTGTCTCCCACGCAGTCTCTCTCGCTGTCTCTCTCGCTGTCTCCATTGCTTTCTCCCTCGCTGTCTCTCTCGCTGTCTCTCTCGCTGTCTCTCTCGCTGCCTCTCTCGCTGTCTCACTCGCTGTCTCCCTTGCAGTCTCTCTTGCAGTCTCTCTCGCTGTCTCCCTCGCTGTGTCTCTCGCTCTCTCCCTCGCTGTCTCACGCGCTCTCTCTCGCAGTCTCTCTCGCTGTCTCTCTCGCTGTCTCCCTCGCTGTGTCCCTCGCAGTCTCCCTCGCTGTCTCCCTCGCTGTCTCCCTCGCTGTCTCCCTCGCTGTCTCCCTCGCTATCTCCCTCGCCGTCTCCCTCGCCGTCGCCCTCGCCGTCTCCCTCGCCGTCTCCCTCGCCGTCTCCCTTGCAGTCACTCTCTCTGTATCCCCGGCTGTCTCTCTCGCTATCTCCATAGCAGTCTCTGTCGCTGTCTCTGTCTCTGTCTCTGTCTCTGTCTCTGTCTCTGTCGCTGTCGCTGTCGCTGTCTCTGTCGCTGTCTCTGTCGCTGTCTCTGTCGCTGTCTCCCTCGCTGTCTCCCTCGCTGTCTCCCTCGCTGTCTCTCTCGCAGTCTCCCTCGTCGTCTCCCTGACCGTCTCGCTGGCCGTCTCCCTGGCCGTCTCCCTGGCCCTCTCCCTCGCAGTCTCTCTCGCTGTCTCTCTCGCTGTCTCTCTCAATGTACTCTCGCTGTCTCCCTCGCTGTCTCCCTCGCTGTCTCACTCGCTCTATCCCTCGCTGTCTCTCTCGCTGTCTCTCTCGCAGTCTCTCTCGCTGTCTCTCTCGCTGTCTCTCTTGCTGTCTCTCTCGCAGTCTGCCTCGCAGTTTCCCTCGCAGTCTCTTTCGCTGTCTCCCTCGCAGTCTCCCTCACAGTCTCCCTCGCAGTCTCTCTCGCAGTCGCTCTCACTTTCTCCCTCGCTGTCTCTCTCGCAGTCCTTCTCGCAGTCCTTCTCGCAGTCTCTCTCGCTGTCTCTCTCGCTGTTTCCCTCGCTGTCTCCCTCGCTGTCTCCCTCGCTGTCTCTCTCGCTGTCTCCCTCGCTGTCTCCCTCGCAGTCTCTCTCGCTGCCTCCCTCGCAGTCTCTCTCGCTGTCTCTCTCGCTGTCTCTCTCGCTGTCTCCCTCGCTTTCTCCCTCGCTTTCTCCCTCGCTGTCACTCTCGCTGTCTCTCTCGCTGTCTCCCTCGCAGTCTCTCTCGCAGTCTCTCTCGCTGTCTCTCTCGCTGTCTCCCTCGCTGTCTCTCTCGCAGTCTCCCTCGTCGTCTCCCTGACCGTCTCGCTGGCCGTCTCCCTGGCCGTCTCCCTGGCCCTCTCCCTCGCAGTCTCTCTCGCAGTCTCTCTCGCTGTCTCTCTCGCTGTCTCTCTCAATGTACTCTCGCTGTCTCCCTCGCTGTCTCCCTCGCTGCTCACTCGCTCTATCCCTCGCTGTCTCTCTCGCTGTCTCTCTCGCAGTCTCTCTCGCTGTCTCTCTCGCTGTCTCTCTTGCTGTCTCTCTCGCAGTCTGCCTCGCAGTTTCCCTCGCAGTCTCTTTCGCTGTCTCCCTCGCAGTCTCCCTCACAGTCTCCCTCGCAGTCTCTCTCGCAGTCGCTCTCACTTTCTCCCTCGCTGTCTCTCTCGCAGTCCTTCTCGCAGTCCTTCTCGCAGTCTCTCTCGCTGTCTCTCTCGCTGTTTCCCTCGCTGTCTCCCTCGCTGTCTCCCTCGCTGTCTCTCTCGCTGTCTCCCTCGCTGTCTCCCTCGCAGTCTCTCTCGCTGCCTCCCTCGCAGTCTCTCTCGCTGTCTCTCTCGCTGTCTCTCTCGCTGTCTCCCTCGCTTTCTCCCTCGCTTTCTCCCTCGCTGTCACTCTCGCTGTCTCTCTCGCTGTCTCCCTCGCAGTCTCTCTCGCAGTCTCTCTCGCTGTCTCCAGCGCTGTCTCCCTCGCTGTCTCCCTCGCTGTCTCCCACGCAGTCTCTCTCGCTGTCTCTCTTGCTGTCTCCATCGCTTTCTCCCTCGCTGTCTCTCTCGCTGTCTCTCTCGCTGCCTCTCTCGCTGTCTCTCTCGCTGTCTCTCTCGCTGTCTCTCTCGCTGTCTCCCTTGCAGTCTCTATTGCAGTCTCTCTCGCTGTCTCCCTCGCTGTGTCTCTCGCTCTCTCTCCCTCGCTGTCTCACGCGCTCTCTCTCGCAGTCTCTCTCGCTGTCTCTCTCGCTGTGTCCCTCGCTGTGTCCCTCGCAGTCTCCCTCGCCGTCTCCCTCGCCGTCTCCCTCGCTGTCTCCCTCGCCGTCTCCCTCGCCGTCTCCCTCGCCGTCTCCCTTGCAGTCACTCTCTCTGTATCCCCGCCTGTCTCTCTCGCTATCTCCATAGCAGTCTCTGTCGCTGTCTCTGTCGCTGTCTCTGTCGCTGTCTCTGTCGCTGTCTCTGTCGCCGTCTCTGTCGCCGTCTCCCTCGCCGTCTCCCTCGCCGTCTCCCTTGCAGTCACTCTCTCTGTATCCCCGGCTGTCTCTCTCGCTATCTCCATAGCAGTCTCTCTCACTGTCTCCCTCGCTGTCTCTGTCGCTGTCTCTGTCGCTGTCTCTGTCGCTGTCTCTGTCGCTGTCTCTGTCGCTGTCTCCCTCGCTGTCTCCCTCGCTGTCTCCCTCGTCGTCTCCCTCGCCGTCTCCCTGGCCGTCTCCCTCGCAGTCTCTCACGCAGTCTCTCTCGCAGTCTCTCTCGCAGTCTCTCTCGCAGTCTCTCTCGCTGTCTCTCTCGCTGTCTCTCTCAATGTACTCTCGCTGTCTCCCTCGCTGTCTCACTCGCTCTATCCCTCGCTGTATCTCTCGCAGTCTCTCTTGCAGTCTCTCTCGCTGTCTCTCTCGCTGTCTCCCTCGCAGTCTCTCTCGCTCTCTCCCTCACTGTCTCTCTCGCAGTCTCTCTCGCAGTCTCTCTCACCGTCTCTCTCTCCATCTCTCTCGCCATCTCTCTCGCAGTCTCCCTCGCTGTCTCCCTCGCTGTCTCCCTCGCAGTCTCTCTCGCAGTCTCTCTCACCGTCTCTCTCTCCATCTCTCTCGCCATCTCTCTCGCAGTCTCCCTCGCTGTCTCCCTCGCTGTCTCCCTCGCTCTCTCCCTCGCAGTCTCTCTCGCAGTCTCTCTCGCAGTCTCTCTCGCAGTCTCTCTCGCTGTCTCCCTCGCTGTCTCCCTCACAGTCTCTCTCGCTGTCTCCCTTGCAGTCTCCCACACAGTCTCTCACGCTTTCTCCCTCGCTTTCTCCCTCGCAGTCTCTCTCGCAGTCTCTCTCGCAGTCTCTCTCGCAGTCTCTCTCGCTGTCCCTCTCGCAGTCTCTCTCGCAGTCTCCTTTGCAGTCTCTCTCGCTGTCTCTCTCGCTGTCTCTCTCGCTGTCTCTCTCGCAGTCTCGCTCGCAGTCTGCCTCGCAGTTTCCCTCGCAGTCTCTTTCGCTGTCTCCCTCGCAGTCTCCCTCACAGTCTCCCTCACAGTCTCCCTCGCAGTCTCTCTCGCAGTCGCTCTCACTTTCTCCCTCGCTGTCTCTCTCGCAGTCCTTCTCGCAGTCCTTCTCGCAGTCTCTCTCGCTGTCTCCCTCGCTGTCTCCCTCGCTGTCTCCCTCGCTGTCTCCCTCGCTGTCTCCCTCGCTGTCTCCCACGCTGTCTCCCTCGCAGTCTCTCTCGCTGTCTCTCTCGCTGTCTCCCTCGCTTTCTCCCTTGCTTTCTCCCTCGCTGTCACTCTCGCTGTCTCTCTCGCTGTCTCCCTCGCAGTCTCTCTCGCAGTCTCTCTCGCTGTCTCCCTCGCTGTCTCCCTCGCTGTCTCCCTCGCTTTCTCCCTCGCTGTCACTCTCGCTGTCTCTCTCGCGGTCTCCCTTGCAGTCTCCCTCGCTGTCCCTCTCGCTGTCTCTCTCGCAGTCTCCTTTGCAGTCTCTCTCGCTGTCTCTCTCACTGTCTCTCTCGCTGTCTCTCTCGCTGTCTCTCTCGCAGTCTCCCTCGCAGTCTGCCTCGCAGTTTCCCTCGCAGTCTCTTTCGCTGTCTCCCTCGCAGTCTCCCTCACAGTCTCCCTCACAGTCTCCCTCGCAGTCTCTCTCGCAGTCGCTCTCACTTTCTCCCTCGCTGTCTCTCTCGCAGTCCTTCTCGCAGTCCTTCTCGCAGTCTCTCTCGCTGTCTCCCTCGCTGTCTCCCTCGCTGTCTCCCTCGCTGTCTCCCTCGCTGTCTCCCTCGCTGTCTCCCTCGCTGTCTCCCACGCTGTCTCCCTCGCAGTCTCTCTCGCTGTCTCTCTCGCTGTCTCCCTCGCTTTCTCCCTCGCTTTCTCCCTCGCTGTCACTCTCGCTGTCTCTCTCGCTGTCTCCCTCGCAGTCTCTCTCGCAGTCTCTCTCGCTGTCTCCCTCGCTGTCTCCCTCGCTGTCTCCCTCGCTTTCTCCCTCGCTGTCACTCTCGCTGTCTCTCTCGCTGTCTCCCTCGCAGTCTCCCTCGCTGTCTCCCACGCAGTCTCCCACGCAGTCTCCCTCGCTGTCTCCCTCGCTGTCTCCCTCGCTGTCTCCCTCGCTGTCTCCCTCGCTGTCTCCCTCGCTGTCCCCCACGCAGTCTCTCTCGCTGTCTCCAAATCAGTTTCCCTCGCAGTCTCTTTCGCTGTCTCCCTCGCAGTCTCCCTCACAGTCTCCCTCACAGTCTCCCTCGCAGTCGCTCTCACTTTCTCCCTCGCTGTCTCTCTCGCAGTCCTTCTCGCAGTCCTTCTCGCAGTCTCTCTCGCTGTCTCCCTCGCTGTCTCCCTCGCTGTCTCCCTCGCTGTCTCCCTCGCTGTCTCCCTCGCTGTCTCCCACGCTGTCTCCCTCGCAGTCTCTCTCGCTGTCTCTCTCGCTGTATCCCTCGCTTTCTCCCTCGCTTTCTCCCTCGCTGTCACTCTCGCTGTCTCTCTCGCTGTCTCCCTCGCAGTCTCTCTCGCAGTCTCTCTCGCAGTCTCCCTCGCTGTCTCCCTCGCTGTCTCCCTCACTTTCTCCCTCGCTGTCACTCTCGCTGTCTCTCTCGCTGTCTCCCTCGCAGTCTCCCTCGCTGTCTCCCACGCAGTCTCCCACGCATTCTCCCTCACTGTCTCCCTCGCTGTCTCCCTCGCTGTCTCCCACGCAGTCTCTCTCGCTGTCTCCATCGCTGTCTCCCACGCAGTCTCCCACGCATTCTCCCTCACTGTCTCCCTCGCAGTCTCCCTCACAGTCTCCCTCACAGTCTCCCTCGCAGTCTCTCTCGCAGTCGCTCTCACTTTCTCCCTCGCTGTCTCTCTCGCAGTCCTTCTCGCAGTCCTTCTCGCAGTCTCTCTCGCTGTCTCCCTCGCTGTCTCCCTCGCTGTCTCCCTCGCTGTCTCCCTCGCTGTCTCCCTCGCTGTCTCCCACGCTGTCTCCCTCGCAGTCTCTCTCGCTGTCTCTCTCGCTGTCTCCCTCGCTTTCTCCCTCGCTTTCTCCCTCGCTGTCACTCTCGCTGTCTCTCTCGCTGTCTCCCTCGCAGTCTCTTTCGCAGTCTCTCTCGCTGTCTCCCTCGCTGTCTCCCTCGCTGTCTCCCTCGCTTTCTCCCTCGCTGTCACTCTCGCTGTCTCTCTCGCTGTCTCCCTCGCAGTCTCCCTCGCTGTCCCTCTCGCTGTCTCTCTCGCAGTCTCCTTTGCAGTCTCTCTCGCTGTCTCTCTCACTGTCTCTCTCGCTGTCTCTCTCGCTGTCTCTCTCGCAGTCTCCCTCGCAGTCTGCCTCGCAGTTTCCCTCGCAGTCTCTTTCGCTGTCTCCCTCGCAGTCTCCCTCACAGTCTCCCTCACAGTCTCCCTCGCAGTCTCTCTCGCAGTCGCTCTCACTTTCTCCCTCGCTGTCTCTCTCGCAGTCCTTCTCGCAGTCCTTCTCGCAGTCTCTCTCGCTGTCTCCCTCGCTGTCTCCCTCGCTGTCTCCCTCGCTGTCTCCCTCGCTGTCTCCCACGCTGTCTCCCTCGCAGTCTCTCTCGCTGTCTCTCTCGCTGTCTCCCTCGCTTTCTCCCTCGCTTTCTCCCTCGCTGTCACTCTCGCTGTCTCTCTCGCTGTCTCCCTCGCAGTCTCTCTCGCAGTCTCTCTCGCTGTCTCCCTCGCTGTCTCCCTCGCTGTCTCCCTCGCTTTCTCCCTCGCTGTCACTCTCGCTGTCTCTCTCGCTGTCTCCCTCGCAGTCTCCCTCGCTGTCTCCCACGCAGTCTCCCACGCAGTCTCCCTCGCTGTCTCCCTCGCTGTCTCCCTCGCTGTCTCCCTCGCTGTCTCCCTCGCTGTCCCCCACGCAGTCTCTCTCGCTGTCTCCATCGCAGTTTCCCTCGCAGTCTCTTTCGCTGTCTCCCTCGCAGTCTCCCTCACAGTCTCCCTCACAGTCTCCCTCGCAGTCGCTCTCACTTTCTCCCTCGCTGTCTCTCTCGCAGTCCTTCTCGCAGTCCTTCTCGCAGTCTCTCTCGCTGTCTCCCTCGCTGTCTCCCTCGCTGTCTCCCTCGCTGTCTCCCTCGCTGTCTCCCTCGCTGTCTCCCTCGCTGTCTCCCACGCTGTCTCCCTCGCAGTCTCTCTCGCTGTCTCTCTCGCTGTATCCCTCGCTTTCTCCCTCGCTTTCTCCCTCGCTGTCACTCTCGCTGTCTCTCTCGCTGTCTCCCTCGCAGTCTCTCTCGCAGTCTCTCTCGCTGTCTCCCTCGCTGTCTCCCTCGCTGTCTCCCTCGCTTTCTCCCTCGCTGTCACTCTCGCTGTCTCTCTCGCTGTCTCCCTCGCAGTCTCCCTCGCTGTCTCCCACGCAGTCTCCCACGCATTCTCCCTCACTGTCTCCCTCGCTGTCTCCCTCGCTGTCTCCCACGCAGTCTCTCTCGCTGTCTCCATCGCTGTCTCCCTCGCTGTCTCTCTCGCTGTCTCTCTCGCTGTCTCTCTCGCTGTCTCTCTCGCTGCCTCTCTCGCTGTCTCTCTCGCTGTCTCTCTCGCTGTCTCCCTTGCAGTCTCTCTTGCAGTCTCTCTCGCTGTCTCCCTCGCTGTGTCTCTCGCTCTCTCCCTCGCTGTCTCACGCGCTCTCTCTCGCAGTCTCTCTCGCTGTCTCTCTCGCTGTCTCTCTCGCTGTGTCCCTCGCAGTCTCCCTCGCTGTCTCCCTCGCTGTCTCCCTCGCCGTCTCCCTCGCCGTCTCCCTCGCCGTCTCCCTCGCCGTCTCCCTTGCAGTCACTCTCTCTGTATCCCCGGCTGTATCTCTCGCTATCTCCATAGCAGTCTCTCTCGCTGTCTCTGTCGCTGTCTCTGTCGCTGTCTCTGTCGCTGTCTCTGTCGCTGTCTCCCTCGCTGTCTCCCTCGTCGTGTCCCTCGTCGTCTCCCTCGCCGTCTCCCTGGCCCTCTCCCTCGCAGTCTCTCTCGCAGTCTCTCTCGCAGTCTCTCTCGCTGTCTCTCTCGCTGTCTCTCTCAATGTACTCTCGCTGTCTCCCTCGCTGTCTCCCTCGCTGTCTCACTCGCTCTATCCCTCGCTGTATCTCTCGCAGTCTCTCTCGCAGTCTCTCTCGCAGTCTCTCTCACTGTCTCTCTCGCAGTCTCTCTCGCAGTCTCCCTCGCAGTCTCCCTCGCAATCTCTCTCGCAGTCACTCTCGCAGTCACTCTCGCAGTCACTCTCGCAGTCTCCCTCACAGTCTCCCTCGCAGTCTCCCTCGCAGTCTCCCTCGCAGTCTCTCTCGCTGTCTCCCTCGCTGTTTCCCTCACAGTCTCTCTCGCTGTCTCCCTCGCATTCTCTCTCGAAGTCGCTCTCGCTTTCTCCCTCGCTGTCTCTCTAGCATTCCTTCTCGCAGTCTCTCGCGCTGTCTCTCTCGCTGTCACCAGCGCTGTCTCCCTCGCTGTCTCCCTCGCTGTCTCCCTCGCTGTCTCCCACGCAGTCTCTCTTGCTGTCTCTCTCGCTGTCTCCATCGCTTTCTCCCTCGCTGTCTCTCTCGCTGTCTCTCTCGCTGTCTCTCTCGCTGTCTCTCTTGCTGCCTCTCTCGCTGCCTCTCTCGCTGTCTCTCTCGCTGTCTCCCTTGCAGTCTCTCTTGCAGTCTCTCTCGCTGTCTCCCTCGCTGTCTCCCTCGCTGTGTCTCTCGCTGTCTCACGCGCTCTCTCTCGCTGTCTCCCTCACTGTCTCCCTCGCTGTCTCCCTCGCTGTCTCCCTCGCTGTCTCCCTCGCCGTCTCCGTCGCCGTCTCCCTCGCCGTCTCCCTCGCCGTCTCCCTCGCCGTCTCCCTTGCAGTCACTCTCTCTGTATCCCCGGCTGTCTCTCTCGCTATCTCCATAGCAGTCTCTCTCACTGTCTCCCTCGCTGTCTCCCTCGCTGTCGCCCTCGCTGTCTCTGTCGCTGTCTCTGTCGCTGTCTCTGTCGCTGTCTCTGTCGCTGTCTCTGTCGCTGTCTCTGTTGCTGTCTCCCTCGCTGTCTCCCTCGCGGTCTCCCTCGCCGTCTCCCTGGCCGTCTCCCTGGCCGTCTCCCTGGCCGTCTCCCTGGCCGTCTCCCTCGCAGTCTCTCTCGCATTCTCTCTCGCATTCTCTCTCGCATTCTCTCTCGCAGTCTCTCTCGCATTCTCTCTCGCAGTCTCTCTCGCTGTCTCTCTCAATGTACTCTCGCTGTCTCCCTCGCTGTCTCACTCGCTCTATCCCTCGCTGTATCTCTCGCAGTCTCTCGCGCAGTCTCTCTCACAGTCTCTCTCGCTGTCTCTCTCGCTGTCTCCCTCGCAGGCTCTCTCGCTCTCTCCCTCACTGTCTCTCTCGCCGTCTCTCTCTCCATCTCTCTCGCCATCTCTCTCGCAGTCTCCCTCGCTGTCTCCCTCGCAGTCTCTCTCGCAGTCTCTCTCGCAGTCTCTCTCGCAGTCTCTCTCGCAGTCTCCCTCGCTGTCTCCCTCGCAGTCTCTCTCGCAGTCTCTCTCGCAGTCTCTCTCTCAGTCTCCCTCGATGTCTCCCTCGCAGTCTCTCTCGCAGTCTCTCTCGCAGTCTCTCTCGCAGTCTCCCTCGCTGTCTCCCTCGCAGTCTCTCTCGCAGTCTCTCTCGCAGTCTCTCTCTCAGTCTCCCTCGCTGTCTCCCTCACAGTCTCTCTCGCTGTCTCCCTTGCAGTCTCCCACACAGTCTCTCACGCTTTCTCCCTCGCTTTCTCTCTCGCAGTCTCTCTCGCAGTCTCTCTCACAGTCTCTCTCGCAGTCTCTCTCGCAGTCTCTCTCGCAGTCTCCCTCGCTGTCTCCCTCACAGTCTCTCTCGCTGTCTCCCTTGCAGTCTCCCACACAGTCTCTCACGCTTTCTCCCTCGCTTTCTCTCTCGCAGTCTCTCTCGCTGTCCCTCTCGCAGTCTCTCTCACTGTCTCCCTCGCAGTCTCTCTCGCAGTCTCCTTTGCAGTCTCCTTTGCAGTCTCCCTCGCTGTCTCTCTCGCTGTCTCTCTCGCTGTCTCTCTCGCTGTCTCTCTCGCTGTCTCTTTCGCTGTCTCCCTCGCTGTTTCCCTCACAGTCTCTTTCGCTGTCTCCCTCGCAGTCTCCCTCGCAGTCTCCCTCGCAGTCTCCCTCGCAGTCTCTCTCGCAGTCACTCTCACTTTCTCCCTCGCTGTCTCTCTCGCAGTCCTTCTCGCTGTCTCTCTCGCTGTCTCTCTCGCTGTCTCCCACGCTGTCTCCCACGCTGTCTCCCTCGCAGTCTCCCTCGCTTTCTCCCTCGCTGTCTCTCTCGCTGTCTCCCTCGCAGTCTCGCTCGCTGTCTCCCTCGCTGTCTCCCTCGCTGTCTCACTCACTGTCTCACTCACTGTCTCCCTCGCTGTCTCCCTCGCTGTCTCCCTCGCTGTCTCCCTCACTGTGTCCCTCGCTCTCTCCCTCGCAGTTTCCCTCACCGTCTCCCTCGCCGTCTCTCTCGCAGTCTCTCTCGCCGTCTTCCTCGCAGTTTCTCTCGCTGTCTCCCTCGCTGTCTGCCTCGCTGTCTCCCTCGCTGTCTCCCTCGCTGTCTCCCTCGCTGCCTCCCTCGCTGTCTCCCTCGCTGTCTCCCTAGCAGTCGCTCTCGCAGTCTCTCTCGCAGTCTCTCTCGCTGTCTCCCTCGCTGTCTCCCTCGCTGTCTCCCTCGCTGTCTCCCTAGCAGTCGCTCTCGCAGTCTCTCTCGCTGTCTCCCTCGCTGTCTCCCTGGAAGTCGCTCTCGCAGTCTCTCTCGCTGTCTTCCTCGCTGTGTCCCTCGCAGTCTCTGTCGCAGTCTCTCTCGCAGTCTTCCTCGCAGTTTCTCTCGCTGTCTCCCTCGCTGCCTCCCACGCTGTCTCCCTCGCTGTCTCATGCGATCTCTCTCGCATTCTCTCTCGTTGTCTCCCTTGCAGTCTCTCTCGCTGTGTCCCTCACAGTCTCTCTCGCAGTCTCTATTGCTGTCTCTGTCGCTGTTTCCCTCGCTGTTTCCCTCGCTGTCTCCCTCGCTGTCTCCCTCGCTGTCTCCCTCGCTGTCTCCCTCGCTGTCTCCCTCGCTGCATACCTCGCAGTCTCTCTCGAAGTCTCTCTCGCTGTCTCCCTCGCTGTCTCCCTCGCTGTCTCTCTCGCTCTCTCTCTCGCCGTCTCCCTCGCCGTCTTAATCGCTGTCTCCCTCGCATTCTCTCTCGCAGTGTCTCTCGCTGTCTCCCTCGCAGTCTCCCTCGCAGTCTCTCTCGCTGTCTCCCTCACAGTCTCTCTCGCTGTCTCCCTCGCAGTCTCTCTCGAAGTCGCTCTCGCTTTCTCCCTTGCTGTCTCTCTCGCAGTCCTTCTCGCAGTCCTTCTCGCAGTCTCTCTCGCTGTCTCCAGTGCTGTCTCCCTCGCTGTCTCCCTCGCTGTCTCCCTCGCTATCTCCCATGCAGTCTCTCTCGCTGTCTCTCTCGCTGTCTCTCTCGCTGTCTCTCTCGCTGTCTCTCTCGCTGTCTCCATCGCTTTCTCCCTCGCTGTCTCTCTCGCTGTCTCTCTCGCTGTCTCTCTCGCTGCCTCTCTCGCTGTCTCTCTCGCTGTCTCCCTTGCAGTCTCTCTTGCAGTCTCTCTCGCTGTCTCCCTCGCTGTGTCTCTCGCTCTCTCCCTCGCTGTCTCACGCGCTCTCTCTCGCAGTCTCTCTCGCTGTCTCTCTCGCTGTCTCCCTCGCTGTGTCCCTCGCAGTCTCCCTCGCTGTCTCCCTCGCTGTCTCCCTCGCTGTCTCCCTCGCTGTCTCCCTCGCCGTCTCCCTCGCCGTCTACCTCGCCGTCGCCCTCGCCGTCTCCCTCGCCGTCGCCCTCGCCGTCTCCCTCGCCGTCTCCCTCGCCGTCTCCCTCGCCGTCTCCCTTGCATTCACTCTCTCTGTATCCCCGGCTGTCTCTCTCGCTATCTCCATAGCAGTCTCTGTCGCTGTCTCTGTCTCTGTCGCTGTCTCTGTCGCTGTCTCTGTCGCTGTCTCTGTCGCTGTCTCTGTCGCTGTCTCCCTCGCTGTCTCCCTCGCTGTCTCCCTCGCTGTCTCCCTCGTCGTCTCCCTCGTCGTCTCCCAGGCCGTCTCCCTGGCCGTCTCACTGGCCGTCTCCCTGGCCGTCTCCCTGGCCCTCTCCCTCGCAGTCTCTCTCGCAGTCTCTCTCGCTGTCTCTCTCGCTGTCTCTCTCAATGTACTCTCGCTGTCTCCCTCGCTGTCTCCCTCGCTGTCTCCCTCGCTGTCTCACTCGCTCTCTCCCTCGCTGTCTCTCTCGCTGTCTCTCTCGCTGTCTCTCTCGCTGTCTCTCTCGCAGTCTGCCTCGCAGTTTCCCTCGCAGTCTCTTTCGCTGTCTCCCTCGCTGTTTCCCTCACAGTCTCTTTCGCTGTCTCCCTCGCAGTCTCCCTCACAGTCTCCCTCGCAGTCTCTCTCGCAGTCGCTCTCACTTTCTCCCTCGCTGTCTCTCTCGCAGTCCTTCTCGCAGTCCTTCTCGCAGTCTCTCGCGCTGTCTCTCTCGCTGTCACCAGCGCTGTCTCCCTCGCTGTCTCCCTCGCTGTCTCCCTCGCTGTCTCCCACGCAGTCTCTCTTGCTGTCTCTCTCGCTGTCTCCATCGCTTTCTCCCTCGCTGTCTCTCTCGCTGTCTCTCTCGCTGTCTCTCTCGCTGTCTCTCTTGCTGCCTCTCTCGCTGCCTCTCTCGCTGTCTCTCTCGCTGTCTCCCTTGCAGTCTCTCTTGCAGTCTCTCTCGCTGTCTCCCTCGCTGTCTCCCTCGCTGTGTCTCTCGCTGTCTCACGCGCTCTCTCTCGCTGTCTCCCTCACTGTCTCCCTCGCTGTCTCCCTCGCTGTCTCCCTCGCTGTCTCCCTCGCCGTCTCCGTCGCCGTCTCCCTCGCCGTCTCCCTCGCCGTCTCCCTCGCCGTCTCCCTTGCAGTCACTCTCTCTGTATCCCCGGCTGTCTCTCTCGCTATCTCCATAGCAGTCTCTCTCACTGTCTCCCTCGCTGTCTCCCTCGCTGTCGCCCTCGCTGTCTCTGTCGCTGTCTCTGTCGCTGTCTCTGTCGCTGTCTCTGTCGCTGTCTCTGTCGCTGTCTCTGTTGCTGTCTCCCTCGCTGTCTCCCTCGCGGTCTCCCTCGCCGTCTCCCTGGCCGTCTCCCTGGCCGTCTCCCTGGCCGTCTCCCTGGCCGTCTCCCTCGCAGTCTCTCTCGCATTCTCTCTCGCATTCTCTCTCGCATTCTCTCTCGCAGTCTCTCTCGCATTCTCTCTCGCAGTCTCTCTCGCTGTCTCTCTCAATGTACTCTCGCTGTCTCCCTCGCTGTCTCACTCGCTCTATCCCTCGCTGTATCTCTCGCAGTCTCTCGCGCAGTCTCTCTCACAGTCTCTCTCGCTGTCTCTCTCGCTGTCTCCCTCGCAGGCTCTCTCGCTCTCTCCCTCACTGTCTCTCTCGCCGTCTCTCTCTCCATCTCTCTCGCCATCTCTCTCGCAGTCTCCCTCGCTGTCTCCCTCGCAGTCTCTCTCGCAGTCTCTCTCGCAGTCTCTCTCGCAGTCTCTCTCGCAGTCTCCCTCGCTGTCTCCCTCGCAGTCTCTCTCGCAGTCTCTCTCGCAGTCTCTCTCTCAGTCTCCCTCGATGTCTCCCTCGCAGTCTCTCTCGCAGTCTCTCTCGCAGTCTCTCTCGCAGTCTCCCTCGCTGTCTCCCTCGCAGTCTCTCTCGCAGTCTCTCTCGCAGTCTCTCTCTCAGTCTCCCTCGCTGTCTCCCTCACAGTCTCTCTCGCTGTCTCCCTTGCAGTCTCCCACACAGTCTCTCACGCTTTCTCCCTCGCTTTCTCTCTCGCAGTCTCTCTCGCAGTCTCTCTCACAGTCTCTCTCGCAGTCTCTCTCGCAGTCTCTCTCGCAGTCTCCCTCGCTGTCTCCCTCACAGTCTCTCTCGCTGTCTCCCTTGCAGTCTCCCACACAGTCTCTCACGCTTTCTCCCTCGCTTTCTCTCTCGCAGTCTCTCTCGCTGTCCCTCTCGCAGTCTCTCTCACTGTCTCCCTCGCAGTCTCTCTCGCAGTCTCCTTTGCAGTCTCCTTTGCAGTCTCCCTCGCTGTCTCTCTCGCTGTCTCTCTCGCTGTCTCTCTCGCTGTCTCTCTCGCTGTCTCTTTCGCTGTCTCCCTCGCTGTTTCCCTCACAGTCTCTTTCGCTGTCTCCCTCGCAGTCTCCCTCGCAGTCTCCCTCGCAGTCTCCCTCGCAGTCTCTCTCGCAGTCACTCTCACTTTCTCCCTCGCTGTCTCTCTCGCAGTCCTTCTCGCTGTCTCTCTCGCTGTCTCTCTCGCTGTCTCCCACGCTGTCTCCCACGCTGTCTCCCTCGCAGTCTCCCTCGCTTTCTCCCTCGCTGTCTCTCTCGCTGTCTCCCTCGCAGTCTCGCTCGCTGTCTCCCTCGCTGTCTCCCTCGCTGTCTCACTCACTGTCTCACTCACTGTCTCCCTCGCTGTCTCCCTCGCTGTCTCCCTCGCTGTCTCCCTCACTGTGTCCCTCGCTCTCTCCCTCGCAGTTTCCCTCACCGTCTCCCTCGCCGTCTCTCTCGCAGTCTCTCTCGCCGTCTTCCTCGCAGTTTCTCTCGCTGTCTCCCTCGCTGTCTGCCTCGCTGTCTCCCTCGCTGTCTCCCTCGCTGTCTCCCTCGCTGCCTCCCTCGCTGTCTCCCTCGCTGTCTCCCTAGCAGTCGCTCTCGCAGTCTCTCTCGCAGTCTCTCTCGCTGTCTCCCTCGCTGTCTCCCTCGCTGTCTCCCTCGCTGTCTCCCTAGCAGTCGCTCTCGCAGTCTCTCTCGCTGTCTCCCTCGCTGTCTCCCTGGAAGTCGCTCTCGCAGTCTCTCTCGCTGTCTTCCTCGCTGTGTCCCTCGCAGTCTCTGTCGCAGTCTCTCTCGCAGTCTTCCTCGCAGTTTCTCTCACTGTCTCCCTCGCTGCCTCCCACGCTGTCTCCCTCGCTGTCTCATGCGATCTCTCTCGCATTCTCTCTCGTTGTCTCCCTTGCAGTCTCTCTCGCTGTGTCCCTCACAGTCTCTCTCGCAGTCTCTATTGCTGTCTCTGTCGCTGTTTCCCTCGCTGTTTCCCTCGCTGTCTCCCTCGCTGTCTCCCTCGCTGTCTCCCTCGCTGTCTCCCTCGCTGTCTCCCTCGCTGCATACCTCGCAGTCTCTCTCGAAGTCTCTCTCGCTGTCTCCCTCGCTGTCTCCCTCGCTGTCTCTCTCGCTCTCTCTCTCGCCGTCTCCCTCGCCGTCTTAATCGCTGTCTCCCTCGCATTCTCTCTCGCAGTGTCTCTCGCTGTCTCCCTCGCAGTCTCCCTCGCAGTCTCTCTCGCTGTCTCCCTCACAGTCTCTCTCGCTGTCTCCCTCGCAGTCTCTCTCGAAGTCGCTCTCGCTTTCTCCCTTGCTGTCTCTCTCGCAGTCCTTCTCGCAGTCCTTCTCGCAGTCTCTCTCGCTGTCTCCAGTGCTGTCTCCCTCGCTGTCTCCCTCGCTGTCTCCCTCGCTATCTCCCACGCAGTCTCTCTCGCTGTCTCTCTCGCTGTCTCTCTCGCTGTCTCTCTCGCTGTCTCTCTCGCTGTCTCCATCGCTTTCTCCCTCGCTGTCTCTCTCGCTGTCTCTCTCGCTGTCTCTCTCGCTGCCTCTCTCGCTGTCTCTCTCGCTGTCTCCCTTGCAGTCTCTCTTGCAGTCTCTCTCGCTGTCTCCCTCGCTGTGTCTCTCGCTCTCTCCCTCGCTGTCTCACGCGCTCTCTCTCGCAGTCTCTCTCGCTGTCTCTCTCGCTGTCTCCCTCGCTGTGTCCCTCGCAGTCTCCCTCGCTGTCTCCCTCGCTGTCTCCCTCGCTGTCTCCCTCGCTGTCTCCCTCGCCGTCTCCCTCGCCGTCTACCTCGCCGTCGCCCTCGCCGTCTCCCTCGCCGTCGCCCTCGCCGTCTCCCTCGCCGTCTCCCTCGCCGTCTCCCTCGCCGTCTCCCTTGCATTCACTCTCTCTGTATCCCCGGCTGTCTCTCTCGCTATCTCCATAGCAGTCTCTGTCGCTGTCTCTGTCTCTGTCGCTGTCTCTGTCGCTGTCTCTGTCGCTGTCTCTGTCGCTGTCTCTGTCGCTGTCTCCCTCGCTGTCTCCCTCGCTGTCTCCCTCGTCGTCTCCCTCGTCGTCTCCCAGGCCGTCTCCCTGGCCGTCTCACTGGCCGTCTCCCTGGCCGTCTCCCTGGCCCTCTCCCTCGCAGTCTCTCTCGCAGTCTCTCTCGCTGTCTCTCTCGCTGTCTCTCTCAATGTACTCTCGCTGTCTCCCTCGCTGTCTCCCTCGCTGTCTCCCTCGCTGTCTCACTCGCTCTCTCCCTCGCTGTCTCTCTCGCTGTCTCTCTCGCTGTCTCTCTCGCTGTCTCTCTCGCAGTCTGCCTCGCAGTTTCCCTCGCAGTCTCTTTCGCTGTCTCCCTCGCTGTTTCCCTCACAGTCTCTTTCGCTGTCTCCCTCGCAGTCTCCCTCACAGTCTCCCTCGCAGTCTCTCTCGCAGTCGCTCTCACTTTCTCCCTCGCTGTCTCTCTCGCAGTCCTTCTCGCAGTCTCTCTCGCTGTCTCTCTCGCTGTCTCTCTCGCTGTCTCCCTCTCTGTCTCCCTCGCTGTCTCCCTCGCTGTCTCTCTCGCTGTCTCCCTCGCTGTCTCCCTCGCAGTCTCTCTCGCTGTCTCCCTCGCAGTCTCTCTCGCTGTCTCTCTCGCTGTCTCTCTCGCTGTCTCCCTCGCTTTCTCCCTCGCTTTCTCCCTCGCTGTCACTCTCGCTGTCTCTCTCGCTGTCTCCCTCGCAGTCTCTCTCGCAGTCTCTCTCGCAGTCTCTCTCGCTGTCTCCAGCGCTGTCTCCCTCGCTGTCTCCCTCGCTGTCTCCCTCGCTGTCTCCCACGCAGTCTCTCTCGCTGTCTCTCTTGCTGTCTCCATCGCTTTCTCCCTCGCTGTCTCTCTCGCTGTCTCTCTCGCTGCCTCTCTCGCTGTCTCTCTCGCTGTCTCTCTCGCTGTCTCTCTCGCTGTCTCCCTTGCAGTCTCTCTTGCAGTCTCTCTCGCTGTCTCCCTCGCTGTGTCTCTCGCTCTCTCCCTCGCTGTCTCACGCGCTCTCTCTCGCAGTCTCTCTCGCTGTCTCTCTCGCTGTGTCCCTCGCTGTCTCCCTCGCTGTCTCCCTCGCTGTCTCCCTCGCCGTCTCCCTCGCCGTCTCCCTCGCTGTCTCCCTCGCCGTCTCCCTCGCCGTCTCCCTTGCAGTCACTCTCTCTGTATCCCCGGCTGTCTCTCTCGCTATCTCCATAGCAGTCTCTGTCGCTGTCTCTGTCGCTGTCTCTGTCGCTGTCTCTGTCGCTGTCTCTGTCGCTGTCTCTGTCGCCGTCTCCCTCGCCGTCTCCCTTGCAGTCACTCTCTCTGTATCCCCGGCTGTCTCTCTCGCTATCTCCATAGCAGTCTCTCTCACTGTCTCCCTCGCTGTCTCTGTCGCTGTCTCTGTCGCTGTCTCTGTCGCTGTCTCCCTCGCTGTCTCCCTCGCTGTCTCCCTCGTCGTCTCCCTCGTCGTCTCCCTCGCCGTCTCCCTGGCCGTCTCCCTCGCAGTCTCTCTCGCAGTCTCTCTCGCAGTCTCTCTCGCAGTCTCTCTCGCAGTCTCTCTCGCAGTCTCTCTCGCAGTCTCTCTCGCTGTCTCTCTCAATGTACTCTCGCTGTCTCCCTCGCTGTCTCACTCACTCTATCCCTCGCTGTATCTCTCGCAGTCTCTCTCGCAGTCTCTCTCGCTGTCTCTCTCGCTGTCTCCCTCGCAGTCTCTCTCGCTCTCTCCCTCACTGTCTCTCTCGCAGTCTCTCTCGCAGTCTCTCTCACCGTCTCTCTCTCCATCTCTCTCGCCATCTCTCTCGCAGTCTCCCTCGCTGTCTCCCTCGCTGTCTCCCTCGCTGTCTCCCTCGCAGTCTCTCTCGCAGTCTCTCTCGCAGTCTCTCTCGCAGTCTCTCTCGCTGTCTCCCTCGCTGTCTCCCTCACAGTCTCTCTCGCTGTCTCCCTTGCAGTCTCCCACACAGTCTCTCACGCTTTCTCCCTCGCTTTCTCCCTCGCAGTCTCTCTCGCAGTCTCTCTCGCAGTCTCTCTCGCTGTCTCTCTCGCTGTCCCTCTCGCAGTCTCTCTCGCAGTCTCTCTCGCAGTCTCTCTCCCAGTCTCTCTCGCAGTCTCTCTCGCTGTCTCTCTCGCTGTCCCTCTCGCAGTCTCTCTCGCAGTCTCTCTCGCTGTCTCCCTCGCTGTCTCCCTCACAGTCTCTCTCGCTGTCTCCCTTGCAGTCTCCCACACAGTCTCTCACGCTTTCTCCCTCGCTTTCTCCCTCGCAGTCTCTCTCGCAGTCTCTCTCGCAGTCTCTCTCGCAGTCTCTCTCGCAGTCTCTCTCGCTGTCCCTCTCGCAGTCTCTCTCGCAGTCTCTCTCGCAGTCTCTCTCGCAGTCTCTCTCGCTGTCCCTCTCGCAGTCTCTCTCGCTGTCTCTCTCGCAGTCTCCTTTGCAGTCTCTCTCGCTGTCTCTCTCGCTGTCTCTCTCGCTGTCTGTCTCGCTGTCTCTCTCGCAGTCTCCCTCGCAGTCTGCCTCGCAGTTTCCCTCGCAGTCTCTTTCGCTGTCTCCCTCGCAGTCTCCCTCACAGTCTCCCTCACAGTCTCCCTCGCATTCTCTCTCGCAGTCGCTCTCACTTTCTCCCTCGCTGTCTCTCTCGCAGTCCTTCTCGCAGTCCTTCTCGCAGTCTCTCTCGCTGTCTCTCTCGCTGTCTCCCTCGCTGTCTCCCTCGCTGTCTCCCTCGCTGTCTCCCTCGCTGTCTCCCTCGCAGTCTCTCTCGCTGTCTCTCTCGCTGTCTCCCTCGCTTTCTCCCTCGCTTTCTCCCTCGCTGTCACTCTCGCTGTCTCTCTCGCTGTCTCCCTCGCAGTCTCTCTCGCAGTCTCTCTCGCTGTCTCCCTCGCTGTCTACCTCGCTTTCTCCCTCGCTTTCTCCCTCGCTGTCACTCTCGCTGTCTCTCTCGCTGTCTCTCTCGCTGTCTCCCTCGCAGTCTCCCTCGCTGTCTCCCACGCAGTCTCCCACGCAGTCTCCCTCGCTGTCTCCCTCGCTGTCTCCCTCGCTGTCTCCCTCGCTGTCTCCCTCGCTGTCTCCCACGCAGTCTCTCTCGCTGTCTCCATCGCTTTCTCCCTCGCTGTCTCTCTCGCTGTCTCTCTCGCTGTCTCTCTCGCTGTCTCTCTCGCTGTCTCTCTCGCTGCCTCTCTCGCTGTCTCTCTCGCTGTCTCTCTCGCTGTCTCTCTCGCTGTCTCCCTTGCAGTCTCTCTTGCAGTCTCTCTCGCTGTCTCCCTCGCTGTGTCTATCGCTCTCTCCCTCGCTGTCTCACGCGCTCTCTCTCGCAGTCTCTCTCGCTGTCTCTCTCGCGATCTCTCTCGCTGTGTCCCTCGCAGTCTCCCTCGCTGTCTCCCTCGCTGTCTCCCTCGCTGTCTCCCTCGCCGTCTCCCTCGCCGTCTCCCTCGCCGTCTCCCTCGCCGTCTCCCTTGCAGTCACTCTCTTTGTATCCCCGGCTGTGTCTCTCGCTATCTCCATAGCAGTCTCTCTCGCTGTCTCTGTCACTGTCTCTGTCGCTGTCTCTGTCGCTGTCTCCCTCGCTGTTTCCCTCGCCGTCTCCCTCGCCGTCTCCCTCGTCGTCTCCCTCGTCGTCTCCCTCGCCGTCTCCCTGGCCCTCTCCCTCGCAGTCTCTCTCGCAGTCTCTCTCGCAGTCTCTCTCGCAGTCTCTCTCGCTGTCTCTCTCGCTGTCTCTCTCAATGTACTCTCGCTGTCTCCCTCGCTGTCTCCCTCGCTGTCTCACTCGCTCTATCCCTCGCTGTATCTCTCGCAGTCTCTCTCGCAGTCTCTCTCGCAGTCTCTCTCACTGTCTCTCTCGCAGTCTCTCTCGCAGTCTCCCTCGCAGTCTCCCTCGCAATCTCTCTCGCAGTCACTCTCGCAGTCACTCTCGCAGTCTCCCTCACAGTCTCCCTCGCAGTCTCCCTCGCAGTCTCCCTCGCAGTCTCCCTCGCAGTCTCTCTCGCTGTCTCCCTCGCTGTTTCCCTCACAGTCTCTCTCGCTGTCTCCCTCGCAGGCTCTCTCGAAGTCGCTCTCGCTTTCTCCCTCGCTGTCTCTCTCGCAGTCCTTCTCGCAGTCTCTCGCGCTGTCTCTCTCGCTGTCTCCAGCGCTGTCTCCCTCGCTGTCTCCCTCGCTGTCTCCCTCGCTGTCTCCCACGCTGTCTCCCACGCTGTCTCCCACGCTGTCTCTCTCGCTGTCTCTCTCGCTGTCTCTCTCGCTGTCTCTCTCGCTGTCTCTCTCGCTGCCTCTCTCGCTGCCTCTCTCGCTGCCTCTCTCGCTGTCTCCCTTGCAGTCTCTCTTGCAGTCTCTCTCGCTGTCTCCCTCGCTGTCTCCCTCGCTGTGTCTCTCGCTGTCTCACGCGCTCTCTCTCGCTGTCTCTCTCGCTGTCTCTCTCGCTGCCTCTCTCGCTGCCTCTCTCGCTGCCTCTCTCGCTGTCTCCCTTGCAGTCTCTCTTGCAGTCTCTCTCGCTGTCTCCCTCGCTGTCTCCCTCGCTGTCTCCCTCGCTGTCTCCCTCGCCGTCTCCCTCGCCGTCTCCCTCACCGTCTCCCTTGCAGTCACTCTCTCTGTATCCCCGGCTGTCTCTCTCGCTATCTCCATAGCAGTCTCTCTCACTGTCTCCCTCGCTGTCTCCCTCGCTGTCTCCCTCGCTGTCTCTGTCGCTGACTCTGTCGCTGTCTCTGTCGCTGTCTCTGTCGCTGTCTCTGTCACTGTCTCCCTCGCTGTCTCCCTCGCGGTCTCCCTCGCCGTCTCCCTCGCCGTCTCCCTGGCCGTCTCCCTGGCCGTCTCCCTGGCCGTCTCCCTGGCCGTCTCCCTCGCAGTCTCTCTCACATTCTCTCTCGCATTCTCTCTCGCAGTCTCTCTCGCATTCTCTCTCGCAGTCTCTCTCGCTGTCTCTCTTAATGTACTCTCGCTGTCTCCCTCGCTGTCTCACTCGCTCTATCCCTCGCTGTATCTCTCGCAGTCTCTCGCGCAGTCACTCTCACAGTCTCTCTCGCTGTCTCTCTCGCTGTCTCCCTCGCAGGCTCTCTCGCTCTCTCCCTCACTGTCTCTCTCGCCGTCTCTCTCTCCATCTCTCTCGCCATCTCTCTCGCAGTCTCCCTCGCTGTCTCCCTCTCAGTCTCTCTCGCAGTCTCTCTCGTAGTCTCTCTCGCAGTCTCTCTCGCAGTGTCTCTCGCAGTCTCTCTGGCAGTCTCCCTCGCTGTCTCCCTCGCTGTCTCCCTCACAGTCTCTCTCGCTGTCTCCCTTGCAGTCTCCCACACAGTCTCTCACGCTTTCTCCCTCGCTTTCTCTCTCGCAGTCTCTCTCGCAGTCTCTCTCGCAGTCTCTCTCGCAGTCTCTCTCGCTGTCCCTCTCGCAGTCCCTCTCGCTGTCGCTCTCGCAGTCTCTCTCGCTGTCTCCCTCGCAGTCTCTCTCGCAGTCTCCTTTGCAGTCTCCTTTGCAGTCTCCCTCGCTGTCTCTCTCGCTGTCTCTCTCGCTGTCTCTCTCGCTGTCTCCCTCGCAGTCTGCCTCGCAGTCTCCCTCGCAGTCTCTTTCGCTGTCTCCCTCGCTGTTTCCCTCACAGTCTCTTTCGCTGTCTCCCTCGCAGTCTCCCTCGCAGTCTCCCTCGCAGTCTCCCTCGCAGTCTCTCTCGCAGTCGCTCTCACTTTCTCCCTCGCTGTCTCTCTCGCAGTCCTTCTCGCTGTCTCTCTCGCTGTCTCTCTCGCTGTCTCCCTCGCTGTCTCCCACGCTGTCTCCCTCGCAGTCTCCCTCGCTTTCTCCCTCGCTGTCTCCCTCGCTGTCTCTCTCGCTGTCTCGCTCGCAGTCCCGCTCGCTGTCTCCCTCGCTGTCTCCCTCGCTGTCTCACTCACTGTCTCACTCACTGTCTCCCTCGCTGTCTCCCTCGCTGTCTCCCTCGCTGTCTCCCTCACTGTGTCCCTCGCTCTCTCCCTCGCAGTCTCCCTCACCGTCTCCCTCGCCGTCTCTCTCGCAGTCTCTCTCGCCGTCTTCCTCGCAGTTTCTCTCGCTGTCTCCCTCGCTGTCTGCCTCGCTGTCTCCCTCGCTGTCTCCCTCGCTGTCTCCCTCGCTGCCTCCCTCGCTGTCTCCCTCGCTGTCTCCCTAGCAGTCGCTCTCGCAGTCTCTCTCGCAGTCTCTCTCGCAGTCTCTCTCGCTGTCTCCCTCGCTGTCTCCCTCGCTGTCTCCCTCGCTGTCTCCCTAGCAGTCGCTCTCGCAGTCTCTCTCGCTGTCTCCCTCGCTGTCTCCCTGGCAGTCGCTCTCGCAGTCTCTCTCGCTGTCTTCCTCGCTGTGTCCCTCGCAGTCTCTGTCGCAGTCTCTCTCGCAGTCTTCCTCGCAGTTTCTCTCGCTGTCTCCCTCGCTGCCTCCCACGCTGTCTCCCTCGCTGTCTCATGCGATCTCTCTCGCATTCTCTCTAGTTGTCTCCCTTGCAGTCTCTCTCGCTGTGTCCCTCACAGTCTCTCTCGCAGTCTCTATTGCTGTCTCTGTCGCTGTTTCCCTCGCTGTCTCCCTCGCTGTCTCCCTCGCTGTCTCCCTCGCTGCCTCCCTCGCAGTCTCTCTCGAAGTCTCTCTCGCTGTCTCCCTCGCTGTCTCCCTCGCTGTCTCTCTCGCTCTCTCTCTCGCCATCTCCCTCGCTGTCTTAATCGCTGTCTCCCTCGCATTCTCTCTCGCAGTGTCTCTCGCTGTCTCCCTCGCAGTCTCCCTCGCAGTCTCTCTCGCTGTCTCCCTCACAGTCTCTCTCGCTGTCTCCCTCGCAGTCTCTCTCGAAGTCGCTCTCGCTTTCTCCCTCGCTGTCTCTCTCGCAGTCCTTCTCGCAGTCCTTCTCGCAGTCTCTCTCGCTGTCTCCAGCGCTGTCTCCCTCGCTGTCTCCCTCGCTGTCTCCCTCGCTGTCTCCCTCGCTGTCTCCCTCGCTGTCTCCCACGCAGTCTCTCTCGCTGTCTCTCTCGCTGTCTCTCTCGCTGTCTCTCTCACTGTCTCTCTCGCTGTCTCCCTCGCTATCTCCCTCGCTGTCTCTCTCGCTGTCTCTCTCGCTGTCTCTCTCGCTGTCTCTCTCGCTGCCTCTCTCGCTGTCTCCCTTGCAGTCTCTCTTGCAGTCTCTCTCGCTGTCTCCCTCGCTGTGTCTCTCGCTCTCTCCCTCGCTGTCTCCCTCGCTGTCTCACGCGCTCTCTCTTGCAGTCTCTCTCGCTGTCTCTCTCGCGGTGTCCCTCGCTGTGTCCCTCGCTGTGTCCCTCGCTGCGTCCCTCGCTGTGTCCCTCGCTGTCTCTCTCGCAGTCTCCCTCACTGTCTCCCTCGCTGTCTCCCTCGCTGTCTCCAACGCAGTCTCTCTCGCTGTCTCCCTCGCTGTCTCCCTTGCAGTCACTCTCTCTGTATCCCCGGCTGTCTCTCTCGCTATCTCCATAGCTGTCTCCTTCGCTGTCTCTATCGCTGTCTCCCTCGCTGTCTCCCTCGCTGTCTCCCTCGCTGTTTCTCTCGCTGTCTCCCTCGCTGTCTCCCTCGCAGTCTCTCTCGCTGTCTCCCTTGCAGTCTCTCTCGCTGTCTCTCTCGCTGTCTCCCTCGCTTTCTCCCTCGCTTTCTCCCTCGCTGTCACTCTCGCTGTCTCTCTCGCTGTCTCCCTCGCAGTCTCTCTCGCAGTCTCTCTCGCAGTCTCTCTCGCTGTCTCCAGCGCTGTCTCCCTCGCTGTCTCCCTCGCTGTCTCCCTCGCTGTCTCCCTCGCTGTCTCCCTCGCTGTCTCCCACGCAGTCTCTCTCGCTGTCTCTCTTGCTGTCTCCATCGCTTTCTCCCTCGCTGTCTCTCTCGCTGTCTCTCTCGCTGTCTCTCTCGCTGTCTCTCTCGCTGTCTCTCTCGCTGCCTCTCTCGCTGTCTCTCTCGCTGTCTCCCTTGCAGTCTCTCTTGCACTCTCTCTCGCTGTCTCCCTTGCTGTGTCTCTCGCTCTCTCCCTAGCTGTCTCACGCGCTCTCTCTCGCAGTCTCTCTCGCTGTCTCCCTCACTGTGTCCCTCGCTGTGTCCCTCGCTGTGTCCCTCGCAGTCTCCCTCGCTGTCTCCCTCGCTGTCTCCCTCGCCATCTCCCTCGCCGTCTCCCTCGCCGTCTCCCTCGCCGTCTCCCTCGCCGTCTCCCTCGCCGTCTCCCTTGCAGTCACTCTCTCTGTATCCCCGGCTGTCTCTCTCGCTATCTCCATAGCAGTCTCTGTCGCTGTCTCTGTCGCTGTCTCTGTCGCTGTCTCTGTCGCTGTCTCTGTCGCTGTCTCCCTCGTCGTCTCCCTCGCCGTCTCCCTGGCCGTCTCCCTGGCCGTCTCCCTGGCCCTCTCCCTTGCAGTCTCTCTCGCTGTCTCTCTCGCTGTCTCTCTCAATGTACTCTCGCTGTCTCCCTCGCTGTCTCCCTCGCTGTCTCACTCGCTCTATCCCTCGCTGTATCTCTCGCAGTCTCTCTCACAGTCTCTCTCGCTGTCTCTCTCGCAGTCACTCTCGCAGTCTCCCTCGCAGTCTCCCTCGCAGTCTCCCTCGCAGTCTCTCTCGCTGTCTCCCTCGCTGTTTCCCTCACAGTCTCTCTCGCTGTCTCCCTCGCAGTCTTTCTCGAAGACGCTCTCGCTTTCTCCCTCGCTGTCTCTCTCACAGTCCTTCTCGCAGTCTCTCTCACTGTCTCCCTCGCTGTCTCTGTCGCTGTCTCTGTCGCTGTCTCTGTCGCTGTCTCTGTCGCCGTCTCTGTCGCCGTCTCCCTCGCCGTCTCCCTCGCCGTCTCCCTTGCAGTCACTCTCTCTGTATCCCCGGCTGTCTCTCTCGCTATCTCCATAGCAGTCTCTCTCACTGTCTCCCTCGCTGTCTCTGTCGCTGTCTCTGTCGCTGTCTCTGTCGCTGTCTCTGTCGCTGTCTCTGTCGCTGTCTCTGTCGCTGTCTCTCTCGCTGTCTCCCTCGCTGTCTCCCTCATCGTCTCCCTCGTCGTCTCCCTCGCTGTCTCCCTGGCCGTCTCCCTGGCCGTCTCCCTCGCAGTCTCCCTCGCAGTCTCCCTCGCAGTCTCTCTCGCAGTCTCTCTCGCAGTCTCTCTCGCAGTCTCTCTCGCTGTCTCTCTCAATGTACTCTCGCTGTCTCCCTCGCTGTCTCACTCGCTCTATCCCTCGCTGTCTCTCTCGCAGTCTCTCTCGCAGTCTCTCTCGCTGTCTCTCTCGCAGTCTCCCTCGCAGTCTCTCTCGCTCTCTCCCTCACTGTCTCTCTCGCAGTCTCTCTCGCAGTCTCTCTCACCGTCTCTCTCTCCATCTCTCTCGCCATCTCTCTCGCAGTCTCCCTCGCTGTCTCCCTCGCTGTCTCCCTCGCTGTCTCCCTCGCAGTCTCTCTCGCAGTCTCTCTCGCAGTCTCTCTCGCAGTCTCTCTCGCAGTCTCTCTCGCTGTCTCCCTCGCTGTCTGCCTCACAGTCTCTCTCGCTGTCTCCCTTGCAGTCTCCCACACAGTCTCTCACGCTTTCTCCCTCGCTTTCTCCCTCGCAGTCTCTCTCGCAGTCTCTCTCGCAGTCTCTCTCGCAGTCTCTCTCGCTGTCCCTCTCGCAGTCTCTCTCGCAGTCTCTCTCGCAGTCTCTCTCGCAGTCTCCCTCGCTGTCCCTCTCGCTGTCTCGCTCGCAGTCTCCTTTGCAGTCTCTCTCGCTGTCTCTCTCGCTGTCTCTCTCGCTGTCTCTCTCGCTGTCTCTCTCGCAGTCTCCCTCGCAGTCTGCCTCGCAGTTTCCCTCGCAGTCTCTTTCGCTGTCTCCCTCGCAGACTCCCTCACAGTCTCCCTCACAGTCTCCCTCGCAGTCTCTCTCGCAGTCGCTCTCACTTTCTCCCTCGCTGTCTCTCTCGCAGTCCTTCTCGCAGTCCTTCTCGCAGTCTCTCTCGCTGTCTCCCTCGCTGTCTCCCTCGCTGTCTCCCTCGCTGTCTCCCTCGCTGTCTCCCTCACTGTCTCCCACGCTGTCTCCCTCGCAGTCTCTCTCGCTGTCTCTCTCGCTGTCTCCCTCGCTTTCTCCCTCGCTTTCTCCCTCGCTGTCACTCTCGCTGTCTCTCTCGCTGTCTCCCTCACAGTCTCTCTCGCAGTCTCTCTCGCTGTCTCCCTCGCTGTCTCCCTCGCTTTCTCCCTCGCTTTCTCCCTCGCTTTCTCCCTCGCTGTCACTCTCGCTGTCTCTCTCGCTGTCTCCCTCGCAGTCTCCCTCGCTGTCTCCCTCGCTGTCTCCCTCGCTGTCTCCCTCGCTGTCTCCCTCGCTGTCTCCCACGCAGTCTCTCTCGCTGTCTCCATCGCTTTCTCCCACGCTGTCTCTCTCGCTGTCTCTCTCGCTGCCTCTCTCGCTGTCTCTCTCGCTGTCTCTCTCGCTGTCTCCCTTGCAGTCTCTCTTGCAGTCTCTCTCGCTGTCTCCCTCGCTGTGTCTCTCGCTCTCTCCCTCGCTGTCTCACGCGCTCTCTCTCGCTGTCTCTCTCGCTGTGTCCCTCGCAGTCTCCCTCGCAGTCTCCCTCGCTGTCTCCCTCGCTGTCTCCCTCGCTGTCTCCCTCGCTGTCTCCCTCGCCGTCTCCCTCGCCGTCTCCCTCGCCGTCTCCCTTGCAGTCACTCTCTCTGTATCCCCGGCTGTCTCTCTCGCTATCTCCATAGCAGTCTCTCTCGCTGTCTCTGTCGCTGTCTCTGTCGCTGTCTCTGTCGCTGTCTCCCTCGCTGTCTCCCTCGCTGTCTCCCTCGCTGTCTCCCTCGCTGTCTCCCTCGCTGTCTCCCTCGTCGTCTCCCTCGTCGTCTCCCTCGTCGTCTCCCTCGCCGTCTCCCTCGCCCTCTCCCTCGCAGTCTCTCTCGCAGTCTCTCTCGCAGTCTCTCTCGCTGTCTCTCTCGCTGTCTCTCTCAATGTACTCTCGCTGTCTCCCTCGCTGTCTCCCTCGCTGTCTCACTCGCTCTATCCCTCGCTGTATCTCTCGCAGTCTCTCTCGCAGTCTCTCTCGCAGTCTCTCTCACTGTCTCTCTCGCAGTCTCTCTCGCAGTCTCCCTCGCAGTCTCCCTCGCAGTCTCCCTCGCAATCTCTCTCGCAGTCACTCTCGCAGTCACTCTCGCAGTCACTCTCGCAGTCTCCCTCGCAGTCTCCCTCGCAGTCTCCCTCGCAGTCTCTCTCGCTGTCTCCCTCGCTGTTTCCCTCACAGTCTCTCTCGCTGTCTCCCTCGCAGTCTCTCTCAAAGTCGCTCTCGCTTTCTCCCTCGCTGTCTCTCTCGCAGTCCTTCTCGCAGTCTCCCGCGCTGTCTCTCTCGCTGTCTCCAGCGCTGTCTCCCTCGCTGTCTCCCTCGCTGTCTCCCTCGCTGTCTCCCACGCAGTCTCTCTCGCTGTCTCTCTCGCTGTCTCCATCGCTTTCTCCCTCGCTGTCTCTCTCGCTGTCTCTCTCGCTGTCCTTCTTGCTGTCTCTCTCGCTGTCTCTCTCGCTGTCTCCCTTGCAGTCTCTCATGCAGTCTCTCTCGCTGTCTCCCTCGCTGTCTCCCTCGCTGTGTCTCTCACTGTCTCACGCGCTCTCTCTCGCTGTCTCCCTCACTGTCTCCCTCGCTGTCTCCCTCGCTGTCTCCCTCGCTGTCTCCCTCGCTGTCTCCCTCGCTGTCTCCCTCGCCGTCTCCCTCGCCGTCTCCCTCGCCGTCTACCACGCCGTCTCCCTTGCAGTCACTCTCTCTGTATCCCCGGCTGTCTCTCTCGCTATCTCCATAGCAGTCTCTCTCACTGTCTCCCTCGCTGTCTCCCTCGCTGTCTCCCTCGCTGTCTCCCTCGCTGTCTCTGTCGCTGTCTCTGTCGCTGTCTCTGTCGCTGTCTCTGTCACTGTCTCCCTCGCGGTCTCCCTCGCCGTATCCCTGGCCGTCTCCCTGGCCGTCTCCCTGGCCGTCTCCCTGGCCGTCTCCCTGGCCGTCTCCCTCGCAGTCTCTCTCGCAGTCTCTCTCGCATTCTCTCTCGCAGTCTCTCTCGCTGTCTCTCTCAATGTACTCTCGCTGTCTCCCTCGCTGTCTCACTCGCTCTATCCCTCGCTGTATCTCTCGCAGTCTCTCGCGCAGTCTCTCTCACTGTCTCTCTCGCTGTCTCCCTCGCAGGCTCTCTCGCTCTCTCCCTCACTGTCTCTCTCGCCGTCTCTCTCTCCATCTCTCTCGCCATCTCTCTCGCAGTCTCCCTCGCTGTCTCCCTCGCAGTCTCTCTCGCAGTCTCTCTCGCAGTCTCTCTCGCAGTCTCTCTCGCAGTCTCTCTCGCAGTCTCTCTTGCAGTCTCCCTCGCTGTCTCCCTCACAGTCTCTCTCGCTGTCTTGCTTGCAGTCTCCCACACAGTCTCTCACGCTTTCTCCCTCGCTTTCTCTCTCGCAGTCTCTCTCGCAGTCTCTCTCGCAGTCTCTCTCGCTGTCCCTCTCGCAGTCTCTCTCGCAGTCTCCTTTGCAGTCTCCTTTGCAGTCTCCCTCGCTGTCTCTCTCGCTGTCTCTCTCGCTGTCTCTCTCGCTGTCTCTCTCGCTGTCTCTCTCGCAGTCTCCCTCGCAGTCTGCCTCGCAGTCTCCCTCGCAGTCTCTTTCGCTGTCTCCCTCGCTGTTTCCCTCACAGTCTCTTTCGCTGTCTCACTCGCAGTCTCCCTCGCAGTCTCCCTCGCAG
Organism: Heterodontus francisci; assembly: GCF_036365525.1. Lineage (NCBI taxonomy): Eukaryota > Metazoa > Chordata > Chondrichthyes > Heterodontiformes > Heterodontidae > Heterodontus > Heterodontus francisci. The sequence continues at coordinate 659,942 of NW_027141235.1, forward strand.
TCTCCCTCGCAGTCTCTCTCGCAGTCGCTCTCACTTTCTCCCTCGCTGTCTCTCTCGCAGTCCTTCTCGCTGTCTCTCTCGCTGTCTCTCTCGCTGTCTCCCTCGCTGTCTCCCTCGCTGTCTCCCACGCTGTCTCCCACGATGTCTCTCTCGCAGTCTCCCTCGCTTTCTCCCTCGCTGTCTCTCTCGCTGTCTCTCTCGCTGTCTCCCTCGCAGTCTCGCTCGCTGTCTCACTCGCTGTCTCCCTCGCTGTCTCACTCACTGTCTCACTCACTGTCCCCCTCGCTGTCTCCCTCGCTGTCTCCCTCGCTGTCTCCCTCACTGTGTCCCTCGCTCTCTCCCTCGCAGTCTCCCTCACCGTCTCCCTCGCCGTCTCTCTCGCAGTCTCTCTCGCCGTCTTCCTCGCAGTTTCTCTCGCTGCTCCCTCGCTGTCTCCCTCGCTGTCTCCCTCGCTGTCTCCCTCGCTGTCTCCCTCGCTGCCTCCCTCGCTGTCTCCCTAGCAGTCGCTCTCGCAGTCTCTCTCGCAATCTCTCTCGCTGTCTCCCTCGCTGTCTCCCTCGCTGTCTCCCTCGCTGTCTCCCTAGCAGTCGCTCTCGCAGTCTCTCTCGCTGTCTCCCTCGCTGTCTCCCTGGCAGTCGCTCTCGCAGTCTCTCTCGCTGTCTTCCTCGCTGTGTCCCTCGCAGTCTCTGTCGCAGTCTCTCTCGCAGTCTTCCTCGCAGTTTCTCTCGCTGTCTCCCTCGCTGCCTCCCACGCTGTCTCCCTCGTTGTCTCCCTTGCAGTCTCTCTCGCTGTGTCCCTCGCAGTCTCTCTCGCAGTCTCTATTGCTGTCTCTGTCGCTGTTTCCCTCGCTGTCTCCCTCGCTGACTCCCTCGCTGTCTCCCTCGCTGTCTCCCTCGCTGTCTCCCTCTCTGCCTCCCTCGCAGTCTCTCTCGAAGTCTCTCTCGCTGTCTACCTCGCTGTCTCCCTCGCTGTCTCCCTCGCTGTCTCTCTCGCTCTCTCTCTCGCCGTCTCCCTCGCCGTCTCCCTCGCCGTCTTAATCGCTGTCTCCCTCGCATTCTCTCTTGCAGTGTCTCTCGCTGTCTCCCTCGCAGTCTCCCACACAGTCTCTCACGCTTTCTCCCTCGCTTTCTCTCTCGCAGTCTCTCTCGCAGTCTCTCTCGCAGTCTCTCTCGCTGTCCCTCTCGCTGTCCCTCTCGCAGTCCCTCTCGCTGTCCCTCTCGCAGTCTCTCTCGCTGTCTCACTCGCAGTCTCTCTCGCAGTCTCCTTTGCAGTCTCCTTTGCAGTCTCCCTCGCTGTCTCTCTCGCTGTCTCTCTCGCTGTCTCTCTCGCAGTCTCCCTCGCAGTCTGCCTCGCAGTCTCCCTCGCAGTCTCTTTCGCTGTCTCCCTCGCTGTTTCCCTCACAGTCTCTTTCGCTGTCTCCCTCGCAGTCTCCCTCGCAGTCTCTCTCGCAGTCGCTCTCACTTTCTCCCTCGCTGTCTCTCTCGCAGTCCTTCTCGCTGTCTCTCTCGCTGCCTCTCTCGCTGTCTCCCTCGCTGTCTCCCACGCTGTCTCCCACGCTGTCTCCCTCGCAGTCTCCCTCGCTTTCTCCCTCGCTGTCTCTCTCGCTGTCTCTCTCGCTGTCTCCCTCGCAGTCTCGCTCGCTGTCTCGCTCGCTGTCTCCCTCGCTGTCTCACTCACTGTCTCACTCACTGTCTCCCTCGCTTTCTCCCTCGCTGTCTCCCTCGCTGTCTCCCTCACTGTGTCCCTCGCTCTCTCCCTCGCAGTCTCCCTCACCGTCTCCCTCGCCGTCTCTCTCGCAGTCTCTCTCGCCGTCTTCCTCGCAGTTTCTCTCGCTGTCTCCCTCGCTGTCTCCCTCGCTGTCTCCCTCGCTGTCTCCCTCGCTGTCTCCCTCGCTGTCTCCCTCGCTGCCTCCCTCGCTGTCTCCCTAGCAGTCGCTCTCGCAGTCTCTCTCGCAGTCTCTCTCGCTGTCTCCCTCGCTGTCTCCCTCGCTGTCTCCCTCGCTGTCTCCCTAGCAGTCGCTCTCGCAGTCTCTCTCGCTGTCTCCCTCGCTGTCTCCCTGGCAGTCGCTCTCGCAGTCTCTCTCGCTGTCTTCCTCGCTGTGTCCCTCGCAGTCTCTGTCGCAGTCTCTCTCGCAGTCTTCCTCGCAGTTTCTCTCGCTGTCTCCCTCGCTGCCTCCCACGCTGTCTCCCTCGTTGTCTCCCTTGCAGTCTCTCTCGCTGTGTCCCTCGCAGTCTCTCTCGCAGTCTCTATTGCTGTCTCTGTCGCTGTTTCCCTCGCTGTCTCTCTCGAAGTCTCTCTCGCTGTCTACCTCGCTGTCTCCCTCGCTGTCTCTCTCGCTCTCTCTCTCGCCGTCTCCCTCGCCGTCTTAATCGCTGTCTCCCTCGCATTCTCTCTTGCAGTGTCTCTCGCTGTCTCCCTCGCAGTCTCCCTCGCAGTCTCTCTCGCTGTCTCCCTCACAGTCTCTCTCACTGTCTCCCTCGCAGTCTCTCTCGAAGTCGCTCTCGCTTTCTCCCTCGCTGTCTCTCTCGCAGTCCTTCTCGCAGTCCTTCTCGCAGTCCTTCTCGCAGTCTCTCTCGCTGTCTCCAGCGCTGTCTCCAGCGCTGTCTCCCTCGCTGTCTCCCTCGCTGTCTCTCTCGCTGTCTCTCTCGCTGTCTCCATCGCTATCTCCATCGCTATCTCCCTCGCTGTCTCTCTCGCTGTCTCACTCGCTGTCTCTCTCGCTGTCTCTCTCGCTGTCTCTCTCGCTGCCTCTCTCGCTGTCTCCCTCGCTGTGTCTCTCGCTCTCTCCCTCGCTCTCTCCCTCGCTGTCTCCCTCGCTGTCTCACGCACTCTCTCTTGCAGTCTCTCTCGCTGTCTCTCTCGTGGTCTCCCTCGCTGTGTCCCTCGCTGTGTCCCTCGCTGTGTCCCTCGCTGTGTCCCTCGCTGTGTCCCTCACTGTCTCTCTCGCAGTCTCCCTCGCTGTCTCCCTCGCTGTCTCCCTCGCTGTCTCTCTCGCTGTCTCCCTCGCTGTCTCCCTCGCCGTCTCCCTTGCAGTCACTATCTCTGTATCCCCGGCTGTCTCTCTCGCTATCTCCATAGCAGTCTCTCTCACTGTCTCCTTCGCTGTCTCTGTCGCTGTCTCTGTCGCTGTCTCTGTCGCTGTCTCCGTCGCTGTCTCCGTCGCTGTCTCCGTCGCTGTCTCCGTCGCTGTCTCCGTCGCCGTCTCCCTGGCCGTCTCCCTGGCCGTCTCCCTGGCCGTCTCTCTCGCAGTCTCTCTCGCAGTCTCTCTCGCTGTCTCTCTCAATGTACTCTCGCTGTCTCCCTCGCTGTCTCACTCGCTCTATCCCTCACTGTATCTCTCGCAGTCTCTCTCACAGTCTCTCTCGCTGTCTCGCTCGCTGTCTCCCTCGCAGTCTCTCTCGCTCTCTCCCTCACTGTCTCTCTCGCCGTATCTCTCGCCGTCTCTCTCTCCATCTCTCTCGCCATCTCTCTCACCATCTCTCTCGCAGTCTCCCTCGCTGTCTCCCTCGCTGTCTCCCTCGCTGCCTCCCTCGCTGTCTCCCTAGCAGTCGCTCTCGCAGTCTCTCTCGCAGTCTCTCTCGCAGTCTCTCTCGCTGTCTCCCTCGCTGTCTCCCTCGCTGTCTCCCTCGCTGTCTCCCTCGCTGCCTCCCTCGCTGTCTCCCTAGCAGTCGCTCTCGCAGTCTCTCTCGCTGTCTCCCTCGCTGTCTCCCTCGCTGTCTCCCTGGCAGTCGCTCTCGCAGTCTCTCTCTCTGTCTTCCTCGCTGTGTCCCTCGCAGTCTCTCTCGCAGTCTCTGTCGCAGTCTCTCTCGCAGTCTTCCTCGCAGTTTCTCTCGCTGTCTCCCTCGCTGCCTCCCACGCTGTCTCCCTCGCTGTCTCACGCGATCTCTCTCGCATTCTCTCTCGTTGTCTCCCTTGCATTCTCTCTCGCTGTGTCCCTCACAGTCTCTCTCGCAGTCTCTATTGCTGTCTCTGTCGCTGTTACCCTCGCTGTCTCCCTCGCTGTCTCCCTCGCTGCCTCCCTCGCAGTCTCTCTCGAAGTCTCTCTCGCTGTCTACCTCGCTGTCTCCCTCGCTGTCTCTCTCGCTCTCTCTCTCGCCGTCTCCCTCGCCGTCTTAATCGCTGTCTCCCTCGCATTCTCTCTCGCAGTGTCTCTCGCTGTCTCCCTCGCAGTCTCCCTCGCAGTCTCTCTCGCTGTCTCCCTCACAGTCTCTCTCGCTGTCTCCCTCGCAGTCTCTCTCGAAGTCGCTCTCGCTTTCTCCCTCGCTGTCTCTCTCGCAGTCCTTCACGCAGTCCTTCTCGCAGTCTCTCTCGCTGTCTCCAGCGCTGTCTCCCTCGCTGTCTCCCTCGCTGTCTCCCTCGCTGTCTCCCTCGCTGTCTCCCTCGCTGTCTCCCACGCAGTCTCTCTCGCTGTCTCTCTCGCTGTCTCTCTCGCTGTCTCCATCGCTGTCTCTCTCGCTGTCTCTCTCGCTGTCTCTCTCGCTGTCTCTCTCGCTGCCTCTCTCGCTGTCTCCCTTGCAGTCTCTCTTGCAGTCTCTCTCGCTGTCTCCCTCGCTGTGTCTCTCGCTCTCTCCCTCGCTGTCTCCCTCGCTGTCTCACGCGCTCTCTCTTGCAGTCTCTCTCGCTGTCTCTCTCGCTGTCTCCCTCGCTGTCTCCCTCGCTGTGTCCCTCGCTGTGTCCCTCGCTGTGTCCCTCGCTGTGTCCCTCGCTGTCTCTCTCGCAGTCTCCCTCGCTGTCTCCCTCGCTGTCTCCCTCGCTGTCTCCCTCGCAGTCTCTCTCGCAGTCTCCCTCGCTGTCTCCCTCGCTGTCTCCCTCGCAGTCTCTCTCGCAGTCTCTCTCAATGGCTCCTTCGCTGTCTCTGTCGCTGTCGCTGTCTCTGTCTCTGTCGCTGTCTCTGTCGCTGTCTCTGTCGCTGTCTCTGTCGCTGTCTCCGTCGCTGTCTCCGTCGCTGTCTCCCTCGCAGTCTCCCTCGCCGTCTCCCTTGCAGTCACTCTCTCTGTATCCCCGGCTTTCTCTCTCGCTATCTCCATAGCAGTCTCTCTCACTGGCTCCTTCGCTGTCTCTGTCGCTGTCGCTGTCTCTGTCGCTGTCTCTGTCTCTGTCTCTGTCTCTGTCGCTGTCTCTGTCGCTGTCGCTGTCTCCGTCGCTGTCTCCGTCGCTGTCTCCCTCACTGTCTCCCTCGCCGTCTCCCTGGCCGTCTCCCTGGCCGTCTCCCTGGCCGTCTCCCTGGCCGTCTCCCTCGCAGTCTCTCTCGCAGTCTCTCTCGCTGTCTCTCTCAATGTACTCTCGCTGTCTCCCTCGCTGTCTCACTCGCTCTATCCCTCGCTGTATCTCTCGCAGTCTCTCTCACAGTCTCTCTCGCTTTCTCGCTCGCTGTCTCCCTCGCAGTCTCTCTCGCTCTCTCCCTCACTGTCTCTCTCGCCGTCTCTCTCGCCGTCTCTCTCTCCATCTCTCTCGCCATCTCTCTCACCATCTCTCTCGCAGTCTCCCTCACTGTCTCTCTCGCAGTCTCTCTCGCAGTCTCTCTCGCAGTCTCTCTCGCAGTCTCTCTCGCAGTCTCCCTCGCTGTCTCCCTCGCAGTCTCTCTCGCAGTCTCTCTCGCAGTCTCTCTCGCAGTCTCTCTCGCAGTCTCTCTCGCTGTCCCTCTCGCTGTCCCTCTCGCAGTCTCTCTCGCAGTCTCTCTCGCAGTCTCTCTCGCAGTCTCCTTTGCAGTCTCTCTCGCTGTCTCTCTCGCTGTCTCTCTCGCTGTCTCCCACGCTGTCTCCCACGATGTCTCCCACGCTGTCTCCCACGCTGTCTCCCTCGCAGTCTCCCTCGCAGTCTCCCTCGCAGTCTCTCTCGCAGTCTCTCTCGCAGTCTCTCTCGCAGTCTCTCTCGCTGTCTCCCTCGCTTTCTCCCTCGCTGTCTCTCTCGCTGTCTCTCTCGCTGTCTCCCTCGCAGTCTCTCTTGCAGTCTCCCTAGCTGTCTCCCTCGCTGTCTCCCTCGCTGTCTCTCTCGCAGTTTCTCTCGCTTTCTCCCTCGCAGTCTCTCTCGCTGTCTCTCTCGCTGTCTCCCTCGCTGTCTCCCTCACAGTCTCTCTCGCTGTCTCCCTCGCTGTCTCCCTCGAGGTCTCTCTCACAGTCTCTCTCGCAGTCTCTCTCGCTGACTCCCTCGCAGTTTCTATCGCTGTCTCCCTCGTGTTCTCTCTCGCTTTCTCCCTCACTCTCTCCCTCGCAGTCTCTCTCGCAGTCTCTCTCGCAGTCTCTCTCGCAGTCTCTCTCGCAGTCTCCCTCGCTGTCTCTCTCGCTGTCTCCCTCGCTGTCTCTCTCGCTGTCTCCCTCGCAGTCTCTCTCGCAGTCTCTCTCGCAGTCTCTCTCGCAGTCTCTCTCGCAGTCTCTCTCGCAGTCTTCCTCGCAGTTTCTCTCGCTGTCTCCCTTGCTGCCTCCCACGCTGTCTCCCTCGCAGTCTCTCTTGCAGTCTCTCTTGCTGTCTCCCTCGCTGTGTCTCTCGCTCTCTCTCTCGCTCTCTCTCTCGCAGTCTCCCTCACTGTCTCCCTCGCTATCTCCCTCGCTGTCTCACGCGATCTCTCTCACATTCTCTCTCGTTGTCACCCTCGCTGTCTCTCTCGCTGTCTCTCTCGCTGTCTCCCTTGCAGTCTCCCTCGCAGTCTCCCTCGCAGTCTCTCTCGCTTTCTCCCTCGCAGTCTCTCTCGCAGTCTCTCTCGCTTTCTCTCTCGCAGTCTCTCTCGCAGTCTCTCTCGCAGTCTCTCTCGCAGTCTCCCTCGCAGTCTTCCTCGCAGTCTTCCTCGCAGTCTTCCTCGCAGTCTTCCTCGCAGTCTCTCTTGCAGTCTCTCTTGCAGTCTCTCTCGCTGTCTCCCTCGCAGTCTCCCTCGCAGTCTCCCTCGCAGTCTCCCTCGCAGTCTCCCTCGCTGTCTCCCTCGCTGTCTCCCTCGCTGTCTCCCTCGCTGCCTCCCTCGCAGTCTCTCTCGTCTCCCTCTCAGTCTCTCTCGCTGTCTCTCTCGCTGTCTCCCTCGCTGTCTCCCTCGCTGTCTCCCGGCCTATTTTGAGAGTTTTGAAGTCTGCTTGATTCAGTTTGAGATTTTCGGCCGATTTTGAGAGTTTTGAAGTCTGATTGATTCAGTTTGAGATTTTCGGCCGATTTTGAGAGTTTTGAAGTCTGATTGATTCAGTTTGAGATTTTCGGCCGATTTTGAGAGTTTTGAAGTCTGATTGATTCAGTTTGAGATTTTCGGCCGATTTTGAGAGTTTTGAAGTCTGATTGATTCAGTTTGAGATTTTCCGCCGATTTTGAGAGTTTTGAAGTCTGATTGATTCAGTTTGAGATTTTCGGCCGATTTTGAGAGTTTTGAAGTCTGATTGATTCAGTTTGAGATTTTCGGCCGATTTTGAGAGTTTTGAAGTCTGATTGATTCAGTTTGAGATTTTCGGCCGATTTTGAGAGTTTTGAAGTCTGATTGATTCAGTTTGAGATTTTCGGCCGATTTTGAGAGTTTTGAAGTCTGATTGATTCAGTTTGGGATTTTCGGCCGATTTTGAGAGTTTTGAAGTCTGATTGATTCAGTTTGGGATTTTCGGCCGATTTTGAGAGTTTTGAAGTCTGATTGATTCAGTTTGAGAATTTCGGCCGATTTTGAGAGTTTTGAAGTCTGATTGATTCAGTTTGGGATTTTCGGCGGATTTTGAGAGTTTTGAAGTCTGATTGATTCAGTTTGGGATTTTCGGCCGATTTTGAGAGTTTTGAAGTCTGATTGATTCAGTTTGGGATTTTCGGCCGATTTTGAGAGTTTTGAAGTCTGATTGATTCAGTTTGGGATTTTCGGCCGATTTTGAGAGTTTTGAAGTCTGATTGATTCAGTTTGAGATTTTCGGCCGATTTTGAGAGTTTTGAAGTCTGATTGATTCAGTTTGAGATTTTCGGCCGATTTTGAGAGTTTTGAAGTCTGATTGATTCAGTTTGGGATTTTCGGCCGATTTTGAGAGTTTTGAAGTCTGATTGATTCAGTTTGGGATTTTCGGCCGATTTTGAGAGTTTTGAAGTCTGATTGATTCAGTTTGGGATTTTCGGCCGATTTTGAGAGTTTTGAAGTCTGATTGATTCAGTTTGGGATTTTCGGCCGATTTTGAGAGTTTTGAAGTCTGATTGATTCAGTTTGGGATTTTCGGCCGATTTTGAGAGTTTTGAAGTCTGATTGATTCAGTTTGGGATTTTCGGCCGATTTTGAGAGTTTTGAAGTCTGATTGATTCAGTTTGGGATTTTCGGCCGATTTTGAGAGTTTTGAAGTCTGATTGATTCAGTTTGGGATTTTCGGCCGATTTTGAGAGTTTTGAAGTCTGATTGATTCAGTTTGGGGTTTTCGGCCGATTTTGAGAGTTTTGAAGTCTGATTGATTCAGTTTGGGATTTTCGGCCGATTTTGAGAGTTTTGAAGTCTGATTGATTCAGTTTGGGATTTTCGGCCGATTTTGAGAGTTTTGAAGTCTGATTGATTCAGTTTGGGGTTTTCGGCCGATTTTGAGAGTTTTGAAGTCTGATTGATTCAGTTTGGGATTTTCGGCCGATTTTGAGAGTTTTGAAGTCTGATTGATTCAGTTTGGGATTTTCGGCCGATTTTGAGAGTTTTGAAGTCTGATTGATTCAGTTTGGGATTTTCGGCCGATTTTGAGAGTTTTGAAGTCTGATTGATTCAGTTTGAGAATTTCGGCCGATTTTGAGAGTTTTGAAGTCTGATTGATTCAGTTTGGGATTTTCGGCGGATTTTGAGAGTTTTGAAGTCTGATTGATTCAGTTTGGGATTTTCGGCCGATTTTGAGAGTTTTGAAGTCTGATTGATTCAGTTTGGGATTTTCGGCCGATTTTGAGAGTTTTGAAGTCTGATTGATTCAGTTTGGGATTTTCGGCCGATTTTGAGAGTTTTGAAGTCTGATTGATTCAGTTTGGGATTTTCGGCCGATTTTGAGAGTTTTGAAGTCTGATTGATTCAGTTTGGGATTTTCGGCCGATTTTGAGAGTTTTGAAGTCTGATTGATTCAGTTTGGGATTTTCCGCCGATTTTGAGAGTTTTGAAGTCTGATTGATTCAGTTTGGGATTTTCGGCCGATTTTGAGAGTTTTGAAGTCTGATTGATTCAGTTTGGGATTTTCGGCCGATTTTGAGAGTTTTGAAGTCTGATTGATTCAGTTTGGGATTTTCGGCCGATTTTGAGAGTTTTGAAGTCTGATTGATTCAGTTTGGGATTTTCGGCCGATTTTGAGAGTTTTGAAGTCTGATTGATTCAGTTTGGGATTTTCGGCCGATTTTGAGAGTTTTGAAGTCTGATTGATTCAGTTTGGGATTTTCGGCCGATTTTGAGAGTTTTGAAGTCTGATTGATTCAGTTTGGGATTTTCGGCCGATTTTGAGAGTTTTGAAGTCTGATTGATTCAGTTTGGGATTTTCGGCCGATTTTGAGAGTTTTGAAGTCTGATTGATTCAGTTTGGGATTTTCGGCCGATTTTGAGAGTGATTCAGTTTGGGATTTTCGGCCGATTTTGAGAGTTTTGAAGTCTGATTGATTCAGTTTGGGATTTTCGGCCGATTTTGAGAGTTTTGAAGTCTGATTCAGTTTGGGATTTTCGGCCGATTTTGAGAGTTTTGAAGTCTGATTGATTCAGTTTGGGATTTTCGGCCGATTTTGAGAGTTTTGAAGTCTGATTGATTCAGTTTGGGATTTTCGGCCGATTTTGAGAGTTTTGAAGTCTGATTGATTCAGTTTGGGATTTTCGGCCGATTTTGAGAGTTTTGAAGTCTGATTGATTCAGTTTGGGATTTTCGGCCGATTTTGAGAGTTTTGAAGTCTGATTGATTCAGTTTGGGATTTTCGGCCGATTTTGAGAGTTTTGAAGTCTGATTGATTCAGTTTGGGATTTTCGGCCGATTTTGAGAGTTTTGAAGTCTGATTGATTCAGTTTGGGATTTTCGGCCGATTTTGAGAGTTTTGAAGTCTGATTGATTCAGTTTGGGATTTTCGGCCGATTTTGAGAGTTTTGAAGTCTGATTGATTCAGTTTGGGATTTTCGGCCGATTTTGAGAGTTTTGAAGTCTGATTGATTCAGTTTGGGATTTTCGGCCGATTTTGAGAGTTTTGAAGTCTGATTGATTCAGTTTGGGATTTTCGGCCGATTTTGAGAGTTTTGAAGTCTGATTGATTCAGTTTGGGATTTTCGGCCGATTTTGAGAGTTTTGAAGTCTGATTGATTCAGTTTGGGATTTTCGGCCGATTTTGAGAGTTTTGAAGTCTGATTGATTCAGTTTGGGATTTTCGGCCGATTTTGAGAGTTTTGAAGTCTGATTGATTCAGTTTGGGATTTTCGGCCGATTTTGAGAGTTTTGAAGTCTGATTGATTCAGTTTGGGATTTTCGGCCGATTTTGAGAGTTTTGAAGTCTGATTGATTCAGTTTGGGATTTTCGGCCGATTTTGAGAGTTTTGAAGTCTGATTGATTCAGTTTGGGATTTTCGGCCGATTTTGAGAGTTTTGAAGTCTGATTGATTCAGTTTGGGATTTTCGGCCGATTTTGAGAGTTTTGAAGTCTGATTGATTCAGTTTGGGATTTTCGGCCGATTTTGAGAGTTTTGAAGTCTGATTGATTCAGTTTGGGATTTTCGGCCGATTTTGAGAGTTTTGAAGTCTGATTGATTCAGTTTGGGATTTTCGGCCGATTTTGAGAGTTTTGAAGTCTGATTGATTCAGTTTGGGATTTTCGGCCGATTTTGAGAGTTTTGAAGTCTGATTGATTCAGTTTGGGATTTTCGGCCGATTTTGAGAGTTTTGAAGTCTGATTGATTCAGTTTGGGATTTTCGGCCGATTTTGAGAGTTTTGAAGTCTGATTGATTCAGTTTGGGATTTTCGGCCGATTTTGAGAGTTTTGAAGTCTGATTGATTCAGTTTGGGATTTTCGGCCGATTTTGAGAGTTTTGAAGTCTGATTGATTCAGTTTGGGATTTTCGGCCGATTTTGAGAGTTTTGAAGTCTGATTGATTCAGTTTGGGATTTTCGGCCGATTTTGAGAGTTTTGAAGTCTGATTGATTCAGTTTGGGATTTTCGGCCGATTTTGAGAGTTTTGAAGTCTGATTGATTCAGTTTGGGATTTTCGGCCGATTTTGAGAGTTTTGAAGTCTGATTGATTCAGTTTGGGATTTTCGGCCGATTTTGAGAGTTTTGAAGTCTGATTGATTCAGTTTGGGATTTTCGGCCGATTTTGAGAGTTTTGAAGTCTGATTGATTCAGTTTGGGATTTTCGGCCGATTTTGAGAGTTTTGAAGTCTGATTGATTCAGTTTGGGATTTTCGGCCGATTTTGAGAGTTTTGAAGTCTGATTGATTCAGTTTGGGATTTTCGGCCGATTTTGAGAGTTTTGAAGTCTGATTGATTCAGTTTGGGATTTTCGAATTGGGATTTTCGGCCGATTTTGAGAGTTTTGAAGTCTGATTGATTCAGTTTGGGATTTTCGGCCGATTTTGAGAGTTTTGAAGTCTGATTGATTCAGTTTGGGATTTTCGGCCGATTTTGAGAGTTTTGAAGTCTGATTGATTCAGTTTGGGATTTTCGGCCGATTTTGAGAGTTTTGAAGTCTGATTGATTCAGTTTGGGATTTTCGGCCGATTTTGAGAGTTTTGAAGTCTGATTGATTCAGTTTGGGATTTTCGGCCGATTTTGAGAGTTTTGAAGTCTGATTGATTCAGTTTGGGATTTTCGGCCGATTTTGAGAGTTTTGAAGTCTGATTGATTCAGTTTGGGATTTTCGGCCGATTTTGAGAGTTTTGAAGTCTGATTGATTCAGTTTGGGATTTTCGGCCGATTTTGAGAGTTTTGAAGTCTGATTGATTCAGTTTGGGATTTTCGGCCGATTTTGAGAGTTTTGAAGTCTGATTGATTCAGTTTGGGATTTTCGGCCGATTTTGAGAGTTTTGAAGTCTGATTGATTCAGTTTGGGATTTTCGGCCGATTTTGAGAGTTTTGAAGTCTGATTGATTCAGTTTGGGATTTTCGGCCGATTTTGAGAGTTTTGAAGTCTGATTGATTCAGTTTGGGATTTTCGGCCGATTTTGAGAGTTTTGAAGTCTGATTGATTCAGTTTGGGATTTTCGGCCGATTTTGAGAGTTTTGAAGTCTGATTGATTCAGTTTGGGATTTTCGGCCGATTTTGAGAGTTTTGAAGTCTGATTGATTCAGTTTGGGATTTTCGGCCGATTTTGAGAGTTTTGAAGTCTGATTGATTCAGTTTGGGATTTTCGGCCGATTTTGAGAGTTTTGAAGTCTGATTGATTCAGTTTGGGATTTTCGGCCGATTTTGAGAGTTTTGAAGTCTGATTGATTCAGTTTGGGATTTTCGGCCGATTTTGAGAGTTTTGAAGTCTGATTGATTCAGTTTGGGATTTTCGGCCGATTTTGAGAGTTTTGAAGTCTGATTGATTCAGTTTGGGATTTTCGGCCGATTTTGAGAGTTTTGAAGTCTGATTGATTCAGTTTGGGATTTTCGGCCGATTTTGAGAGTTTTGAAGTCTGATTGATTCAGTTTGGGATTTTCGGCCGATTTTGAGAGTTTTGAAGTCTGATTGATTCAGTTTGGGATTTTCGGCCGATTTTGAGAGTTTTGAAGTCTGATTGATTCAGTTTGGGATTTTCGGCCGATTTTGAGAGTTTTGAAGTCTGATTGATTCAGTTTGGGATTTTCGGCCGATTTTGAGAGTTTTGAAGTCTGATTGATTCAGTTTGGGATTTTCGGCCGATTTTGAGAGTTTTGAAGTCTGATTGATTCAGTTTGGGATTTTCGGCCGATTTTGAGAGTTTTGAAGTCTGATTGATTCAGTTTGGGATTTTCGGCCGATTTTGAGAGTTTTGAAGTCTGATTGATTCAGTTTGGGATTTTCGGCCGATTTTGAGAGTTTTGAAGTCTGATTGATTCAGTTTGGGATTTTCGGCCGATTTTGAGAGTTTTGAAGTCTGATTGATTCAGTTTGGGATTTTCGGCCGATTTTGAGAGTTTTGAAGTCTGATTGATTCAGTTTGGGATTTTCGGCCGATTTTGAGAGTTTTGAAGTCTGATTGATTCAGTTTGGGATTTTCGGCCGATTTTGAGAGTTTTGAAGTCTGATTGATTCAGTTTGGGATTTTCGGCCGATTTTGAGAGTTTTGAAGTCTGATTGATTCAGTTTGGGATTTTCGGCCGATTTTGAGAGTTTTGAAGTCTGATTGATTCAGTTTGGGATTTTCGGCCGATTTTGAGAGTTTTGAAGTCTGATTGATTCAGTTTGGGATTTTCGGCCGATTTTGAGAGTTTTGAAGTCTGATTGATTCAGTTTGGGATTTTCGGCCGATTTTGAGAGTTTTGAAGTCTGATTGATTCAGTTTGGGATTTTCGGCCGATTTTGAGAGTTTTGAAGTCTGATTGATTCAGTTTGGGATTTTCGGCCGATTTTGAGAGTTTTGAAGTCTGATTGATTCAGTTTGGGATTTTCGGCCGATTTTGAGAGTTTTGAAGTCTGATTGATTCAGTTTGGGATTTTCGGCCGATTTTGAGAGTTTTGAAGTCTGATTGATTCAGTTTGGGATTTTCGGCCGATTTTGAGAGTTTTGAAGTCTGATTGATTCAGTTTGGGATTTTCGGCCGATTTTGAGAGTTTTGAAGTCTGATTGATTCAGTTTGGGATTTTCGGCCGATTTTGAGAGTTTTGAAGTCTGATTGATTCAGTTTGGGATTTTCGGCCGATTTTGAGAGTTTTGAAGTCTGATTGATTCAGTTTGGGATTTTCGGCCGATTTTGAGAGTTTTGAAGTCTGATTGATTCAGTTTGGGATTTTCGGCCGATTTTGAGAGTTTTGAAGTCTGATTGATTCAGTTTGGGATTTTCGGCCGATTTTGAGAGTTTTGAAGTCTGATTGATTCAGTTTGGGATTTTCGGCCGATTTTGAGAGTTTTGAAGTCTGATTGATTCAGTTTGGGATTTTCGGCCGATTTTGAGAGTTTTGAAGTCTGATTGATTCAGTTTGGGATTTTCGGCCGATTTTGAGAGTTTTGAAGTCTGATTGATTCAGTTTGGGATTTTCGGCCGATTTTGAGAGTTTTGAAGTCTGATTGATTCAGTTTGGGATTTTCGGCCGATTTTGAGAGTTTTGAAGTCTGATTGATTCAGTTTGGGATTTTCGGCCGATTTTGAGAGTTTTGAAGTCTGATTGATTCAGTTTGGGATTTTCGGCCGATTTTGAGAGTTTTGAAGTCTGATTGATTCAGTTTGGGATTTTCGGCCGATTTTGAGAGTTTTGAAGTCTGATTGATTCAGTTTGGGATTTTCGGCCGATTTTGAGAGTTTTGAAGTCTGATTGATTCAGTTTGGGATTTTCGGCCGATTTTGAGAGTTTTGAAGTCTGATTGATTCAGTTTGGGATTTTCGGCCGATTTTGAGAGTTTTGAAGTCTGATTGATTCAGTTTGGGATTTTCGGCCGATTTTGAGAGTTTTGAAGTCTGATTGATTCAGTTTGGGATTTTCGGCCGATTTTGAGAGTTTTGAAGTCTGATTGATTCAGTTTGGGATTTTCGGCCGATTTTGAGAGTTTTGAAGTCTGATTGATTCAGTTTGGGATTTTCGGCCGATTTTGAGAGTTTTGAAGTCTGATTGATTCAGTTTGGGATTTTCGGCCGATTTTGAGAGTTTTGAAGTCTGATTGATTCAGTTTGGGATTTTCGGCCGATTTTGAGAGTTTTGAAGTCTGATTGATTCAGTTTGGGATTTTCGGCCGATTTTGAGAGTTTTGAAGTCTGATTGATTCAGTTTGGGATTTTCGGCCGATTTTGAGAGTTTTGAAGTCTGATTGATTCAGTTTGGGATTTTCGGCCGATTTTGAGAGTTTTGAAGTCTGATTGATTCAGTTTGGGATTTTCGGCCGATTTTGAGAGTTTTGAAGTCTGATTGATTCAGTTTGGGATTTTCGGCCGATTTTGAGAGTTTTGAAGTCTGATTGATTCAGTTTGGGATTTTCGGCCGATTTTGAGAGTTTTGAAGTCTGATTGATTCAGTTTGGGATT